>NW_026606064.1:17570000-18187500 GCF_029834395.1 Sorex fumeus
ATTTTTCCCCTTTGCTTTTATGGAAGTGTAAAGGAGTTTCCTCTGGAATTGATGTAGGATTCTTTGACATCGTCGATTTGCTCGAGCGGGCCCAGTAACGTCTCCATTGGAGACTTTGTTGTTACTGTGTCTGGCATATCAAATACTCTTGGTAGCTTGCCGGGCTCTCCGAGAGGGGTGGAAGAATCGAACTCGGGTCGGCCATGTTGGCTGCATGCAAGGCAGACGCCCTACCCGCTGTGCTATCGCTCCAGCCCTCTTTGACATAAAATGATTTTTCTTTTTCTTTTTCTTGTATTCTCTTCCATATTTCTTTTAGTTACCATACTAGTTACTGCATTACTTAAATATATTTTATTCATCTAAATGTATTGAAATAACATTTTATATTACTTTTTTATAAATAACCATTGTTTCTTTTAACTTAAAATTAACAACTGTATTTTTAGAGACATTTTTATACTTGTATAACTTTCAGTTGCATAATTTCAGTGTCAAAAATAAAGTGATTTGTGATAATTTAGATAAAAAATCTATTGCCTTTAACAATTTCAGTTATTGTTTTTTGAATCATAATTGTTTTATAAATTTTATATCAACTTTCAGATACATAAGAAGTTTCTTAAATATTAAATGACATAATTGATTTTCAGAGACTTAACAATGAATGCCCCGTATTTGAAGGTAGGCAGTTTGGGTTGGGTTAAATATAAAATTATAATTTAGTATAGGTTCTAAGGTTGACTAGCAATAATAGAAAGGTCTGTAGAATAATTTGAGGAAGGTTTTTAATGCACTAGTGTATAAAATGGAGTAAGTAAAAAGGATAAAAAGGATAAATTTCACCATTAAACATAAAATTGGACTTGTGATAAAATGGTGCACATCCACACACACATATATACACGCACCTCTGTGTGTGCATGTGTATACAATGGTACGTATATGAACTTTATATAATGTTAGAATGCAATGACACATAGACAAAAAAAATTGTGAAAGAAAATCAGGGGCAACCGTCCTTGAAATTACTTTATTTTAAGAGGCATCTGCAACTCCTCATAAAAACTGGCTTTGAAATATACAAATTGAACAGAAACTTTACACATTAATTTGAATCAAATATGATTATATCCATTTATATAAATGTTCCCCATCCCACAAATAAGTTATCTTTATGTTGACAAATTTTATAAATCAAAATTCTTATTTGATTTGTCTACCTGTCTGTGATTTTTCATTATTAAAAGCAATTGTATTATCTACAAGTGGGAGGAGAAGCAATCCAGAACTCTTCATGTAATTATCTGTGACATTGATCAGACTAAGAAGATTCAGCAGAGAGATAACTGACTTGACAGGTACAATATGAAAGAACAAAAAAAAAAAAGTCTTATTTTGTTCTGAAAACTTCTCTAGGTAAAATTACAGGCAGCTCTCAGCTCTTTGTGTCACTCCATAGATACTCAGTAATTAAAATGTCCTCCCCCAATATAATGTAAAACATGACTTTTTATCAAGTATAAATCTTTTTTTATCAAGTATAAATCATTTTCTTCTCCAATGACCTGTCTCTTCTTTCTTTCAAGAGTAAGGGAAATGGTTTGTCTTCACTTTACTTCACCTTCCCCACTCTGAAGTGTTAGTGATCTCGAATAGTTCCAACAGAATGGTTCAATTTGAAAGGTAGGTGAAATGGATTCCCTTGAACTATCACAACCACACTGAAGTTTGGGTTATTTGCTGTATATACTCAAGCTAGTCAGGTTTTTGTTTTACCTATCTTTAATTTTAGGACTTGAGATTCACAATACTGTTAATGGTACATTTTATGTCAACAATGACTCAATACCACACTCTCCACCAGGGTTTTCTGCATTCAACCGAAATCCTTGGTCCCCCACCATGGTAAACTTAGTTCTGCAGACCAGTTGTTTCAAACTTATCTGTAGGACAATGTTTCTCATGCTTTTTCCACTAGTGGCCCCCTTCTGACCTGTTTACTTATGGAACCCCCAGTATTACCAGTTGACTTCCTTGTCTTACACTCTGACACCCTATTTAGGTGATTTTTCACATGAGGGCACTGTAGAGATAGGAGAGGTAATGTAAAAATTTACGAAGAGGATTGAAAATATCTGATATTGTTGAAATTCTTTACATTTTAACAACTTCTTATAATAACAGAACTTTGAAGAACTGATTTCCAACAAGTTGTAGGTCCAATGAAGCAGACCGTGACCCTAATCTCACCTGTCCTTTTATTAAGACCAAAAATAATTTGAAGTATTCACACCTAGGTCTGTATTCATAAATTACTTCTGGAAGAGATAGGGAACCATATACTGCGCCAAAAATTGAACTCAGATTGTTGCATGCAAAGTTGTAATATTTCACCAAACATGATGGCCATTTACTACCTGTATTGCAAGCCATAACATCCAAAAGAAGAGAGAGAGTAAAGGAAAAGTGCCTGCCACTGAGCCAGGACGTAGGGTGGAGATGGAAGGAGGGTATTGGGAACATTGGTGGTGGAGAATGGGCACTGGGTACTCAATTGTATGACTGAAATGTAATCGCTAAAGTTTGTAAATCTGTAACTGATCTTATGATGATTCATTAAAAATATATAAAACAAAACAAAGTTGTACTATTTCTCCAGCCCCTAGGCCAACATAAATTTTAACTCTTATGTCCTCTAGCTGTATATTGAGGTAATAATACCGCAGGTGGCCTATAAGCAAGCCCATAATCCCAATACACCTACATATGAGACCCAGCAACAGTGATTCTATCCCAATCCATTCAAAAATACGTGGACTTTATTGACTTGCTCTCTTATTCTCTACCACCAACTCAGAACGTAGAAACTATCCCCTAAGAACATCCACATTCATTACTCAAGTTTTATTAAGACCTTGATATTTTATTTTTTCGTATACTGTTCCATCCTTATGTTCTTTGTTCCATGATGACAAAGAACCAGGTATTAAGATTGAGGCCCTTTGTTTCCCTAGTTTATAATCCCAAAGGAATATCTCATCCTTAGTGTAGGTCTGCAGCTTCCTGAGTACTGCTCCAGAGAGAACAGGACAAACTTCAGATTCTGTGGGTTGAGGAAACTTGAATGTAGATTGACAGGACTGGCTGGACTGTTGGGCACTCTAAATCCTGTGATCTCCCTGAGGCTGATCCTTTGGGAAACAATGTGACTCTTTTAACAGGGTGCGGGGTGGGGGGGGGGGGGGTGGCGGATAAAAACTAGTACTATCCTTCTACTGTGGGTACAAAGACAAATAAAAAATGTTGTCACACTGTGAGTATATAATAATAATTTTCTCATATGTAGCAAAAAGAGAGAGAATAATATTAAATAGATATATTTCTGGTAAGTTTAACTAAAGGCCACAATTTGTTATTTTGCAATGCACATTCGTGTCACAAGATTTCATAAAGATCAGGAGTTGAATTTGGCACAAATTTATTTTAGAAAATTCCCACAGAAAATTTCAGTGTGATTTCAAAGACGTTTAAGAACATTCATCATTCTTAATATGATTACTTACCAAATTTATAATAACGTTTAAGAAATGTTGCTTGATTTTCAACCACTCCTTAACCAAGGGCAACTCAGTTATATTTTGATTTTCCTTAATTTTTCTATTTTCACTCATAAAATGAAAAATTTAACTCCCCCCATACATACTATGTTTTATTTGATTTAAAACAAGATAAAAACTGACAAAAATTATTGCTTTTTATTAATATTTAGATGATAGGTTTTGATAAATTATGTGTTGATTTAGTACCAATGCCAGCAATTGGCCCTTTATCTGTGGTGTTTATACTTGATACATTGCTAATGTTCAGCTGTAGAGATAAACTACATGAGCCATTCAAAGCTAAAATCAGATAAATCTAAGTTACATTTTTTCTTGAAAATATAGTCAAAATATAAAAAAGAGATAAACAAATTAAGAAGTATTCTTGCCCATGGATCAATTTTAAAATATTAATCTGAAAAACCCTTGCTCAAGGGTTAATATAAGAATAAACATGTTTTCTTCTATCCATTAAAATTTTTGTAATGAACAATTTACTTAGCTGAGTATCCCAAAGATGTAAGTATAAATAAAACCTTTTGTGATTAAAATGTAAGCCAGCTTCAGACACTTTGGGGGTTTAAAGCTAGGAAGTTAAACTGAACAGATCTCAAACTGGAAACTCTCTGAAAGAACTGTTCTCAACTATAAGCAAAATAACTTAGAAATAGGCTTTGTTTCTTATGCTGTACTAACTTGATATTGAATTCTGATTTACGTTACTGTATTCTCATTATTACCTACTGAATATTAAGGGCACAAATGTCTTTTTTGTATTCAAACTTTAATGACAAACAAGAATCATAGCACTGTAGCACTATCCTTCCGTTGTTCATCGATTTGCTCAAGTGGGCATCGAGCGACAGGGGGGAGGCGACACAGCCCTGTGATGCTCAGAGATTATTCCTGGTTCTGTGCTCAGAAAGTATCCCTGGTGGTATATGGGATTCCAAGGATTGAACCTGACCTGGCTGCATGCAAGGCAAATGCCATACACACTATGCTATCCCAAACCACCATTATTTTAAAAATCTTAATAAAAGCCATGTAGGTGTTTTTTTTTTAATTTTCACTAGAAGAATGTTTAGTTGTTCTATTTAGAGAGATGAGTGCCTAAATGGACTGCTGTGTGTCTGGAGAGCTTGTAGGATGCTTGCCTTGCATGTGGCTGATCCAGTTTCTATTCTGGTACTAGATACGGTCCTCTGACACCCACCAGGAGTGACCCCTGAATACAGAGACAGAAGTAGTCCCAGATCATTGTAGGTGTTACCTGGTCTGTGTCTCCCTTCCTGACTGTCAAACTGAACCCTGACCCCATTGCTTGGTAACCTACCTTGGGGGAGGGATCTCCCAAATGGTGACCATTCCTAGCAATACTTGATAACCCAGGCCCCAGAGAGCAAAACCAGTTACAGAGGAGGCAATATTCCAGGGACTCAGCTGTGCTGCTGTGCTGAGGCAGAGCTTTGGGCTTCCAGAACCACATTGACAATGCTTGTGGACTTCCAGAGACACACCCTGTGCTGTTCAAATTTCTACAGGGCTATGCAGAGCAGTACTCAGAAGTTCATACAGTGGCACGTAGTATTCCCGTAGTTTCACATAATGCTTTTGAGTCCTGCTATTGTTTTAGCTCAGCTACCATACTATACAGCACTTTCATTTTTCTTGAATAATTTTTCTCATTGCTTTCCAGGAAATTTTCTTCTAGATTAATGATTGTCTTTTCCACTGATTTCCTCATTTCATTATATACTAAGAGGCTTATTCCTTTGAAATCTTCTTCAGGCATTTTTAGGGTTCTAAACTAACTGAAGACTACCTTGGCTTTTATCTTCTGAAGCAACTTAATTTCTTCAGCTTCATTATTCTTTAAAAAATATTTATTTACCTTTTAAGGCACCAAGATTGACAAAGTTATTGTAGAGTGTAGTGGTCCAGTTATTTTGGAAAACAGCATGGACACTTCTCAAAAAACTAGGAATTGAGCTTTCATATGACTCAGCAATTCCACTCCATGGCATCTATCCCAAGCGTCCAAAAACATTTTTATTATTTTTGGTGCCATATAGGAGTTAGGATGGATCACTGACCATGAGACTGTCCAAGAAACAATCGCATTTTTAAAATCAGGCTGGTGTCTATGGTTTTATTGATTTCTGGTATCAAATGATTCCTTTCATCAGTTTAAAAGGATCTGGGTCGCTGTAGACAGATAATTCAGGTTTATGCAAGGTAATGGATAGCTCAAGGTCAGATGAACCAAGATTATTCAATCTTGAGGAACTAGGTTTTAAAAATGAAATTCTCCCCAAAGTACCTGAGTGGCTATATTAGAAAGGTCATATTGGTAGAAACCTCTCTTCTCAGTCTCTGGCATACTGATGTGTGCCTACATTCATGTATACACTTGTCCTTTCTTGAATACCTGCCAAGATCCAGACAACATAGGATGTGACTGCTCTCCACTAGAAATCCCACACTTGGATGTTACCAGCTTTCTCTGTTCAGAGTGATCTGAGAAGTGCCAGCAGTATATTTTCGAACAGGCTTCTTGCAAGACTGACTAAAGACTGGTTGTCTACTTGATTCTGGGTAATCAGGAAGGTATCTATGATCGACTCTTCTCTAAGATATTTGTGATACACATGCACCAACCTGTGAACTTGTGTCAAGTTTATTTAGGTAGTGCTCGTTCCCTTGTTACTCTCTGAATGTTCAAAATTGCCTCACCATTTGAAAGATAGAGCAAGTTTCTGGTGCCAAATGGATGGCAGTTTTTCTCCACTCAAATGTGTTGCTTGTGCTTACGCAGAGGAATGGTTCTTCCTAGCTCAAGACTCTCTTCTATTTTGCTGTGAGCCACCCATGTATGCTTAGCTCCATATTTAAAACTTTAACCTAAAAAGTAGTTTCACAAAGAAATAACTTTAAGTGCAAACAGAGGTAATTACTTACCATTTCTGTTTCAGTCAAATTTTCCAATGAAAAATAATAATAACAATTTCACTCTACCCTCCCAATCATACAATGAAAAAGTAGTTGCAGTAGAAAAGGAACTGTGTTTTATCTCTGAGATGCAAAATTCCAGATGTCTTTATCAAAATCCAAATACTTCTATATTTTTCTTCATTTGTACAGCCTTTTACAAGTTATGAAATGTTACTTTCATCTTATTTCTTTAGATAGAGATAGTAAGAAATTATCTAACTGAATATTTAATCATCATCAAAGTCTAATTTTCTTTAGCTATTTCATCTCTATTAATATTGTGACCTTGAATAAAACTTGTCCTTCAGTGTAACTTCAGTCATTTGTAAAATAATCAGACTTGACTAAACAATCAATTCTATTTTTAAACTTTAATAAAATATAGACAAATTTATAGTATAATTATAAAATATGTTTCTCCATAAATATCTATTTAATATCTATTGTATCATGGATATATAGTAGACAAGGTAACTCTTAGAATAATAGATAGGCAAGTCTTTAATGCTTTCAAAGAATTTGACAGGACCACATTCCTAAATCCTATACACTGTTCTAAAATTTCAGCTTGTAGTCCCAGAGAATGAGATAAATAAACACATAGGGAAATAAATGGCTCAAATAAAAACTATTTGGATAACCATTAATGAATTCAAAGACTGGGCATTTATTCAGTACAATATCTCTTCATCACCTGAGCTGCCAACCCATGACCCATTGTTTAAGCTGCTAAAGATATTGGAGAGCACTTAGGAAACACATCAACATTCAATTGGTATATGAGAAGCAGAGACTGGAATGTTTCACATAACCGATCAGCAGTCATCCTTAAAATAAAGAGTAAGATCTTGACAGTTTCCCATTCAATTTTAATCTATCTATCCCTCTACATGGAAAATACCCTACTAAACTGTTTAATTCTGTGCTTTCCTGGGCATATGTTTGTAACCATTCTCATCTATTGTATCCTTTCCTGGGTGCCATTTGTAACCTATTATATTCTAGTGACTTAACTATTTTGCCTAGGTCACTATCCCCACCTTCATTGTTGTTGTTGTTGTTGTTGTTTTTGTTGTTGTTGTTGTTGTGGGGGGGCAATTTCACAGAGCATAGAGCAAGGTTAACAGTAAAACTAATCATCTGTGTTCTTATAAAAGTAATGAATTCTTTATATCTCTTTTTTTTTTGAATGTCAACTGGTTCAACCTTTTTTTGGTTTGTTTGTTTTTGTTTTTGTTTTATTAGTGAAACACCATGAGGTACAGTTGTAGACTTACAAATTGCTGTGCTTGGGTTTCAGTTATACAATGATTGAGTACCCATCCCACCACCAGTGTCCATTCTCCACCCCCACCAATCTCAGTATCCCTCCCACCCCTCCATCCCCTCTGTGGCAGGGCACTCCCTTTTGTTTTATCTCTCCTTTGGAGTGCTGTGGTCTGCAGAAGAGACATTGGGTGGCAATCATGTTCGGTCTATAGACTACTTTCAGTATGCATCTCCCATCCTGGGCGGATCTTCCCAACACCCTTTATATGGTGCTCCCTTCTCTATCTGAGCTGCCTTTACCCCTAGAGTGTGCGGCTGGCCTCCAAGCCATGGAGTGAACAACCTGGTATTTATCACAGCTGTTCTTGAGTGTTAGTCTCATATTTTGTTACTTTATGTTACCCAGATGAATGCAATCTTTCTATGTCTGTCCCTCTGACTCATTTCTTACTCATTTCGCTTAGCATAATATTTTCCATGTAGTACCACTTGTAGGTAAATTTCATGACTTCATTTTTTCTAACTGCTACATAGTACTCCATTGTGTACCAAAGTTTCTTTAATCAGTCATCTGTTCTCGGGCACTCAGGTTTCTTCCAGTTTCTGGCTATTGTAAATAGTACTGCAATGAACAAACAAATGCAGATGTCACTTCAGCTATACTTTTTAGCCTTTCCAGGGTATATTCCCAGGAGTGGTATTGCTGGGTCAAATGGGAGCTCAATTTGTAATATTTCTTAATAGAAGTTGGAATATAATGGTCAATGGAGTATCTCTGTATGGGAAGATGGAAGAAAAGAGATAAGAAGAGAATAAATTCAACCACACATTTAAAATCATTAAAAAATGCTTATATTATCAGAGAAAGGACAGAAAGAAAATGGAAGATCAGACCAAACCAATAGTCTAAATTAATATGTAGAAGGGATTTGCAAATATTGCCAAAATGCATGGAATTCCTCTCAAAAGACAAGTGAGAAAGGTATTTAAGCAATAAAATGGTGTCAAAAAACTGCTTTTAGAAAGATAACTCTCAGCTCTGTGGGAAGTTATTTGAATCACAGAACCACTAAAGACAGTAGACATTGATAATGGAGATATATAAAAGTTTAATTATAATCTGATGCATTTTACTTTGCAGATGACTAAGGCAGAAGTATTGACCTTTAGTGGACAGTGAGTATGACATTCAAGTTTAGACTTTATCAAGATGTGGAATTACTGCATATGAAATTTGATTATTAGATGTGTTCTCAACAGAGTAATAAATCTTTACTCTGGACATTAAAGGAAATTATCAAGAAATTGGCCTCAGGAAATTTCCTGCAAAAGGTTTATTATCTCAGCAGTTATTATGAGAAAATTTTTTATAATTAAATTAAAATTTTACATTTGGTGATGGTTTATTTCTCCTTTCAGAGATTTTTTCCCTTTTTTTTATACTCTAGCATTATTCTTTCCATGGGACTTTCTGTATGAGAATAATATTCCAAATATGATATTAAGGTAAAGAGACACAAAAATCAAGTAAAATATTTAAAATGTGGTTATATGTAAACAAATAACATTAATATTCCAATGTTATTTAATTTTAATCTATAGTTATGAATACTTAATACAAGATTTTATTTTGTTTTACCTGTATGAAAAGATTATTTCTCAAAATATTGATAATTTAGAGTGTAAAAACAAATAAAGGATGTTTGGAGGATCCTCCCAGGAGGGGAGATGCATGTCGAAAGTAGACTATGGACTGAACATGTTTGCCACTCAATGCCTCTTTTGCAGACCACAACACCCAAAAGGAGAGAGAGAACACAGGGGATTGCTCTGCCACAGAGACAGGGGGGATGGGGGGATGGGGATGGGAGGGATATTATCCATGGTGGTGGAAAATGGGCACTGGTGGAGCGATGGGTATCTGATCATTGTATAATTGAAACCAAAGCACAAAAAATTGTAAATCTACAACTTTAAAAAAATAAAATAAAATAAAGGGAAAAAATTGTAAAAAAACCTTGTCAATGACAGAAAACAAATTACTTTAGATTTTCTGTATAAAATATAAAATGTGCGACTCATATAATTACTCATTACATTTATAGCTATATATTGAGTCAGATCATGTAGCTATAACCTTAAACAAAACTTAAAGGGACTCTCAGAAATTATTTCACTGTTAGTGTTCAATTTTCAGAGAAGAAACATTTGGTAATAAATAGCTTTGGTTTCTAGGATATGTATAGTCTATAATAACCAAGTTTTTAGTAATAGTTTTCAGAGTAAGAGTAAAAATAATAATGCTGTGTAACAGAGCATGTTTTTCTGAAATCAGATCCAAATGCCATGGAAAATTTATATTGCTTTCTTTTGCTCCAAGAAACATCTTGAGAATTTTAATTATGTTAATCTTATTCAGTATTAGCATTAATTGGTTGATGTGTCAGAAACAAGATTCAACATGGATTAAACAAGGAAGTGACATATTTGGGCAATATAACTAGAAGTTCAGGAATAAAGTGAATATAAAGTACAGCTTGATCAGATATGTAAGTGATATTACCTATTACATAAAATTAAATTAAAATAAATTACATATTAAAATATTACATATTACATATAAAGTGTTTCCCCATATCTCTGTTCTATCCTACATGTGTGATGATAACATTATTCATATCTTGCTAAATTCAAGTTCATTAGAAAATATCACTATCCTATCACAATTCTCAATGAAACTTTAATTTCATTTCAGTGGTTCTGGGAAAGGGATGTGAGGCTATCACAGAATCAAATCAATATGGTGTTCTCAAGTTGCTAATCCTCAACTATTCCTTTTAGTCTTTTAGCTTCAGCAATGTGGATTGAGTAGTAGAATTGTAGAAGAGGAAACTTTTTAGACCTCGGGATCATAAGGTGTCCAGAAGGTGTCTCAAGTACGCTTAATTCAGCTTCTCTACTTATACAAGTTGTTGCTTCTTAAAATTGTTAACTCCATTTCACTTAAATCCATCCCAATTTCTCAGGTACTTTACAATTTCAAAACTTATACTAGGAGATAATTAGGGTTAGTTGGAGATTTGGGAGTGGGCTTTCACTGTTGAATTTAGGGGCTTCTAGTTTGGACTAGTAACTTATAAGACAGTGATGAAAAAGACTGATATTCCATCAAATGAGGGAGGACACAGAAACGGTAATTAACCTGCAAGTAAGGAAGTTTCTACAAATTTGAACCAGTGTCCTGATCTTGGAAGTTTCCAACCTGCAAAAAATAGGCAATAGGCTTTTCTTGAAATAAGGGGTGAAATACAGGTACTAGTTGATTTCATACATGTATAGAACATGAATAAAGAAAACTGACAGTAATAATTGAACTAAAAGTTTAATAAAAATTATTTTGACTAGTTTTCAACATAATTTGAAAAGAAAAAGGGGAGGAGAAAGGAGCAGAGGCATATTTTTTATGTTAAGGTGGCACTGGGAATTTGATGTTAAAAAAGTAAAGGTATAAAGCTATACCACAAATTTCCATAAAATTAAAAACAAAATGATAAATCAATATTAGTAATTATATACAGTCATATGAATAATAATACAATTATAAAAATAAGTATAAGAAAACTTTATTTCCTAGAGGCAAGGGTACCAACATGTGGATATATATTAAAACAACAAGAGAAATGAGTAAGCTCTGGGGGAACAAGTGGAAATAACCTTTTCTCCTTAATTCCCATGAATTTATTCATTCATCAAGACAGCTTGTCTGTAGTAATTATTAATGTTTTTTAATTTATTTAGTAACAGGAAAGGTTTTTTTTTCCTTTTTTAAATAGGTTTCCAGGAGATTTAAGTAGCATATAAGATTAGTCAACTTTTAATTATCTTTTGAACCTCTTCCCTGAGGAAAAAGTCTGAAATAAATTATGTAGTCATAAATAAAGACAAACAATTAGAGTCAATTGTTCAGTTCATTTAAATACACATTTAGCCATTTATATTTTCTCTAAGTTACCTGGTTAAAACTGAAAGAATAATTTAAAAATTATCTCAATAACCTTAACCTAAATTCACTTGCTGTTTATTTCAACTTCTTTTAGCAGTAAAATTTAGGGATGTATACAAAAAAATATCAGTAAGAGAAAAGGAGAGATTAGATCTAAGCTTTTTTATTTATGGAACTGCATTGATCAAATTCATCATAGAACTCAATTTATGCTAAACACATCCTGTAATTTTGCACATGCAGACTTTGGCAGAAGCCTCATGTTCTCAAAATCTGGAAAAGAAATGGAATGATTCCTAAAATTTTGTCTTTAGAACAATATACTATCTAGTATTTTATAGCACAGATTCTTTACAACTGAAAAATATCACTTTACTAAACTATTATGTTTCTATTTCTTAAAAATTGAAACAATATCAATATCTATAATTTTCCCAGAAAGAACAATAAAAAATGGCTTTTGAGGACTGTCCACTGTCAATTCTCCTAGATGTTTTCCTTTGTCATATTTTTCTGTTGGACCTTCCTAAAAGAACTTCAGATAAAGAATCAAAGTGCTTGAATCGGTCATACTTATTATTTAGCACCCACTCATAGATCATACATACATACATAACACCCACTCACAGATCATACATACATACATACACAAGTATCACTGAAATATTTTACAATTGTCAACAAATTTAATTGTATATCTTTGGTGAGCATTTGTCTAGAAAGGGTTGCTGAGTTTGTGACTGCTGGTTTGCAGGTAGAAATTAAGAACGTGTAACAACATAAAAAATATCTTTTCAAAAATCTTTAATCTAGATCGTCTATTTTAGAGTTGACCTGATCTAAACAGTTTGCTCTTTAGATAAGAATCTTGTCGTTTAAAAAAAATTGCAGGGAGGTCATACCGAGGGTGTTCAATCTTACTCTTGGCTCTGCACTCAGGAATTATTCCTGGAGATGCTCAAGAGAACATATGGGATGCCTGGACAAAACCCGGGTCAGCTGCATGCAAGGCAAACCCCTAAGCACGGTACTATCGCTCCAATCTTGAACCTTGGAACTTTTAATACAGCTATATTTCATAATGTAAAAAGCCCAAATTGCTTAAAATAAACTTGGAACAAATAGTAATATCTTAATTGGATAGGGGCGATTTTGAATTGTTTGAACAAATTTCTAGAAACTGAAAATACATCTCTAAACACAGATTGGGGAAATAGATAAACACAGGATATTGGATTTATATAAAAAACTCATTTTTCTACATTTGCTTTTAGTATTATGGATATTAGGAAATTGAAAGTTTTAATTTTTAAATAAATAGAAAAGTAGGAGCACATGAATATATAAATAGACGTAGTAAAGTTTCAAAGTAGACAGCTTTATATGAAAACTTTCATATTCATCAACAATTAATAATTTATAATGCCCATCCTTTTGCCTCTGAACTCCTGCTTTAGATTGTATAATAATAATAAATGTATAATTTCATTATTGCAGATAAATATGGCAGTATTATTCTTATTATAAATTTAGCAGATATATTTAAATTAGAAAAAATAGGTAATATTTTAACATCCCATATATTCATGACTCTACTAAAGTCATCAAGTGCACTTTTTTAGATAACGTATATTTATATCTAATTCATTTACTGAGAATAATTTTTTGTTAATATTAATTTTATATGTTTCTGCATATAATCTAACATTGTATTCTAGAAGGATTGTTTACCTTTAAACATCACATAACTATGTGCTTTT
Source organism: Sorex fumeus (assembly GCF_029834395.1). Lineage (NCBI taxonomy): Eukaryota > Metazoa > Chordata > Mammalia > Eulipotyphla > Soricidae > Sorex > Sorex fumeus. The sequence goes on from NW_026606064.1 coordinate 17,583,629, forward strand.
ATATAGCATATCTAATTTTGTCAGAAATATGTCTTGGAGATGCATCCATTATGATTCATGAAGCCTTGGTTCATTCATTTCCCACTACAATTCATCATTTGAATATACTATAATTTATTCAAGCATTTATGGGATTTTATTAATTGTTATTTTTGAGGTTTGTTTGCATGTTTGTGTTATGTCTGTGTTTATATTTATAATGCTGTAATGAACAACCATGTTTTTTTGCACATCTGAGAGTAGAATTGATGTTCTTATACTTTATGCACATGTTTCATTTGTTCAGGTAATGCCAGAAGATACCAATTTATTCTCCCAGAGAACCTTTATATTTGAAAATATGGTAGTTGTGTAGTGGTATCTCGTGGGACTTAATTTATATTTTTCAAGTGAATAATGATGTTTAACAATCTTTCATATTCATATAAAAGTTCTATCATTTTTCTCCATTGCTTTTTTCTTTTCCTATAAAGTTACAAAATTCATTTCAGATACAGGATGTTAATTATATTTTGCAGAACATATATGACATCTATTTGTGACTTAACTTTCTTTTTGCTGCTTAATGTACATACTTTATTAGTAGCAATGTCACAGTCACCAAATGTACCGAATTTTTAATTACACATAGAATGATTTTGTGGGACCATTATTTTTGTTTTACTTTGTGGTGGCAGGGGGATTTGCAGCACACTGGGCTGTGCTTCTGACTCTATGTTCAGGCATCACTCCTGGCTGGCTCAAGGGACCATACATATATGGATATCAAAATCAGGTGAGCCACATACAAAGCAAGCATCCTCTCTATACTCTCACTCTGGGCCCTAAAAGACCATTATTATAGCAATCCTTAAACATTTCTTTTCACTGCTAATTTTATTTTCTATATTGAATTTATTTCTTCTATAGTGTGCAGAAGATATTTAATATTCGGTTTTCTGTCCCTTCCCTTCCCTTTGATATTATCAAGATCAGAGATGACATGGCTGCTTTCAGATCCAACAATGTCATTAATCAGACATCCGCTGATTTTATCTGTGGTCCTTGCATATATGTTTGACAGGTGTCAGACTCACTTAGCTCATTTTGTCTCTAGTGTTCCCCTGGGACTACCATAGTACACATGTCCATACTGGGGATCATGCCGCTTTGTGGAGACTAGATAACTACTGAGTCCTTATGGAAAGTGTGTAAAATTTGCATAAACTAATTCTCTCCCAGGACTGTGTATAAAAACCCTATCCTTCCTCACAGATATGCAAAGTCTATTTTATTACAGAGTTCATTATGTGTGGGTCCATTAACGAGCTTTATATACTGCTTTATAAGCCAATTTCTCTTTCTGTGCACCAATATCCAACTGCCTAAATTAGATTTTAACAAATTATGGTAAATGGGTCAGAAATCATTTATCTCTCTTATTGTTCACTTTTAAGCTAGTATTTCAATTATACATTTTTAAATGTTAAATCAAAAGAATGATACAGCATGTGCCATTTAACATTTAAGTTTTGTGTATCAATAGTTTTACTGGAACAGTCATTCCAGGTAATTGAATATTACCTATGTTTGCTCTAGGTTGTATCTTCAAAATTTAGGAATCCTACTAGAAGCACTAAAGCTAAAATAATTCATTTACTCTGTCCCTCTACAGAAAATATCCTAATACCCTCCAGCAACTTAAAGACAGAGGTTTCTGTACAGTTCCCCTTTATTGGCAATATATATTTCTATTTCATCTATTTTTCTTTGTTTTCTTTTGGAGCTACCCCAGTCCACCCTGAAAATGCATAAATTTAGTTGAGGCTTATTCCTGATTCTGAGCTCAAAGATCACTCCTGGTGGACATGAGGGTCCATGTGTAGTGCTGGGGGTAGAACCTGCTTCGACCATGTGCAAGGCAAGTGCCATGACTGCTGCCACAGCTCTGGTCCTCTATTTCATCCTTACAGTAGCATGTAAACCTGAGCTTTTCAACTAGAGACCATAAGACAACATGTGGGCTACCAAAATATTCCAAGAAGGCCGAGATGAAAATCATGTATACTGATGATGTGGCGAAGAGGTTATGGAGACCAGTCAAGTCTAGTTTTACATGCATATTTCTTATTAGTCTCCCACTCTGACTTTATCTCCTGTTCTCTTTACTCCAAGCAATGATCAAAATGCAACTTATGTTCCCTAAGATCTAAGCAGAAACTGATTTTAAACATCATTTTTAGCTCTGCAGGTTTTCTCCTTTGGGGGTGGGCAATTCAGATTTAACAATCAATTTTAATTATTCAAACCAAACTTATTGCTGTTTTATCCTGAGGGTAATGCACATTAGATAATAAACCATTTTTGTCCCTCCAAAGAAGGCTATATTTCATCTTCTAGTTGTAGGTTTATGAGTCAATTATATTCAGAATTCAAACAGTGACTTTTTAAATGAAAGGAATATCCTCTTAATAATTGTCAGAAGATTTGAAAGACTATATAGACAAAGATTGGTAATGGTCATCAGAAAGCCCATTCACATTACTCAACTCTATCACTGATAAACTAAATAACACAGAGGTTTATAAAAGATAGGAATCTGGGCATACAAAATAGTAGAGTGGGTAAAGCACCTGCTTTGCAAGTACCTGACCTGACTTTGACCCCCTAGCATTATATAAATCCCATGAGCCCAAACAGGAGGATCCCTGAGCATAGAGCTGAAAGAAAACCCTGAGTGCCATAAGGCGTGGGAAAGAAAGGAAGGGAGGGAGGAAGGAAGGGAGGGACTGAGGGACGAAGGAAGGAAGGAAGGAAGGAAGGAAGGAAGGAAGGAAGGAAGGAAGGAAGGAAGGAAGGAAGGAAGGGAGGGAAAGGGAAAGAAAGAAAGAAAGAATGAAAGAAAGAAAGAAAGAAAGAAAGAAAGAAAGAAAGACCTTAATTTTATTTAGTTTTAGTCAAATTCTATTACTTCTTTGTGTTACCCAGATGGGATGGGTGGGATGAGGGATGGGGGGTGGGAGGGATACTCGAACCCGTGGTGGTGGAAAATGGGCACTGGTGGAGGGATGGGTACTTGATCTTTGTAAAACTGAAACCCAAGCACAACAATTTGTAAGTCTACAACTGTACCTCATGGTGTTTCACTAATAAAAATTTTTAAAAAATTATATTACTTTCTTTGGAACTACTTTGCTCTGGAAATACATTTTATAATTTGTTTAGAATACACTACTTAAATTCCTCTCTATCATGACTTCTTCATTATAGCAAATAATATTTAGAAATTGTAACTTGGAAGTAATCTTTTACATTATCACTTATCACTTATCACTTAACTTCCCGTTAGTCCTTGATTTGCTCAAGCGGGCGCAAGTAACGTCTCCATTTGTCCCTGTCGCGTGCTAATGTAGCCCAATGGCATCTGTTCGTTCTGGGAACATGAAGAGCCTCAAACTGATCGTTCATGATCTTGATGAAGAAGTCTGACCATCTGATAGGTGGGCGGCCACGCGGTCTTTTGACATCCTGTGGAATCCAGTCGGTAACAGCTCTAGTCCAGCAGTCGTCTTTAAATCTCATTACGTGACCAGCCCATCTGATTTTTGACATCTTGGCAAATGAGACAGCGTCCCTGATTCTTGATCGTCGACAGAGGTCGGAACTCCGGATTCTTTCTCTCATTTGAGTGAAACGTGTTATTCCAAGCATAGCTCTTTCAATTCCTCTTTGGGAGACCCGAATAGTATTCTCATCCTGTTTGCTTAGGGCCCAGGTCTCTGAGGCATATGTTAATGAAGGAAGAACAGTGGAATTGAAGAGATGTGACTGGAGCCGGAGGTTCTTCATCCTCTTAGCTATTTCTTCGACGTTCTTGAAGGCGTTCCAAGCCGCTCTCTTCCTCCTGCGCAGGTCGGGTGCCAGGTCATTTGTCATGTTGACTTCTCGACCTAGGTACACATAGCTGTTGCATTCGGAGATGGTTGTTCCATTGAGAGCGAATGGGGCATCAGAAACGAGGCTGTTTCTTCATAAACATTGTCTTCGTAAGATTCAGCTGTAGTTCTACCTTTCCACACTCACGGTCAAAGTCAGCCAGCATTTGTGCCGCTTGGCTGAAGTTTGGTGTTATTAAAACAATGTCATCAGCAAAGCGGAGGTGGTGTAGTTGCCGACCATCTATCTTCACTCCCATTCCTTCCCATTCCAGTCATCGCATGATGTTCTCGAGGGTGGCACTGAAGAGTTTCGGTGAAATGGTATCACCTTGCCGCACCCCTCTCTTGACATCAACGATCACTTCTTTGTAGAATGGTGAGATCCTGGTAGTGAATCCGCAATAGAGCTCACGGAGGATCCTGATGTATTGGGCTTGAATGCCCTGATTGGCTAGGGCTTCAATGACCGCTTCTGTCTCAACAGAATCAAAGGCCTTCTTTAAATCAATGAACATTAAACAGAGCAGCATCTTGAACTCCCGAGAAACCTCAATGAGCTTGGTTATCGTGTGGATATGGTCGATGGTGCTGAATCCTTTGCAGAACCTGGCTTGCTCTTTTACATTAGTCTTAGTACTTCCTATGAAAAAGATTTTTACTCCTTATTTGACTCCGATATGAGAGAAAGACTATAGACTGGGAGGGAGTGAGGAATGAGCGAACTCCAATAATATTCAGGGTTACTTCTAACTCTGTGCTCAGGTTCACTTCTGGTTATGTACAAGAATTCATAACTGATGCCAGGGATGAAATCATGGTTGACAACTTTTATATCCATAAATAAAATAAACCCATAAGACATCATGATATGTCAGAAGATATTAATGGAGCCCACAGTCATAAGTTTGATCTCTGGAACAACACCACCTCTCTACCCAGTGTAAGTCCCTGTTTCTTCTGTGTTATCTTCACTGAACCAAGAATGTGACCCTAGCACACTGCAACTCCTTGACCCTGGTACACAAAAAGAAAAAAAGGAAGGTGAGAGGGAAAATCTCTATGACTGTATCAATTAATATCACTTTGAAAATATTTATATTATTGATGAACATAATTTTGATAACTTAAGATGTTAGTGTAATTTTATATAGAAAAGTTGAATAATAGGTTTAAACGAAGTGGAAGGGAGGGGATAATAAACTGGTGAGAATTTTAACTGCTTCCCTGTTTGCATTTCTGTCCTCCTTGATTTTTTGTAGTCCCAGAAGGAAAGCACTGCACTGTAGCACTATCCTCCCATTGTTCATCGATTTGCTCGAGCGGGCACTGGTAACGTCTCACAACACATTTTGAGACTTGTTATTACTGTTTTTGGCATATTGAATACTTCATGTGTAGCTTGCCAGGCTTTGCTATGCAGGCGGGATACTCTCAGTAGCTTGCCGGTCTATCCGAGAGGGGCGGAGGAATCGAACCCGGGTTCGGCCATGTCGGCCACGTGCAAGACAAAGACCTTACTCGCCATGCTATCGATCCAGTCCATGAGAATGAAAATGTTCGTATAAATCATATAAATTTATTGTTCCCCAACAGGGCATTCCCTACAACAGCAACCTTGACTTTCTAGAGGTCAAAAGTCTCCTGGGAGGATTCATTTGTACTAAGTTTCTCTTACCTCTTTGGTATGGTAAAAGGATGGTACTAGGAAGACTAGCTCATAGAGTTGCTCTTGACTCACAGTCCTATTTAAATCATAGGTTTAAATTAATAATACAAGAAGAGACTCACGTCAATTATTCTCACTTCCCTCACTGGAATATTTCAGCCACAGAGACACAAGTTTAAAGGAGATTGGAATAGGAATTTCAGTATATTTATATTTTTCTTTTAAAGTATAATATGATTAAATCAGGCATTGTCTCAAGCTACCATTTAAGTAATGCTAACTTCTCAAGAGAAAATAGCGCTTTGTACATGCATAAGTATGATAACTCTTGTGGATAATGAGCATTCGCAACTATATATCATGACAAATATAGGGTTGTGGTTTTTATGAGGCAAAATTAATTCTCTTCATCTGATTCTTTATCATGGTTCTCAACATGCAATCCCCAGAATATAAGTATCATTATTACCCTGAAATGTTTCTAAAATGCCAGTTTCAGAACAATTAAAATCTCTGGAATGTGAAACCAATAATCCAAGTTTCAATAAATGCTACCAGTAATTATAACACACATTGGAATTCAAGCACTGCAAAAAGTCCAATCTATTCAATTAAATATGCTACGTTTAATATCACTACATTATATACTGTTGCATATCAAAATTATGTACAGTGAGTTAATTATAAAAATATAACCAAGAAGTACATAAAGTATCATGAAAAAAAAGTTGAAAACCGAGTTTATCTTAAAAAACAAACTAAAAATTACCCATCTTCAATAAAATTTAATAAATTCTATATAAAGAACTGTGTCCAATTACTCAATTCTAAAATACCTTATAAGAATCAGAACTGATTTGGCATTTAATATGTGCTCCCAAACCCTTATTAAAATGACTATTGAAAGTCGTGTACACAGAAAAAAATTTTCCCTGACCAACTATTTAAGTGCATATCAGTTATTTATTGAAATATGTGTTAATGACAAAAAGCCAAGAGTAAAATCCAGTAAAGAGAAAAAAATCATAGGTTTAAATTAATAAAAATAGGTCAGAAAAAAATCTTAATTAAAGTTTTTCTAATTTTTATTATAAAATATTTCATTTGTTCCCATCCCTTTATTTATGAAGCTGAAGTGGAAGTAGTACCATTTTGAAATTAATCACTGTCACTGTCACTGTTCATTGATTTGCTCGAGCAGGCCCAGGAATGTCTCCATTGTGAAACTTGTTACTGTGTTTGGCACATCAAATACATCACGGGTGGCTTACCAGACTTTGCCGTGCGGGCAAGATACTCTCAGTACCTTGCCAGGCTCTCCAAAAGGGGCAGAAAAATCGAACCTGGGTCGGCCAGGCCAGGTTGGCTGCATGCAAGGCAAACGCCCTACCTGCTGTGCTATCGCTCCAGTCCTCAAAATTAATGCTAATTATTTTTATAATAATATTTATACAAAGATTAGAAAATATTTTACTGACTTTGCTGGCCAGATAATAACTTATATTTCCAAATATTAGAAAGCTTGTGTGAGTTATGTGTCTGATCACTCACTCCTTTTTTCATCAATTAAGATATCTCATTTTTGTTTTTCAACTTTCTCACATAGGCAATCTACTTTCATCATCTGAGTTAGTTTATTTTTATCTAATCCTCCTGATTTAACTAAAATCTTTCTTCTCTGCTTTAATTTTCACTGAGTAGTCTATGTTTTTCTCGAAGTTGAATATTTGATATGAGTTTCCCCATGTGAAAACATCAAAACATTGCCAATAGAGCTCAGAAACGTTTCCCTTTCTACATCTCTGGCAGTGAGATTTTTAGAAACCAACTTTTTAATTTAAATTGCAAGCTATTCAAATTTAATGTTTTCCAAAGTTGTTGCATGATTGACTTATTTTTTTTTACTTCTTCTTTGGAATGGTTATGAACCAGTTAAGATGAGTCAAACTGAATCAATCATTGAACAGCTAATCCTCTGTTCAATCTGAGGAGCAAATATGGATGAGAGGCAAAACTGAAACTATTATACAAGAAAAATTTAATGAGGTAGAAATATTAAAATAATACACAAGACCAGAAATGAGAGACAGTAAAGGTTTAGACTTGGCCCTTCACTCCAATCAGGAAACTAAGCTCAATGCCAGCTAGATAGTCCTCTAACATATGATACATTATGACCAAGTATCACACAATGTAAGTACAAACTTTTCCTCCAGAAGATAGAGGAAAATTCCTAGTCCTATCTCATACACAGCAGAAAGCAACATATCTGCCATACGTCCTTCATGGGGTGGCAGTAATGAGTAACTCTGCTATCTTACTAGGGTCATGTTCCTTTCACTGATATTCAAAATATATGTTCTGACTATTGTGCTAAATTCCTATTAGATGTTTACAATCAGTCAGCACAGGTCCAGGAACCAAATACAAGTTTCCAGGTAACAAACAAGGAAGATGTTGGATTGATGATGCTTTCAAACCTTCTACTCCTGAGTTCAAAACTACTGATCAGGGTTTCTTAAGAAAACCAGCAATGTCACTTGTGTTGCATCCTTGTGTTCAGTCACCCTAGTCCTTCCCTGCCACCCTCAAATTTTGACTGGGAACAAAAGATCTGGACACAAGTTTAAACTTTTTAAGAGTCAAACAACCTGGATTTCTAAAATAGAAGCAATGGTTTTATATATTTTATGATACAATTTCAAGTTTCAATGGGATCTCTCTACTATTGTAAATGTATTTACATAGCACTTAGTATAAAAAAAAACTTTCACATAAAATATACACCTGTCTGTATTTTAAGAGGAGAAGAAGATACCAGCCTAAATTTATTTCTTTGTCATAATGAATATTTGGGCTGTTTACTTATTTACTTACTTAATTAATTTATATTTTTGCAGGGCCAGATATTGAACTCAAGGCCTCATATGTGCATGCAAGATCATGTGCTCACTCACTGATTCATATTCCCTTACATTAAGAGTAGCAAAAATTCTAGAGAGAAGAAAGGCCGCTGGGAGGCTCCACAGCTCCCGGAGAATGCTCCAGATCCCAAACAGAGCCGAGATCACCGGGAAGTCCCAGATGGGGTAGGTGCCGCATCCCGCCTTCTCCAGATGGAACCCCAGTGACCATGAGCCTTTACAAGCATAGCTTGGGCATGCGGGAACCAGGACTTTTTATTCCAAACCGACATCTCCTTATATACAAAGTGATCAATGGAAAGTAAATCATCCAACGTTTCTCCCTGAAAATCAGGCTTAACTCTTTTACAAACCACAACACCCAATAGGAGAGAGAGAATGAAAGGGAATGCCCTGCCACAGAGGCAGGGTGGGATGGGCAGGTTGGGGTATGGGAGGGATACTCGGATCCATGGTGGGTGGAAATGATCACTGGTGGAGGAATGGATATTCAAAATAAATAAATAAAATAAAGTATCAAAAATTCTAAAAATCAAATATAAGGTAATCTAATTTTTGATACATTGCATTTATGTTTATGTTCACAAATGAAACCTCCATTTGTAAGTCTCTTTCTCCTCTGTCTCTGTTTCTGTCTCTGTTTCTCTAAGTCTCTCTCTCTCACTGTCTCTCTCTCTCTCTTTCTCTCTCTCTCTCTCACCCAGGAAGATAAGGACGATCACATTTCTAGGTATTATTACCATAGTACATTGAAGGGAGAGAAAAATTTACATAACCCAAATACTATTCCTTTATACATTGGATCTGTATACAGTATTTTTTTCCTCCACTCTGTCCCACCTATTATGTTCAGTTAAAGGTGGTATATAAGGTAGTTTATTGGATCAGTTGTGAAAATGACTCAGTTTACCTAGATCTCTTCTATGAATATAGGGACATGCATGTTACGTATTTACGTATTTAGGAAACACAGTTGTTTTTATATTGTTAAACTGTTTTTCTTATTTATTATAGGAGGACTCTCAGTTAAGAACTTAGACAATAGGAAAAAATTACTCACATTTTATTAAATTTGATATATTTATGAAGCAACATGTTAACTATCAAAGTCTTGATCTTCCATACATATAGTTACATGTTTCTCTTTCGGATCTCTTTATCACAGTTAAAAGCAAAGATTCTTTCATATTAGGTTCAAATAAGGTTCAGCTACTTTAATAATCTCTTTCTTTAATATTAATTAAACAATAGCAAATTTAGGTTCTATCTTCAAAAACAAACTCAGATTCTGATTATTATTTGCTTATTTCATTTTTTTAATCAATGTAACATTACATTATAACATTATCTAAGGCATAAATCATTGAAAACCAACTTGGATATATACTATACTAAGTTTACTGCTCAAAGTTCAATTCTACTTAGTAATTAAAAGTGGCTAAGAAGTATGTATCCTTATAAATTATGTTTTTTTAGGGACATAATTTAATATGTTAGACATTAGACATAATCTAATGTCTAAGGCATAAACATACTAATACAGACTACACATTAATCACTTATACTTATGGAAATGTGATCATTTGGAGTAGAGAAATAGAGAGGACAAAGTGCTAAGCTCTGGGATATTCTGATTTTAGGGGTCAAAGAGGATGGATTACCATGTTGGTAAACATGTTTAGCAACGGCTAGAGAGATAGTATAGAAGGTAAGGTGCTTGCATTGCATGTGTGACTGACTCTGATGTGATTCTTGGTAACAGACATTGTTCCCTGAGAATTTGTAGGAGTAATCCCTGAGCACTGAGCCCAGAGAAATCCCAAAGCAACAAAGTGCAGGGGCTCAGCCCTATCCTCCTTTCTCTTTGCCCCATACTCCTCTCCTCCCCACAAAGTTAATGCTTTCTCAGGATTTAGGGAGCTGGAAGATTTTAGTGTTTTATTTCCATTGTATAAATACTCCTGCAGAGACTGATCTAAGTATTCAACATGACATGATTTGGCTTGCAAATTTTAGGAAAATTTAACACTCATCTTCAAGCAACAATGAAGGCTCTGAGTCACTACTCAAAGAGGAAAATTCAACAGTCGAAACAAAGACAAGTTCCAGTGAGATATAAGAAATGTGCCATGAGCCTGAAATCAAGGCAAGAAAACATTTTGAAAAGGAGAGAGTAGTCACATGCAACCAAAGGTTATGAGTTTTGTTCAAATACAATATGGGCAGAGAATTAGCCACTGGAATTGCCAAAACAGAGACTGCTTCTGAATTTTTTGAAGGGACTTTTATGGAGTGGTGTTTCTCTAAGAATAATGAGCAAATGAAATGAGCAAAGATTTAAAAATTACTGTGATGAGGGATTGTTGTAGGTAACATTAATAATTATTTTGTGGATTTTTATTGGTAAGGAAAGAGAAAAGACTTCCAAATTAATTTTATTTGGTAACAGGACAGCAGAATTCGCTTTGCTACTTAGTTTTTTTCTGTTGCAAATTAATCCCAGGTTAGTTCTCTTTTTCTGTTTATATGTGTCATATTGTTTTAGTAATTCAGCATAGCCTTGTAAGTTATTTAGTATTTTTAGCATCTAAATTAAAAAATACTTAACTGTAAAATATTAGTACCATTAATGGAATAATGGCAGTTAGAGAAATTGGGATTTGCAGAAGGAATGTGGTTGACTTCCTACAATAATTCAGGGTACCAAATTACAGAAAGTTAACTATTTTAGCCTTTTTGATATGTTCATCATATACTTTGGCATTCTCTTTTCGAATCTGTATAGGCTTATATACAGTATATATGATTCCAGGAGAAAAGAAATGGATCAAATCAAAACCAAAGACTGTTAATACATGCCATGCTTTGTTTAAATCATGGAACTCTCTTGTCATTATATTGATGAGAAGTTATTGATCTTTTTATCCCCAAATTAACTTCATGTATCTATATCTATACATATATCAATATATATTTATCTATAGATACAGACATAAATACACAAAACCTGATTGGTTTTTGCTCAGAAATTGACTAGTTTTGGCATTAACCAGCTTTGTAAAAATTTTTAAGTATATTTTTCTTTAAATCATAACTGAACTTAATATCAATAGACATGTGATGGATATGCTAAATGTGCTTTAGTTTATAATTCATTAATAAAGAGTCCTTGAACATTCTGGTTTTTTATGTCAGATTGTCTTTCAGTTCCCATGAAGTCATGGAAAATCACATCAAGACTCAGAACTTTAGGTTGCAGTGATGCATTGAAAACTAGGACTTTTTATTTTTGTATTTAAAATTTTTTTTACTTTAACTTGTTGACTAATCATTGCTTTACTGGTATTGACTTCTATAGTTATTAAGGACTCTAAAAAGGCCTCATATTATAAAAATATATTCTCAATTTCCATGTCCAGTAGCAGCTGTTCCCAATGAATAATCCATTTATTTAAAATATCTAATACTTTTCAGAAATGCTGTGACCTAACCCTCAGTTTTAAAATAAGTACAGTCCAGAGTTTCACCAACTAGAGACATATTATTTCCTCCCCAATGCATTTATCATTAGACATATGTATTAACCAAATGGAAAAGTACAACTTTAAAGAGGATTTACTTATACTTTTCTCAGCCCAAGATACTGATTGGGTCATCAAGATTATGCCAAGTACAAATACATCAGGAACTGCTCTGTCAACACTATAGCAAGTTAGCTTGGCAGCAAGGTACCAATGTGATTATGCAAATAGCAGTTCCCTTGGCTTATCAGTCAAGCCCACAGCCAGGATGCCTGGGAGATACATTTCAATAAATGGAGACAAAATGTATCTCCGTCTCACTGACATTAATAATTTATGATTAATCAGTTTATGAAGACTTGCTAACAGCAGAAGAAACTAGAGAGGAAGATGGATTCTCTCTCTTTGGATTTAACCTTACTTTTCTCGGAGGCTAAATCTAATCATTTTATTTCTGAAGACCAGATAATTGACTAACCATTTACTTAAACTTCCTTAAAGGGCATCAATAATCCTCCCAGGGGTTCATCTTTGATCAAGGGAAGTTAAGTTAAATTGACCCCTGATTTTGCAGTTTAGACAGACTCAACCAAGATGCAGCCATCTGGAAGAAAGCTGGCTTCATTCAACCAAGAGTGCTCTGTGGTTTTCTGAAGGGAGTTTAACAGAAGACTGATATGGCCCCACTAATTTGTATAGTCATACATTTTTGGGAACAAGAATATCGGTGGCTAGAATAAGTGCAAGGACAGTACTTTGATCTGCAAAAATAAACTAAATCTTTGTATCCTCAAGATATTGGGTCAAGGAGTGTGCCACACTTGGAATTGTTTGGGAGCTACTTCCAGTGCTCAGGGGTCCAGACAGTGCTGGGGATTTAACAGTGTCTCCCCTTCAGCCCCTCAGTTTTCTTCAAAGTCCTTTACTTAAAGTCTTAACATTTTTTTCTAAATTATTAATGATTTCTTAGAACATAAATTCTACTTTAACTTTTAAATGTAAAAAGGAATGTAGAAAAATTTATGCTTTTGGAAATATTTAATTTTTACTGTGTCTATGAGTGATGAAATAAAGTGATAGTAAAATATTTTGGAAAGACAAAGGTTTATTTACCAATTTTATTTTGTATTTAATCATTATTGTCATTTAGTTTGTTTCATATTAAATTTTACTCAAGATTCTATTTTGGTTGCATTACAACTTACAAACTCTAGCCATGAAAAAAATGTTCATACTCCTGACCTCAGTTTTATCTTTAACGCATGTTTTTGCTGTTGTTGTTTTTGTTGTTGTTGCTTAATGTAGTCAACTATATTAAGTCCACACTTAACTATATTAAAATTCAAAGCTTTTTTATCAGGTTTATTTTCATTACTTTCTTCTAACCACTTTAATGAACTGTACATATAATTAAATGTTATTCAAAGCATTTCTAAGGCTGTAGTGTTGTTCTCTGAGTTCTATCTTTTAATGCCGCATGGCATTCAATCTAGTGACTTAATTAATCAGTGTCCTACTATAGGGCTTTTATCAATATTGAAATGTGCCTTTATTTGTCTAATGAAAGAGCAGAGCTTCTTAATCACCACTTTTAAAAGACTTGTTGAAAACAAATTAGCTTAACATGAATCAGATTGTAAAATTCTATTATGAAGCATAATGAAAATATTCACGATAAAGAGATATATATGAACTAACATTCGCTATGTTTTTATAGAATAGTTTCACTTACATAAGAACCAAATAGATTGTTCAACCTCAAGTTTAACATAATTTCTGAGTTTAAGACTTTGACAGAGGCCATTGGAACCCTCTTTCCTCTGAAAATAAAGCCTGTTATCCTAAATAGGTTTTGACAATAATTTGCATTCCACCATCTGTGTTCCACCAGAAAAACCGAGGAACATAATCTGGTATCATTATATAAGAGACTATGAAAGTAGACTTTTTTGAAAAGTATTGAGAGAGGATAGCCAAACATACTCAAAGCCTGATCCCAAAAGCTTATGTCTGTTTTCTGGATTGTTTTCTCAAAAACTGATATTAAACTGCCTAACGCCATGCACAAAAGTAAGATCGAAATGGATTTATGACCTCAACATCAGACCGGAATCCATAATGTTTATTGAAGACAAAGTTGGCAAAACTCTCCACGATATTGAAGTTAGTGGTATCTTCAAAGATGTCACGCCACTGGCCGAGCAAGTGAAAACAGAGATAGACAAATGGGACTATCTTAAACTAAGAAGCTTCTGCACCTCAAAAGAAACAGTGACCAAAATACAAAGACAGCCTACAGAATGGGAAAGAATATTCACCAAATACACATCCGACAAGGGGTTGATATCAAGGATATACAAGGTACTGGTTAAAATACACAAGAAGAAATCACCCAACCCCATCAAAAAATGGGGCGAGGAAATGAACAGAAACTTTCGCAAAGAAGAAATCCGATTGGCAAAAAGGCACATGAGAAAATGCTCTACATCACTAATCATCAGAGAGATGCAGATCAAAACCACAATGAGATATCATTTCACACCACAGAGACTGGCCCACATCCACAAGAACAAAAGCAACAGGTGCTGGTGCGGATGTGGCGAGAAAGGGATCCTCCTTCACTGCTGGTGGGAATGCAGGCTGGTCCAAACCTTTTGGAAAACAGTATGGACGATTCTCAAAAAATTAGAATTTGATCTCCCATTTGACCCAGCTGGAGCGATAGCACAACGGGTAGGGCGTTCGCCTTACAAGCGGCCAACATGGCCGACCGGAGTTCAATTCCTCCGCCCCTCTCGGAGAGCCCGGCAAGCTACCGAGAGTATTCGGTATGCCAGACACAGTAACAACAAAGTCTCCAATGGAGACGTTACTGGGCCCGCTCGAGCAAATCGACGATCAACGGGAGGGCCTTTACCTTTACCTTTACCTATTTGACCCAGCTATAGCACTCCTCGGAATATATCCCAGAGAGGCAAAAAGGTATAGTCGAAGTAACATCTGCAATTGTTTGTTCATTGCAGCACTCTTTACAATAGCCAGAATCTGGAAAAAACCTGAGTGCCCGAGAACAGATGACTGGTTAAAGA
This sequence comes from Sorex fumeus, assembly GCF_029834395.1. Classification (NCBI taxonomy): domain Eukaryota; kingdom Metazoa; phylum Chordata; class Mammalia; order Eulipotyphla; family Soricidae; genus Sorex; species Sorex fumeus. The sequence goes on from NW_026606064.1 coordinate 17,598,746, forward strand.
AACTTTGGTACATTTACACAATGGAGTACTATGTAGCTGTTAGAAAAGATGAAGTTATGAAATTTACATACAAGTGGTACTACATGGAAAGTATCATGTTAAGCGAAATGAGTCAGAAAGAGCGGAATAGACACAGAAAGATTGCATTCATCTGGGGAACATAAAGCAACAAAACGGGAGACTAACACCCAGGAATGGCTCAGATTAGTACCAGGAATTTTGCTCCATGACTTGAAGGCCAGCCACATGTGCTAGGTGAAAAGGAAGCTCAGATAGAGAAGAGGCACCAAATAAAGGGTGTTGTGAAGACCCTCCCAGGGTGAGAGAGACATGCTAAAAGTAGTCTATAGACCAAACATGATTGCCACTCAATGCCTCTCTGGCAAAACACAGTACCCAAAAGAAGAGAGAGAGAACAAGGGGGAATGCCCTGCCACAGTGGCAGCGTGGGATGGGGGGGGGATGGGGGGGGGAGGGATGCTAGGACCCGTGATGGGGGAGGATGGGTACTGGTGGAGGGATGGATACTTGATCATTGTATAACTGAAACCCAAGCAGAAAAATTTATAAGTCTATAAATGTACCTCATGGTGTTTCACTAATAAAAAAATGATTAAGTAAAAAAAAAACAACTGACATTATAAGTGACACAGAAACTAATAACTTATTTCTAAAAAAATATTTTCACTCTATATTTTTGGTAAATTGAAATTTTAAAATTATTAAATGCTGATTTATTTTAGCTCTGCTAATAAAGTAAATAGATCTCAACCACCAATTAGATAAGAATTGAATATCTGAGGGAAAGGGCTGCTTTATGCTAAGTCTGGTGTAGTGCTAATAACAATACACTGTGACATTGGCGTGTCAACTTGCTTGAAAATCAGATACATACAATTGAAGAAGAGAAAACTATTTTCACTAGTGGTTTTCTGCATTCGGTGTAGAACTTATAGATTTATTTTCCTGAAATGAAAATCATCCAAAACTTTCCATAATGCTATTTTCTACTTGATGCAACAGACAGATCATTAGAGTCAGAAAAGTATAAAAGTGCAAATTTATAAAACCTTTTTTTGATACGTTACCCTTGTCAACCCAGTTCCAAATAGCTCATCCCAATTAGCTATCAAGATGAATGATTTCATTTTTCCTACTGCTATTGAAGAAACTAATAAATACGTTGCAAGTGGGAATGTAGCTAATTTCAAATAGTATATATTGTACATACTCTTCATCTCTGCAGTACTAAATACTCAGACTTGGTTCTCTCATTGAGATTTAAAGACCTAGATGAGACATGCTGCCTAGCTCACTTTCCATGTAGGTTGAGTGAGGGGCAACCAAAAAGTGAGTTCAGCACATATCTTCCACAAACTGCAAGTTAAACATGGGTGCATAATTCACATCTCCTCTTTATAGGAATACAAGCTCATTGTCCTTCACTTTGGCCTCTGAGCTTCTTCAGACACCTTTTTAAGGGCTGTGTTCACTAAAACGTACTTGCTTTTCTGAGAGATTTCTTCTTAGATACACTCTGAAATCCTGATGCCTGAGTTCTACTCAAGAATTTCTGAGTGAATAGTTACAGGATAACAATTTTATCCACTGTAATTTTATAATGGATAAAAGCTCCATACTTGTTTAAATGTGCCTTATTGTTTAAGTGACACCAACTTAGACCATTTGTACCACGACTAATTTTATACTAATTATCCCAGTTTTGATTCTAAAACCACTCTAAGATTTCTTATTTCTGTTATTTAGTAAGTTTGGCTCTTCCATACTAAGAAAAGTTTTCATGAATTTCATTGAGCTTATACTGCCACCTTATCATACTCAGGTTTTACTACTTTGCAATTGACTTTATTTTATTTATTTATTTATTGAATCCCTGTGGGAAAAGTTACAAAGCTTTCAGGTTTAGGTCTCGGTCATGCAAATATCAATCACATTTCCCTTTACCAATACTTATTTTTCACCACGAAGAACCCCAATAAACCCCCAACCCCCAACCCCCCCTAATGCCTGTGGGGCAGATGAATTCTAGCTAACTCTCTATCTACTTTTGCAATTGACTTTAAACTTGAAAATTCAGCTAGGTGCAGTACAGACAAGATATACATTCTACAGACTGATCCATAACAACTGAAACTCCCTATATTCTGTAAACAGAATGGGTACTTTATATATTATCTCATTTCAAAGTCTTACAATTGAAAGGTATGACATATATATTTTAATTCATAATGTAAATTCTAGAAATTAGCGTAAGTGCTATGTATATTCGTCACCATAGGATGCAATAACAAAATACTACAAAGTGGATGTTTTAAATTTGTTACTTTCAACTGAAGAAATTTTCTTCTTGTCCATGAAAGTTATTTCTATTTAATTTAAAATGATTTTCACCTGCCAATCCACAGCTTCTAATCTATAAGAGTTCAAAGGTGAAACCAATGGTATAAATCACATATATTTAATTTTCACCACGATAAAAGGTTATGGGTGTTTTGCACTAATCTGATAATTTGATAAAGGTTTTTGAAGGCAGAAAATTTTGTTCATCTGAATTAGAACTTATATAATGTATGTATTTTAAGAAATAATATTTAGCATAACAGAATTCAAGTAAGAGTAAAAGGATATGCTGTAACCAAACAGTATTTCAAGAATGCAATTAAAATGAAATAACAGTTAATTTAATACTCCACTGCACTGCACTATCCTCCCATTAAATGCAGAAAAAAAACAGCTTTGCACAATTATAATGTAAAACAGCATTTTAGACACTTTCTATGGAAAACATAGCAAGATATATATACACACATGTATGTATATATATTATTGACGCACTGTGAGATAGTTATAAAGCTCTCATGTTTGAGTTTCAGCCATGCAATGATTGAACACACAACCCTCCATCAATGCACATTTTCCACCATCAATGTTCTCAGTAACCCTCCAACTATCCCACCCCTATCTCTGCCTCTATGGCAGAAAATTTTCCTCTTAGTCTCTCTCTACTTTGGGGCATTGTGGTTCAGCAAGATATTTTTATATGATCTAACGTTATAAGCTTGAGATTACAATAAGCAGAGAACAAAGAGTGAAATATTAATGTTAATCAATCACACATTTTTTAGTATCTCAGAGCTACTAAAAGATGGCTGGTCGAGTCATTTGCTATGTTTCCTGGGAATCGCAGCTTCAGGTTGACAGAAATCATGCTCACCCATCCTGTCACAATGGGTAGTCCCAACCTAATATTCCTGAGGACATTTAGTATTTAGCTCATACAATATGACTGAATTGTGGACTCGACAGTCTGATGAAATAATTTTGTTTTCTTAATTTGATTAAATGCTTTATAATTTATGTTTGTTACCTACAGATAAATTATTCACAGAACATGTGTCAAGTGTATGATTTGATGAGAAGCACATTATAATGATTCAGACCAGGTTCAGCTTGGTAGAATTCATCTTTCTTATTTAACAGAAAATCCAATATTATGCATGAGGGAACTGAATGCCACAGAACTCCGCCAAACAATCTTTTCATAACATCATGTATACTCCATAACATAATTTTTTTCTATATCTATACATCTATATCCATCTATATGTGAAAATTCATTGGTGCAATTCACCAAGATAATGTAGTATTTCTAAATTTAAGAACAAGTGTTTACAGAATTCACTATAAAGCGAGAATGTTGCTAACTCACATCATTTGCAGAGGAGATATGGGCCATCTGTTATCTGCAATGCAGAATTCCTATTTTTTTAATCAGATGATATTTTCACAAACACGGTTTTCACAAAATAGTGTTTTTTTCAAGTGTTCGGATTTTAATAACTCAGGAATTTGCATAAGGAATGTATCTTTATTTTGTACTTCATCTTTACCTGTTCCAAAAGCAGTTCAAGAATGCCAGGTAATTTTGAGTAGGAAAAAGTTATTATTTAAGAGTTGGCAGAATATTTGCATCATTCGATCATTTGGAAAACTATATAAGTAATTCTGCTGTTTCAGCACTGTTAACATCTAATGAACAGCTGAAGGGATTGTAATTGTTCAGTTTCAAGATATTTTATTATTATTTAACCCTGTAGCATTTTTAAGAGCAATTAATAGACACTGTTGTAATTAAATTTTGCCACATTGAAATGTATAGTGGTTCTGGAACTGTTGTAGAGCTAATTGATAAATCAAACCCTAATTGAGATAATGAAGCTAGTCATGGACATCACTGAGATAACCACCTAATTAGCTTCTTAATATCTCTTTGCTAGATGAGTGGACAGTAGACCCAGGGTGACAATAGAGAAATAAAGTTAATATGAAAGGAAATAATGTGGTTAAAATGAATCAGAATATAGATATAGCTTCTTACTAAAAAGCCTTTGTAGTTAATGCGTGAGAACTTTCTAAGAATATCCTTTATCTCTTCCCTCTTTCTAGTCTCAACAAGGTGCAGTGTGAAAAGCCTAGCCCATAATAAATGATCCGTAATAAATGACCCTCCATAAATTCTGACTGCCCTGAAGTAAAGGTTACATACTAAAGAGAATTTTCATTACTAAAACAGGAGGTGGGGGAGACAGGCTCCAAGTGGAGCCCAAGAGTTTGAAGACCCCACAGGGGATTCTGGATCAACCAGGCTGTGGTTCTATACAATGGCCCAGAGATATGATGCTGCTAGGTCCCTGGGGTGTCAGGAATACCCAGAACATACCGATGGTGCAGAGGGCCTCCAAAGTCATACCTGGCATTACTTAGAGGACTCCAGGAATGTACCTGGTAATGGTTGAGGCTCCATGTGGTGTCAGGAATTGACCACTACTGGATACAAGCTAGGCACACAACTTAATCACTATACTATCTTTCAGCCTCTCTATTATTAAATTTTATGTGTTAGAATAAGGACTACATACTTCACTCTTACATAAAAACATATCATTGCATAATTTTCTATCGTGGAATTTACATTGATATAAAAGGACTGCTATTACATTCATTTATGATTATAATAATAAGGATCACTATGATAATAATGATGGAAGCTAATTTATAATTAATATCTACAATGTATTAAACATTAAGTTATGTGCTTTATACATCTGGAATGAAACTCTTACGACATAACTAGTTGCAACTATTAATGTATACATGAGGAAAAATTACAGAAAACTAAACTTTTTCTGTCCAGGTGCAGAGACATACAAAATTGGGGAATTTGAATTACTATAACATTTACAGTTAAATGAGTATACCCACCACCAAACAATTGTCTCCATTCATTGAGATGGAGTATTATCAAAGTATAGATCTAAGTAAATGCTTATTCAGTGAACAAAACCCAATCCAATGAAAGAAATTGTTGCAATACCTTTTTTTTTTTTAAATTCAGATCTGTCAAACTATAAAGTCACTTTCTTTCTTCTATACCAGATTTCTGTGTAAAACACAAAAGATTTTTTTCTTCAATGCATCAAGCAGGTCAATTTTATTTTGGGGGGAGCAGTTTCCTTTACGTATTTTACTTTTCGAAGTTACTGAGCTTATGAGGATTTCAAAATATCTTAGCCTTCATCTCAGAATCATATTTTAAGTTAGAAAATCCATGTAACTTTTTTTCATTTTTTTATATTTCAGTTAGGGAGCCTCACCCAGCGGTACTCAGGGGTCACTCCTGGCTCTGCACTCAGAGATCACTTCCTGTGGAATCCTGGGACCATATGGAATGCCAGGCATTGAACCAAACCCAGGTTGGCTGTGTGCGTAGCAAGTGCTCTACCCGCTATTGATCTAGTCCACACAACTGTTAATACTTAATTTAATCTACAATTAAAACTATTGAATATTCAAGTAATATGCTAACCTTTTCAGTTAATTAGGAAACACCAGGAAGTACATATATGCTTTCCCCCAAAATATTATTGGCAATTGAGCTAGGAAGCAGAATTCAGGTTTCAAGACAGGGTTTCTTAAAATGCTACCTGTGTTTAAGAAGATCTGAAATAAACCCATGGAAAACCAAATTCTATTTGAGTTCAAATTTCACATGGTTTTCAAAGGGTTGAATAATAATGTCTAATTTATGCATCACCAATTAATTCATAAACTTATCTCAGCAATTTTCCTCAGACCCTTGCACATTCCCTTCTTCTTATTCTATTTACAATGTTTTGTCCTGACTTACCACATAGGTCATACCTGCCTCTTTTTCATGCAATTCTTTCTTATTTTATTTCATTTTTTTTACCACTTGCTCTTATTTTCTTTCATTCTCTCATTTTGTCTGTCTTTCTCCAATTCCTAAAATGACAGAAATACTTGTTTGAAAATTTTTACTCCATACACTCCTAAAGCTATTAATATTGCATCTCTGGTTTCACTGTTGTGCCATCATTGTTATCAAAATGACCAACAGCTTTCCATAAGCAGTTGACACCATTGTAGCTGGTATCTTTCTCTATATCTCTGCTTCATTCCATTACTTTGCTTAATTATCTTGCAAGCTGTGACTTCTTTGGTTTTCCTGACATCATTCTTTCTTGGTTGCCTGCTTGTCTAACTGCTTCTTTGTAAGTGGTTTCACTATTCTTCCCTATCCCTCCCCCCACCCCCGCCCATGTTGGGATATTGAATTCAGTCCTAAGTCCTTCTCACTCTCAACAGCTTCCACTGAAAATAACATACTCTTTCATTCCTTCATTCCTTCAAACAACCAAAATTAATTCAACAAGTATTGGTGGAATCCACATTGCATAGTTGGCAGTTTTCTATACTCTGGCTATTGAATAATTATACAAAATCTCTGCTCACATTGTGAGGGCAAAACTGAAGCCATTAAGTCTCAACTAGGTCTCAGTTTCTGTTTGCCTGAAGCAGAACTTGCAGTTTCTGTTAACTCCCAGTTGAATAATTTGCCTAGATAATGAATTGGGCAGTTAGGTCTGGCTGGTCACTAGAGGGTCACTATACCCTTGTTAGGAACTGTTACTAAACATTGTCTAATTGCTGACCACAGTTGTAATAGGGCTGATGCTGAAAATAGATCAGTATATAAATTGCCTCTTAACTCTGAACCCTATTTAAACTGCTTGTGATTTGGAGTCAGAATCCTTGTCAAGACTCCACTGTGTTGAATGAGACTTGGACCCTAGTTCGAGCAAGCAATGGCTCGGGGTACTAATGAAGCTCCTTCGTTTTTGCATTATAATATGTGGACTTGGTCTCTCTGCAATTGGGTATCTGAAACTCGGGCACAACAACACATTCCTAAGATTCTACTTCGTAGATACATATCTAGAAAGATACATAAAAATTGAAAAGAAATAGTTATAATAATTTTCATGAGGTAATAAATTTTACAGCAAAGAATAGAACAGGGCAAGGGACCCAAGAATGATAGAAGCAGCCAGCTGATAAGGTGGCCTTTCAAAAATTTCATGAGAAAAATAAAAAGGACAGTAAGAAATTTTCTGAAGAGAGAACATTTCAAATAAATGTAACAACAAATTGGAAACCTAAGTTAGAAGAATGCTTGGCTTATTCTAGAAATAGCAAAGAGACTATTATGGCTGAGTTGTGAGGCAAGGGTAAAATAGAATGAGCTTAAAGTATGGAAACATAAAGATCATGTCAAAAATGTAGGATGTAAAAATTAGGATAGACAGACATTCTAGCAGCTGTAACAAGGGGCAGAAGATTTTAACAGTGCTGAAATAAAATTGAAGTATATACATGTCTCTATGAAAAGTTTAAAGTTTAAGCCCCCAGGAAACAGTTTGCTGGAGTTTTATGTTGCGAGGTCACTGTGCCATTTGATCTTGTTTTGTAGTCCTAAACACAGTTTCCAACAATGCATCTAAAATGGCTATTTTCACATCTTTCAGCACATCCTTTCTGAACTGAGTGGTAGGAAAAGAAGTAGAAAATAAAGACAAATACTGTTTCTGCTTTTTTTGTTGTTATTTATTTGCTTTGGTGTGGGGGGTGTTTGGGCCACACATGCTAGTGTTTAGGAGTCACATGGCCTCAATGGCCCCATATGGAGTTAGGGTATTGAACCTGGCAAGTCTCATGCAAACACCTTATCTATTGTTGCATATCTTGCTGTCCCACAAATAACTTTTATACTTAAACCCTGGGCAGGAAGTAAAACAAATTCATTTTTATTTGTACTTTTTTCTCACGAACCCAATCATATAATCAAAATTAAACACGAGAGATTTGTGAAACGTCATTTTATCACCATGTCCAGCCCAGGTCAATAGCTAAAAGTTATATTATTGTAGAAGAAATAGGAGGTCAGCTATACTTTTTAAAGACAGATCACTTGACCACACTTCATTAGGTATGCCACTGCACTGTTCTGTTCTGTTTCTGGAGAGCTATACTCATATTCTTTCACTACTAACCCTCTATTTTCTTGTAGTTTAGATGAAGTCTAGTAGTGTCAAGTCTGCAGTTATGTTTTTGAGTATTAGGCTGGTTATTCTGAATCTTTTGTCATTCCATATAAATGTAACAAGGTTCATGAAACAGCTTAGTGAAATTCTGAATTGTATTGCACCAAATCTACTAAACAGTTTTTAATCACTAAAATAATTCCTAATAATATTTTTATCAATATCTATTAAACTGTTATTGCTACTGCTGCTGTAGCTGGTCATTTCTGAATTAGGCCTTTACTAGTCTTTCTATAAAAAGAAAAATTTCTTGATGAATATACAGTCTCCATGGAGGGAATATCACACTGCTGGTGGGATTAGTATTAGAACATCAAAAGCCCACAACAACTCTATTGTTATAACTTAGTAAACCACAGTGCATTAAAAAGTAAATATTATATAAGTCAATATATATTGACTGATATAAATATTATATTATATAAATATTGTATTAATATTATATTCGATATGCCAGACACAGTAACAACAAAGTCTCCAATGGAGACGTTACTGGGCCCGCTCGAGCAAATTGACGATCAACGGGAGGGCCTTTACCTTTACCTTTTCTCGGAGAGCCCAGCAAGCTACCGAGAGTATTCGATAATATTATATAAGTCTGCATATATATGCTTTATTCATCTGAATTGTTTCCATAAAATGTAGCTGTTTTAGGGCCAGAGAGATAATTCAATGGATAGGGTATATACTTACTTACTTATATGTATACATATATATTTATGCAGTATCATTTATGCTGCTGTCATTTATCATTAAGCAGTATCATTATCACACCAAGCTCCTGGGAGAGAACAAGGCAGAGTCTCCTGCCCTGTGCCTGACTGTTCTCACTAGGGCCCGACAGCTGAAGACCCCCAGGACCCAGTCAAGGTCATGCTGAGACCACTCTCCACACATTTGGATGAGCCTCACGTATAAAAGAACTGGCATAGGAACCCAGGTGTGTGGTACCCAGGGCTGAGATCTCCAAGCCTGCACAGTTTGGGACTGTACCTTCCAGTATCTAGAGAGTTACACCCACCAACTGCCGTGTAACCCCAACAACGGCCAGGATCCAGAGATTATCACACCAAGCTCCCGACTTTTTATTTACATTTATTTAATTTTTCAGGGTACCTTAAATATCCCATCCACAAGGCAGAGCCTGGCAAGCTATCCGTGGTATATTCAATATGCCAAATCCAGTAAAAAAAAATGGATCTCATTCCGCTGACCCTGAATACAGCAGAGTCGAGAAGGATGTGGAAGGAAAGGCTGATAAAATCCCAAGGCAGAAATAGGCTGCCAAAATGAAGAAATACAAAAATGATTGTCTGTACTTTCAATGCACGTATGCTGGCATCTGATGTATCCATCGAGGACCTGATGGTACAAGCGTGAAAGATCAAGTATGACATCATCGGTCTGAGCGAAATAAGAAGACATCAATCACATCATGCTGTTTTTGACACCGGAGAAAAACTGTTCCTGGGAACATGTGACAAAAGAGGCATCGGTGGTGTCAGTATCCTTGTCAACACGAACTAAGCCATGAGCATTGATTCATTCGAATGCCTAACAACCCGAATCGGACAATTACACTTGAATAGATGTGGCTCACTGCCAGCAGTTTCTATCTTTGTTGCCTATGCACCAACATCCAGTTATGGTGAAAGAGAAATTGAGAAGTTCTACATGGAGTTGGAGAAGTTCTATAAAGAAGATCACACCTTCTACAAGATCACTGTCGGTGATTTTAATGCCAAGATAGGACCAAGAAGATCATCCGATGAACTCCACATTGGGACCCATGGCATAGAATGGAACGAACAGGATGACAGACTGTCTGAGTTCATCATGTCAACCAAGACCATCCATGATAACTAACAGTTCCAAAAGGCTGAATCTAAACGTTGGACATGGGAGTCTCACGGTGGACAGTTCCACAATGAAATAGACCACATCATATTCAATCGGCCGTTTTGTCTGACCAATGTCGCTGTTATCCCAAAATTCCAAATGGGATCTGACCACCATTTCCTTTGTGCAAAATGTTCTACCCCATAGAACGGGGAAAAAAGAATGCAAAGTTTAAGAAGAGAACTCCCATAACGACCACCAACTGGGAGCTCTTTGGCTCTTTTGCAGCAACATGGGAAGATGCAGTCATTGACAACATTGATGAGGAATACGATCGAATGATTCAGCACCTCCATGATTGTGCGAGGAATGCCAAGAGAGAGATAGCCACAAAAAAGTCACCTATCTTCAAGCACTCTTGAACTTATTCGCCAATGTGGTTTGGCACATGCCAAACCGCAAGCGAATGTCCGAGCTGGCACAACAATGCAGAGAAGTGATCAAGGATGACCTCAAAGACAGGAGAGCAGTGGTGCTGGTAGATGTGGCAGAAGCCGGGAAAAGCATTTATAATGCCTGCCCGTCCTTCACCAACTACAAGACCAAGATAACTGCCCTACGACATCCTGATGGATCTATCACATCTTCCAGAAGGGCAATGGAGAAGATTATTCATGACTTCTACTCAGATCTTTTTAATAGCCACGTCCACTTGCCCACATACCACATTCCGCATGATGGATATATTGTTCCCACTGTTCATCCTTCCGAAATTCAACATGCCATCTCGTCAGTAAAGAAATGAAGAGCACCTGGCCCAGACAATATCAGACCTGAACACCTGAAGAACTTACTATCAGTACTCATCAATACACTGGCTCGGCTCTTCATACACTACCTGTCTGAATGCAAGGTTCCATCACAATGGAAAACCAGCAAGACTGTACTACTATACAAGAAGGGAGACATCCACGACATTGGCAACTATCGCCCAATCTGCCTATTTTCTGTCATCTACAAACTGTTCACTCGAGTCACCCTGAATACGATTGGCAGAACACTAGATGAAGGACAACCATGTGAACAAGCCGAGTTCCGAAAAGGATTCAGTACCATGAATCATATCCACACGATAACTAAGCTCATTGTGGTTTCTCAGGAGTTGAAGATGCCGCTCTGTCTAACGTTCATTGATTTAAAGAAGGCCTTTGATTCTGTTGAGACGGAAGCGGTCATAGAAGCCCTAGCCAATCAGCCCTAGCCAATCTGAGGTTTACAGACAACCACTGGACTAGAGCTATTACTGACTGGATTCCAAAGGACGTCAAAAGATAGAGTGGATGCCCACCTACAAGATGGTCAGACTTCTTTGTCAAGACCCTGAGTGATTGGTTTGAGGCTCTGCATGTTCCTAGAATGAACAGATGCCATTGGGCTACGCTAGCACGCAACAGGGATGAATGGAGATGTTACTGGCACCCGCTCGAGTAAATCAATGAATAAGGGGGAATCAAGTGATCAAGTGATCATTTATGCAGTCCTTCCATATTTAACTACACTTTCCATACTTAACTATAATTAAAATAAATTTTTGCTCAATTAAATCTCTTTAATCATTGTTCTACCATGCAGAACTTGATATCCTTTAAAATGTCCTACAATGTCTCCTAGGAATTGGTTTTATTTTGTAAGCTAATATTTTACTCTTCTTCACATTATTCTATGTTCCTGTAATTAGGAACTTTTGATGTTCTCTATAATTCTACTTTTATATATCTGTTATTATTGTTTCCTTTTGTTGAAAAGTCCTTCTCCTTGTTTTGGTGAAAAGTCCTTCTCTTTTCATTTAAATTAGATATTTCAGTATTCATATTTTCTATACATATTTTTCTGAACAAACAAATGTACATAATGTCACCCCTCACATTAACTGTATTCCTAATTGTCTGAAAGTGCTTTATTTCTTCAATTAAAAATGCAGTATAAATTTCTATTTGTGTGCCAAATACAATCCTCCTTGAGAATGAAGATAGATTTTATTTAACATTGTTTCCAATATGTCAAGCACAAAGACTGACAGATTTAGAAAAAAATCAGTAAATATTTAGAAAATGAATAATGGAACCATGACAAAAGTGTTCAACCCTAAAAAAACAGTAAACTTTTCATTGCACAATATTAGTTCTCAATTAAAACAGGTACTTTTTTTTTTGTCCCATACAATAGAATGTTCAGGGTTTACTCCTGACTCTGCATGCTAAGATCACTCTTTGAGGGCTTAAGAGACCATATTGAATGCCCCAGTCAGCTCTGTGCAAGGCAAGCACACTATCCATTGAACCATCTCTCAGGCCCTAAAACAAGTACATTTTATGGAAAGAATTCAGATGATAAAAGCCATCTACTCCATAAACATGTCTTCATTTATATAGTTTATGAGCTTCTTATTAATTATCTTTTTCTACGTTAATTACAGACATTTCTGTCTCTCTGTACCTAATGTTTCAGCCACACATGTCATTCAGTTTCTGACTGATCATGTAAGTGTGAGTGCTTTCTAAAGCTACAGCTTTAGACAGATTAATTTACAAGTTATATTTTTATAATTCAACTTCAATTTGATGGCTATTGAAATAAATCTACTGTTTTATTTTTTCTGGATTTTATTTGCACTTATGATTAGGAGTAGATAAAATTTGTTTCAACAGAGCAAATACAATGATTAAGAAGAGATATTAAATAGTAACCCATTTATCACATCCAAGCATACTAAAGTTTTATTCTTTCATTGCTGATTCATTGGGGAATTTAGTTCAAATAAGAAACTTAGAATACCTTGTAAGAGACTAAAATAAATGCTGAACACCATTTCCAAACTTCTCAAATCAAATTATTCCTGTGAGATACTTATTTCTAATTTATGTCAGCTGTGGAGAGGAAGATTATCAATACTTCTTCTGGATCTTATTTTCAAAACAATTTTCACTTTCTCTCAGTTTAAATTGATAAAACCAAAAATATGAAAATCAATATTACCTACATATTTATATTATTAGGATAGAAGGGAACTGACATAATCTTTTGTTCCTTAAAAGATAGACAAAATTCAAAACAGCCCCGAGACAGCCAGTTTTCAACCCCTGATCCGCGTGGGACGGGCACAGAGGCCCAGCTCTGGGCAACAAAGCTGAACGGCTCCAATTCCAACAGGTACAGCCCGCCCCCAAGGGCCTGGGTTCCTCTCTGGGCACGCGCAGCTAGAAACAGCCCCGAGACAGCCGGTTTTCAACCCCTGATCCGCGTGGGACGGGCACAGAGGCCCAGCTCTGGGCAACAAAGCTGAACGGCTCCAATTCCAACAGGTACAACCCGCCCCCAAGGGCCTGGGTTCCTCTCTGGGCACGCGCAGCTAGAAACAGCCCCGAGACAGCCGGTTTTCAACCCCTGAGCCGCGTGGGACGGGCACAGAGGCCCAGCTCTGGGCAACAAAGCTGAACGGCTCCAATTCCAACAGGTACAGCCCGCCCCCAAGGGCCTGGGTTCCTCTCTGGGCACGCGCAGCTAGAAACAGCCCCGAGACAGCCGGTTTTCAACCCCTGAGCCGCGTGGGACGGGCACAGAGGCCCAGCTCTGGGCAACAAAGCTGAACGGCTCCAATTCCAAACAGGAGACATTCCCAACTCCTCGCTCAGTGCCAGGGACTCTTTCTGGAGCCGCGGCCGCTAACGCGGCCGCGAAATATTTTCCCACTACATGTGCCATAGGAACCATAAGCTAACTTCTTAGATGGAAACTTCTCTATTTTAGCTCAGCCACTAGAAATACAGTTGCCAATAACTCATAAGCCTATCTTAACTCACACTGCATATCAAGCAGAATAGTAACACTGAACGTGAAGGACTAAACCACACCTCTCACAATGGTAAAGCAACGCAAAAGCCCACCAAACATTCATATTGAAGAGTCTAGCCCAGATGACACCAACAGTACTGTAGTGTTAGACAACCTCTCTGACAAGGAATTCAGAAGGGAGCTACTTAGGATGCTTAGGGAATTAAAAGAAACAATGGAAAGCAATGCCAATAGAAGACAAGAGGATCTAAAGGCAGAAATGAGGAAAATGCAATCAGAAATGTCAGACCTGAAAAATCTCGTAGGCGAATTGAAAAGCTCAGTGGAAGGCCTCAGCAGCAGAGTAACAGCGGCTGAGAACAGAATCAGTGAGCTCGAAGATGAAGTTCAGAGACTCTCCCGAAAAGAGCAGAAAATGGAAAAGAGACTCACAATTCGGGAACAGATGGCAAGAGAAGATCGTGATGAAGCCAAGAGGGGTAACATAAGAATTATTGGAGTCCCAGAGGGACAGGAAGAAAACCTCGATGAAGAAGAAACTGTCAAAGACATCATTGCTACAACATTTCCAGAGCTGAAGAAAACTTGTGACCACATTCAGGAGGCCCGAAGGGTACCAGCTAGAAGAAATCCAAATAAAAATACCCCAAGACACATTCTGATCAAAATGACCAAAACCTTAGACAGAGACAAAATTCTGAAAGCAGCAAGATCGAAGAAAGAAATCTCTTACAAAGGAGCATCCTTAAAATTCACAGCTGATTTTTCTGATGAAACCCTCATGGCCCGAAAACAGTGGTGGGACATAGTAAAAAAACTCAATGAAATAAATGCCTCCCCCAAAATACTTTTCCCAGCAAGACTCTCATTCATAATAGAAGGAACAACACACAGTTTCACAGACAAACAACAGCTCAGGAACTTCATAGACTCAAAACCATGGTTACAAGAACAACTAAATGGGCTACTTTAAGGCAAGAAAGGCCCCTCAAATACACCCAATTTTAACATAACAATGGGACAAAATCCCATAACAATAATCTCTCTCAATGTCAATGGGCTAAACGCACCAATTAAAAGACATAGAGTGGCAGGATGGATTAGAAAATTGAACCCAACATTCTGCTGCCTGCAAGAAACGCATCTCAATAGTCAAAGCAAACACAGACTCAGAGTCAAAGGCTGGAAAACAATCCTACAGGCAAACAGCTCCCAGAAAAAAGCTGGGGTAGCCATCCTTATATCAGACCACATTGATTTCAGAGTGAGGAAGGTCATAAGAGACAGTGAAGGCCATTACTTATTGATCAGAGGATCTGTACAACAGGAAGAACTTACAATAATAAATGTATATGCACCTAATGAGAGACCAGCAAAGTACTTAAAACAACTACTCATAGATTTTGAAAAAGACATCAATAGCAACACAATACTAGTGGGAGACTTCAACACTGCTTTGTCACCTCTTGATAGATCAACCAGACTCAAGCTTAGCAAGGACATACTTCATTTGAGGGAAACAATGGAAGAAAGGGACTTAGTAGATATATACAGGACACTTCATCCACAAAAAGCTGAATACACATTCTTCTCAAGCGTACATGGAACATTCTCCAAGATAGACCACATGCTGAGCCACAAAACATGCCTCCATAAAATTAAGAAGGTAGAGATTGTATCAACAATCTTCTCAGACCATAATGCGCTGAAATTAGAAGTAAATCACACACAAAAACAGAAAACTAAATCAAACACCTGGAAATTAAACAGTGCACTATTGAACAACGAGTGGATTAGACAGGAAATCAAAGAGGAAATCAAAAGATTCCTAGAAACGAATGAAAATGAGAACACGAGTTACCAAAACTTATGGGACACAGCAAAGGCTGTGTTAAGAGGAAAGTTTATAGCTCTACAAGCATTCCTCAGGAAGGAGGAGCGAGCACACATAAGTAACCTAACCTCACAACTTAAGAGCTTGGAGAAGGAACAAAAAAAGGAGCAGAACCCGAACAGGAGAAAGGAAATAATAAAACTCAGAGCAGAGATCAACGAGATGGAAACCCAAAAAACAATCCGAAAGATCAATGAATCCAAAAGCTGGTTCTTCGAGAAAATTAACAAGATCGATAAGCCTCTAGCAAAACTCACAAAGAAAGGGAGAGAGAAAACCCTAATAAACCGAATCAGAAATGAAAAGGGGGTCATTACAACAGAAACCACAGAAATTCAGAGGATCCTCAGGGAGTACTTTGAGAAGCTTTATGCCACGGAACATCAAAACCTCGAGGAAATGGATAAATTCCTAGACTCCTACAGACTCCCAAGGCTGAACCAAGAAGACCTGGAATACCTGAACAGACCTATCACCATCAAGGAAATTGAAATGGTAATAAAAAGTCTCCCCAAGCACAAAAGTCCTGGCCCGGATGGATTCACTAGTGAATTCTTCCAAATCTTTAAAGAGGACTTACTCCCGATGCTCTTTAAGCTTTTCCACGAAATTGAAATATCAAAAACACTTCCGAACAGTTTCTACGAAGCAAATATCACACTGATACCAAAAGCAGACAGAGATACCACAAAGAAAGAGAATTACAGGCCGATATCCCTGATGAATACAGATGCAAAGATCCTCAACAAACTACTAGCAAATAGAATCCAACTACTCATCAAAAAGATCATACACCATGACCAAGTAGGATTCATCCCAGGGATGCAAGGATGGTATAACATTCGGAAATCAATCAACATAATCCACCATATCAACAAAAGAAAAGATAAAAAGCATATGATCATATCAATAGATGCAGAGAAAGCATTTGATAAGATCCAGCACCCCTTTATGATGAAAACCCTAGCCAAAATGGGTATAGAGGGGACCTTCCTCAACATAATTAAAGCCATCTACCACAAGCCTACAGCAAGCATCATCCTCAATGGGGAAAAACTGAGAGCCTTCCCTCTAAGATCAGGGACGAGACAGGGATGCCCACTCTCTCCACTGCTGTTCAATATAGTACTGGAAGTACTTGCAATAGCGATTAGGCAGGAAAAAGATATTAAGGGCATTCAGGTAGGAAAGGAAGAAATCAAGCTCTCACTATTCGCAGATGATATGATACTCTACTTAGAGAACCCAATAACTTCCACCAAAAAACTCCTAGAAACAATAGACTCGTATAGTAAAGTTGCAGGCTGTAAATTGATACCCAAAAGCCCATGGCTTTCCTATATGCAAACAGTGAGAGAGAAGAAAGCAACATGAAAAAAAAAATCCCGTTCACAATTGTGCCCCAGAAAATCAAGTACCTAGGAATCAGCTTAACTAAGGAAGTAAAGGACCTGTACAAAGAAAACTACAAAACGCTACTTCAGGAAATAAAAGAGGACATGAGGAAATGGAAAGATATCCCCTGCTCATGGGTCGGGAGACTTAACATTGTCAAAATGGCAATACTACCAAAAGCATTGTATAAATTCAATGCAATCCCTATAAGGATACCCATGACATTCTTCAAAGAAATGGAGCAAACACTCCTGAAATTTATATGGAACAATAAGCCCCCACGAATAGCTAAAGCAATTCTTGGGAAAAAGAAAATGGGAGTAATCAACCTCCCGAACTTCAAACTGTACTACAAAGCAGTAATAATTAAAACCGCATGGTACTGGAACAAAGGCAGAACTGCAGACCAGTGGAACAGGGTTGAATACACTGACATCTCTCCTCAATCATATGCTCATCTAATCTTTGATAAAGGTGCAAGTAATGTGAAGTGGAGTAAGGAAAGCCTCTTTAATAAATTGTGTTGGCATCACTGGACGGCTACATGCAAAAAAATAGGCTCAGAACTCTGCCTAACACCATGTACAAAAGTAAGATCAAAATGGATTAAAGACCTCAACATCAGACCAGAAACCATAAGGTACATTGAAGATAAAGTTGGCAAAACCCTCCATGACATTGAAGCTAATGGTATCTTCAAAGATGCCACGCCACTGGCCGAGCAAGTGAAAACAGAGATAGATAAATGGGACTATCTTAAACTAAGAAGCTTCTGCACCTCCAAAGAAACAGTGACCAAAATACAAAGACAGTCTACAGAATGGGAAAGGATATTCACCGAATACACATCTGACAAGGGGTTGATATCCAGGATATACAAAATACTGGTTAAACTCCACAAGAAGAAAACATCCAACCCCATCCAAAAATGGGGCAATGAAATGAACAGAAACTTTCTCGAAGAAGAAATCCGAATGGCAAAAAAGCACATGAGAAAATGCTCTACATCATTAATCATCAGGGAGTTGCAGATCAAAACCACAATGAGATACCATCTCACACCTCAGAGACTGGCCCACATCCAAAAGAACAAAAGCAACCGATGCTGGCGTGGATGTGGCGAGAAAGGGACACTCCTTCACTGTTGGTGGGAATGTCCACTGGTTCAGCCCTTCTGGAAAACCATATGGACGATTCTCAAAAAATTAGAAATTGAGCTCCCATTTGACCCAGCAATACCACTCCTGGGAATATATCCCAGAGAGGCAAAAATGTATAGTCGAAGTGACATCTGCACTTGTTTGTTCATTGCAGCCCTCTTTACAATAGCCAGAAACTGGAAGAAACCTGAATGCCCAAGAACAGATGACTGGTTAAAGAAACTTTGGTACATCTACACAATGGAGTACTATGTAGCTCTTAGAAAAGATGAAGTCATGAAATTTACATACAAGTGGTACAATATGGAAAGTATCATGCTAAGCGAAATGAGTCAGAAAGAGAGGGATAGACATAGAAAGATTGCATTCATCTGGGGGATATAAAGTAACAAAGTATGAGATTAATACCCAAGAATAGCTGAGATCAGCACCAGGAGGATTACTCCATAACTTAGAGGCCAGCCGGGTATCCTAGAGGAAAGGGCTATTCAGATAGAGAAGGGAGCACCAAATAAAGGATGTTTGGAGGATCCTCCCAGGAGGGGAGATGCATGTCGAAAGTAGACTATGGACTGAACATGTTTGCCACTCAATGCCTCTTTTGCAGACCACAACACCCAAAAGGAGAGAGAGAACACAGGGGATTGCCCTGCCACAGAGACGGGGGGATGGGGGGATGGGGGTGGGAGGGATATTATCCATGGTGGTGGAAAATGGGCACTGGTGGAGGGATGGGTATCTGATCATTGTATAATTGAAACCAAAGCACAAAAAATTGTAAATCTACAACTTTAAAAAAAATAAAATAAAATAAAGGGGAAAAAAAATCAAAAAAAAAAAAAAAGATAGACAAAATTCATACAAACATCTTCAAACCATTGTCTACATTTAAAAATTATTGAAGTGATAAGACCATTTAGATTGTTACCACTATAGGATCCTGGTTTGTAGCCCAAGTGAATCTTTTTCAAAAAGGGTATATCTGGATAAATTAGTGATTATACTTTCTAGTACATAGAAGTCAAAACTCCTGATATGAATCACTTAAAAATGATAGGACCAAAACTACAATAAACCAAACTTAAAATGGTGCCTATCAAGACAGCAGACTGGGGCTGGGGAGGTAGAGAGGGATTCAGGAAATACTGGTGAAGGGAACTTGACACTGGTGGTAGGTTGGTGGTGGAAAATTGTTTGTACAAAAATCTATGAATAAGTTTGTAAATCATGGTGTTTAACAAAATAAAAATTAGGAAAAAAGGGGAAATTAAAAAAAAATAACCCTCATGTTGATGCAAGAATGATAGTACAGCAGAGAGCATGTTGCCTTATATGAGTCCAACCAGGGTTCAATCCCTATACGGTCTCCAAGCCCACCAGTAGTGATCTACGAGTGCAGGGCCATGAGTAAACCCTGAGCATCATCAATTGTGGCCGCCCAAACAATAAACAAACGAACAAATGAAATTCTTGCCATGTTTGAATGTGTATACATAAAATCTGGCCATTAGCAACATTGTAAATCATCACTGTCACTGTCACTGTCCTCCCCTTGTTCATCGATTTTCTCCAGCTGGCCCAGTAATGTCTCCATTGGAGACTTTGTTGTTACTGTGTTTGGCATATCAATTACATCACAGGTAGCTTGCCAGGCTCTGCTGTGCAGGCGAGATACTCTCAGTAGCTTGCCAGGCTCTCCAAGAGGGGCGGAGGAATCGAACTCGGGTTGGCCATGTTGGCTGCATGCAAGGCAAAGGCCCTACCTCTGTGCTATCGCTCTAGCCCTATTGTAAATCATAGTGCCATAAAATTTAAAAAAAAAATCCAAAACAAAGAAATAACTCTTTTCAATAATGAGCCCAAATTGAAGTTACAACATAGTTTTCTGGGTCAGAGAAATAGTGTGATTGTTAGGGCACTTGCCTTGCTCCAGGCTAATCCTGTTTGATTCCAGCACCTTGTATGGTCCCCTGAGCCCACCAGGAGTAATCCCTGAGGTAGAGTCAGAAGTAAGCCTGAGCACTAACAGACATGGCACAAAATTAAAAACAAACGAACCAACAAAACACATAGTGTTCTGAATTTAGAAATGTTATGATAGAAATATAAATAAGTTTAATTATTAATATTATATACAATGTTAGGGCTGGAGCGATAGCACAGCCGGTAGGGCGTTTGCCTTACAAGCAGCCAACATGGCCAACCCGAGTTCGATTCCTCCGCCCCTCTCGGAGAGCCCGGCAAGCTATCGAGAGTATTCGATATGCCAAACACAGTAACAACAAAGTCTCCAATGGAGATGTTACTGGGCCCGCTCGAGCAAATCGACGATCAACGGGAGGGCCTTTACCTTTACCTTTACCTTACAATGTTACTAGATATAGTACTAGTATATGAAATATAACACAATAATATACTATTAAGATAGAAATAATATATAACTACTCAGGTACACATAGATTTCAGTGTGCATTTATACATAAAAACATAGCAACTTTAGATAACATTCAACATTAAATAGTTCTGATCTATTATTCAACAGTATTCATTGGTAAATCACGCCTGCAAGGGCAATTTTATCTTAAAGTATAAATATATATATGAAAAATTGTTAATTGTTTGGTAGCTTGGAAGTTATTTAAGTTCTCTGAGTTTCTTTTGGCCATTATAATAGAAACAATAGAACTCATGTTCAATATAATTGTGAAAATCTGATGTGATTAAATTGTAGTGAATTACATGGCATTGAATATAAAATCAATTTTAAATTATGGTTGTGATTATTTTGAAAGTGACAAGTACAAAATATTTTACTATTACAAATCCAGTTTTGGAGAAATATGACTTCAACTGCTAGTATTTTAGTTTTAGTTTCAGAGAAATGTTTTCTTTAAAAAACTTTTCAGAGAGGGAAAAGGCAAAAAGGCTGTTACAGACTTTTTCATACTTTCTAAAAATCTTGTATTAATATTTAAATGGTGTCCTGTGTCATTTTGTTCTTCACTTTTTGTCTTTTTCTAATGATGTTGAATTTCACAGTAATTTTAAGCTAAAAATATAAAATCTAGTTATATTGTGTAAGAAAAATTAATCTAACCAGAAAAAATTCATTACTATAATTAAAAAAGAAAATAATTTAACATAATCTGTAAAATTACATGCTATTGAAAGTTTGGAAAGAAATTTAAAAAATATAAAAGTATTATAGAAATAATAGTTTTCCAATAGAAAATGATTGATGAAATATGCAAATAAAAATCTAACACCCCTTAGGAATATGTGGATATTTAAAGGGAGTTGTTATGGTATTAATGATAATACCAAGAGTCTGTACAGTTTGGAAATTTACACAGCTATTTCAAATAAGTTCCCACTTAGTTCCAGTCAAGGAGTTAAGAAGTATTTCTGCACATTATAAGAAGAATATTAATGCTTTTCTTTTCCGGTAACAAGAGCTATGAGGGTCAAACATTTAAAAGACTTGTTAAAACTTTCTACACAGTAAAACTGAGACTATCCAGGACCTTTCATTCTTCATTTGGAAATTATAGTGTAACAGTTGACTTATCCAATCTATGTCCAAGCAACTACAGAATATGTATACTGCATCTCAATATCCTCAGTGATTGAGGTTCCTAATAATACTAACTTCACGTGGTTGTCCTGAGAATGAAGTGAGTTTAAACTTATGAGAAATGATATTTCAACTTAATAGTTTTTAAAATAGAGATTATTTCCATTAGGGATGCTAGTGGTTTGGTGTGTTTAATTTTCAGTACCAGCTAAGTCATATACTACGGCATTGCAGCAGAAACCTCTGTTTCTAATAAATGAGATAGTCCCAGTATCAATACAACTCCCTTATAGTAAATTGGATCTCCTAGGAGACATCAAATTTTGTGGATTCATTGGAGAGTTACTACTCTGAGCAACAAACATTACTAGTTAACAAATAGCTTCTTCTTTGTAGATTACCTATTTTTATACAGTTATGTAGAAATCTGAAACCTGTATGAACTTTTCTCCTTAGTTCTAGCAGGTCTGACTTTTCATAGACATCTTACTTGTTCCTGTGATTAATACAAGTGAATGATTTTTGCAACAAATCTCAAAAATTTAACTACATTTGTTATCAAAATAAGAGAAAATGTTTCAAAACTTGTTTCAAAATTAGGTCTGCAATCATAATCCACCTGTAAATATTAAGGCAGAAAATTCCAGTTCTTAGGAGACAGTGTGGAATCAATGGAGATAGGCTTTACTTCAGTATCATTTACAAGAGCTTATAAGATGACTTATAGGAGTCAGGTTGAACTGAATGAGAGAACAGATAAAATATGAATAACATAGAGTTTTAAACTCTCTGTTTAGCATAAGCTCTCCATTTAGGCTTCATAAAATTTGATGGCAACTTACAGAAAATTATGACAGTTTGAATCTGCTTAGACCCATGATAGTTCTTATAATGGAATAGTCATGCAGTATACATTGCTTAAATATAAAATTCCCAAGAGTTACTGAGATACAGAGATAATTGTTGAAAGGAATGTATCAAGCATAGATGTAGACTCTACAAAGTTAGTATCATATAAAGAAATAAGAGATTACTACATGATATACATATATTAATATTTATTCAAGAAAAGAAATGTAAAAATAATAGACATTAAAGAGTTTTCCTTAAATAGTTTAAAGCATGACAATGTTTATCAGGGTCACTTTGCAGTGTGCAGGTTCTTGGACAAGACATTTCTTCACAAACCAACCCCGGCAAAAAGTAAACAAAATATGAGGCCTTAGAGATAATACAAGGATCAACATGCTTGTCCTCCATGCATCTTATTTGGATCCCCAGTACCATATGTTTTCCTGAATACCAACAAAGGAAAGTTTAAACATAGAACTGTAATAAGCACTGAGCACCGCTGGGTGTGACTGGAAATCCCCAAACTCAATAAATTCTACTTTGTTTTATTAACAATTTTATTTTAAAATCACTCGTCCCAGATTCCAAGAACTACCTCTGTTCAAAACAAAAAAAACATCCCTTCATGGTATTTATTATTATGTGCATTATGACTGAATAATTTTAAATGTGTCACTATGAAAATAATGTCAGGTTGTTATTTCTTACAAAGCCATAGCTCTTCAAAACCTATCTGTATTGAAGTACTATAGATCCTTCTGCTTCTGCAGGTAGCTAATGCACATTTATTTAAAACTGATTAAATCATCACTCGTGACATGACATTACTTGGCTATGAATGATAATTCCTGGTAGCTCTTTCAAAGTTTGTCACTGTGCTACGTTGATGCTGAATATAAATGCATAGCTTATACAGAATAGGGAAGAGAATATGAATGATAATTCATTTTCTGGTTATGTTATGTTGCTGTTTGGCATTTTTTAGTATCAGAACAATATGTATCCCAACAGAATCCTTCTTGAGCTATAATCACTATATGCCTATAACATGATTCCTTTTAATGTTGTTCACATAATTGCCATCTATACACTGTCAGGAGTAGAAAGCTCAAGAAGATCCTTTGTGCCCAGCAAGAAGACACTTTCATTTGTAACAAATCCTATCTGTATCATTTTGGAAAAGGCTTAAGATTAATCTAAAAGAACTTTCAATCACCACCTTGATGAGACACAAGAAAAAAGTACAATTCCAAGAAAATGCAATTGCTGCAGATATCAGTATCAATACACAGAGTGTTGGATTTCTGTCATCATTTGCATTATGCTTGAGTGATAGAAACAGACAGGACACTGAGATCAGGAAACAAATAAAACGGAATTGACACCAACCCATACACATAGATTAAATTATTTGCATCACAGACCAGTCACTGTCACTGTTCTCCCGTTGTTCATCAATTTTGCTTGAGCGGGCACCAGTTACGTCTCACAACAAATTGTGAGACTGGTTGTTACTGCTTTCGGGATATTGAATATGTCACGAGGAGCTTGCCAGGCTTTGCTGTGCGAGTGATATACCCTTGGTAGCTTGCCGAGCTCTCTGAGAGAAGTGAAGGAATCGAACCGGGGTCGGCCATGTCGGCTGTGTGCAAGGTAAACACCTTACCCCGCTGTGCTATCACTCCAGCCCTCACAGGAATTTATCATGTTCCTGAAGTGAATGAGCAACTACCCAATAAGCATGTTGGCACAACTCTGGAGCCTTAATGTCACCTGATCCCATGAAAGTAATAAATGGTAATCCCCCAGTAATTCTTGATCCTGACTCAAGCTAGGAATCCTGAGAAAACCCTAAGAGTGTCCTAAAAAAAAGCTCCTCTATCCACCTGGTCTACCTTACTTATGGTAAGATATCTGTCACTGTCACTGTCCTCCCAGTTGTTCATCGATTTGCTCCAGCGGGCCAGTAACGTCTCCATTGGAGACTTTATTTTACTGTGTTTGGCATATAGAATACATCACAGGTAGCTTGCCAGGCTCTGCCGTGTGGGCGATATACTCTCGGTCGCTTGCCGGGCTCTCCGAGAGGGGTGGAGGAATCGAACTTGGGTCGGCCATGTTGGCTGCATGCAAGGCATACACTCTACCCGCTGTGCCCTCGCTCCAGCCCATGGCAAGATATATCGAGAGTTAAATAATATTCTGAAAAACAGAATAGCTACTAAGATACCACTGGGTTGTTTCCCGAAGTTTGAGGTTGAGGTTGTTAAAAAATATAGCAATAGAAAAATGTTTCTCAATGCTCAATGAATGAACAAATACACATAATGAATCCTAAGAGGTATCTGGAAGCTCTCAATCATGTTGAATGTCTTGGCCAAAACCTGTTCGTGAATGGAAAATGTTTAAAAGTCATGGTCGAATTATTGCTACCTCTGGAAATTTGCAGACCCAGAGGAAGCCTAAAGATTTTAAGAGAGAGAGAAAGAGAAAGAGAGAGAGAAAGAGAGAATTTTTCAAAAGACAAGAACCCCAGGAAAGACATCTATTGCTTTTGTCTTATGCTCTTGTCTAAAGGTATCACTAAATCTTATTCTTTCCACCAGATATCTACCATTTTTCGACCCTTTTTCCCTGATTCTTAAGATTTCCATAGGTATTGTGAATATTGGTACCAAAAGCAAGCAGCCATAAGAATGATGAGAAAAGATATAAGAATGATGCTTTGCTTCATTATATATATATACATGTGTGTATATGTGTATATAATATATATATATATATATATATATATATATATATATATATATATATCCTTAGCTGTAGTACTGTAGCATTGTCCTTCTGTTGCTCATTGATTTGCTAGAGCGGGCACCAGTAACATCTCCATTGTGACATTGTGAGTCTTGTTATTACTTTTTTTGGCATATTGAATACTCCATGGGGAGCTTGCCAGCCTCTGCCATGCAGGCGGGATACTCTTGGTAGCTTTCAGGGCTCTCCGAGAGGGACAGAGGGATCAAACCTGGGTGGACGTGCAAGGCAAACGCCCTACCATCTGTGCTATCTCTCTAGCACTTACATATAGCTAAAACCAGTAAATGCGCAATATTTATTGTGTTAACCTAATTATTTTTTATCATATGGATTTGGGAGGGTAGAGAAAGATTAGCTTTATCCTCAGCATAAACAAATGATATATTTTGAAAGACTGAAAACTGTGGGGAAGTATAAAAAGAATGTTTATTTAAGAGTGGAAATTTCTTGTGATATATTAAATCTGATTTGACTACATGTAACTATATCCTCTATAGTTACATGCCTCATCACGGATTATTTAGTTAGAATGTTTAAATTAATTTTTAAATGAGGAAATAAAAAAGTGAAACTCCATTCAGACTGTTTGTGAAGTGAATGATGAAGAGCTTCAGCTCTGGATGTTAACTGGTAAAGACTGTCTCTACTACCTAATGTATGCTAAGTTATTAAATTTATCTGTGCCTCAGTTTCTTTATTTTAAAAATGAGAATAATGGCGCTGGAGCAATAGTATAGTGGGTAAGACTTTTGCCTTGCATGCGACTGACCTCAGTTCGATCCTCAACATCCCATATGGTCCCCTGAGCACCGCCAGGAGTAACTCCTGAGTAACAGTAGCAGAGCCAGGAGTAAACCCAGAGCACCGCTGGATATTACCCAAAGGGGGGAAGGAACTAGAGTCATTATCCAATTAACTGAGTACTCTTATGAGAATTAGGGATAATTCATGGAAAACTGTGTTTAATGTGTTTAAGTCTAATACGTAATGGAGAGCCAATTTATTTTCCACCAACATAAGCATGCTGAGAATTGTATGAGATATGCTTCTTTTTTGTACTGCACATTTGCTGCCATTTTGGAGTCTTCTTTTAATTACTTAAGTAGAGTCTATGGGGGAGAGTTGACTAAATTCTCACACCAGGTAGTCTCAGACTCACCAAATACATGAATGCTCCAGAATCTTGATGTATGGACTTTGAGAACCCACATTTGAGTTCTAGACAGTTGTTCTAAATGTGTCAGAGCCAGGCAGCCTCTAACCATATGAACCTGTCACTCTTTAAAGTCTGACTTTATCTGCCTACATTAACATAATGTTAATATAATTTTCAGCTGGAACATTTCTACTACAAATTCCATTCCCCTTATTATTGTTGTTAGTTTTGAATTGTAGTCTTTTGCTTTTTTATTATTCTATATAGGAGAGTATCTTGACCGAGTTGAAGATCCCTATATTCTCTTTCTCTTGTGTATACATGGTTTCAAAATGTCTATTATAGAGTATTCTAGGTATTAGTGTATGTGTTCTTACAATCCTACAACAAATTAAATGGCAGCAAAGTGAGCAAACGAGCAGACTGAACAGTCAAATTAAATAGAATATTATACAAATTTTATTGTTTTAAGCAAATTAAATATTTTCTATTGATTATTTATAAATATTGTCAGTATCTATAATTCAAGATGTATCATTGTGGGAAATAAATTGTAAAACTTTCAAAGGGTTTTTATTCTTTGTGAGGTCCATACTTAAAGAAACTACATATATAAGAGAATTGACTGAAAATATATCCATATATCCTACCTTCTCATATTAATCTTCATATCACTTCATATAGCTAAAATTATAGAATTTTATATAAAACACAATTTTAATTCAGTTAAATCACAGAGATTCAGGTAAATATATCATGTAATTTTCTGTTATATATTCCATAATGCTTTTTATAAAAGAAAATAAGTTCCTCTTTTATGAATTAGAGATTCATAGTTGAAGAATTATCTTATGATTAATCACTTGCTTTAGAAAAATCCTCATTTGAATTTCAATTCGTGGTTCTATTAGATAAAATTTTTCTTATTGTTCTTCTTTTTTACCAATGCTTCTCAAATTATTCTAATTCTTTCTTTTTCTAAATAATCAGAATTAATAGAGTCATCTCGATGATATTATTTAGCAGAGTACCATTATCTTTATTTCATTTCTTTTATAAATCATATAAAGACAGGAAAAGGAAAATTATTTCATATTTTCTGTGACATAATTTACATGCTTTTTTTTTACAGAATCATTTTCATTAGTGAAAAATAGTAACTACAATCTGTGAGAGAATGGGTCAAAGACTTCCCTATTTCATATGCACAGCACAAAATGAGGATGTTGCTAATAAAATGTCTGGCACATTACATACTCTTCTGCACTCTACACAATGAGGTATGCAATGAGATACAGAAGTCAGCATGATCAATTTAATTCTGTGCAGTATAAAATGACCAAGATGTTGTTAATGTTCTCCTTAGCATGATTAAACTTTGGATAGGCTCCCTTCCTCTGATACAACAAATGTTTAATTTAAAAGAATGAATCCTTTATAGGGCACATACTATTAAGTTAAAATACAGCTGGGATTTTTAAAGTTTTTATCATTATGCATTTTTTGAAGAAAATAATAATGATTGTGGTCAACTATCACAAGTTTAGGCATATTAATATATTTGATTCCAAAATAATCCCTTGATACTTTTACAGTATCTATTTTACACATGAAGAAATTGTGAAATCTGGATTGTAATACACAAAATTAAGACCAGTTTCTTATTACCATAGACCCTTGACTTCTTTTTCCCTTAGAGCATTTACTTTAGAATTTTACTTGAACATTTTTTATAGAAGTTGACTTCTGTCCTAGCTTTCTTGAATAAATAGGTTTACCTTTTCAACTCCGCAGCTGCAATTACAAATTGTAAATGTAAATTCTCCGTCTCTATGAGATGCAAATATTATCCCATTTTCTTGACAGTTTTATAAATTAGAAATGTTTTGCTCAAGGACCAGAGGTCATATCTTTGAAATATATTTATGAGAAAAAATAAGGCCCTATCTTTTGATCTCTATGGAAGGGTAAGTACCTAACTCATATAAAGGCTACTTAACAAATACAGATGGTCTAATCCTCAAGTCCTCCTACAGTTTTTCACCTGCCAAGTCTACGGTTTAAAAAACTTTTTGCCTTTTGTTTTAAAGTTGAGTTCTAGCTCTTTGCTCTGTTGCAATAGTCTTGAATAAATTGGCTTGCCTATTTAACTCTGTCTGGTGCAATTATTCTCTGACAAAAGAAAAAAAACATATATCACTTTGTTAGTGACACCTTTCTGCAAATACTGGGAGGTTAACAAACCCCAGAGAAATAGTCAGTCTGGTTTAAAAGAGCTCATTTACATAATGGAGTAGAAAGAAAAAATTCTTAGAAAGATTTTCTTTCCTTTTGGGGGGTGGAGGTTGGGATGGGGCACACCCAGCAATACTCAGGGCCTACTCCTGGCTCTGCACACAGGGAACAAGGAATTTTTCTAAATGTTAAAAGCATCATTAAAAAACAGCTTGCAGAAATTACACAAATCAAATTTCTCATTTGTAGTTTAAAGAGAATGGTTACTTTAACATTCTGAGGGCTTAACTTTATGCTCATATTAATCAAGTTTCTTAAAATTGCAATTGTACTAAATTTACTTAAATGAGAGTTATATGATCAAAAACATTTGAAAATGTTATGGTTTATTAAAGGTGAAAAAATGTATTATTATAGAAATTCCCTGAATATTCCACTAAGTATAACTGAAGTAAGAAAATATTTTTCAAATATTTAAAACAATGAATTTCTATGGAGAAACAATAAATCAAGGAGTATGTCTCTGTGGCATAAATCTTCTTAAAATAAATGCTGGAACATGTTAATCAGTAATATTGAATATAGTTTATTAAACAATACTGCATATTGGAAACAACTTGCAGCTTTTTAAAAATGGACCTTCATAAGGAACAAACATGATAAACTCTCAATATCTGCATTGCAAACCATAATGCAAAGAGAGAGAGAGAGAGAGAGAGAGAGAGAAAGAGAGAGAGAGGAGAAAGAAGGAAAGTGCCTGAAGTGGCCTATATAGATGAAAAAAAGAATAAAAATAAGGCCAGATGAAGCAAACTTCTTGAAAAAGGGAATTAAAAATACAAACAATCAAGTCTATGCAACTCAAAAAAGCTCTAAACACACACACAAAACATATATAGATGTCTATAGGAACATATACATATGTGTGTGCATATGTGTGTTTAGTGCCCAGAAGTATGGGTGCTAGTAAAACAATATATTAAGTCTATTCAAAATTATCTATTTTACAGTTTTACTATTACATTGAAAACTTACTGATTATGTTATAAATTAATGGTACTGAAGGTATTTTTTAGAATATACCACCTACTCCAACCCCTTGAGAGTACATATATACATGACACATAGTGATAGCTGATATCTTTTTAATGAGTAAGAAAAATGTGTAATTGTATCTTTGGACCACACCTCACAGTGCTCAGGGCTTACTCCTGGCTTTGCTCTTTGGGATCGCTTTTTGTATACTCTCAGTGGACCATATGGGGTGCCAGAGATCCAACCACAGTCAACTGCATAGAAAGCAAATATCTTACCAAATGTACTGTCTCCCCAGACCCTCATGTATAATTCCTTTTAAAAAAAACTTATTAATTTAAGTATTATAGTTTAGGTAATATGCTTATAATATTGCTAAATTTTATTATTTTGATGAGCAGTTACTACACCTCCCAAACCTTCCTAACATCAATATGTCTAAAACTCTATCACTGACCTTATCCAAAACTCACAGCTGGTAATCTCAGTTTTATAATTCAAGGTCAGGAGTTTGTTATTCTTTGGTACTGATTGTTCCCTTATTTTGTTGTTATATGTACTACAGAAGAGTAAGATCATCCAGTATTTGACCTTCTTCTCTGACTTACTTAGCTCTATGTATAATTGTTGTCCTAATTGCTTTTCTTCTTTTTATCAATAATTTTGAGATAAAATCATTAAACCTTGAATATTGGAAGTTAGTAAAATCTATACCATGATTAGTTTCTAGCATAAATATTCTACTAATAATGCTATTGTCACTATTTTGAAAGTTATATATCATATAATCTCAGTGGCCTACAAATAAAGATAAGACCAATAATATAAATTCATTAAAGTATCAAGCACTAAATATTACAAGAAATAAAAGATTGCAATTGATCACTATATGGTTCTAGCCTACAGGTAAAGAATTTTAAAATGAGAACATTGTCTAATGGAAAATAGGAGAGGGTGAAACATATGTCTCAAGGCAAATTGGACCTGCCATACTTATCCTTTAAACTCACCTCTAAGTTATTTTAATATTGCATGTTAATAACTTCATTAAGTTTCCTTAACTTACTGCCTCTATCACTATAGAGTAGAAGACACAGAGATGCTTATTTTCTTTTACAGTTAATCATAGCTTTGGTAATTGATAATGATTGGGATTAATTCTTAATAGCACCTGGGGCTGAGATCTCAAAGCCTACTTAGTTGGGGACTGGGCCTTCCAGTAGCTAGACAGTTAACACACACCAACTGCTGTGTAACCCCATCAATGGCCAGGATCCAGACTATAACACCAAGCTCCCGGTAGAGAACAAAGCAGAGTCTCCTACCCCCGTGCCTGACTGTCCTCACCAGGGCCCGACAGCTGAAGACCTCCGGAACCCAGCCAAAGCCATGCTGAGACCACTCTATACATGTTTGGATGAGCCTCACGCATTAAGGAACCGGCAGAGGAACCAGGTGTGCAGGACCCGGGGCTGAGATCTCCAAGCCTGCTCACTTCAGGACTGGGCCTTCCAGTAGCTAGACAATTGCACACACCAATTGCCATGTAACCCCATCAATGGCCAGGATCCAGAGACTATAACACCAAGATCATGGAAGTGTGACTTCTTATTCTCTAGTTCTTGCTCTCAGAGAACTCGGCAGGCTACTGAGAGTATCATACCAGCACATATGCCTGAATAGGAACACCTGTAAAGTTTATTTGTGTTTTCAGGCTACTGAGAATATTCCGCCCACATGGCAGAGCCTGGCAAGCTAACTGTGATGTATTCAATATGCCAAATCCATTAAATACAATGGGGCTCATTCCTCTGTCCCTGAATACGGCAGCATTGAGAAGGATGTGGAAGGAGAGGCTGATAAAATCTCAAGGCTGAACTAGGCTGCCAAAACGAAGAAAGACAAAAATGAGTGTCTGAACTTTAAATGCACGTAAGCTGGCATCTGATGCATCCATCGAGAACCTGATGGTACAAGCGCGAAAGATCAAGTACGACTTCATTGATCTGACTGAGACAAGAAGGCATCAATCACATCACGCCATTTTCGACACTGGAGAAGAACTGTTCCTTGGAACATATGACAAAAGAGGCGTCGGTGGTGTCAGTGCCCTTGTCAACACAAACTTAGCCATGAGCATTGATTCATTCTAATGCCTAAGAACCTGAAGCAGATGATTACACTTGAATAGGTGTGGCTCACTGCCAGCAGTTTTTATCTTCGTTTTCTACGCACCAACATTCAATTATGATGAAGGAGAAATTGAGAAGTTCTACAAGGAGCTGGAGAACTTCTATAAAAAGACCACACCTTCTACAAGACAATTGTCAGTGATTTTAATGCCAAGATAGGACCGAGAAGATCAGCTGAAGAACTCCACATGGGGACCCATGGTCTAGAATGGAACAAACAGGGTGACAGACTGTCTGAGTTCATCATGTCAACCAAGACCATCCATGGTAACTCACATTTTCAGAAGGCTGAATCTAAACGTTGGACACAGGACTCTCCCAGTGGGCGGTTCCACAACAAAATTGACCACATCATATTCAATCTGATTTTGCCTGACTGATATTGCTATTATCCAAAAATTCCAAACGGGATCGGACCACCATCTTCTTCATGCAAAATTCTACTTCATAGAGAGGGGAGAAAGGAATGCAAAGTTTAAGAAAAGAACTCCCAGAACGACCACCAACTGGGAGCTCTTTGGCTCTGTTGCAGCAACATGCAAAGATGCCGTCATTGACAACATTGATGAGGAATACGATCAACTGGTCCAGCACCTCCATGATTGTGCAGGGAACACCAAGAGAGAGATAACCACCAAAAAAAAGCCTGTCTTCTAAAACTTTTTTTAATTAATTTATTTTTCTCTAATTTTTATTATTTACTAATAAAAATGGTTTTACACACCATGAGGTACAGTTGTAGACTTACAGATTTTTGTGCTTGGGTTTCATTTATACAAAGATCAAATACTTACTCACCAACATGACTTGGCGCATGCCTCAGGCAACCACAAGTAAACATCCAAGCTCGCAAAGCAGTGTAGAGAAATGATCAAGGAAGACCTCAAAGAGAGAAGTGTAGCAGTGCTGGTAGATGTTGGAGAAGACGGGACAAGCATTCATAATGCCTGTCTGTCCTTCACAAACTACAAGACCAAGATGATTGCCAACCGACATCCTGGTGGATCTATCAAATCTTCCAGAAGGGCAATGGAAAAAATTATTCATGAGTTCTATGCAGATCTCTTTAATATCCATGTCCACCTGCCCACACACCAAATTCCGCAGGATGGATATGTCATTCCCAACGTTCTCCCTTCCGAAATCTGACAGGCCATCTCATCGGTAAAGAAACAAAGAGCAACTGGCCCAGACAAGGTCAGACCTGAATACCCGAAGAACCTGCCATCAGTACTCATCAATATACTGGCTCAGCTCTTCACATGATACCTGTCTGAATGCAAGTTTCCATCCCAATGGAAAACCAGCAGGACTGTACTACTTACTATACAAGAAGGGAGACATCTACGACACTGGCAACTAACACCCAAACTGCCTATTGTCTGTCATCTACAAGTTGTTCACTCAAGTCATCCTGAATAGGATTGGCAAAACACTAGATGAAGGATAACCATGAGAGCAAGCTGTGTTCCGAAAAGGATTCAGCACCATCAACCATATCCACACGATAACCAAGCTCATTGAGGTTACTTGGGAGTTAAAGATGCTGCTCTGTCTAACATTCATTAATTTAAAGAAGGCCTTTGATTCTATTGAGATGAAAGTGGTCATCGAAGCCCTAGCCAATCAGGGCGTTCAAACTCAATACAACAGGATCCTCCATGACCTGTATTATGGATTCACTACCAGGAACTCACTATTCTACAAAGAAGTGATCATCGATGTCAAGAGAGGGATTCAGCAGGGTGATACTATTTCACCGAAACTCTTCAGTGCCACCCTCGAGAACATCATGCGACGACTGGAATGGGAAGGAATGGGAGTGAAAATGGACGGTCAGCAACTACACCACCTCCACTTTGCTGATGACATCGTTCTGATAACACCAAACATCAGCCAATTGGCACAGATGCTTACCGACTTCAACCGTGAGTGTGGAAAGGTCGGACTACAGCTGAATCTCACAAAGACAATGTTCTTGAGAAACAGTCTTGTTCCTGATGTTCCATTCACTCTCAATGGAACAACCATCTCCGAATGCAACAGTTACTTGTACCTATGTCGAGAAGTCAACATGACGAATGACCTGGCACCTGAGTTGCACAGGAGGAAGAGAGTGGCTTGGAGTGCCTTCAAGAACATTGAAGAAATAACTAAGAGGACAAAGAACCTCAGCTCCGAGCACATCTCTTTGATTCCACTGTTCGTCCTGCATTAACATACACCTCAGAGATCTGGGCCCTACAAAAACAGGATGAGAACGCTATTCAGTTCTCTCAAAGAGGAATCAAAAGAGCTATGCTTGGAGTATCACGCTTAACTCAAATGAAAGAAAGAATCCGGAGTTCCAACCTCCATCAACGCTCTAGAATCGATTCTCCCAGGATGGGAGAAGCATGCTGAGAGTGGACTATAGACCAAACATGATTGCCACTCAATGCCTCTTTTGCATACCACAACACCCAAAAGTAGAGAGAGAACAAAAGGGAATGCCTGGCCACAGAAACAGGGTGGGATGGGGGGCATGGGTGGTTGGAGGGATACTGGGACTCATGATGGTGGAGGATGAGCACTGGTGGAGGGATGGGTAAGTGGTCATTGTATAACTGAAACCCAAGCACAAAAATTTGTAAGTCTACAACAGTACCTCATGGTGTTTCACTAATAAAAATTAAAAAAAAAGAATCAGCGACCCTGTCTCATTTTTCAAGGCATCGAAAATCAGATGGGCTGGACACGTAATGCGATTTGGAGACAACTGCTGGACTAGAGCCATTACCAACTGGATTCCACAGGATGTCAAAAGATTACGTGGCCACCCACCTACGAGATAGGCAGATTTCTAATTGAAGATCCTGAATGATCAGTTTGAGGCTCTTTGTGTTCCTAGAACAGCAGATGCCATTGTGCTACAATAGCACACAACAGGGATGAATGGAGATGTTACTGGCTCCCGTTCAAGCAAATCAATATCAAGGAGCATGTTTCTACTAAATCTTTGTAAAGCACTATTAATCGACACAAGCTTCATTGTTCTCGTTGCTGCAAAATCTTCTCCAAATAGTGTAAAGTAAGTTGGAAAGAAAGAGTAACATAAGGTTTCCTCAACCTTCTTCCTCTCAAAAAAGAAATTCATGGTTCTGCAGAAATAGTACGGAGGTTATGGCACATATGTTGCAAACAGCCAACTTTAACTAGAGCTCCAGCACCACATGGTTCCCGGCAGGGTGAGATGGGGGTATGGGACGTGGGAGGAATACTGGGACCTGTGGTGGTGGAAAATGGGCACTGGTGGAGGAATGGGTACTTGATCATTGTATAACTGAAACCCAGGCACAAATATTTGTAAGTCTACAACAGTACCTCATGGTGTTTCACTAATAAAAATTTTTAAAAAATCACTAGATCTAACCCTGGAAGTTCTCCTGAGCACTGCTGTTTGCTTGCATAATTCTTTGCAATACCTGGCCTGAATAGCACCACATCCCAGGGCCCTTACTTTGAAAAATTGACTCAGTTGGCTCAAAATTGCTGATTGACACCTTAGAGTCACTTGGAATCGCCCTGAAAAGTAAATAGAATTTGTTTAAATAATAATAATATGAAGGAAAAAATAGCTAGTAGGCTCGTGGCTTACAGCCATCAATTGGCTGGTTCAATCACTGGCCAGCAAAGAGCTGGGGGAACCCCAGAGTACCACTGGTTATGTCCCAGAATGAATGATAATTATAAGAACATGCAAGTCTCTACTCATTACACATTATACTTAGATAAACTCCAAGTTCTTAAGATGACCATCAACAACTTAATTTTCTAATTCTATTGTTACTACCCTTTTCCATTTCATTATGGGCCAACTCCCTGGTCTCCTTTCTGTGTCACACATAATGTAAACATGCTTCCCTGTCAAATCTAAGCACACACTCTTCTCCTCGCTCAGTTCTCACCTGTCTACCCTGCTAAAATTAATTAAATGTCTTATTAAGCATTCCAATTGCTTTCCCCAAGTTAGTATGCATTGAAAAGTAGCAAGAATAGGAACCATTCCGGGCACCCTCTGCTCACTCATCCAGGTCCCTGCCCGGCGGCAAGGCCCCTTCCCGGAGCTGCGAGTTATTCTCCCCCTACATATCCCATAGGAACCATAAGTTACCCTCTTAGATGAAACTTTCACTAGGTTAGCTTAACCACCAGAAACACATTAGCCAATAATTCATTAAGCCCATCTTAATTCATTCTGCATCTCAAGCAGAATAGTAACAGTGAGCGTGAAGGTCTAAACCACACAGGTCACAATGGTAAGGTAACACAGAAGCCCACCAACCTTACTTCTTGAAGAGGATAGCCCGGAATACACCAACAGAATTGAAGTGCTAGACAACCTCTCTGACAAGAAATTTAGAAGAGAGCTACTGAGGATGCTTAGGGAGCTAAAAGAATCAATGGAAAGTAACGCTAATAAAAGACAAGAGGAGTTGAAGGTAGAAATGAGGAAAATGCAAACAAAATTACAAACGGAAATGTTTGACCTGAAAAACCTGGTAGGCAAATTGAAAAACTCAGTGGAAGGCCTCAGCAGCAGAGTAACAGCTGCTGAGAACAGAATCAGTGAACTCGAAGATGAAGTCCAGAGACTCTCCAGAAAAGAGCAGAAAATGGAAAAGAGACTCACAATTCGGGAACAGATGGCAAGAGAAGATCCTGATAAAGCCAAGAGGAGTAACATAGGAATTATTGGAGTCCCGGAGGGACAGGAAGAAAACCCTGATGAAGAAGAAACTGGCAAAGACATCATTGCTACAATGTCCCCAGAGCTGAAGAAAACATGCAACCACATTCAGCAGGCCCGAAGGTACCAACTAGAAGAAATCCGAATAAAAACACCCCAAGATACATCCTGATAAAAATGACCAACACCTTAGATAGAGGCAAAATTCTGAGGCATCAAGAACAAAGAAAGAAATTTTCTATAAAGGAGCATTCTTAAGATTCACAGCTGATTTGTCTGATGAAACCCCCATGACCTGAAAACAGTGGTGGGATATAGTGAAAAAACTCAATGAAAATAAATGCCTCACCAAAAATATTTTACCCAGCAAGACTCTCTTTCATAACAGAAGGAAAAACACACAGTTTCACAGACAAACAATAGCTCAGGAACTTCACAGACTCAAACCATGGTTACAAGAGCAAATAAATAGGCACTTTAAGACAAGACAGGCCCTTCAAGTACACCAAATTTCAGCAGAAAAATGGGACAAAACTCCATAACAATAATCTCTCTCCACCTCGGGGCTGGAGCGATAGCATAGCGGGTAGGGCGTTTGTCTTGCACGCGGCCAACCTGGGTTCGATTTCCAGCATCCCATATGGTCCCCTGAGCACCACCAGGAATAATTTCTGAGTGCAGAGCCAGGAGTAACCCCTGTGCATATCCTGATGTGACCCAAAAAGAAAAAAATAATAATCTCTCTCCACCTCAATGGGCTAAACGCACCAATTGAAAGACATAGAGTGGCAGGATGAATTAGAAAATCGAATCCAGCATTCTGCTGCCTCCGACAAACACATCTCAATAGTCAAAACAAACACAGGCTCAGAATCAAAGGCTGGAAAAGAATCCTACAAGCAAACAACTCCCATAAAAAAGCTACGGTAGCCATCCTAGTATCAGACCACATTGATTTTAGACTGAAGAAGGTCACAAGAGACAGTGAGGGCCATTTCTTATTGATCAAGGGATCCGTACAACAGGAAGAACTTACAATACTAAGTGTATATGCAACTAATGAGGGACCAGCAAAGTACTTAAAACAACTACTCATAGACTTGGAGAAAGACATCGATAGCAACACAATACTAGTGGGAGACTTCAACACCACTTTATCACCTCTTGATAGATCAACCAGGATCAAGCTTAGCAAGAATATACTTCATATGAGGAAAAAAATGGAAGAAAGAAACTTAGTAGATATATACAGGACACTTCATCCTCAAAAAGCTGAATTCACATTCTTCTCAAGTATGCATGGAACATTCTTCAAGATAGACCACATGCTGAGGCAGAAAACATACCTCCAATAAAATTAAGAAGATAGAAATTGTATCAACAATCTTCTCAGACCACAATACACTGAAATTAGATGTAAATCACACACAAAAACAGAAAGCTAAATCAAACACCTGGAAATTAAACAGTTCACGTTTGGACAATGAGTGGCTTAGAAAGGACATCAAAGAGGAAATCAAAAGATTCCTAGAAACGAATGAAAATGAGAACACGAGTTACCAAAACTTATGGGACACAGCAAAAGCTGTGTTAAGAGGAAAGTTTATAGCTCTACAAGCATTTCTCAGGAAGGAGGAGTGAGCCCACATAAGTAATCTAACCTCACAGCTTAAGATCTTGGATAATGACCAAGAAAGGGAACCCAATCTGAACAGGAGGAAGGAAATAATAAAACTCAGAGCAAAGAATGATAAGATGGAAACCCAAAAAATAATCCAAAAGCTGGTTCTTCAAGAAAATAAACAAGATCGATAAGCCTCTAGCAAAACTCACAAAGAGAGGGAGAGAGAAAACCCTAATAAACCGAATCAGAAATTAAAAGGGGGTCATTACAACAGAAACTATAGAAATTCAAAGGATCCTCGGGGTCACTTTGAGAAGCTTTATGCCATAGAACATGAAAACCTTGAGGAAATGGATAAATTCCTAGATTCCTGTAGCCTCCCAAGGTTGAATAAAGAAGACCTGGAATACCTGAACAAACCTATCGCCATCAATGAAATTGAAACAGTAGTAAAAAATCTCACCAAGGACAAAAGCCCTGGCCCAGATGGATTCACTAGTGAATTCTTCCAAATCTTTAAAGAGGACTTACTCCCAATCCTCTTTTAGCTTTCCCATGAAACTGAAGTATCAAAAACACTTCTGAACAGTTTTTATGAAGCAAATATCACCCTGATACTAAAAGAAGACATAGATACCACAAAGAAAGAGAACTACAGGTCGATATTCCTGATGAACACAGGCTCAAAGATCCTCAACAAACTATTAGCAAAGATGATCCAACGACTCATCAAAAAGATCATACACCATGACCAAATAGGATTCATCCCACAGCTGCAAGGATGGTTTAACATTCGAAAATCGATCAACATAATCCATCATATCAATAAAAGAAAAGATAAAAGCCATATGATCATATCAATATACACAGAGAAAGCATTTGACAAGATCCAGCACCCGTTTATGATGAAAACTCTCAGCAAAATAGGCATTGAAGGAACTTTCCTCAATATAGTCAAAGCCACCTACCACAAGCCCACGCCAAGTATCATTCTGAATGGGGAAAAACTAAAATCCTTCCCTCTAAGATCGGATCAAGACAAGGTTGCCCACTTTCACTACTCCTATTCAATATAGTACTGGAAGTCCTCGCCATTGCGGTTAGGCAAGAGAAATGTATCAAGGGAATACAGATAGAAAAAGAAAAGATCAAACTACCACTATTTGCAGACAATATGATACTATACTTAGAAAACCCTAAAGCCTCTACAGAAAAGCTTCTAGAAACAATAGGTCAGTTTAGTAAAGTGGCAGGCTACAAAATCAATACCCAAAAGTCCATGGCTTTCTTATATACAAATAACGAAAGAGAAAAAATAGACATTAAAAAAAATCCCGTTCACAATAGTACCTCAGAAAATCAAGTACCTTGGAATCAACTTAACCAAACAAGTGAAGGACCTATACAAGGAAAATTCAAAACTTCAAGAAATAAAAGAAGACACTAGGAAATGCAGATATATCCCCTGCTCATGGATAGGAAGGATTAACATTATCAAAATGGCAATACTGGCCAAAGCACTATACATATTCAATGCTGTCCCTACCAGGATACCCATGATATTTTTCAAAGAAATATACAAAACACTCCCAAAATTCATATGGAACAATAAACACCCACGAATAGCTAAAACAATCCTTGGGAAAAAGAAGATGGGTGACATCACTCTCTCCAACTTCAAACTGTACTACAAAGCAGTAGTAATTAAGACAGCATGGTACTGGGCTAGAAAGAGACCTAAAGACAAATGGAACAAAGCTGAATATTCTATCACAGACCCCCAAGTATATGGCCACTTAATCTTTGACAAAGGAGCAAGAAATGTGAAGTGGAACAAGGAAAGTCTCTTCAACAAGTAGGGCAGGGGAAACGGCAGAGCTACCTGCAAAAAAAATGAACTCTGACCTCTGTCTAATGCCAGGCACAAAAGTCAGATCAAAGTGGATTAAAGACCTCAATATCAGACATGAATCAATAAGGTACACAGAGGAAAATGTAGGCAGAATTCTCCACGACATTGAAGCTAAAAACATCTTTAAGGGGTTCCCGGCTTGTCCTTCATGCCCTACAGAGATCACAAATTGCTCCCCACAAGCAACTCTCTGACACAGCCATGGCTCCAGAGCCATAGAAACCAATCTCATAATTATCTGGCTCTTGGAAGAAATTCCTCCAGACTTAATAAATAAAATATCAGAAATCCAAAATCTCACGGCCGCTATTGTGGCCTAGCAACATCATAAAACTCTCTTAACCAGCTGTAGAAAAAAATTATTTCACAATGCCTTTTCAGCAGTTCTGATTGTTGGGTGTAAACTCTAAAGAATAATGGTGCATCTTTTGTTGAAACAATGAACCAAAGTAGATAGAGAGTTAAGTAGAATTCATCTTCCTCACAGGCATTGGGGGGGTGGAAGGGGGGTATATTGGGGTTCTTGGTGGTGAAAAATAAGTACTGGTGAAGGGAAAGGTGTTTGATCATTGCATGACCGAGACTTTAACCTGAAAGCTTTGTGACTTTTCCCACAGTGATTCAATAAATTAAAAAAGTTTAAATTTATTCTAAAATTTCCTTTAAAATTTAACAATATTACTTTAGTTCCTACCAGATCATTAAATATTGTTTTTTAAAAAAAAGAGCAATATGTCACCTTCACCTTCAAATAAACTAGCATTATTCTGGAAAAAAAAAATCTCTAAGGATGAAAAAGCACTGACCATGCAAGTGGAAGCAAACATAAACAAATGGGACTACATCAAACTAAGAAGCTTCTGCACTTCAAAAGATACAGTGACCAAAATAGAGAAAAAGCCCACAGAATGGGAAAGAATATTTACCCGATACCCATCTTATAAGGGATTAATATCCAGGATATACAAGGCACTAGTAGAATTTTACAAGAAAAGAAATCTTTAACCCCATCAAAAAAAAATGGGGAGAAGGAATGAAAAGAAGTTTCTTCAAAAAAAATGCAAATGGACAAAAGACACATGAAAAAATGCACCACATCACTAGCTATCAGCAAATCAGAAAACAATGAGATATCATCTCACACCATGAAGGCTGGCACACATTCATAAGAACAAATGCAACAAGTGTTGGTGTTGATGTGGGAAGAAGGGTTACCCTTTCACTGTTGGTGGGAATGCCCACTAGTTGAGCCTTTCTGGAAAACAATATGGGCAGTCTTTCAAAAGCTAGAAATTGAGCTTCCATATGACCCCTCAATACCACTTCTGGAAATATATCCTGAAGATACAAAAAAGCACAGTAGAAATGACATCTGTACCTATATGTTCATTGCAGCACTGTTCACAGTGGCCAAAATCTGGAAACAATCCAAGTGCCCTAGAACAGATGGCTGGTTAAAGAAACTTTGTTAAATCTACACAATGGAATACTATGCAGCTGTCAGGAGAGATGAAATCATAAACTTTGCTTATAAATGGATAGACATCGACAGTATCATGCTAAGTGAAATGAGTTAGAAAGAGAGGGACAGACATAGAGGAACAGCACTCATTCGTGGAAGTTAAAACAACATAACATGAGGCATCTAAGGATAGTAGATATATGGGACAGATAGATTGCTCCATAGCTGGAAGCCTGCCTCATGAGCAAAGGGGAGAAGGCAGCTGGAATACAGAAGGGTCACGGTCCGCCCATTGATCATTGATTTGCTCGAGCGGACCCAGTAACGTCTCCATCGTGAGACTTGTTGTTACTGTGTTTGGCATATCGAATACATCACGGCAGCTTGCCAGGCTCTGCCATGCGGGCGAGATACTCTCGGTAGCTTGCTGGGCACTCCGAGAGGGTCGGAGAAATAGAACTCGGGTCGGCCATGTTGGCTGCGTGCAAGGCAAGCTCCCTACCGCTGAGGTATCGCTCCAGCCCACAGAAGGGATCACTAAGAAAAAGATGGCTGGAGGAATTGGTCGATATGGTAGATGTGTGCAGAAAGTGGATGAAGTATGACACATGTTAACTTCTCATGGTCTGTATTGCAAACCATAATGCCCCAAAGTAGAAAGAGATTATGGGGAATTATGTTGGCCATGGAGGCAGGGGGATGTGGGAAAGGGAGTTATACCAGGGATTTTGGTGGTGGAGAATGTGCACTGGTGGAGGGATGGGTGTTTACACATTGTGTGATTGTAACCCAAAAACGAAAAACTTGTAACTATCTCACAGTGATTCAATAAAATTTTAAAAAAGAAAAGAAAAAAAGTAGCAAGAATCTTTATCATTCTATTGGTTTACTAGCAATAACTGTAAAAGCTGAATTAATGAAGATATCAAATAAATGGGCTGGAGCGATAGCACAGTGGGTAGGGCATTTGCTTTGCATACAGCCAAAATGGCTGACTCGAGTTGGATTCCTCCACCCCTCTTGGAAAGCCCAGCAAGCTACCAAGAGTATCTCACCTGCACTGCAAAGCCTGGCAAGCTACTCGTGATGTATTCGATATGCCAAAAAAAAAAAAACAAACCAGTAACAACAAGCCTCACGATTTGTTGTGAGATGTTACTGGTGCCTGTTCGAACAAATTGATGAACAATGGGAGAACAGTGCCGCAGTGCAGTGTTGTCAAATAAATGGGTAGTATCAGGTTAAGTAGCAAGAGAAGGGTGGAGGTTACTATAGAGACTGATCAACCAAACTCTAAAAGTGAAAAGTGTAATAGAAGAGTAT
Source organism: Sorex fumeus (assembly GCF_029834395.1). Lineage (NCBI taxonomy): Eukaryota > Metazoa > Chordata > Mammalia > Eulipotyphla > Soricidae > Sorex > Sorex fumeus. Next base: position 17,642,280 of record NW_026606064.1, read on the forward strand.
TCAGTGAATTCATTTAAAGTTCTACCTACATACATAGCAGGTCTAATAATTATAATTAATAAAATGGTCATATATGTGTATATATATATATATTTGGGGATTTTGGGCAAAAGTTGATAGTGCTCAGAATTTATTTTTACCTCTGTGTTCATGGATTATTCTTTGTCAGGCTCAGATGCCAGAGATCAAATCTCACTCAATCATTTGCAAGTCAAGCACATATTTTTTTTAATAAACTACTATAAAATAAACACTAAAATAAATACTCAATTCTAAAATAATATAAAATATTAAACATATGGCTGGAGTGATAGCACAATGGTAGGGCATTTGCCTTGCACACAGCCAGCCGGGCCGAGCCAGGTTCAATTCTTCCTCCCCTCTTGGAGAGCCCTGCAAGCTACTGAGAGTATGTTGCCTGTACAGCAAAGCCTGGCAAGCTCCCCATGATGTATTCAATATGCCAAACACAGTAACAACAAGTCTCAAAATGGAGACATTACTGGGCCTGCTCGAGCAAATCGATGAACAATGGGAGGACAGTGTTTGACAGTATTAAACATATAATAAAATAAATACCACAAAATATTATTTTAAAAACCCATAGTTAGAAAAATAATTTTTCCTGGAACCCAGATGTGAATATAGTAGCATGGCCTTCCTACCTTACAAGCATAAGGCAAAGAGTTCAATTCCTAGTATCACCATATGCACTGATTGTGATCCTCACTGAGCTTGGAGCCTGTCCACCCAGTTGATCCCCAGTGCCATGTTTTTACTTCTTATCCTAAAATTATAACCTATAGCTTAACAGTTGTCCTTTACAAGCAAAGACTTGCAATTCAATAGCTGCAAAAATATTGAGTCAAAAACAACAACTTCAAAATGAAGTTTTCTTTAATATTAGAAAGCGTGAGATATTTAAATATATTTGTTTATCACCCAATAAGAGAGAGAACAAAAGGGAATGCCCTGCCACAGAGGCAGGGTGGGATTGGGGGGATGGGGGTGGGAGGGACACTGGGATCCGTGGTGGTGGGAAATGGGCATCGGTGGAGGGATGGGTATTTGATCATTGTATAATTGAAACCCAAGCACAAAAATGTGTAAGTCTGCAACTGTACCTCATGATGTCTCACTATTAAAAATTAAAAAAAAATATTTGTTTACAGTCTATATACTAAAAGACAGAATTTTTGACTAAAATTACTTCCAAAGTATAAAATAGATGTAAAAATCTGTATTTACGACATATAGTTTTTCATTTCATTAAAAAATTAATACATGCATATTAGGTATGATTAAAGCCAAAAAGAGGTGTAGAGAAACTGAATAAATAATATTGGAATAAAATTAATATTTTATATTAATATAACTCAAAGAACCTACATTTATTTTCTGAGAAAACTAAAGAGAGAGAAAAGCAACTCAGATTTTTACCTAAAGTTCTAAGGTATTGTACTTATTTGTAACTCAAACTTCCTAGTAGACATATGCCAGGATTAAATAAGGTACAAGATTATGTGGCAGGTAAATAATGAGATCTCAAAAATAGTAGCAGACAAAATCATTTTTACTTTGAAAGGAAATCTTCAGGAAAAGATGTGATAATAAACTTTATTAATAGCTACCAAGGGCTGGAGCGATAGCACAGTGGGTAGGGCGTTTGCCTTACACACAGTCAACATGGCTGACATGAGTTTGATTGCTCCACCCTTCTCCGAGAGCCTGGCAAGCTACCGAGAGTATCTTGCCCAAACGGCAAAGCCTGGCAAGCTCCCCGTGACGTATTCAATATGCCAAACACAGTAATAAGTCTCACAATGTTACTGGGCCCGCTCGAGCTAAATAGCTACCAAAATCCTTACTTAGTAAGTGAAAAGTATTAGATTCATTAAGTTAAATTCATCATATCATTTCATTCTCATAATTGTACTGTGGGCTGGAGTGATAGCACAGAGGGTGGGGCATTTGCCTTGCAAGCAGTCAACCTGGGTTCAATTCCTCTGCCCCTCTTGGAGAGCCTGACAAGATACCGAGAGTATCCTCCTGCACAGAAAAGCCTCGCCAGCTACCCATGACGATTTGATATGCCAAAAACAGTAACAACAAGTCTCACAATTTGTTGTGAGACGTTACTGGTGCCCGCTCGAGCAAATCAATGAACAATGGAAGAACAGTGCTACAATTGTACTGTGAGATAAAGATATCACCCTAACACCCTTTTACAAGTAAAAGAAGCTCAGCAAGTAAAACTTGTTTCATTCATAAAGTGAATAAGTTACAAAATATAAATTATAAATAAGGAGTATTCTAAATCTGGGATATTCAATCCTACAAATATATATTTGGATACTATATTATAGATGTTTAATTCTTATTAAAATATAGTTCTTTATAAATATTATTGTCCAAGCTTAGGTGTTTTCTAATAAGGAATAGATGTTCAGGGAAGTTTATTGTCTTTTATTTTGAAACTTTTATTACTTCTTCCAATAATGAATAAACAGTATTTTAAGCTTCAAAAATGCTCCGTTGAAAATAGATCATTGTATAACTGAAACTCAAGCACGAAAATTTCTAAGTCTACAACTGTACCTCATGGTGTTTCACTAATAAAAATTAATAAAAAGAAAATAGACATTTTTAAATCATCTACTGTAAAATGATTATTATGTATTTATCCAGGAAATCCTGTGGCCAAATATATTTGTAATGTCAATTTTTTTAGATCTTATATTATCTTATATAATATTATCTCATAATATTCTTACAGCCTATAGCTGTAAGAATGGCTATATAACAGAGGACAGATGCAAAATGCTCGAGCAGGTGAATGGAGAGAAACAAACCCGTGGTTGGTTGAAAGATAAATTGGCCTGGCTTCTACTTAAAACAGTATGAAGACTTCTCAAGATATGAAAAACAAAACTACTGAGGAATGCCTTGCAATGACCAACTCTGTATATATCCTGGGACCACATAAACCGTGGGCACCACAGGGTGGGCTCAGAGCTTCTGTCCTTGCTAAAAATAAAAATAGAATTAAATAAAATAAAAACAGTCCTGCCACATGATCCAGAAATTTCATATCTTGGTATAGTTCCAAAGAAAACAAAATTGCTTCTTTCAAAAATACATATTCACAACTCTGTTCATAGCAGCATTATGGACTACAGTAAAAATGCTGAAACTACGCAAGGGCAATGATAGATGAGTGGACAAAAATACTGTGGTATATATATACCATGATGTATTACCCATTCATAATAAAATACGTAATGTTGCTTTTGAGGAAAATAATGGTTAAACTGGAAGATGTCCGGCTAAATTCAATAAACTGGAAGTAGATAAAACCAGACGATCTAACTTTGTATGAGAGATATAGAGAAGCAAAGGAAATAAAGATAAGCAAAAGCAAAATCTTGTACTCAGATTCTAAGCTGCGATTACCAATGGGTAATTTAAGGAGAGACCAAGTTTTGTGGTTTGTGGTGGAGGGATATGGGAGTTTGATATGGAAGAATATAATACCCTATAAGAACTGTGATATAAAATTTTACCCTTGTAACATAGTCTTATGAACCAATTTTATCTCAATTTACAAAAAAGGGAACATTAAATAAAACAAAAAAAATACTCTTTTTAGATTTAGAACACTAAGATGAAATATATCTACTAAGACACAAACTACGAAGGGGGTATAACTCATTATAGTAATACTTCAACACACCATGTATGTATTTGCAAAAATTACAAGAAATGACAACTAAAAATTATAATAAATAATAGCTTCAAGTCAGATTGGGTAAGATTTACTGGCCAGTATTTTTTAAAACAAATTAGCTCTTGTCACCAAATACCTGATAAAAAATTCAGTTCTATTTTTCAGAAATGTTGGTAAGTGATTATGAATTTGCATTACACCTATTTTTTTCTGCAACTTGATCTTTTTCACTTCATCATCTTTTTAAGATAGAGCTTGTGAATGATAATCGGAAATAATCACTCTGGATGGATGAGAACTGCATGCTGAAAGTAGGTAAAGAAACAAATATGATAATCTCTCAATATCTGCACTGAAAACCATAATGCCAAAAGAGGAGAGAGAGAGAGAGAGAGAGAGAGAGAGAGAGAGAGAGAGAGAGAGAGAGAGAGAGATGTCTACCATAGAGACAGATTGGGAGCAGGGGTGGTAGGAAGGAAAACTAGGGACCTTGGTGGTGAGAAATGTACACTAGTGGAGGAATGAGTGTTGGAACATTGTGTGACTGAAACCCAATCATGAACAGCTTTGTAACTGTGTATCTCATGGTGATTCAATTTTTAAATTGAAAGAAAAGAATGATAGAGCTTCTGTGAAATTACATGGAGATCGACATTACTCATTTTAAATACTGTGTATTATTCCATTTTATGGATGTACCATCATTTATTGCTGGTGATAAAAATTAATTTTCGTTATCTGTCAAACTGATTTTATCTATTCTTTAATCTTTCACATGGCTTTCTTCACCTATCATAAAATGAATGGCCTATGATTCAAATTATTTTTTATTAGGACACTTTCCTGGATATTTTCCCTGTATAATAATTCAAATATTAGCATTCATCTGAAAATGTGCTTCGACATTCCACATCTTTGTAGCCAAAATACAGCCATAATATGAGGGAGGATAGAGTACTGCAAGAAATCTGAAGACAGGAAATGTTAGATTCTAATTGATTTTCATTCTATCCTGAAAAAGGTATGTAGGGCTTTGGATAATCTGTTTGGTTTATCTGGAAATAAATAATGTCAATGGTAGGTTTTGAAAGCAATGTTTCTAAAAGTGTTTAGCTATTGTTTAAAACCCTTTCAGGATATAGAATTAAAAAATAATACTATATTTTTAAGGCATGTTGTGATTTGGTGATAAACAACAAGCTTGATAGCACAGGATACCTCAGTATATACTTGAGTAGCTTTAAAGCTTAAGGATCAACATTTGGGGCAGAACAGTTGAGAAATTTTGCTTAAACATATCATCAAAATCTACTTTTTATAAAAATGGATTTCTTTTAGTGAAACAATCATTAGAAGCATAAAATAACCTTTTTAGTTCCCCAAGAGCATTTGTTCTTTAAAAGGTGAATTCCAGGCACCAGAAATTTAGTCCTGAAGAAAGTAGTAGATAATGCATGTCATTAACTGAAAACTTGTTACATATCTAAGCAGTTACTGTCATTTTCTATCTTATCTCAACCTCATTTTTCACCATAGCCAATATGCTCCTGCTTCAATAAACATACTCAAACTCCAGTCATAAGAAGGCAAAAATTAGAGAAAGAAGATAGGTACTCCAGTATACATGAGGCTATATTTGTTAAAGGACAATTCCAGTAGACACAATTGAAGTGTTTCTTGGATCTCATGCTTCAAAATAATACTTATGATCATACTTCTCAAAATAAATAAATAAATAAATAATAACTTGGAAATAATTTTAGTCCAAATCACCTATTTTTGTTTTATGTTTACATAAGGTTTTTCGCTAATATTAAGGGTAATTGGGAGATAAGATACTATGGGACAATTGAATATCTAATTATTATGGATAATCATAATATAGGAGTGATTATAATAAAGGGGTGGGTTCCTAATTATTTTCAAATACAAACTGATATATTTCATAATAGGTTTTACAAGGATCTACTTGCGATGAATTAAATCATGTTGACACACTGGGCATAGTCAAGGGATTGATAATTCAACTCCATCACTCTTATACCCAAATACAGAGCGTGCCTCATCAAGTTATTTATCATCTCTGAACTGCTAGTCCTACAATGTAGAGCATGCAGTTCTGATACTCACTGGCAGTATCCCATGACCTGGGTACACGAAGCCCATTCCTATACAGTCTATGAGTGATGATCAATAGAGGCAGACTACAGGCTGATGCACAGTAGACAATATAATTCAGGATGAACAGTGATTAGGTGGGGGCAAACAGAATGCAATACACACAGGACAAGAACAGGTGGTAAGTGGGAGACAACACCTTAGACCAATAATTACATGAGGAGGATTGGTATAAACTGAAACAAAATTATTTTTGAAAAAAAAATTTATTTTTGTAGATCCCATCACTATTGCCCATTATTTATCTAGATTCCATTATTACCAATCATCCTGTTGTCTAGATTCCATAGGTGTCAACATCCTAATTTCCAAACCCAGCCACAGGTGATAGCCAATCATTAATCTGTCCAGGATCTCAGCCCCCCATCCCCCACCCCCGGATCCACTCTGTTACCCATTATCCAGGTTCTGGGAATGTTCTTGCAGTTCACCCATTCCACCTGGTATCAGAGCTTTATGAGCAGGAACTCCAACACAGTCCCATTGACTGCGTAACGCATGTGAAATCAAGTGGGTGGCCATCATACATGAGGAGAGAGTCACATACACTTCGTGTTAGCTTCCCACAACATGCCTGCCTGTATTATATGGCCTGTGAATTATGGACAACTAAATGGCCTTGCCAGAAATCAAAGGTTTCCAACCTCTGCTCCAGTCCATAATCTGTAAGTATTATTAAACTAAATAAACTTTATTGAATTCTTTAACTCTAGAATATTTGAATTTGAGCAATATGACATGATGTCATCAGCTGTCACCAAAATAAAATGTAGGTAAGTTATTTTCTTATGGTTCTTCTACTTTTCTCTAATTAGTCTTTCAGATTTTTTTGGAAACAATTTCCAACAGAGTGATGGCATTTGAAGGAAGACATGATATGGAATGCGTTCTTAATACAAGAAATATATTTTTGAACTCCTTAATCAACTTAAAATGAAAATTAAATTTCAAAAGCATGAAATTTGTTAAAGACAATGTGAAAATAAAAATGTCAAAAGCCAGCAGTTCTCTTCACTTACCTTTTCAAAATATAACTTTCCAACTCAAACATTCAGATTTAAATAAATTTAGTACTAATTGTGCAAGAAAAACTAAAATGTATATAGAAACAAAATTTTCATTTGAAATTAACAAATGAGTCACGACATCGACCTTATACCCCTTACAAAAATTCATTGCAAATGAATCATGGCCCTTAATGTAAAGTGCAAAACTATAAAAGTATTACATGACAACAAAGGAGGAAAACAAAATGACCCGGACATGATGAGAACTTCTTGGAACAATACCGTTTGCATAATTAATGAATAAAATAAGAGTTGAAATTAAAAACTGCTCTGTAATAAGACAGTATCTAGAGAATGAGACAAGTTATGGCTGAAAAAATATTTGAAATAAAGCAAATATGATAATGAATCATTACCAACATATATATATATGTTAATAGTAGATATGATTCTTAAATAGACCTGATAGAATAATGGGCATTATTATTAGAGCAACTTCTTTGCAAGTCTGCAGTAGATAGTTAAAATCCGGTGCCCCATAGACGTTGAATGAAATCCTGCCATTCCTGCTTTCTGCCATCTCCCATTTCAGGCACACTATTGCCAGTTGTGTGTAAGCATGTCAAAAAGCAATGCAGGGGGCTGGAGAGATAGCACAGCGGGTAGAGCATTTGCCTTGCACGCGGCCGACCCAGGTTCAATTCCCAGCATGCCATATGGTCCCCTGAGCACCTCCAGGAGTAACTCCTGAGTACAGATCTAGGAGTAACCCCTTGCATTGCCAAGTGTACCCTCCCCCCCCAAAAAAAGCAAAAAGCAATTCAATTCCTCACCAGCACCACAACTAAACAATATGTAGTCTCCATGGCTGAGAAGTTTGATCTCTTGTGAGTTTAACATTATGTGAGGTCAACTCTTGTGAGCATCACAAAATGACCTCAGTGAGCAAAACAACCATAGTGTGTATGTGTTTGTGTGTTGTGTGTGTGTGTGGGGGGGTCTCAACTAGAAGTGTGAACGCTAGAGATTATGTAAGAAAAGGTCACAAGTAAAAGACCACAAAGGTTGACCCACCAAATCTGATTATGCTAACATGGTAACCTGACATGCTACTTTCAGCAAGCAGTGTAGCCAAAACATTCAGTGTTACCACTAGGTGTGTGTACAACTCCAAGTCACTCCATACAATAATATCAATCTCATAGAAAGCACTGAATTATCCTGCCACATGATCAAGAATCACTGACAGCGGCACCACAGTCAGCTGAGCATATATGGGAGCTCCCCCTCACCCCCATGCACACGAATTTTAAAAAATTGAAGTTCATTTTTAAGAAAAAGAAAGCATGAGCTACATAAGATATTAACATTTGGGAGCATTGACTTTCACGTATTTTGCAAATATTTGTACAGTCTTCGCAATGATTCACTTACCCTAAAATGACTCTAAAATATAAATCCAGATAAGTACTTTAAATTTTTGTTTATATTTTTAAGCAACCAATCTGGGTTTCTGTTTGACCTAGAGATATCTCATTGTTTAATTTCCAAATATTTTGACATCTTAGTGTATCTAGCTGTTATTAATTGCACAACTTAGACTCTCACGGTCAGATAACATCTGGTTCACGAATTTAATTATTTTAAATTTGTCAGGGTTTCATGACAAAATATTATCCTTTGTTGCTTTGAAACTTGCTTATCTTTTAAAATATATTCATTTATTTTTAATTAAGACATCAATTAAACAATTACAAAGTTGTTGTTCATAATAGAATTGTTTCAGGCATACAGTGTTCCCATAATATTTGACCACCAGTGTTCCCAAGGTGCCTGCCATTCCCTGGCCTGCTCCCCTGGTAGGCATATAACAAATTTATGTTTATCTTTTAATTACTTTTTGGTGATAAGGTTTGGATAATATGGTTATGATAGTGGTAAGATTTATGGTTTGATGTACAAAGTTAACTTACCTTCACCCAAAATAAAATGACCAAGATCCTCCAACACCTCCTATGTCACCTATAATTGTCCCCTTCCTTCTTCCCTTACTGTAGTTTATCTTCCTGAATGTTGTACGTACACAGAAAAGACTGTGAATCCTACTACTGTATAGAAATGTCCTACAGATAAAACAAAAATGCTTAATACTGCTGTGCATGCCTTTAGTGTTTGTTTAATGATTTTTAAAAGAAGTTTTGAATCACTATAATTGTGCATTAGTGTTTTGGTTCTGTTGGTAGAGTGTTATGAAGTTGAATGCTTTGTTTACATTTATCTGCATGTAAAATGGCCAATTCATCTCGAAGAACTATGGAAGAATTATTTCTTTTTATTAGCCCTCCTTATTTCAAGTTCTGAAGTCTATTCATTCAGCTATTTCTCTGTAATTCATGTTGTTTTCATAAATTAATTTTCATGTTTTTACTTTTACCCTATAATTGTGTGTATATATTTTAATTGTATAGGTAGTATGTAGTTAGGGATTAGTTTTTTATTCAACCAAACAATTGTTATTTAATTGTTACTTTTAGAAGTTTGTTTTTGGTGTTTAGGATTAAAACCAATGATTCACCAATGTGAAACAGGAACCATATACATAGAATTTTAAATATAATGTAACCATTTTTTAATTTCAATTTAAATCTACCATTTGCTCATTTCTATTTCTATTATTTGTCCTGTTCTTTGTTTTTCCTTTAATTTTCTGCCTTTTGGTTTGAGTATTTTCATTTTATTTTGATTCATTTATAAAATTTGAAAATTACATATTTTGCTTTTTCTCTATTTGTATAGCATACGTTTTATCATAGTCTACAGTTATTTATAGTACTAACTTCAAATATCTAAAATAATTTTACAATAATATTCTTTTTCCTTAAAAATTCTATTTTTAAGTTAAACAAATACTGATTATCTGATCCAGGCACTTCACCTCTCAAGATTTGACCATAAAATTAAATGCAGAACCTGGATCCTCAGCCTCCCGCCAGAAAGCCCTGAGCCTGGTCAGCTGCTTTGCTGGAGGTGTCTTTCTGGCCACCTGCCTCCTGGATTTGCTACCAGGCTACCTGGCTGCCATAGATGAGGCACTGGCATCCCAGCACGTGATGCTCCAGCTCCCCCTGCAAGAACTCATCCTGGCCATGGGCTTTCTCTTGATCCTGGTGATGAAGCAGATCACACTGGCTTACAAGGAGCAGTCGGGATCCCCACCTTGACAGGAAACCAGGGCTCTGTTGGGAACAGCAAATGGTGCCCCTCAGCACTGGCATTATGGACCTGGCTTTCCTGCCGCCCCTTCAGCACTGTGTGTCTGTGTGCTGGTTTTCTCTCTGGCCCCGCACTCAGTGTTTGAAGGCCTGGCCATGAGGCTTCAGCGAGACTGGGCTCAGGCCTTGGAGCTGCGCTTTGCCTTACTGCTCCACAAGGGCATCCTGACTGTCAGCCTGTCCCTGCGGCTGCTGCAGAGTCACCTGCGAGCTCATATGGTAGCTGGCTGTGGCTCCTTTTCTCCTGCATGACGCCTCTGGGCATTGGGCTGGGTGCAGCTCTGGCACAGCCAGCAGGGCCACTGCACCAGCTGGTCCAATCTGTTTTGGAGGGCATGGTGGCAGGCACCTTTCTCTATGTCACTTTCCTGGAAATCCTGCCCCAGGACTTGTTCACGCCTGAGCAGAGGATCTTCAAAGTGATTCTGCTCCTAGCAGGCTTTGACCTGCTCACTGGCCTGCTCTTCATCCAAGTCTAGGGGAGCCCGAGAGGGAGGGGGGGTGAAGGCGGTGGCTGGAGTCTTCCTAACCCTCCTCTATTCAGTCTGTGGGGATTAGGACAGAATGGGAAAGGACAGCATTGAGGACCAGAGCGCTCTCTAGGTGATGGGGAGAGAGCCTCTGGGATTAACTGGCCAATGAGAGGGAAGTTTTCAGACCGGAATCTGGCCTCTTGCCAGAGAGACAAAGGGTCATCAAATCACTTAACATGATCAGGGTAAGTATTGATAGAGAAATCACTCATGGACTGCTAGAATCCACGTGACACACTACACATGGGGCAGACTGACTAGGGCAGCTGAGGTTGGGTTTCCAGCAGCTATGGGATAAAGACTGTATCCCATTTCAGTCCTCTGAGCTGGAGTGACAAACCTGCCCCCCTTTCCTTGTCCCCTGATCTCCTGTTCCTCCCTAGAGTCGCTGTCAGACAGCTCTTTCTGCCAGCTTTGGTGCCTTCTCCGGCTCCTCTCTTTAAAGTGCCAAAATACTACCCATAAGCACAGTGAGGGCACAAAGCCCTGCCCTTTTCTCAGTAGAGGTGTGCTGCTTGCTCTTCATTCTGGTCCCAGATCCTGGCCTGGGGCAGAGGCCTGAGGTAGGCTGAGTTGGACTGGGGCAGGAAGTATGATTGGAAGGGCTTCCAGCTTGCACACTGCTGCACCCTAGGATGAGGGAACACGAAAGTGATGCCCTGCACTGCGGTGACAAATCCTCAGCTGCCAAAACTTTTTTTTTTTATACCAGCAGAACTCCAGGGTACAGGGGCTGGCTCACTACCAAGATTATTTTGGGGGAGGGAGAACTATGCATAGGGCCATTTTCTCTAGAATCTTTTTTATTAACTGACTTGTTTGGGGTTGTGTTACCCCAAATAAAAGACGTTTTGGTAAAAAAAAATAAATGCAGATATTTATAAACTGTTTAGTATCAAATTTTCTGACAGTTTATCTGTAATAACCAATAATCAGAAATAACCTAGTGCTCATACAGGTGAATAACAAATTCTGGTGTATTCATTCAATTCATTCTATTTAGCAACAAGAATGAGTGAACTATAGATAACATGATCTATAGATAACACAATAAAAACCATGAATTAATTTCAAAATAATCCTAATTATCATTATTATAAGTAAAAATTTAATAGCAAGTAATTATAATTCTATTTATAAACATTTTAATTACAGAAATATTTTACAAGGTGGCAGGTGTGAGATGGAGAATAGAAAGATTGCAGAAAGGCAGGAAAAAACTTAAAAGGGATGGAAAAGTTCAAAATGTGATTTGATAATGCTTTGAAATGAGCATACAAATGTACTTACAGATATATTTTTATTTATATATTTGATATATTGTCTATTTTGTAGGTTATATACTTATATATTTATTTGAAGCTATACATAAAATATATTGGACATTGTTGTTTTGTATATATAAATATATAGAAATTAACCAAATCACATATGTTATTTACTATATGCAATTTACTATGTGTTAATTGGTAATTGAGAATTAAGTTGTAATATTGAAAAAACTCCAACTAATTGTGACTTCAAAGTAGTTCACTCATAAATTTGACTTTTCAAATTCTGTAAGTGTTTTTTTTTGTATGTCTTGAGATGAGCATTGATTATATATTATCCACATGTATTAGCCTTTTACTTGCTACCAGTTTTACAGAAGGGATTCAAACTCTACTATCTTTATACAGGATCTTCCCAATACTCATCTGGGTATAAAATTTATAGCTGTTTTGACTCTCATAGGTCTCCAGTCATGCACATATTTAATTAGCATTTTAGAAGAATGTTAAAACGGGTCCGAAGAGCATTTCAAGTATAATTTTGTCTTAACAAAATGCTATTAGCATATTTTTAATCTTTAAAGAAGTGAAATTCTAATGTAACCTACACTTTCCTAGGTCTTTTCAAAGGCAGCTGTTAGCTCAAATCAAAGCACTAGGTAAAGTGATTTTGCAAAGGTATTTATACAAAATTCAAATAGTGACATTAGCAGTGTAAAGTGTTTGTTAATGTAATCTTTTATTCTAATTTATTTCCAATAAATTTAAAATAAGACATACAGAAAAAAATCTCTATAATTTGATTTTGACATAAAATGTATGTCATTAAAATAAGATCCGTAAAATACTTAAGAAACTATGTGGCATATAGAACACTCTCCATAAATATTTTATGCATACTAAATAAACACATAAATACACACACATATATATACATACATATTTAAGGCATGAATAATTGTTTTTCAGGTTTTGCAACTGTTATAATATGGTTTCTCCAAATATTTCAGTTATTTTTCATCTGTTCTTTATATGTAAAGACATTACTGAAAAAAAATTGGCATCCTAAGAAGTATTCAAGGCCTGGGAACTGTTAGGTGATTTTCAGCACAGTGGTCTGGTTATTAGGATGATCATGTGGTAACAGGGATTAAACTGGAATCAGCCATACGCAGGACATATACCTTAAGCGAAAATTACCTCTCTGACCTCAGCCCAGTAAAATGTTAAAGTCTGAACTTAAATGGAAAATACAAATGTATTCTCTCTATCATTCTTTTCCTCACTATTCCTCTGTCTTCCAATCTTCTTCCGTAGGCTTATCCCTGTTCTGTCTCTTCTCACAGAGATGGTAGCATAGAAGGTGCAAAAAGGAAATAATTTGGCAGATATAGTCATTGCTATTCCTTAGTTTTAAAATACATCTGTTGGGGTCCTGGCCAGTCGACCATGGCAAACTGAAGTAAGAACCCCCAAAGTCGCCAGACTTACTCCCTAAAGGGGAAGGGGTATATAGGGAGAAGTCTCTGCCCTGGCCCTTCCCCCCCCCCCAGAAAGAAAGCCACAGAAGGGGGGGTGGAGTCTAGTGGTCAAGCAGTTCTCCGTTTATTGGCCCCTACCTAAGGGTTCTTATACACTGGGGTGGGGGGCAATCCCACGTACAGCATGCTTCTCTCACACAGCACACTTCTGATTTACATATCCTGCTCTTAGGGCCAGGTTATCATTATGGGTAGGTGGGCACAGTCATGTCCCTCATCCTCAACCAGAGTGCCTGCCTGTGGGGAGTGCTGGAGCAGACCCCCTGGGTCTTTGTGAACAGGGCCGGCTCTTGCTTCCAGGGGCAGAGGATTTGGTCAGTCTCGGGCTAGCTGCTGAGACCCCAACATACGCCCACATAGAGGTATTTTTTCACCTGCTTACAGTTTGGAGTTATTTAGGCCCCATCCACACCTCCTCTAATATCATTGGCGTTTACATGCCTATACAGAATACTATTTCACTTCATTCCTAAAATGAACTTGGTACTGCACTCTTTGAGTGAAAAAATAGAATCCCTGTAAGAAAGAAAACATTTTCAAACTCCAGACATTTCTGGGAAAGACCTAATTTGACATTTCTCTGGGGAAAAGAATTAGATAAAATAAAATGTTTCAGTGACTTTCTGATTAATTATTTGAATCAATGACTCATTTTTACCCTTGAATATCAATGAATATTGATAGTCCTTCAAGTCTAGTGCTTTAGCTAAGGAATCCTATAGCATCTTTCAATCATTTTTTTCTTACAGCTATCATTTTATTGCTAAATAATGCCATTGAGAACAAATCTTTAAAGTGGCCCACTGTAGGTCTTTTGTATTGTTTTAATTTTGTAGTACCACATTGAAATGGGATTAAAATAAATTACTGACACACAACCTCTACTATATCAGCAGGCCCACATTCAGGTTTCAGATCCTCTGCACATTCAACCTTCCAGATGAAGTTAATCTCCCAACTGGCTGACATCCACGGAGCCTTGAAGAAGATTCTTCTCCCTTCTACCTGGGTCTAGGTAGCCTCAACACTCATCCTCTGCAATTATAGCAAGCCCACACCCACATGTCAAACCCTCCCTTGCTTGTTCATTAATCCTTCACTGTCATATCCACATTCCATACCCTGATCTGTACTTGCCATTGCTTGTACCATGAAACCAGTACACTGACAGTTCTACTCACTGACTCTCACACTGCACAGTCACTGGGTGAAGATTGGCAGAGAAAGTAAAGGAAGACTGGCAGAGAAGGTAAAGTAAGACAATCAGCTTTATTTCTCATATACTTCCGTGGAGCATATGAATAGTATTGTGTGATATAAAAACTCAAGAGAGTATATGGAGCAATATTATAGCAAGTAGGCCTTTAGCCACGTACATGACTGACTAAGCAATCCATTTGGTACTCTGACACTGAGTACAGAATAAGAATTAAACCCTGAGCATCACTGGGTGTGACAACAAAACCCAAACAAACAAATCAAATTCTCAACAGAAGGCCCAAGTAGCAGGATTTAGCATCTGAGGAAAAGGTCCGTGAGCTCCAATATGAATTTCTGGAGATCTTATGAAACAGTTTTTTAAGATATGAAAAGAAATGAATAGAACACTAGAGCACCAAGGGATGAGTTCAAGTGAAACAATGTGGAATCATCAGAGTCACTGAGGAATAGGAAGGTGAATTTAGTCACCTTCAAAAAGAAAAAAAAAATTATAGATAAGAATTTCCCAGAGTGGAAGACTTCAGATACCCCACCTGGGTAATGCAAGAGGTCCAAAGGGTCTCAGCAAAAGCAGATTTAAATAAAAAACCTTCCAGACACATCATAAGAAGGATGATAAAGGTTAAGAAAGAGACAAAATATTGAAAACATGAAGATCGAGAAAGGAATGTTCATACAGAGGAACTCCAACAAGATCTATTTATAGCAAATCTATCCAGTAAGACTTCATAGGGTGGAAGAAAATGGAGGATTATAGTGAAAAAAAAAATTAGTGACCTGAACAGGTCACCAAAAATATTCTATCTGGCTAGACTTTCTTTTTTTTTTTCATTTCATCATCCTGTTATTCGTCGATTGCCTCGAGCAGGCCCCAGTAACGTCTCTTTCATCCTAACCCTAGTCAGGGTTAGACTTTCATACAGATTTGAATAAACAATAAAAAGTTTCATAGACAATGTCTTAAGGAATTCATAGCTCCTTTAAACCAGTTTTGCAAGAAGTTTCTTTAAAACACAAAACCAAAAAATATGCATAGTTTATGGAAAAAGTATGCCAACTTTTTTTACTTTGAAAATATAATACAAGACAATAGTGAAATTATAAGGGGGAATAGATGTCATTATGCATTTGTCAAAATCCACAAGATGTAAAAAACTGAGTAAACTAATGCAAAAGTGAACTGTATTTTTTAGGTGCAAAAACAAACATGGGGTATTTAAAAGATAAAAAATATAAATGGCAAGAAAATTAAATTGTGGGGAGGACATAATGTGTCACTAAAACTCTGCCAAAGGAAATGATAAATGGTAAGTCACTCTGAGATCATCTGGCAGTTACACAAAATTAAGCTATAGTCACATTTCTGAGATTTTATTACTCAAGCTTAAAACCATGTCTAAACAAAAACTTCAACCTCTAAGCTTGAATGTTCTGTGGGGCGAAAACCTTAAATTATTTTATATAGCACCTTTAACATAATGTTTATATGGCTTTCTTACGTTATGTTTGTTTCTGGTACAATATCCCACAAAAGTTCTTTCTACTGATTCTTTAAGTAGTAGTCATTTGAAACTACTTTTTTATGGTTGAGGTAAAATGGTTGGAATATCAAGATTATGGTACTGGTCTCATACTGCACACAGTGCTGATGACACCTCCCTTGTTTCTATGTTACCTCCAGTCCAATACCACTTTTATCTCACATTTTCTCATTATTTGTTGATAGACCATTATAGTTTAAGTGCATACCATTATCTATCTTAAGGACCATCCATGTTCAAGGAGAACTCTTAAGAAAAGTCCATTCTTGATGATCCCTTTTCAGTCACATTCAGTAGATTCTTGTATGAACAAGAAGAATTTCCCTTGACCCCTATCAGTCAAACTGTAGCTCAGTCTCTCCATCTTTACAATTTTCCAAATGAAACGTGCAGGCACTTTCTTCTCTACTTCATACCCTCATTTATAAATAGACAGTTTCAAACTGGAAAGTTCGTTCCTTGACTTACAATTGACACTGACTGCTTCCATCCTAATGGAGAACGAAGAACTTGACAGGAAGCAATTCTGTCTCTCTCTGTCTTGACAATAACTAGTCTTGACAAGTAACTGTCTCGACAGTAATTCTATCTCAAAACTCTAATTCCTATACAATTAATCTGGAGTTAGCCCTATTATCATGTTTGGCTTAAGTGTAGATGAAGGTTGGGCATTCAAAAAGTCTAATATTAAATCCTGCAGAGATAATCAATGTGTACACCTTTGTATATGTATTTGCAGGCATCTTGACACTACTATATTTAATTTGGTGACTTGAGTCCAATTTAAAGTATCAAGAGTCTCTTTTAGGCTTTCCATTACATACACAAATAATGTAATTCATGAAACTTGTGCAAGGAATCTTCATGTAGACATCTCAGAGGCAAATTCAATGAACTCTTTGATAATCTGCTTCAATAGTTACTTACAAATGACTTTAAAATTGATGTCAGTGGTAAAGATTGCTCAAGAAAGAACAAACCATCTATTTATCATTAAAAATTTTTAAAAATAGAAACATTATTTACATTTTCATACTCAGATAAAACTGTGCTTTACTGTGGAAAGATCAAAGTTTGGGGCCAGAGTCTATCAACAAAACGTTTGGAACTGAAGATTTGTCCTTTCCATAGATATTCAAACTCTTTATTGAATTCCCTTCAGATCATTATTTCTGAGCTATTAAAAAAATGATGAGGACGTAGCTGATTAAGCCGTAAGTGCTCTCTGCCCCCTGGGACCTGGTGTGCAGTGGCTGAAGAAAGCAAGCGGCTCTTCTGCAGTCCACACAGACTGTGGCTTGTGTGGACTGTTTCTAAAAAACCTCTGGAACATTCCACAGCAATGAACATTTATACTCTCATGCTGCTCCCAAATCAGGCTCCAAACAGCTGTTGGCGGTGGGGGCAAAGAGTGGAGGTTGTAAAATCCCAGAGCATGGTAGCCAACCTCCACACTGGACAAATCATGTCCACATGCACCAACTGCAGAGCAAGGAGACTGATTGAGTCTTTGCACCATGCCAAGTTCAAGTTCCCTGGCTATGGAAAATTCCACATTTCCATGAAGTGGGGCTTTACCAAGTGTAAGGCATATGATTTTGAAGGCATGTACAAAAAAGTGGCTCATCCCAAATGGCTGTGGGTTATGTAAAACCTAGATCATGGGGAACTGAACAAATGACTGGCACTGCACTTCTGAGAATCTCAGGGCTACTTCTGCCCCCAATGTCTGCTCCGAATTCCAGAGCACCAACCATAGTAAATCTGTCTTCTTCAAACAACAACAACAACAACAACAACAACAACAACAAAAACAACACAACTAGTCCTGGAACCTTTTCATGAGAATTACTTTATAAAAAAGAGAAATATGTGCCCCTTAATTTTTAAAAGTGTTTTGGTTGTCCTAAGTATACTTCCCCAAGATTTCCTAGAAATTAAAATACTTTTAAATTTAGCTGTTGCTTAAATTTCTTATGAAGACCATCACCTCTAATTGCAATTGCTCACATAATATTTAGTCTCTACATTAATAATTCATACTTATTCTGAATGGTTCCTACAGAGCACATCTTTAGTTTTCTACCATGTTATATTGGCATGACTATTACTTAGGCAAAAATCAATTACAGGGGCTGGAGAGATAGCACAGCAGGTAGGGCATTTGTCTTGCATGCGGCCAACCCGGGTTCGATTCCCAGCATCCCATATGGGCCCCTGAGCACTGTCAGGAGTAACTCCTGAGTGCAGAGTCAGGAGTAACCCCTGTGTATCGCCAGGTGTGACGCAAAAAGCAAAAAAAAAAATCAATTACATATATCTTTCCTGATATTTTTCTGAAATTTTTCATATTAGCTTATTTGATTTTAAAAGTTCACAATATCTCACATTCACATTATGGACATTTTAAAGGGCTTTTTTAATACATACAAGCAAGTGTGAAGATACTTTACCTTAACATTAATCTTGTTCTTATACAATTTTTTGTATTTAATTTTATTCTTGAAATCTTTATTTTTTCTGAATTATGCCTTATGTCACAGTAATTTAGAAATGGTATTATCATTAGTATTCCCTTGAGTAGCAATAAACAAAATTATATCATGTTAACACTTTTAATGAAGTTTGTGAGACATACACATTGTAAATTCTGTTTAACATGTTTAAGTGTTAATGGTATTAGTTCTACATTATAAATCTTTGTTATGACTTTCAACTAATAGTAGGAAGTAAAAAATTTTCTTTGTTGTTCCAATGGTATCTAAACTTGATTATCTTTTGAGTAATACTGAAATACTGAAAAAAACTTAGATTCCTATTTTTAGAATACATAAGTTAAAACAAACATCAGTAAGGTATATCTGATAAATTACTTGTCCACTTTATCTTAATTTACTTGAGAAAATTATAATCACTTATAATTTTAGAGTCAGATTGATTATCTTTATGCTTAGATTAATAACAATAGTTTATATTTAAATGTTGTGCACAAGTCACTGTCACTGTCCTCCCATTGTTCATTGATTTGCTCGAGCGAACCCAGTAACATTGTCAAACTTGTTGTTACTGTGTTTGGCATATCAAATATGTCACGGGTAGCTTGCCAGGCTCTCCGAGAGGGGCAGAGGAATTGAACCCGGGTCGGTCAGGTAGGCTGCTTGCAAAGTAAATGCCCTACCATTGTGCTATCGCTCCAGCCCAAGTATCCGTATAATAAAGATCCATTATGGTCTCTAGAACTGCATTTTAATATACATTCAATTTATGTGGATATTATGGTAATAGATTATGATTCAGTGGGTTTAGGCTAGGGCCAAAATTTTGTATTTATAAGAAGTTCCCTGGTGGTGTTCAGATTGGCCTTTGCTTACAAGGTCAAAAAAGTACTCATTCTATTTTTCTTTTTTTTATTCTTTAGTTTAAGGGCTGGAGCTATAGCACAGCGGGTAGGGCATTTGACCTGCACACGGCCAGCCCAGGTTCAATTCCACTATTCCTCTCGGAGAGCCTGGCAAGCTACCAAGAGTATCTTGCTCACATGGCAGAGCCTGGCAAGCTGCTGTGGTGTATTCAATATGCCAAACACAGTAACAACAAATCTCACAATGGAGATGATACTGGTGCTCACTCAAGCAAATTGATGAACAATGCACAGTGCTACAGTGCTACGGTGCTTTAGTTTAGATTTTATGATTACAATGTTGTTAATGTTTACAGTTTTGTATACTCAGTTACTGCATTTCACCACCATTGAAGAGCCCAAGACCTCACCACTCTCTTTTCCATACCCCAAGCTCCCCTAATTCCTTTCTCACAATTCTTTTTCCTTGTTTAAAAATGGTTTAAAATAATCCTGTCAATGAGGAAATAGAACCATATGCAAAATGGTGATAACACTATTGTTAGATATTGACTCTTCTATAACAGAGAGACAAGAAAGTATTATTCTATATAGAAATAACTATCCCCAAATGATATTTAAATATATTACTCTGAACAGTCTATTTTAAATCTCACAAATGAGTTGGCATGTGTCAATAATAAAGCTCGGAGTAGAACTAAAAATGTCAGGAAGAATTTTTATATCTGTTGCTTTCTCTTGAAGTTCGTGTTCTCCTTGAACATGTATCTGATATTTTTGTTCTCTACGTTTCTTTGCTTGTTTATTTCCCCTCTCGAGAAGCATATGTTTTCCCTTGAACACATTTCCTTCCTTGCTCTTCTCTCATCTTTCTAAGCAAGTTTCCTTCAATATAAACATACCTTGCTTCACTAAAAATATTTTAAAAAAAGAATTTTTGATATGTCATTCAAGTTATAAAAAGAAGAAAAGCTACTTTTAGAAAAAGCTTTAAAAAGATTTACAAAAGCATGAGACACAAATAAATCTAGATCTTCCTTAATGTCATCAACTGTGGGAAGATCTTCAGACAATGCTTTTTGATACTGTTTTTGTTGTTCAGATTTTTCTGTTTATTTTAGGATACTGTCTGCTAAAAACAGTGCCCTAAAGTACAGTGAAATTGATAGAACATCAAATTCCCTTTAAAAGGAAAGTGATAAGCTACAGGCAGGGAAAAGTTGAGAGACAGACAAAGAGAATTTAGGTAATCAGAGTAAAAATTGCAGCCTGATGGAATTCAAGAAGCAAGAACCTCATTGTATAAAATACTTGATGACTTTTTATAGTGTTATAGCATTCGGGTTTTATGTTGGATGATATTCACCCGGTGTCAGGCTGACCCTCTTTTTTCTTAAGAAGTTATCAGTTCTCTGTAGAAAAGTAATTCTGTGGCTGTCTTGCCAAAGCTGAACTCATGAATCAGTGATGTGGGCAGAGGTGGCATCCCAGATAGCATTCTGAAAAATCCATAAATTCTTTATGAAAGACTGTTTCTCTACTGCTGTCAGGTGCTATTATGCCTAAATCATGCAATTCTATTTGGAAACTCGAGGTGGTCTGCAAAACTGCCCTAAGGAGCTAAAAGAAGAGAAAACTATGAAACTAAAAGTGCCAAGGAGACAGGATATTTTATTATTGCAGAAAGGTCAAGTAGAAAGAAGCAGGGCATGTCTCTATTCAGTAACAGTTTAAACCACAATTTAATTTAAACCTATGGTTGCATTACGTTGTCAATGAGATGTGAAATCTTAGGATCAATGAACAATATGGTCAAAGTAGAATTTTAAGAATCACTAAACAAAGGGCCTCCAACTAGAAAAAAAGTAATGAGGTAATGATATTAAAGAGTTCCAATATTCTGAAGAACAAAATAGCAAGTACGCACAGAACTAGACGAACTAGACGAACTTGTTCAATATAACTAAATACTTAGTCCACAGTTTATGCAATGTGACATACTCTATTGTTAAATTACATAAAGGATTTATTACAATACAACCTTATATGATTGGCGTTTAGCCTAGTCATAGGCACTCAATAGCTGGAAAATATTTCAACTAAATTAAGAATAAATGGCAAGTTTAATTATAGTATTGGTTATTTTTAGTAAGAGAATTTAGTAATATAATGAAGATGAAATATTTGTTCTTTTTCCTTTTACCTACCTTTCACATAGATAAAGTTTTCTTCTAGTTTTGATGGTGCACAAGTAGTTCTCCTCTAAAATGCCTCAAAGAATCAAAAAGTCCCCTAAAACTAAGCATATTAGTATCTAATTTAATAATCTGTGATTAATTTCTAAATATTATACAAAGAGGCTACAAACTCAGTTATGGTCAAATTTTTGCAAGTATAATATTAATAAATTATCTCTTATTTTATTTTTCTTAGTTTTGGTAAAATAACCATATTTTGATGGCGATCAGATTATGATAAAACTAATATTACTAAATAGTGATATAGATACGTCTCATGTTATGGAACCTAAAGCCATAAAGAATATCAGAAAGTGGTCAATTTAAAAAAAAAAAAACAATGAAGCTATATATTAGGAGGTACTAAAGTCTTGTAAGCATTCAGGAACTTTAAAAGCTAATCTAAATAAATATAAATAGAATTTTGAACAAAAAAATAAAATTCTATTTATCAATGAAATTAAGTGGAATATTTGCATTTACTTGAAGAAGAAAAAGAAATTACATAATATCATCACTATTTAAAAAACCTGAGGGTAGGTGTGAACACTGCAATAACATTAAAATATTGTTTTTATTGCTGTTGCAGTTGTAGTATGTTCTAATAATGTTAATGCTTATGGTCTTGATGCACAACGACCAGATCTTATTGCCACAAAAGTGGCCAATATTCTATACCACTGTCCTTCATTACTCTGAGTCCACCTCTTTCATGATGCTACCTTGGTAATCTTAGTTTTGTAGTCCAGGGCCAAGAGTTTGTAATAATTTGTTACTGTCTACTCACTTGTTTTTTTTCTCTATATAACACATCTAAATGAGATCATTTGCCATTTGTCCCCTCTGAAGTTAAAACAATTAAGTTTTAAGTATTATCTCAATATTTGAAGATAATTATCAATGATCAAAGTGAAATATATAAAATACTAGAAAAATCTTATTAATTTATTGTTTTGTGATGGCAACTGACAAGCACATGAATGCAATAGTATTCTATGTCACATTAGACAATAGTAATTTCATCAGACAATAGTAACATTTTTTTAATAATGGAGTAATAATACTTCTAGGAAAAAATGCCATAGATACACATACACATACTCTTACAAAAATAAAGAAAACCAAACTGATTAGAATACTATTTTAATGAATGAAATTAAAAATGAGCACAGAAAATGAATTAACTTAGTAAAAAGAGACTAGGACTGGAATGAGAAAATTAAGAGAAATGAAACTAAAGCCCTTTAAGTGCTCTTTTAGTTTAATTTAAAGACTTTAGTTTAAGAATACCTAAGGTGCAGAGAGATAGTACAGCAGGTAACACACTTGACTTTCTTAAGGTCAGTCTTATTTCAACCCCTGGTACCTCATATAGACCCTGGAGCATCTATAGGAATGATTCCTAAGTGCAGAGCCAGGAGAAACCCCTGAATATTTTCAGGTGTGCTCTCCCAAAGAAAAATAATTTAAGAATATTCTTGATTCTTACACTAAGAATTATCCATCAATAGATGCATCCACAGAAACCTTCTCCAGATTCTTCTTCTCAAGATCATTGTATCACTGTCATCCTGTTGTTCAACGATTTCCTCGAGCAGGCACCAGTAACGTCTCCTTCGTCCTAGCCCTGAGATTTTAGAAAGTGCCACATTCAAAGCTCTTTCAGGGTCAGGAGAATGAGGCCCATCATTTTTACTGGTTTTGGGCATATTGAATACGCCACGGGGAGTTTGCCAGACTCTGCTCTGCGGGCAGGATACTTTCGGTAGCCTGCCAGGTTCTCCAGAGTAAAAACTAGTTATCTTCTCAAGATATGTTTTAATTTTTGCAATATGTTAATGGTAGATTACTACAATAACTACGGTTTAAAGGGTAGCCCTATACTCCTTTAAGATTACTACACTAGGTAAGAATGCTTTGTCAATAAAATAGTATATTAAAAATTATTATGAGAATTTCACAGGCAGAATAGATAGTAGAGTGGATAAGCATTTTGCCTTGTATGCACTTGACCCAGAAAACACCCTATATGACCCCCCACTGCCATCAGGATTAATCACTGAGCATAGAACCAGGAGTTATCCCTGAGCACTGTCAGGTTGCCCCCCACAAAAAAAAAAAAAAAACAGAAAACAAATTCAAGAAAAGGAATTTAAATATTTCCTGTTTCAGATAGGTGAACTACAAAGACCTGTGGTACTTCATTTTGAGTTCTAAGAGATAAGTTTTTTGATAGAAAACCCAAGTGATAACTATCAGTAGCATATTTGGTTTATTCTCTTTCTTTATCTTTATGTGGTTTATTCCCTTTCCTTATCTTTAAACCTGAAGTGATAGCACAGAGGGTAAGGCATTTGCCTTGCATGCGGCCTGAGTTTGATACCTCCACCCCTCTCAGAGAGCCCGGCAAGCTACTGAGTATCTTGTCCGCAGAGCAAAGGCTGGCAAGCTACCCATGACATATTTGATATGCCAAACACAGTAACAAGTCTCACAATGTTACTGTGCCCGCTCGAGCAAATCAATGAACAACAGAAGGACAGTGACAGTGACATCTTTCAACAAATGTGTACATACATATATATCATGTATGTATATATGTCTGTATATAAGTTATATATAGACATTTTACACACGCATATATAACATCTGGCCCAAAAAGATCAGAGTCAGAACCATGAATGATAACACTTTCTTGTCATGGTAAAGAGAGAATTCTGCAGAGAAGCATTATGAACCACTCACAGTGTGTTAGAGAGGAGCCAAGAGACATAAATGTGCTCTACTGTGTTCAAGAGTTCATGAGGAAAATTTACAATAATTTGTTCAAAAAATTGGATACAGCCAGGAGACATTTGCATTCTTTTTCATTTAATAACACAAACTAAGAATTTCCTGCCAAATTAGCATTTATTTTTAGACTGTTGATTTGGATTTCAGGTGTTGCGATTCAATGTAAAATGACTTGGCTGTGATTAATTTGATGTTGGAGTAGAACAAGCACACCAGAACTATAGCAATTCCCATAACCAAGTGATTGAAGTGCAGTTTATACATCATTTAGAAAGGGCTGCTCTAAAGTCCAGGGGCAAGAAATATGGTTCATCAATCAATCCTATTGGCAGTGGTTTACTTATAATGTAAATCTAACATTAACTTTTTTTCATGAATTTAGTAACAAACCCAAATACTCAAACATTTTCTTCCTATTTAATTTAACCTGTAAGTTTCTGTGGCTAAAAGTCAAAAATTCAAATTAACAAATAATAAAGATTTATTTATGTTAAAATTTTACATTCTTTACAAATAAATAGCAAATAAAAAACATTAATTGTAGCATCATCAAATAATATTCTGAAAATCTGAACCATTGTAAGTTCTGATATAAAAGAGATCATTTTTGTGGAAAACCCAAAATTACTATCATACAACTCATGGAAATATAAAATTAGAAATTCTTCAAATTGTCTAAAATTATTATGAGAAAAAAATCATAAAATTGGGATATTAAAATACATTGAAATTAATCACTAAACAAAAATGAACATGTATTAAATAATAGAAGTAAATCTATTAGTGTATAACAAAATGCATACTGAAATTTTGATCGTATTGTCATAAAAATAAAATAAAACACAGCAACATGAAGCAAAATAAATGATCAAAATTTGTAGTAGACAATGATGCACTTGAAATCAAGAATTTCACAGTGAAAATTAGATTCTCTGCATAAATCCCACAGATTAACATCTGGCTTATATTATCTGATGAAAAAAGGCACTAAATCCAGCCTGGTTTCAGAGGGAAGGAAGCAGGTAGTCACCTCTTGAAGTTGAACCTCAAGGTCACATTGCAAAATAAGTAAATAAAGCAGATGACACTGGCGATGACTATGCTATAGTCAATTTTATCACATTATTTTTATAAATATTTTAGTGTTAATGTCTGAAATAAAAACCAAGATTGAAAATAATTGCAACAATCAGTGGAGATTTATAGTCTTGTTGTTGAGATTCAATTATTAAATGTATGTCCATATTATTGACTTTTTAATGCAGCTTTTCTAAAAAATGCATTCTAACAATGACACTTAGATTCCTTTTTTGAAAATAGAATTTAGGTATTTATTTACCATTTAGTTTGTGATATATCAGTACTTTATAAATAGAACTTAGGTTTTTGTACCCTTATAGTAATTCAGTGAGTACGGATATTAAGATTTGTTTTGTTTTGGGACTTCACCAGGCAGTGCTCAAGTGTGTTGTTTCTGCATTCAGAAATCACTCCTGGTGGCAGTCTGGGGACCATATGGGATGCTTGGGATTGAACGCAGACTAGTTGTTTTGCAGGCAGGCAACCTACAGATTGTGCTATCTCTCTGGCTCCAATATTCAGATTTTGTAAATAAGATTAATCAGATAATACAATACAGGGTAAAGTTTCAAAAATTAAAATGTCATAAAACCATTAAGCAGAAAGATCACAAGAATCAAGTTTGCATGCAAACAAATGTTATTTAAAACTTGGAGATGTGCCTGAGTGTACAGTGGGTAGGGTACTTGCCTCGAATGTGGGTAACCAGGGTTTGATCCCTGATACTCCATACAGTTACAACAGAGCCTGGCAAGCTCCCTGTGGTGTATTCGATATGCCAAAAAAAGTAACAATAACAGGTCTCATTCCCCTGACCCTGAAAGAGACTCCAATACAGCAGTGTTGGGAAAGTCGGGTAAGGAGAGGCTGCTAAAATCTCAGGGCTGGGACAAATGGAGTTGTTACTGGAGCCCACTCGAGTAAATTGATGAACAATGGGATGACAGTGATACAGTGATACAGTGATACTCCATGTAGTCTGCCAGGAGTGATCCCCGAGTGCAAGCCAGAAGTTAACCCTAAAAGCATCACTGGATTCAACCCCCCTCTAACCTCAAATAAAATTGGAGAGAGTTTTCTGTATACGTGAATATAAAGTATTAATTTAGTTAATAGCTTCATTTAGGAAACAAATGAGGCTTCAAAATCAATTTAGCAATTAAGCTGGGTGAAAAGTATTATCAGTACATTTGATAAATTTTAGTAAGCTATTAATTTTATAATAATTATACATTTACAGGGAAAAAAACCATAAAAATAGAGCAGAAATTTCCCATTTAAACCATATCTAGTTGTCCTCATAACATTTTTAACTAGATTATCTATATTTGAAACAATCTAAAAGTAATATTATTGCATGAATGTCACCTAAAACCTGTGAGAAATTTTTTTTATGTTTTAACCAATATGCTTTTATTTTCCTCAATCTTATTTAGGATATCAAAGAACATTTAGTTATTTTATCACTTTAGGCCCATCTTAGATATGGTAATACCACAGACCTCCTTGCTTTTGGTGACCTTGACAGTTTCGAAGATTACTAGTCAGATATTTTGTGGAACATCATTCAGTCTAGATTTATGTGATGTTTCCCTGGGATTATGGGTTTCTGAGAGGAAGACTGTAGCAATAAACTGCCATTTGTTTCACATCATATCAAGGGTACAAAGTATATAAAAGAACATTCAACTTTTGATAGTATATTGATCACCTAGCTAATCCAGTGTTTTTCAGTATTTTCCACAAAAGAACTAAAATTTTTTCCTAGCCTTTTATATCCTTCATATATATATTTTAGTAAGAACCAAATTAGCAGACCACACATAAGAAATGAGAGATGGGCTCTACTTATTGAGAGCAAAATATCTACATATGTTGATGGAATTCTTTAGAAACATTTTTTTCCATTCTCCCCTGCTTATTTATCAGTATGGGTGTGTAAACACACACAAAAGAACTGGGAAGGCGAATGGCAGCGGCCCATCTCTCCCGCCGCCTGCTTTCGGTCGTCTCAGGCCGTTTCCCCACTTCAGGGAGGTCGATGGCGATAGTCCGGTGAAGGAAATGAAGGCCAGGCTGGTTGGTCTAGCAGCAGTTTATTACATGGAAGAAGTGTATGTCATAGAGGCCCCAGGATCTCTCAAACACGTGCTCTCAAGCACATGCTCTCTGGTTCTCTCAGGCACGTGTTCCCAGGTTCTCTAAGGCACGTGTCTGCACGTGTCCTCCAGAGAGCCCTGAAATCTCCCTTATATAGATCATGGTACCTCTAAAGGGCACAATGCAATGATGTCATCAAAAAAAGTTACAGAAAGAACAATGAGATGGCAGAACATACATTGTTTCTATACATCTGCAGGCCAGTAATCTTGGCCTCACCTTACACAAGCTGCAAACACTTGGATAGCATATCAGAGACCAGCCTGCTAGAGCTTGGAATCTACATCTTAATGACTAGCCTGCCTCTTACAGTAAAGTTTCTGTGAGATAAGGGAGGCTGCCTCTCCACAGTAGGGTCTCTGTGAGATAAGGGAAGCTGCCTCTTGCTCACTGAAGGCAGATGAAGGGGAGAAATGTTCAGTCTCATCCAAGCTAGTCAGGACACATGGGAAGGCTGCTTCTAGGACAGATTCTCATATAGCAGATCAACTCACACTAGGACAGAATTCCCTGGATGTGTTTCTCTTCTCCTTGTCTGATCAACATATAAGCATATATAATATAAATCATTTTGTATGGATACAGTAAGAAATACCTTAAGCTTATAGAATTGCTCCCCTAGGGCCATCTCGATCTCAGACTGCAGTGCTCAGGCCAGACAACTTTTCTATTCTTAGCAGCAGGGTCGTAGTCTCATCGTTACTTTTGGATCATGACAGCATTTGCGTATGATCAAACTCTTAACTTATAGTTAAGAATTGTGGCACCTTTGCCTGGCTCATCACGATGCCAGGGTAGCAAATAACTTACTGGCTTGCCCTGGTTCCATCCAGTCCCACGTTGGGACCCTGCTTTTGAGGTGTTAGGAAGTGAGGGCAACTGAGGCTTAAGTTGAGAAAGAAGATGCCCAGGAGTGAATAATATTCAAGGCCAATCAACTCCTAAGTTACAAAGCATAATATTAATTAATTGTCTTCCTGTATCCATACAAAAAGGGCATGGCATAAACTATTCAAGGGATACAAGGAGAGGAGAAAGGCAATATTAACTTACAGTGATGCCAGCACAATTTGTTAAAGAGACTTTCCTTACTCCACTTCACATTACTTGCACCTTTATCAAAGATTAGATGATCATAT
Source organism: Sorex fumeus (assembly GCF_029834395.1). NCBI lineage: Eukaryota > Metazoa > Chordata > Mammalia > Eulipotyphla > Soricidae > Sorex > Sorex fumeus. The sequence goes on from NW_026606064.1 coordinate 17,671,341, forward strand.
GATTGAGGGGAGATGTCAGTGAATTCAACCCTGTTCCATTGGTCTACAGTTCTGCCTTTGTTCCAGTACCATGCTGTTTTAATTATTACTGATTTGTAGTACAGTTTGAAGTTCGGGAGGTTGATTCCTCCCATTTTCTTTTTCCCAAGAATTGCTTTAGCTATTCGTGGGGGCTTATTGTTCCATATAAATTTCAGGAATGTTTGCTCCACTTCTTTGAAGAATGTCATGGATATCCTAATAGGGATTGCGTTGAATTTATACAGTACTTTGGGAAGTATTGCCATTTTGACAATGTTAATTCTCCCGATCCATGAACAGGGAATAGTTTTCCATTTCCTTGTGTCCTCTTTTATTTCCTGAAGTAGCGTTTTGTAGTTTTCTTTGTACAGGTCCTTTACTTCCTTAGTTAAGGTGACTCCTAGGTACTTGATTTTCTGGGGCACAATTGTAAATGGGATTGTTTTCTTCATGTCACTTTCTTCTCTTTCACTATTTGCATATAGGAAAGCCATGAACTTTTGGGTATTGATTTTATAGCCTGCCACTTTACTTATACAAGCCTATGTTTCTAGAAGTTTCTTGGTAGAGGTTTTAGGATTCTCTAAGTATAGTATCATATCATCTGCGAATAGTGAGAGCTTGATTTCTTCCTTTCCTACTTGGATGCCCCTAATATCTTTTTCTTGCCTAATTGCTATTGCAAGTACGTCCAGTACTATATTGAACAGCAATGGAGAAAATCTCAGGGCTAGGATGAAGGAGACATTACTGGGGTCTGCTCAAGGCAATCAATGAACAACAGGATGGTCTTGATCATGATAAATTATGATTTAATAAAATTATATTAATCATTATATTTTTCTTCCATTTTAAGGCAGTAAGAATTTTTCAGTTGGTTTCTGTGTATTTTTATCATATCCCTTTTATCACAAAACATTTTCAGTAGATTCTGACTTTTAGTACCCCAAACTCTGATCATATGTGCATTTATTGCCTCGGTCTGAAATTAAACCTTTTATCTAAGTAGACCTGAACTCTTATTGGAGAGTAGTATTAGAAACCAAGATTTGAGCAGCTAGGTCATGCTGTATTTTTATTTCATTCTTGGTTTTGCGCCATACCTCATGGCTCAAGGCTTACTCCAGATTCTGCATTGGCAATATTTCTCGCCCCGGTTAGGAAATTATATGTGTTGTTAAAACCAAAATCAGCTGCATGCAAGGCAAGTACCTTGACCACTTAACTATCCCTCCATCCATTATTCCCTTATTTTGTGTTTTTCAAAAAAATATTTATGGACACACAATAAAATGCAAAATATATCATGGATTCCTGCATATTGCTCACACATTTGCATGTCATATATGTTTATTTACATAAAATTCACATAAAATGCACATTAAATTTTTGTTACTCATGTTTACATAAAATGATATCATATAATAAAACTATGGAATATTATAGTAGCGTGAAAACCTTTTACTGAGTTTTTGTTCTTATTGTTCAGTGACATAAAACTTTTATTTGAATTTTTAAACAGTTTTTATAGTTACTTATCAAGCTTAAGACAACGTAAATTCACACTTAAAACTCAAAGTATGTATAGCTGGTGCAGCCTTAAAATAGATCAGTCACTGTGAAATATTTTCAGGACTTAGTGTATTATTTTTCATGAATAATTTTGAAATTAAGTATTTATTTTGGCTTTCAATATTACGAAATTCCAGGGTATAGCCTCATAATTCTATATTTCATTATCATATCTGTATAATCATCTGTATAACTTAGTCCAAAACCAAAGTACCAGTGTCATTTCAGGACCAAAGAGAACCGGTGGCTCATTTCTCCACACATACGTTCCTCTTCAGTAACCACCATACTTTCAACAAGTCGAGGAAATTAGTTTTGTTTTTATAACCGTTCGATTGCTTTTTTTTATTAACATTATAACTATAAGTAGAACTATCCAGTGGTTGCCTTTTACTTCCTTGTTTATTTTATTAGTGTAATAAACTCAAGGTCCATGCATCTTATTCCAAAGATTTTATCATTTTTTCACTTTTGTTTTTTCCCACATTTTATTGAGTCACCTGATTTACAATATTATTAATGGTTAGAGTTTCATCTATGACCTAAGACCACACCTGGAACCAGTGAATCAGTAATAATCTATAATCTTTTAAAGATGTATATAGACTAAAAGTGCTTTTGGGTTTTTCATTTGTTTGATTGTTTTGTTTTACGAAGTTAACTCTTGGTAGGCATATAAATTGACTCCATGTAGCTATTGTGAAGAATGCAGCTATGAGCAGAGAGATAAAACTCTATTACACAAATGTGTGCGTATGCATATGCAAAGAAGTACTACTCAATTACTCAATCAGAGATAATTTAAAGTGATTTTAGTTCATAGGGTTTCATGCTTACAGTGTTACAAAGCCACACCCAGGACCAGAGTGTCCACTTCCCTCCAATTTAGTCTCAGTGGACCCTCCCAATCACCCCTGACTCCCGCCCAAACTTGGCTTTTAGTTTAGTTCTGTAGACCAGTCTCAGACTCTGTAACTTTGCAATTTGTTATTCCCATATTGTTTCCTTGTATCTCAGATATGAGAGACATTTTTCTGTGTGTCATTTTCTGATTGCTTCATTCAGCAAGATACTGTCCAGCATCAACCATGTGGGAAGCAACTGCATGATTTTGTGTTTTCTAATAATTGACTAGTATTTTTTTCTTGTAATTGAGTAGTATTCTTTGCGTATACATATGCACACATCTGTGTAATAATTTCTTTAACCATATCATCTGTTCACTAACACCTGAGTAGTTTTCAGATTTTGAATATTATAAACAGTGTTGCAATGAACATAGGGAATATCTTTTAGAATATAATATTAGCACCTCTGGGAAGAAGTGGAACTGATGAGTTATGTAGAATTCAGCTCAATTTTTAGCTTTTTGAGGAGTATACATTTTGTTTTCCAATGAGGTTAAACCAGTTTACATTCCCTCCAGCAGAGCATGAGGGCTCCTTTTTCCCCACATTCCTGCCAACAGCATTGGCTGATTTTATTCTTTTAAGAAATAATAATGAGATTCTAGTCACAATGCTAATAATAATGGTTTTTCATTACATAATTCCAACACAATGCCAATCACAAATGTGTCCAACTCCCTCCTTTAGTACCCCAATTTTTCTTCCTTTCAAACTCCCTACTCAAAGTGTGTATCAATTCTCCATTAATGCTGTCTTTCATCCTTTCTTTGGCACCTAGCTTTGTATTTTTAAGTTCCGCATAATAGAGACATCATTCTGTATATATCTCTTTCTTCTTACTTCATTGAGCATGGTATGCTCTAGTTCGAGTCATGCTGCTGCAAATTGCATGACTGTGTTGTCTCTTAGAGCTGCATAGTATTCCATTATGTAAATTACTATGTGTGCCAGTTTCACTGGTGTGACGTGACATCTCATTGTTTTGATTTGCATTTATCAAATCATAAATGGTTCAAAGCATTTTTATATACTTATTAACCATCTTTATATCTTCTTCAAGGAAATTTCTTTTTATTTCTTCTCCCTATTTTTTGTGATTATGTTTTTCCTCAGTTTCACAAGTGATTTATGTATCTTGGATATTAACCCTTTATCAGATAGGTGGTGGCAAAATGTACTTTTATAGTCTTTGGGGAATCATTTTATTCTGGTCATTATTTTCTTTTGCAGTGTAGAAGCGTCTTAATTTGATATAGTCCCATTTGTTTATATCTATTTCCATTTCCTTGGTCAATGACATTGAATCATTAAAGATGCTACTAATTTCAATGCTATGAAGGGTTTACCATACATTTTTACTATTTAATTTAAGAAGCTAGGTCTGATATTGAGTTCTTTAATCCATATTGAATTGACTTTTGTGTATAGAACCAGGCAGATGTTGGATTCTTTTTTTGTTTGTCTTTTCACAAGTAACTGATAAGTTTTTTCAACAACTTTTACTGAAGAGGTTTTCATTGATCCAATTCATATTCTTAGCTCCTCTGTAAAAGATTAGTTGACCACGTACTTGAGAGTCTATCTTTGCTTCTCACTACTATGTAATTGATCTGAGGATCTGTCCTTATTCTAGTCTCACACTGTCTTGATTATTATAGCTTCATAGTATAATTTAATTTCGAAAAAGAAAAGCTACCCATCTTCTACTTTCCTACAAAAGCTTTGGTTATTTAGGGGGTGTTATTTCTCCAGGTAAATTTCAGTACCATTTTGTTTGTGACTTTAAAACTGTCATGGTTATTTTTATAGAAACTGCATTGAATCTGTATATTGCTTTCAGCAGGATTGTCATTGATAATAATAAGTCTTCCATCCCACAAGCAGGGGATGTGTTTTCGATTCCCAGCATCCCATATGGTACCCTGAGCACTGCCAAGAGTAACTCCTGAGTGCAGAGCTAGGAGTAATCCCTGTGCATAGCCGGGTGTGACCCAAAAAAAAAGGCAAAAAAAAATCAAAAATCGTTGCCTCTGTATGTTCATTTGTAAGTATAAGAGAATGCAATTTGGTCACTTCTTTATTATGTTCTAATTTTATATTTGAGGTAACTTTTCTTTCTGTGGTCAACATCACTATGATGATGATATTCTCTAGATAAATAACTTTGTATTTAACAAAACCTGGATAGCTTATTTGTTTTCAACATGATACAACTATATTAGTCAGATAATAATCACCCAACAATAAAAATTGCACATGAACCTTAAGGAATGAACTACTATGGTAAAGGGACAGTAACTTTCACTGCAATAAAATTTATATAGAAAAGATTATATTCTGTGCTGTAATCAATAAAGGTTTCACTCAAATTATTTAGTGGAGAAAAACTGGATATTAAAATAACATAATTAATAATAGTATTTTTATATCTCAAATGTATTCAAGGCTATGGAATAAAGATGATTCTTGTATAAATATAGATTCATTTTTTTTCTGAAGACAGCATGGCACTTGACAGATATGAAATCAACTCTTTGTCACTGCCTAGAGTAATTGAGTTAAAAATAGCTACTGATGGAGTTAGAAAATATAATGGAACTCACATCTTTCCATTTTAATTAGATTTAAACTTAGTCATTCCTTGCCTCCCTATTCATAACATTTAGAATTCGAGGAGCAGCTCCTGCTAAATAAATGAAAAGCAAAATCAAACGAGAAATTCAGAGCCTCATGCTTCTATCCCTGATTGTGATATGTCTTCATGCTTCATAGTCACAATTTATAAATGAACATTAAATTAAATGCTAGAAAATTAAATCATGATGATTTATTAATGATTTGCAATGTTTATCCAATAGATTTTAGAATATATAAAACAAGTTATTTTATTTAAAAATATTTCTTTACTGACAAAATGACTATTTGGAATTGATTATGGAAGAATCCACTAATAATTGCAGACCCCTTTTAGTTTTGATAATGTCAGTTCTATAGGCATTAATAATCAGAGATCAGGGATGGCAAACACTGTGAATGAATGATGTTCTGTTAAACAAAGAGGTTTAACTGATCTCTTAAAATCTGATGAAAAATATGATGGAATATTAGAGGGTGAATTTATGACTGAAATGGTTAATTTTTTTATCTTTTTGTGTGTTTTTTCTTCTTTGAAAATGCCACTACGATAAATTTCAGTCTACTAGCTTTGTACATTTATCGTCTACAGCCTATACCTAAAGTTGGCAAATCAAGTAACAGCAATTGCTCAGTATAATTCAGTCACCTGAAATATAACTCATCAAAATAGCTTTAAAAATACAGACATTGTCTGTCTATTAAAATGGTACCAGTGCCCAAATTCAAGACTTTCTCATCCCAATAAACTAACTCTCTTTATTTTTTGTTCTTTCCTCTGTAGCACTGTAGCACTGTCCTCTTGTTATTCATCAATTTACTCTAGAGATCACCAGTAATGTCTCCGTTGTGAGATTTTTTGTTACTGATTTTGGCATATTGAATACTCCTTGGGGAGCTTGCCAGGCTCTGTCTTGTGGGCAGATATCTCAGTAGCTTGCCGGCTCTCTGAGAGGGTTTGGGGAATCAAACTTGGGTCTGCCACATGCAAGGCAAATTCCCTACCCGCTCTGCATCGCCCTAGCCCATTCTTTCCTCATGTATATAAAATCTCATGCACATGTTTCATGGTTCTTAGCCAGGTGGAAACCTGGAAACTTGAGTCTTAGCATCCTAACATCTCCAGTATGATTATAGCAATCTCTTCTCTTCTTGATTAAGCTTTTCTCCTTGTCAGTTTCTTGAGTCTCAATTTTTTTTCAGTTTTCTCAATATTGGATATAGATAATTTATCTAACCACTAATCATAACTCCTAAAAAAAATAAACTCCAGAAATTTTTTGTACAAGAGATTAACATGCAGAAGAATAGATGAAATAGTGTGCCCCTCACCTTTGGTGAAATTGTACACTTATTTCACAAACTTTCTGAAAGATATGTACAATTTCTAGATAAAGAATTCTAGAGAAATTCTAGATTGTAGATCTAATTGTAATTATAGATCTAAAATATCACACTCAACTGCTCGTATTACCATTCCACTAATTATAAAAGTGGCTAATCATTGATGATTTCCTTATCATCAGAGGGATAGATACAGACCAATATTCTAAGTGATACAGAGAATGGAACATAAACTCTTACTGTGCAGAAGTTATAAAAAATTCACCAAGAGAATCTAGTACTTTTAAAATCATCTGAATCTAGTGTGTAACTTCCTTTTACTTTATTATTGTGATCAGCTTAGAATAGTTTTAAAACAAATGATATAATAAGGCAATGGATGAAAGCTATTAGAATGATTTTGATATTTAGTAACTTTTATTGTAGTAAGACTTTACTAAATTCTTAGTAATTATTAGCTATAATTATATAAACTTCCTTATGCCAGAAATGTTTTCAGAATAATAAATGCTACCACTTTATATCATGTTTCAATTCATGTAAAATCTAGTTCTTATTTATCTTTTATAGTGTACATTTAGCTGAAATTTTAACATAAAAATATTTTTCAGGTAAATATTGCAGAATACCCTATGATTATTTGAACAATATTAATGAGTTATGAAGAAAAGAGAAATTAGACATAACTCAAATACAAATAATAAACAGTGAAATGATTATTTTCAAATACCGATTCTAATAGTGGCAGCCAGGTCCTGCAAATTACAATATTCATTTTGGCAGTACAATGTGTTTGCTAAGGAGATGAACACATCATAAGCCCATTTCCCTAATGCATACAAATTCCAGTTCTGAGCTAGATGTGTTCCTATGTGTTGTGCTTTATTCACAATTATAAAGAAGCCTTCTTGTTTAGGCAGTGCATGTCTCTTGTGTTTTTGCTTGTTTGCATTTTTTGAAGAATGATCTTATTCCACATTGCCAATAGAAAAAGCAAGAAGAAAAATGAACTATCTGAGTGACTTTGAAATGATTTGAAAAAGAAGCCTTGAAAGTAAAATAAACATATATAGATATTTAGCATTCAGCTGATGCAAGACTCAGTGAAAGTTCCCTTGCTATGGTTAGGAAAGAAAAAAGAAACCCAAGAGATATTCGTAGACAATCGTGGACACCCCAACTGATGGTCTTGTTAAGCCAGGGCAGACCAATTAAGGTGTATTTGGAGCACTTTTACCTCTGGAGAACAGAAAGAAAAATGGAAGTGGGAAGGCATGCATTTAGTAACTGGCCACACTGCAAAACCTGGGGTGTCTATTTCTGAAAAGAAATGCCTTTTCATTTGGACTGTGTCTTTTCTTTTAAGTATTGTGATCAACAGTCAGGGATTCTTTTTCTCTATTGGGTGTTATTTTTACATTTCAAAGGAGCACAAATGAAGACTGGTTCCCCGTTGCTGTGTTTTTATTTAGTTCACATTTACTCCCTAGGACACATATTTTTTTAGCAGCCCTGATAATAGGGATCCTCTAAAACAACCCACAGGAAAGGGACAGAGCAAGCTGCCAGGTTTTAAGCTTCTCCTTAGAACTGATTTTAATTGAATTGTGTGGGGAGAGCACTGTTTCCTAATATCAATAGCTTCCCTAAACTTCCTAGGTAGCTCTACCTACTCCTTAAAAGTTATTGTATGAGGAAAAGGAATCTTTTCCAACAAAGATATTTAGAAACTTTAAGAAAAATAGTTTCTATTTATAATTGTGGTCAGAGGAAAATTTGATATTATTTTGGAGACATAGTGGGGGCGGGGGGTTTACAATGTTTTTGATACCTAGGTGTAATTTTGTATAAAACAAGATAATTTGGGTTTTTTTTTCTTCTTTTGCACAAGGTGCTTTCTTACCTTATTTTTTTACATCTGTTTGGCAATACCTAAAATTACAGTTAATCTTATAATTTAAGCCACCTAAAGTCAGTACTCAAATTTAAATGCCATTTGAGTGGGTATTTCAACTTCCTTAGCTGATCACCTGGGGAGAAATGATAGTATTTGATTAAACTACAGTTTTTTAGAGACTATGTCACTTTCGAAGTTAACTTATTTTGAATGATTCATATTTAAAGTATTCGGTATTTCCATTTTAATTATGAGAAAACTGAGGTTCAGTGAGCTTAAATAATATCCTTAGATTGGCTCTGCCATTTTTAATTCAAGTGCATATCTTTTTATCGATATTTCTTTCCTGAAGAGTAGTTAAGAAAAAATGATTGGGTCTACTGTGTTCTAATAAGAGATGGGCTTATGGGTGTTAAAAATCATTGGAAAACAATGTTTTGAGATAAAACTTCCAGAGATTATTTATTAATGGAGAAACCTTAAGTCTTTACAGAGGAACAGAGTAATGTTCAACAGAGACATTTATGAGTACTTGTGTATATAAGGTATTGAGGAGGTATTGTTTCACAGACTTGCCCTCCTCTAAGTGCTGATGCTCTTGAATGAATTTTGGTAATAACAATGCTGGCAGGACTTCATTCTTTCAACTGTAAAAGATTTTCCTATCTGCCCATGATCCTGAAGTCTGGATCACAGATATAAACAGCCTCAGATGAATTGCTCCAAATGGATGTACTAAAATATCGATTCTGGTCTAGTCCATAATATCATCTCCCTAAACAAATTGCCAATAAACATAATTTCAGACAAATGTCCACTCTGGGGTTTGTATTTCCTCCTCTTAGATCAAATTATATTTAAATCAACCTTAAAGTTATTTTCTTCCTTTCTATAAAAAACTTCATTTTCATTCTATATATGTAAATCTATGACACAGGAAAATATATAATTTATGTACAGAAAATAAATACATATATTGTTTGAATTATTTTGACTGGGGAATGGTTTTATAGAGCAAAAAATGAAACAATTCTTATCTTAATTCTTATCTTTCTGGAAACTGTCCTACTTGCTAAGAAAGAAGTGAACTTAGTCTAACCTGACATATGCTTCTATAATTAAAATAGTCTGTAAGTGATAGCATACCCGCCGACTTAAGATTAAAAATTGATATTAACAGAGGGAAAAAGGCACAAAAAAATGATACACTCTTTAGAGACTACTCCATCTTCCTAACTCTAGCATGTTGGTGCTTGACAGAAAAGGATGATTGTTTTAGATATTTATATGGCATCTTCACATAGTATTTTTCAAAGTATATCTGGGACAAAACATATCTGGAACCCTGATGCAAATTTGGGATTTTCAGTTTGAGACTATTCCACATCAAGTTTGTCTAAAACAACTTCCAACAAGGGACAAAATATACACACATTATTCCGTTCATAGGTTAGTACTGTCACTGTCCTCCCATTGTTCATCGATTTGCTCGAGCGGGCCCAGTAACGTCTCCATTAGAGACTTTGTTGTTACTGTGTTTGGCATATCAAATACATCATAGGTAGCTTGCCAGGCTCTGCCATGCGGGCGAGATACTCTCGGTAGCTTGCCGGGCTCTCCGAGAGGGGTGGAGGAATCGAACTCAGGTCAGCCATGTTGGCTGTGTGCAAGGCAAACGCCCTACCCGCTGTGCTGTCGCTCCAGTCCTACAGATAAACATACGTACATATATATATATATATATATATATATACATATATATATATATTCTTTATTGTCTCTGTGCTTTGCCAGATTTTAAAAATCCATTATGCTGTGCCGAAAAAAAAAACCTGCTTCCTCCACATAAGGCAAATTTTTCCTACATCAGTAAGCAATTTTACAACTTTGTGTTTGAAGTTTATAAGTAAGACTTCACTTTAGAAGGAAAGAATACGCAGCTTACAACTTGACGTACCATTTTAATTGACGCTTTGGTGTAGTCCTACTTTGTTAAAACCATTTCTACTGAGAGAATGGAATAGAGGATGATCATCTTTCCAGGGATGTGAAAACAAGGTCTTACAATGAAATTAGTCTCACACACTTAAAGGTACTCTAAAGGACCATGTGTATCACTGGGGCAAATCACCCAGAGGATTTATAATACAACAAACTTCTTCAAATTTTAGGCTCTTAACTACATTATTGGATGCTCAAAAATGCTTATTTTTGTAAGAATAATGAACTTTTTACAGAGACTTAGAAGGGGTAGTTTGAGTCTTCAAAAGCACTTCGTAAGAGAGATACAAATTTGCATATTTAAAAAGTAGATGACGGCAAACAGATTCATCAATTATTAGTGTAATCTTATGTATACAATGTCACTGACCCTCATCTGTAATTGACTTGCATTATAGCTTAAATAATACACTTAATTTCATGTAATAGCACAATGTAATAGTTTATAAGAAACTTTTGAAGATTAGATAATATGTCTATCTCTAAAACATACATTGTAGTATAAACTATTGTGCCAATAATGTTCTACTTTATTAAATTTGATTTTGATTTGATTTTACAAGAATACCCAAGAAACATTTGTAACTGAAAAATTAGATGACCATAGCTCCATTTACTCAAATAGATAAGAGCTGTATCACTGTATCACTGGTATCTCTTTTTTCATTAATTTACTCAAGTGAGCACCAGTAACATCTCCATTCATCCCCGCCCTGAGATTTTAACAGCCTCTCTTTACTTATCTTTCCCAACGCTGCCATATTGGAGGCTCTTTCTGGGCCAGGGCAATGAGATCTGTTATTTTATTTGATATGCCAAAAAAGTAACAATAACAGGCCTCAGATAAGAGAAAAGACAAAAATATATATACTCAGAGATGGAAAGTTTAAGTTTCCTGCATGCATTAGGTCTAAATATTGGGGAGATTAAAAAAGTTTAATAGGCAGGAAAAGATATATACACTTGCAATTTAAGGAGAGATGAAAACTTAATTTCATTTGCATATTCATTTTTTCTCAGAACATTAGAAATAAATCAACTTGGATAAGAAGTATGAGGAGGGTGCAGAGGGATAGTACAGAAGTCAGGAAGCTGGCCTTGAACCTGTCTGAGCATGGTTCAATCCCCAACACAGCTGAGAGTGGTCCCTGAGAGCATATCCAGAAGTAAGCACGGTACACTACAAGGTGTGTTCCAAAAATAAAGAAACAAACAAAAATGCATGGAGCTACTCAAGGAAAAGACTCAAGGACAGACTAATAAATTGTGTAATAGTGAGCACACTTATTTGAGATTGTAATGAACAATTTTATCCTAATTTAAAATCTCCAAATCACTAGTATAAATAATTACAGAGGAGTAACATATATAAAAATGTTCTATATTACTGTGAAGTCTTCTCCTGTATAATAATGTGATATACAATATACTGAATGACTTAAACATGATATACTAACTGTATATCATGGAGCGATAGCACAGTTAGTAGGGCGTTTGCTTTGCACGCTACTGACCCAGGGACCCGGGTTTGATTCCTCCGCCGCTCTCGGAGTGCCCAGCAAGCTACCAAGAGTATTTCACCCGCACTGCATGGCAAAGCTTGGAAAGCTACCCATGACGTTTTCGATATGCCAAACACAGTAACAACAAGTCTCACAATGTTATTGGGCCTGCTTGAGCAAATAGATGAACAATGGGAGGACAGTGACAGTGACAGTGATACTTACTATGATTCAGATATATATTTTTTGGTTGATTCTAACTTTAAGTGTTATGTATTCCTTTTTTCTTAATTTAATTTTATAAGTGGTTCACAATAAATTATTACATTTAATATTCGAACACCAATCCCACCACCACTACACCTTTCCATCACCTTATTTTGAATGTTTCCATCCCAAACCCCAAAGCCTGCCCCCAAAGCAGAACTGAAAAAATTTATATTACTTGTTATGCATACTCCACTAAAAATGATCCAAAAATTTTTCTTAGAAGAATGTGTATGAAGATTGTATTTTACCATGGAGCCATTAAATCTTTCTATAAGAGATTACTAACATGTTGTTAAAGCTTGAGAATTGTGTGCTTTTGTATATAAATATATATTAAATATAAGTATATTCAATATAAATATTGATTTGTTTTACTGTTTTCAAAGATTTGTCTGTTTTAGAATACATACAATAGCAATTGTGTAATCTGTAATCTTTTTCACATTGCTTCTTTCACTCACTAATTTTCACTTAAAGTTTCTCCATTTTTCTTTTATTTTTTAATTTTTATTACTGAAACACCATGAGGTACAGTAGTAGACTTACAAATTTTTGTGCTTGGGTTTCAGTTATACAATGATCAAGTACCCATCCCTCCACCAGTGCGCATTTTCCACCACCACGGATCCCAGTATCCCTCCCACCCTCCATCCCCTCCATCCTAACCTGCCTCTGTGGCAGGGCATTCCCTTTTGTTATCTCTCTCCTTTTGGGTGGTGTGGTTTCTCCATGTTTTTTCAGAGATTGTAGCTTACCAGTTTTGAGTGAGATATTTGATTGTCCAAAGATACTGCAGTATCTACTCATCCATTAATCAGTATCCATTCATCTGTTGATGAATATCCATTGATCTACTGATAAACATCATGGTTGCTTTAAAAAGTTTGACAATTATGAATAAAGCAATTAGAAATATATGTGTTCAGGTTTTAATGTGGACATAAGTTTTCAGTTCCTCTGGGCAAATATCTAGGAGCATGCTGCTAGATTATATAGCAATATGTTTGTTTAAATAAAATATGTCCAGCTCTTTTACAGAATAACTATATCAATGAAAGAAATGAAAGAATTCTTTTTGATTCAAATCTTTACTACAATTTGGTATTATCAGTGTTCAGATTTTGATCACCCTAGTATATATATATATATATGTATATATATATGTGTGTGTGTGTGAATATGTGCACATATATACATCAGTTTCAATTTTTATTGACATATGCTGTACAAAATTGTTACATATGCTTATTTGTCTTTTGTATTGTCATTTTTGAAGTGACTTCTGTTAAGGTTTTTGTCCTATATTATAGTAGTGTTGTCTGATTTTCAATTATAAACAAAATATAATTCAAAATCTATAAATTATAGATACAAATATTTTAAGCATCTTCTGTATATTTTAGGCAATAATCCTTTATCAGATTTGTCTTTTACAAATATATTTTGTGTTAATTTTTTATTTTCCCTTTTTTAGACATATTTTTTAAAAAATGAATACAGGGAAGTCAAATACGCTAATTAATATATCTTGCTTTTAATGTCTCTAAAAAGTTATCACCGTACACAAAGTCTACTAAGTCATATATGTCATCTCCTAGAAGCTTTATAGATTTTCATTTTATACTTAATTCTGCACTCCACTTTACCTTATTTTCATGAAGGACATAAGAATAGTTTTTCATCATCATATGCCCAGTTGTTTCAAACCATTATCTCTGCTCATTGTATTTCCTTTGATCTTTTGTCAAAGAATTAAATGCTATAGTTATATGTATGTGTATATATGTATTATATATATCTATTAGCTACCGAGAGTATTCGATATGCCAGACACAGTAACAACAAAGTCTCCAATGGAGACGTTACTGGGCCCGCTCGAGCAAATCGACGATCAACGGGAGGGCCTTTACCTTTTACCTTTTATTCTTATCTTCTATTAATCACCTATTGTACCAATATTATACCACCCTTATTGCTACGGCTTTTATAACACTCAAATACATTAAAATTTATCAATTTGAAGTTTAAAATCATTGTGGTACCACACAATAACCTATTTATTATAAGTTTACTTTTAAGAAACTGTAGCTATAAATATAAAAAGATACTCAAACAAATATTGAATAATTCCTATATATCCTTTTTGACACACAGATATCATTTCATAAATATTGTCACTTCTGCTGCACATCTCCTTTACTCCTTTACACCCATAGTTGGTATGGTGAATGGGTCATTAGTTATACCGCTTAGACCATAGTCATAAAGTTAGAATTAATAAATTTAATTATCCCTAAATAATATTTTTATCTATTGTTATTTGCATTTTAAAACATCATTATATTTTCTATCACAATTCTACTCATTCATTTAAGACAGCTTGTTGAATTAGAGATAATTAAATATTAATAAAAATATAGTTTTCACTCTCAGTGAATATCTTAGCAAAGAAGTTCATCATTATGCTAGAGGACTAAATAGAATGTTTGCATAAATTAAGACATTGATCAGATTCCCAAAAAAAAGCCTTTAAAATATATCAATAGGGGCTGGAGCAATAGCAGAGAGGGTAGGGAGGGCTTTTGCCTTGCACACAGCCTTCCCAGGTTCGATTCCCAGAATCCTATATGGTCCAGCGAGCACCACCAGGAGTGATTCCTGAGTGTATGAACCAGGAGTAACTTCTGGCATTGCTGGGTGTGACCAAAAAAAGCCTATATATATATATATATATATATATATATATATATATATATATATATCTTTTAAAAATTTTGACTAATAATGAATACAGGACATTGTGAGATCATATAGTTCAATACTTCTTAGCAGACTTTATTTGTAGCCACTGTCAATAGTTTAAAAGCAATAGAGATAAGATGTGCAATTTGGATTTCTGACTGAGACAATATTTCTAATATGGTAGAACAGATAGATTCTGATTAAGTTCAAAATTTCTGATTACAGTAAGAAAAAGTAAGAGTTGTATTAGAAAATCACTTCCAATTAAAAAAAAATCATGAGGCGGTCTACAGCAAGTGTTTGCCAACAGAAGGTCGCATCACCACATGCGCTACGAAGCAGCATCAGAAACAACCCCTTCTACTAAACTTGTAGTAACCACTAAGTACTGCCAGGAATTGTCCCAAAACAAAATACAAACAAAAATGCCCATGAGAAAGTAGATGGATTCAAGAAGTTAAAATACAGATTGTCACTGAAGAAATCAAGAGATTCAGTAGGAACTCATCAAGGAATAATATCTAAAGTTAAACAAAAATGAAAAATAAATGACTGAGAAACATTTTTAAAGATGCTGCTTCACCTTTTAATGAAATTTCCTGGAATAGGTTAAATATCAATCAGATGCTTATTGTTCATACACTGACCCACTCAATAAACTGTTACCACTTTTCTGCAACTATGTTTCTCACTTGGTATAAGAAAGAGAACAATAAAACTTTTGAAATATTTTATGTTTCACAGAACAGTGGTTATATATTATCATTTGAAGATAGATAATAAATATATAGACATAGCGATAGCACAGTGGGTAGGGCGTTCGCCTTACAAGCGGCCAACATGGCCGACCCGAGTTCGATTCCTCCGCCCCTCTCGGAGAGCCCGGCAAGCTACCGAGAGTATTCGATATGCCAGACACAGTAACAACAAAGTCTCCAATGGAGACGTTACTGGGCCCGCTCGAGCAAATCGACGATCAACGGGAGGGCCTTTACCTTTATTACATGTACATATAGTTAATTGATTAATGGTATAAGGAGAAACATTATAATAAGAAATATAAATTATTCTGTGGCCAAGTGAATTATTCATAATTTCTATCAGTGTTTGATAAAGAACCTTCTTATGAGTTGACACTTTAGAATAATATCAAGGTAGCTTTTAAGTTTTCTCAGTATATAGAGTCATTGCCAGTTACATAAGTTCATAAGTAATAATAAGAAAAATAAATACTCTTATATGCAGAATCCAAAGCATTTTTGAAAATCTATTTTGTGAACAAAAGATTTCACTTCCATACAATACATAAAATGTCTTCATTAAGACCTTATAAACATGTTACTAAGTTGAGTTGCAGAAAATGTCTTCCTATATGACAATTTGAAGCAAATGTTTCTCAGAGCACATAACATGATAATATAGTATAGTCATTTTTAAAAAGCTGGATAGTGATATATTAACTGTTTTGAGAGAAAAGTAAATAAAATTGTATAACCATATGAAAATAAATAAAATTGGATTATCACACATCATTTACCAGATTAACTCAAAATGTATGAAAAAAATCATTTTTAACAAAAGACCATAAAATATGTAGAAGAAAATATATGAAAAACATTTCATATTGACTTTATTTCTACTCATTTACAGAAGTAAACCAAATCAAAGTAAACTAATTGATTATATCAAACTAATAAGAATTAAAACAATGAAAGAAACTATCACTAAAACAATGAAGATATCCTCCTAAGTGAAAGAAAGTATTCTATTCATATATCATATAACAAATAAAGGACTAAAATTCAAAATAAAGAAATCACTCACAAAGTCAGCAATAAAAATTCCCAACAAAATACAAGCTTAAAGAGACAAATCTCTGAAGAAATCATGCTGATGACCAGAGGTATATGAAAAAAAATACTCGCTAATTTCCAAGGAAATGAAAATCTAAATAATAAAATCACTTTATACCAGCCTATATCAAATGTCCTATATTAAGAAAGCTAAGAAACAACATTCATTAGAAAGATTATTAAGGGGCATTTATATGCATTTTATGCCATTGTTTGAAGGTAAACATTTCTCAAAATATCGCAAACAAATTAGCCAGAAATTTCACTTATAGGGATCTATCTACCCAAGAACACTAACTTAAAAAGAGCTAAGAAATACCCATGTTCATTGCAGCATTATTTCCTATTGTCAAGATCTGAAAATAACTAAAGTACCTAATGAATGTTGTGTGAATGGCATATTCACCCATAGAACATTTCTAGAGCACCTATCTGAATTATAACACAATGGCTTGGCTCAGTCAAGATACTTTTTATTTTTTCTTAAGGTAAAGCATTTCAGATTTGACTCTTGCAAAGAAAAGAAGTAAATTAAAAATCCACTCCAACAGAAAAGAACATTGATCTTTCCTTTGATGTACTGCTATTTCATATATATATATACATATATATATGTTATTTCTTTAAAAAGGCTTGAATTCCCATTAGTGAGTGGGAAATATTGCTGCTGACACTAAGAAAATGTCTGAAGGGAACTCTCTCTGATGTGACTAAACTAATCTCTCACTATAATTATCCCTTGACCTACAAATACCATCAGTTTTTAACATTTTCACCCTAGAATTTTTTGTCAAATTGGTCTGAGTAAGAACTAAATATTATTAATCTTTCTATTCTCACTGAATACATGAGCGCACAGGGACACAAATATTATCTAGTAAAAAGAGATAGGGTTGTGTATGTGGGACACTACTACACACTTAAGAAAGCACATGTTCACTTTTTTTCTTTTGTAATTGCTGGCACAAAATGCAAGCACAGAACTGAATGTTGAAAGATAGATAATTTAAGGGTCCTATCACACTGAATTAACCTTTTTCTTCGTCACCTAAACCCTTTAATTCACTAGGGATTACCTTAATTTTAATTTGTCCTACATTAAATGTGATTGTTATTTTTGTTTGTTTGGGAGGGCCACATCCAGTAGTGCTCAGGGTTTACTTCAGGATTCATAGCTCTTTGCTCAAGGATCACTCCTGGTGGGTGGTTGTGGGACATATAGGGTGCTGAGAATTAAGCCTGGTCAGCCCCTATCAAGGCTAGCGACCTACCTGCTGTTCTATTACTATGACTCCTAAACATGATTTGTAAAACGCATAATGTCTTCGGAATGCAAAACCACAATGCAACTGTACCATACCCACCACCGTGTCAACATCCTTACACCACTGACTCTAGGGCCCTTTTGTGCATCTCTTCCCACTCTCCCCCTTAGACTCACTTCGAAAGACAATCACTCATGCTCTATTATCACTGACTATTCTTAAATTTCCTTTCTATGTTGCTTTATACTGAGTTTGAGTAGAATCATTCAGTATTTGTTCTTCTCCCTCTGGCTTTCTTCACTCAGTATGATACTCTCCACTTTCATATAAGATGCGAGAGCTTGCAAGTTTGCATCTTTTCTAATAGCTGAGTACTACCTCGAGAGCAAATAGACTTTTAAAAAGTTCTTTACACAATCAAACCAATTGGAGAAAAGGGATTTTTATTTTGTTTTATTTGGCTCTTGCATTTTATAAGCTCTTGAAAGATACTTTTTTTTGAGGGGGCCCATTGGTCTTTGCACATACTATTTCTTCCAGCTTTCATACACAAATGTCTTTTCTATTTCCTCCTCTGGATTTAAAGCTAAATTAGTAAGTACCAGACTCAAAATTAAAAGGAAAAATAAAGCCCCTTTCAGGAGTGATCCCGGAGAACAGAGCACTCCCAGAGGTTCTCAAGGAGTACTCTTTGTTCTTTGCTTGGAGATCAGTACCAGGCGTGCTGGGGGTAGGAGCCAAGAAACAGAGAAATGGTGGTTGACAAGAACCAGGCCCCCATGAAGCATAATCTTACCATACCTTAACTGTATATTCTCCAATATTTTTTAAATCTCATTTTTTAATCTCGAAGAGTGACTTACTTTTATGTAGAAAGCAAATATATGCCCTGCTTTACCAGAGCATAATGTTCAGAGTGACATGTCCTACTGGTTGGGGGCTGGAAAGAGACACTGAGATTAATACTGCAGGACTTGCATGATTAAGAGAATCTATTCCTAAAGGGGTCCATCAAGGTTCTATTTAGACAAAGGCCTGTATCTTTTCAAAATTAAGTTTGTTTGGTCTTGCTTTGCATACTTATTTATTTTTGCACAGCCAGCAGTGTGTCACACCCAGCACTTACTCCTGGTTGTGTGTTTAGAGGTCACTCCTTGCCTTTTAAGTGTCACTTTGATATTTTCACTTATTAATTTAGCTTTAAAGCCAAAGTAGAAAATAGCAAATTTATTTGTGTAAAAAATTAGGAAGAAATAGTATGTGTAAAGACCATTACCGCCCCCTGCCATAAAAAATATATTTCAAGAGCTAAAAAATGCATTATAGGTGAAAAAGGCATAAAGTGGTCCAAGGTGAATCTAATGAAATATTGTGGAGTAACTTCATCAAAGGGCTTGGGGCCATAGGATGCATTTTGTATCTTATATCAGTTAAAATGACAAATGACTCAAGAGGTATGTGTGTGTGTGTGTGTGTGTGTGTGTGTGTGTCCGTGTGTGTGTGTATATGCATGCAGACGTGTTCATGCTCTTTTTAAAATAAGGATATCTTCTACAATGCTTAGTGCAGGTATGATGAAATCCTATTGTTTAGGGGACAGCAAAGCCATATCTTTCGATATATATTTCATGGTAAGTGGGCTGGAGCAATAGCACAGCGGTAGGGCGTTTGCCTTGCACGCAGCCAACATGGCCGACCCGAGTTCGATTCCTCCGCCCCTCTCGGAGAGCCCGGCAAGCTACCGAGAGTATCTCGCCCACACGGCAGAGCCTGGCAAGCTCCCCGTGACGTATTCGATATGCCAAACGCAGTAACAACAAAGTCTCCAATGGAGATGTTACTGGGCCCGCTCGAGCAAATTGGTCTCAGGGCTTTGCATGTGTTAGAGCGTTGTGCCATATTGCTTCTGCTAGCTCCCAACTCCTAAATTAATTAGAGAAGGTTAGGGGACACTTTGGAAGTCACCATCACACCTTTTCAGAAAACAAGTCAAATGCAGACTATGAGAGGTGCAAAGGCAAGAAAGACACACTGCGACCTTCATGGGGACAGTGGTTCCTAGGATTCTGAATCAAAGACCATGTATCCCTAGCATGTATATGAGGTGCTTCTACTCTAAAAGTCATTTACTCTTATTTCTGATGGATATAGCTAGACTTAACTAATGAATGTCTTCTCAAACTCTTTTATACAAATTCCTCTGTAGCACAAACTGTGGCAGTATATAAAGTTCACTCTAACATTAAGTTGTGAACCTAATTTAACCCATACTATTAAGGTGAAATGTATTATAAAATATTGGATTTATATTTTGGAGGAAGAGAGCACACCCGGTAATGTTCAGGAGTTACACTTGGCTTTGCACTTAGGAATTACTCCTTGCAGTGCTCTAGGGACTATAAGGGATTCCCAGGATTAAACCTGGGCTGACAGCATGCAAATTCCCTATCCACTGTACTACCTGTCCGCCTCTTAAAATATTGGCTTTCTGAGAGGGACAGACATAGAAAGATTGCATTCATCTGGGGAACATAAAGTAACAAAATAGGAGACTAATACCCAAGAATAGCCGAGATAAGTACCAGGAGGTTTACACCATGGCTTGGAGGCCAGTCACACATGCTAGGGGAAAAGGCAGCTCAGATAAAGAAGGGAGCACCAAATAAAGGGTGTTGGGAGGATCCTCCCAGGATGGGAGAAGCATGTGAAAGCAGACTATAGGCCAAACATGATTGCCACTCAATGTCTCTTTTGCAAATCACAGCACTCAAAAGGAGAGAGAGAACAAAAGGAAATGCTCTGCCACAGAGGCGGGGGGGGGGGGGGGGCATAGGGAGTAGGAGGGATATTGGGATCCATGGTGGTGGAAAATGGGCACTAGTGGAGGGAAGGGTACTTGATCATTGTATAATTGAAACCCAAGCACAAAAATTTGTAAGTCTACAACTCTACCTCATGGTGTTTCACTAATAAAACTTAAAAAAATAATAACGGTACAGGTAAAGACAGAATATAAGTATTACTCATAAATATATATCGTCACTGTCCTCCCGTTGTTCATCGATTTTCTCGAGCGGGCCCAGTAACGACTCCATTGGAGACTTTGTTGTTACTGGGTTTGGCACATCAAATACATCACAGGTTGCTTTCCAGGCTCTGCTGTGCGGGCGAGATACTCTCGGTAGCTTGCCAGGCTCTCCGAGAGGGGCAGAGGTATCGAACTCAGGTTGGCCATGTTGCCTGCGTGCAAGGCAAATGCCCTACCGCTGTGCTATCGCTCCAGCCCACTTATAAATATGAACAAATAAAAACTGAATTTAATCAACCAAAAAAATAAAATAAAATATTGGCTTTTTAATTCCTGTGCTTCAATTTTATGGTCCTTCTTACATTCTCTAATACACAAAGTATGTCTTTAAGTATATCTGTTTCTCCTCGGAAAAACTTATGGGTTGACAATTGTTTAACAATGAGAATCCAAACTCTTCAGAGAAGAAGTGGCTTATTTTATTCTTTTCATCCTCCTTCCCTATCCTTTATGGTTTTATATATATATATATATATATGTATATATATATTTATTTTTAGACAGCAGTAATTATTTTAGCTTGTTTATACCATCTTGCTGGAACTCCTCATTTATGCTATTCACCATAACATGCTTTATTGTTTGTATTTGTTTTTGAGTTTGGGGCCAAACCCAGCAGTATTAAGGGCTTACTCCTATCTCTGTGCTCAGGGATTACTCCTATTGGGGTTAGGTTCCATATGGAGTACCCCACGTTGGAACCCGATTGGTGCTTTCCAGGCAAACACCCTACCCACTCTTCTATGGCTCTGGCCCCACCTTAATATGTTTGACCTATATATTCTTCTTCTCTTTTAGTTTTTGTGTAAAATACCCAATATACTCATGGATATTCTTTTCTGTATTGTTTAATGGAACTACCTAGGTAAAGTCAATTTTCTTCTTCTTATATCTAATGGCATTTTTCTTGCTTACTCTAGTAACTCTCTTTATTGCAAACTGGTTATTCAAGGACCTGTCTTATCTTCATTACTAGATTGGAAATACTTAGGTGAACAAGAATAAGCAAGCTTTGTGATTCTCACTTAAAATATCACTAGTATGATAATGGTAGTACAAAAGGGTATGCCTTGAAAAGAAGAGATGATAGCTATCGGAAAGAAAGCATTGTGACTAAATAAAGTGATATATTAAAGATTAAATTTTCTGGGCCAGGAAAAAAATACTTGCAGAAAGAAAAATATTCCAAGTATTTTGCCTTACTATACTTTAGAAGTAAAAATGAAGCAATTAAATGTATGCGTCAGTATCATCTCTTCATGAAGATTCAAATCATTTTATAGAAGCATATTGTATTTCCTTTCTGTTAGAAGCATAATGATAAGAAGTTGCTTTCATTACATTTTTCTTAAATAGTTTAATTTACATGCTTGAGAAAATAAAAGCAGAAATAAAAGAATATCTTATGTTTATCTTGCAACTATTGATCTGAGACAGTTTGATAATGTGGGACAACACTGGATATAGTGTGCTGTAAGACCTTGGTAACTATTTGATTTCTTCTAGTTAGTCCAAGGCATGTTGTAAGACAAAACAAAAACAAACAAATGACTTGAAATAACTCAGTTCAAATTTTAAGAATAGGTAATTGTCATAAATAGGTCTGATAAAATTGAATGCTTCATTTCCCAAATTGCAAATCATGACACAAAATGATTAGATAACAAAACACCTATTTGTTAAACAATTTTAATTATTTAATTGTTTTTCAGATGTCTCAAATATAATCTTGAAGGAAGTGAGAAATGTAAACATATTATTATGTCACAGTATTATTAAACAATAGAGTACATACAGAGTATTACTTGAGTGAAGGGAAAGTGTACATAATTATTGAATGAAATAGTGATGAATGAGGAAACCTAGAGAATACAATTTTTTGAAATGAGACCAGCAGATAATGTAGGACATACCTAGATGAAAAGAAGGGCAGTTTCCTTGCCCAGGTGAAAGTACTGGAACAGTTAGATATAGAAACATATGTCTGGAATTTATACTCATGGTCTAGGTTCATTTTCACAGGTATGAGCCAGCGGTGACAGGGCAAATGCGGCCTCATGGGATGAGGGGGTAGAACTGGCATGTCCTTCTTGCCCCCCCTTGCCCCCCGTGCCGGCAGCTCTGAGTTGCCCCCCACGAGCAGCTCTCCGGCATGGCAATGAACCCAGAGGCACACAAACCAATCTTGGAACTATGCAACTTTGGGCAGAAATCCCCTCAGACATAATTAGAAAAATATTAGAAATCCAAAAGCATATGGTCTCATAACCAGCAATAGAAAACAAATTATTTCATGATACCTTTTCAGCAGGCTTAATTATTGGGGGAAATTTCCAAATAATAATGATGCATCTTTTGTCAAAATAGTGAACGTAGTCAAAGTAGAGAAAGAATTAAGTGGAAATCATCTCCCTCACAGGCATGGGGAGTGGTGGGATGGGGAGATATTGGGGTTCATGGTGGTGGAAAATACGCACTGGTGAAGGGATGGGTGTTTGATCATTGTATGACCGAGACTTAAACCTGAAATCTTTGTAACTGTCCTCACGGCAATTCAATAAATAAATAAAGTGCTTCAATTTCTTTATTTTAGTACATTTAATAATAATATTATATAAATTTTACATTTACATAATTGAAAATCAACATAGGTATACACTGCCATTTAAGTTTGCCACTAAAATACCATTTAATTGTCTTTTGGGGGGCTGGCAGAATATTACAGTAGGTAGATCAGTCACTCACCTCCACACTACTGATCTGATCAATCCCTAGCATGCTACATGGACCCCTGAATGCATTCAGGAGTGATTTCTAGTTCAGATCCAGGAGTAAACCCTGAACATTGCCAAAATCCAATAACCCAACTCCCCACTTCCATCAAGATAACAAAATTGTCTTCTTTTTCCCTATGTAACTCCTCACCTCTTTACCATTTAACTAATCTTGTATGGATTTTATAGTCCAAAATGTTTATTTTTATTTAGTTCACTTTATTTCTATAAATAAAACACTATTTTTATAGAAGCATTTCTTAACTGAAATTAAAATCTAAGTATATCTTGAAAGTGAGTTTGACAACCCCGCCTTTCACATTGCCCATTCAATGATTTTCATTAAAGGTACTTAATTGAATAACATTTAAACAAAAGTGGGATAGTAATCAATTTAAGTGCATCCTGATGACTTGAAGAAGATTACAGAAGAGAAAATTCCTTTGAAAATATTAGAGATGAAGGAGTCTGGTATGATGACTCCAAGAGAAACTTTACAGAGAGCTTCCCAAATATTTTCAAATTAGGACTACCACAGACACATAAACATTTTGAATATCCTAAATATCATCAGCTTATAAGATTTAAAGTCAGTATTGGCTGAAGTCAGCTGTACTGATCAATAAGAGATAATCATATTATACCTTATTTCTCAAATTTGCACTCACTTCTATTACACAGTAGCTTGAAATAAAACATGACATGGATGATTCATTAGTGAAAACTGAATTAGAAATTCTAAAAATTGGTATTTTATTACATCAGCTTATAAATCAATGAATATTTGATGTTTTCATACTACATATTATAATTATGCCTATTAGATATCAAACTGATTTAAAGCACCAGATTACTGTAAAATCACAAAAGAAGAAGTAGGTAAGAAACTTCCTAGCATTATTACAAAAATACTATGTGAACCATGAAACTCCATCAGGGGTTCTTTATAGTTCTCGAGCTATACCTTTGGAACCATTTCTTTCCAACATCACTGTAGTTGATGTATGAATCTATCAAAATATTACACCAATAATCTATGAATAATAAAATTAAAAATATACAAATAGAAATTAAAATATATCATTATTTATTGGGATTTAATAGACAATAGACTATTAAGCTATTGAGACTTAATAGCCAACAGACTATTAGACTGTGTGATTCCCTTATCTGAGTATACCAAAACAGACTTACCTTGTTTCACGTAAAAAGAAATATCTTGTTCTAATATCTCAAGTTAGAAAATATTATACAAGGTGGCCACCACCTCACAGCTTATTGGAAAGCCAGATATGAGTCAGCAGTGACGGGGCAACTGCAGTCTCATGGGAAGAGGGGCGGTACCAGCTCGTCCTCACGCCCTACCGAGATCAAGTGTTGCCCCCCCACGAGCGGCTTTCCGGCATGGCCATGGCTCCAGAGGCCAAAGGACTCAATCCAGAGCCTGGCAACTTGCAGCAGAAAAGTGAATGGACCATGCATTAAACTACGGCACCATGTCTCCCAGGGAGGGAAAGGGTGTTGCTCCCTTCTACCTTCCATGCCCCCCACCCCCTCTGGCAGCAGGGTGACTGTCGCCTCAGAGCTTATTGGAAAGCCAGGTATGAGCTGGCAGTGATGGGGCAACGGCAGTCTCACGGGAAGGGGGGCGGTACTGGATGGTCCCTTACGCCCTACAGAGGTCACGAGTTGCCCCCCACAAGCAGCGCTCTGGCACAGCCATAACACCAGACGCACAGAAACCAATTTCGTAATTATCTGGCTCTTTGCAGAAATTCAAAATCCCCGCGACTGTGATAGTGGCCACACAACATTATATGATTCTCATAACCAGCTATAGAAGACAAAGTATTTCACAATGCCTTTTCAGCAATTCTGATTTTTGGGGAGGAAATTCTAAACAATAATGGTGCATCTTTTGTTGAAATAAAGAATGTAATCAATGTAGAGAAGAGTTAAGTGGACTTCATCTGCCTCACAGACATTGAAAGGGATGGGAGGGGGGTATATTGGGGACCTTGGTGGTGAAAAATGAGTACTGGTGAAGGGAAAGGTGTCTGATCATTGTATGACTGAGACTTAAACCTGAAAGCTTTGTAACTTTTCCCACAGTGATTCAATAAATAAATATAAGAAGAAAAATAAATAAATAAAACTATGAAAAAAACAGAAAATTATGAAATAAGAAAAAATACATTTCTTAGAAAACATGCTATTTATAATCTTTGGTGATATTCTTGCTATACTAACAAAAAAAGTCAGAATACTGATATAAAAAATCAGTAAATAAACACACACACGCACTCACACACCCCACACATACACACACACACACACACACACACAAAAATCAACTGAAATGATATAGATGTGCTTGAACTAAAGAATGCTTTGAAGGTCAAAAAGGCACATGAAAAAAAATGCTCTACATCACTAGTAATCAAGGAGATGCAAATCAAAACAACACTGAGATGTCAACTCAGACCACAAAGACTGGAAATCATCAAGAAGAGCAAGGACAACCAGTGTTGGTGCAGATTTGGACAGAAAGGGACTCCCATTTGTTGTTGGTGGGAATGCCAATTAGTCCTGCCTTTCTGGAAAACAAAATGAGCATTTCTCCAAAATTAGAAATTGAGTTTTCATACAACCCATAAATACCACTTCCGGGAATATATACTGGGTGCCTAGAAACACACAGCAGAAAAGTCATCTGTACTTCTATGTTCATTGCAGCCACAATAGCTAGAATCTGGAAACAAATTGAGTGCCTGAGAACAGATAACTGGATAAAGAAATGATGTACACCTACACAATGGATTACTATGCAGTCACTGTCACTGTCATTGTCACTGTCTTCCCATTGTTCATCGATTTGCTCAAGCGGGCCCAATAACATTGTGAGGCTTGTTACTGTGTTTGGCATATTGAATACGTCACAGATTGTTTTCCAGGCTTTGCTGTGTGGGTGAGATACTCTCAATAGCTTGCCAGGCTCTCCGAGAGGGGTGTCACCAGGAAATAATGAAATCATGAAATTTGTCTATAAATGGATGGACATAGAGAGTATCATGCTGTGTGTGCTGTGTGAAATGAGTTAGAAGTAATGAGACAGGTATTTAGAGGAAGGGTCCCCATGGCAGTGGAATTCCTGAAAAGAAGTAAAGTCAACTTAGCCCTAAGACTGTCAGGGTTCACCTTATGGACATAAGAACTAAGTCCTGATAAGACCTTCATGGGACCCAGGACCAGACCTTGAAGAGGCTAGACCCTCCCTGTGAAAGGAAAAACGTCAACAGAGATGAAGATTGTAATAAGGATTTGAAGGCAATGTTCAACCTTCACATCTTCAGAAAACTCCAGGTCAAGGCAACCTGAAGAATATTCATATAAAAATGGTCTGAAAGGCCATTCAGGCCTGTCTGCCTTTGGAGAAGCCTGCACTCTCTCTTAGGGCCAGTCATAGGCCTTACCCAGGCCTTACTCAGGCCTTACCCAGGCCATTGGGTCCTTGCCTTCTCACAGAAAAGAATTTCAGGAAGAGAGGAGCAATGAAGAGGTAGATTAGCGAAAGTGGCTCTCTCTCTCTCTCTCTCTCTCTCTCTCTCTCTCTCTCTCTCTCTCTCTCATCCTCTCTCTTTCTCTCTCTCTCTCTCTCCAGAACTCTCCTTATTATCCTCTTTTCAGGTATGGTTGTGAGTCCCCAGAAACATGTCCAGTACATTCAGGCTGCATAGGCCCAGAAGAGACAGAATGAAGGCAAGTATCAGATGCCCAGGAAAGCACAAGTGTAGGCAGGGCTTGGATGCCCAGGGAGTGACAAGATGCTGAGCACAGGTGTCTCATATGTTATCAATGTGCACGTGACCATGACTGGAGACTAGGAAATTCTAGAAAAGGCTGACAGGATCTGTTGGGGTATAGCTAGGAGGCTCAGCAGCCGGTACAGAGCACAGGAATCTCACCCACAGATCTTGCCCATGTGCGTGTGGCCATGACTGGAGTTTGGGGAAATAATACCCAGGATAGAGAGAGCAAGGCAAGGACAGGGCCTAGCCTTTGTTCACAGGAAATGAGCAAACTGCGTAGAACCAGACAGGGAAGTCATCTACAGAACTGGGCAGCATCAGGAACAGGACTGATGATGTCATTCATGGGTAAAGGTGGGGCATGGACATCTAGGGAGGGACCCATACCCATCTACTTTATCTGCACAATAAACTATCAAGCTACTGAGTTTTGTATGAAAGATTTTCACTGAATTCTCAAAAACCTATCAGTGCAGGAAAATCCTCTTCATGCTAACAGAAACAGGGGCTAGGAGGACTGGTACATGGTTGGAAGATGGCCATAGAGTGTGTTTGTATGTGTGTGTGTGTGTGTGTGTGTGTGTGTGTGTGTGTGTGTGTACGTGTGTGTGTAGGGGGATTGGAATGGGAAGAGGTAGCAGCGGGGAGTAGGTAAAGTAGGTAAAGGGGTATACATGACAACATTTCAATACTTGTATTGCAAACCATAATTTGCAAAAGGAAAGAGAAACGGGAAGAGAGAGAGGAAAAGAGAGAGGGGGGAAAGAGTGGGGGGAGTGGGAGAAAGAGAGAGAGAGAGAGAGAGAGAGAGAGAGAGAGAGAGAGGAAAAGTGCCTGCCATAGAGAGGCAGGTGGGTGGAGGGAAACTGAGGACATTGATGATGGAAAATGTACCCTGGTGAAAGTATGGGTGCTCGAACACTGTGTGACTGAAACCCAATCATGAACAACTTTGTCACTATATCTCACAGTGATTTGATAAAAATGTAATAATATCATAAGATAAAATTTTTAAAAAGAATGCTTTGTGAAAGAAAGAGTGATAAGACTGTACTTAGGGATCAGTGAAATACAGCAGCCTGGTATTACTCACAGGCCATGGAAACACTCCTCAGGGACACTAACCAATAGTTGGATAGACAATGTTTTGAAAATTTTAATGATAAGTAGATATAGGGCTACATAGCAGTGAAATTAAGGTTACTCTATTGATTTCACTGGTGTTGATGAGCATGGTTTAATTATGGGCATCCAAGAGTTACCTCAAAAAAATCTTTCTAGCCTTGTTCAAGGCATGCCTATTTTTGTTTAGTTTCTGTTGCTGTGTAAGATACCATAAACTTAACCTTTGAAAACACATTACTTAGCAGCTTACAACATAGCATGTTAGGCTCAGATTCCCACACTATGCGTTCTCATATAGTGACTCAACTGAAAAGTCTGTTTTCCTTGTTATTCTAAGATACTTCCTGTGTCTACATTACTGAAGCATCCTTAATTGTATAGTACTGTCTCTATAGCTGTAGCTTTGTGTCTGCATGACTAGATTCTTATGGGCTATTAACTAAAAGCTACATGCAGACTGGGCACATTTCCTAGAGATAGTCAGTTTCTAGAAACATGGGCCTGTATTGGGTATGTTTCTAAGGTGACTGAGAAGGTAACCTCACTGACTTGCCTTATCATGTCTGCTTGCATAATGCATAAAGCCAGAAAATAAAATATTTTTGCAATTTCAACCAATCAACTCCCAAGATGGAACCTCAGGAGTGATATACCATCATTTTGGACATGTAACGTAATACAACTAGGAAAGTAGCATCCTATCAGAATAGGACATAACTATCAGAAATAGGTATCCCTGGGATCACCTAAGAGTCTATTATACCTACATATCAGTTATAATAGCACTCAGAGAAACTGATAAGATTATAGACATACTTGGGAAAACTACAGTAATTGATAGTTTCTATGAACTTATAATAAAAATTATATTTATATCAAGTATTTAATAACTTCTTAAAGTATTGGAAAATATTAAAATATAGCCTTTAAACATAAAATATTTAAATTGCAGCATGCTTTCTATGCACATAAATTTTTTACATGAGGTTTCACACTTGAAATGCTTACAAGAAATTCTTAATCAAAAATTTTAATGATGATCTTTTTCAATTCTTGAGAGTTACCATCAAGGAGAAACTTTGTTCAAACAGAAAGGTTATAAAATATTTAACACCTTTTCACAACTACTAAAAAATTTATATCATTAGAAATTATTTTTAAATAATTAAATAGCATAGCCTTTATCTTTATCATACATGTCATGTTGAAATTTCATGTGATAATTCAAATTGAATTTAAAATTAAATAGAAATGTATATTAAATATATCAAACCATTTAGAAAAGTTTCAGTTTGATGAACATGTCACTGTCACTGTCACTGGCCTCCCATTGTTCATCAATTTGTTTGAGCTTGCCCAGTTACGTCTCCTTTGTGACACTTGTTACTGTGTTTGGCTTATCGAATATGTCAAGGGTAGCTTACCAGGCTTCGCCATGCGGGCGAGATACTCTCAGCAGCTCTCCGGGCTCTCTGAGACGGGTGGAAAAATCAAACCTGGGTCAGTCGGGTCGACCGTTTGCAAAGCAAACGCCCTACCCACTGTGCTATCAGATGAACATGTACATATTTCCATGCCATTAAGGTAGCATACTAAACACAGATAGATTGATGTATCTGATTTTTAAGAAAAAGGTAATTAGGGTTGACTTTTATATTTTATTTAAAAAGATCTCCACCTAAAGTGCTTTAGGATGATTACCTGTATTATTTGGGTAGAAATGTAACTGATCTGATATTGAAAATATTCCTTTTTAACCAATGTGTGTTAGCAGGTCATTGTTTAAAAAAAATTAAAAGATGTTAAATGAAATTTTTCCCTGTTAGCAGAGGCATGTCAGTATGCTTTTCTTCTTGAGGAGTTGCTTTTCTTCCTGAGGAGTTGTAATAATATGCCATGAAATTTTATACTCTTTATTCTATATTCTGAGAGTTTTTGTTGAAAAACATAAGTCAACTATGTTCAGATTAGAAACTACTGATAAACTGAGACAAATTAGTCTTTTTCAAGCCATTTTAGATATAAATATTCTATAATTATAAACATAGCACATAATTGTGATGATCAAGGTGCATGTATTCTGGTGTAATCCAAGTATTATTTGAACAAGCAAACAGCATTCCAGATTAATATTGATTTCAAATATGTGATGCATGTATAGTGATGCATTCCTTAAGAATATTTTAGTCAATGAGAACTTGTGAATAAACAGTGTTCCTAATGATCTATACCATAAAGCCTAGGTGTGTACTAGGATATACCCTCTGGATTTGTATTACACTACTATATTCAAACAATGGATAAATTAGCAAGTATCACATTTCTTAGAAAATACCTCCATTGTTAAACAATGCATGATTGTGTTGTTAAAACTTTCAACAATACAGATACAAAATTCCAAAGAAACATAAACTGATATGAATATAATAAAGGAGAAAATCCTGAGAACACTTTAGAGAACACTGTATACGCCTACATACAGATAAAGAGAAATTTTTTAAATGACAAAACATGGTATTACATGGTTGACTTTCATAAACTAATATAAACATTTTTTCCATTTTAGGTAGGTAATTTAATATTAAATCAATAACATTAGCAAATTAAATTACCATAATTTGATAATTGCTTTCTGAATTGAAGAACTGTTCCCATTATCTCTTCTTAAAATAAAAATTCTCTTCAATTGCCTCAGAATAAATGTTATTGTATATTTTGATATTTATTGCCAAAATACTCATCAGAAAAGTTATCTTCATACTTCTACCGATGGTAGTGACTGTTTTTATTTAGCCAGCACTGTCACTATCACTGTCATCAATTTGCTCAAGTGGGCCCAATAACATCTCCATTGTGACACTTATTACTGTGGCATATCAAATGTGTCATGGGTAGTTTGCCAGGCTTTGCTGTGCGGGCGAGATACTCTCGGTAGCTTGCTGGGAATACTCGCCAAAATATCAGGTTTCTTTATTATTTTTTATTTTGTTTTTATTTGGGGGCCACAGCTTTTTCTACTCAGAGCAAACACCTGGCTTGTGCTTGAGGATTATTCCTGCCAGTGTTTAACGGACCATGGAGTGCAGGGTATTGAACTTCAGTGGGCCATTTGCAAGGAAGAAACCTTACCCACTGTACCAGTATTTTGGCACCTCTCAATCATTTTGTATTTACCAATTTAAATCTGTTTTATTCTAAGCTTCACTGTGCTTATTTTTACAACATTCATTAAAAATAACATCATTTTTATCTCTGCATATGGAATAAATATTTTTTCTTAATAATTTAAAGTTACTTTGGCAAAGGAAAGTAAAATTTCTTCAGCAGCAAGCACTTTCTCTGCACTCAGTCTATACATCTACCACAATCTTTAGTTTTTCTTACAATTAATTGGATAAAATCATATGACTGAGTTCTAGCCAATGTCATTTCCATTAAATGTATGCTATTTTTGCACTGAGTTAAATAACTATACTAGTTTACTAAGATCATCATAATTATCAAAGATTTTGTGACGTCAAACAAAGAGAATTTATTTTCTCCCAATTCTGGAGGCTACATCTGAAAAGTATTGGCAAGGTCATAGTTCTCTTCAGATTATTGGAAAGAATCCTTCTTTGGCTTTTCCTAGTTTTCAGTGGTTCCTAACAACCTCTGGCCTTGCATGCTTTATAGCTCTGTTATTTCAATATAGCCCTAGTCTTTATATAGCATTTCAGTTTCTTATCCCTCTCTTCTTCATATAAGTATACTAGTCAATAAATTTAGCTTGTCAGAAAACTGATAATTTCACTTTGAAGTCCTTCTTTACATTTGCAGAATCCTATTCCAAGTAGGTCACATATCAGATTGGCATGGATATAAGGGAACACTATTATTATTCTTATACAAAGAACTTAAAAAGAATTATAATAGTCATATTCCCTACATGTCATTTTTCCATTCTCAGCATAAATGTAGGTGACAATAATTCTGAACTAATGAATATTAGAACTAAACTAATGAGTATTAAACTTTATTATGTATTAGATTCATCTTTGAACTTAGAAAATTCTGTCCTGAACACCAGTTTCTAGTTTATAACTCAGATATAAGGCCTAATATTTATATTTTTAATAAGTTTACTGGTAGGTTTGGCACTGTTTTTCTGGTATCTGAACCAGAGGAAACTGATATTGTATTAAAGGACACCAGTTCAAAACATAAGAAAGTCACAATTTCAACATGGAATGAAGGCTTCTTCTGATAAAAACAAAAAGAAACAAATGTATTTTAACCTATCCTATCCAAGAGAAGCTGCTTCTTTATGCATACAGGTTATATTTCTTAACTATACCTATTCTACATCATTAAACCATCTCTTTGTGTATAATTACAACATAGCCTAAATTGCTGTAGCATCATAAAACGCTTTAATTTTGGCAGAGGGAATAATCTTCCATTACTTGTGTTCCTTAAAGATTTTCTTCATTCTTTTATATTATGTATCCATACATTATTTGAATGTTTCTACCAAGTTCAGTGTGTTTAAGATATCTATTAGGTTTTAAAATGCAATTGCAATATAATTAGATAGCAATTTGGGGAATATTAGTATGTTTACAGTATTGAATTTTTTCAAGAACAAGCATATATCTATAGTTATTTAGAATTTTCCTATATCCTATATCCTCCAGTGAAATCCTAATATTTTCTTTAGATAAATAATGTGAATATTTTTATTGTCCCTAGTGATTTTAAATATTTGTTGCTTTGTGAATGATTCTTTCTTTGTATATATTGTTTTCTATTTTTGTTGTAACAGAATGCATTTATTGATATTTATATTATGTTTTCTTCTACAAAGAATTTCAGCATCTTTTCCCCTAAGGCTTTCATTAATCCTGGCATCCAAGCACGTAAAGCTTACAGTAAATGATGACAATTTTGCTCATATTCCTCAATATTTATATTAGGTTTATTTTTGTTCATTTGTCTAGTATTTCCAAGATGATGTCAATAATTGTTGTGATTATTGATTAAAACATCTAGTCTCCACATGACTGAGATGACTCAGTAAAATATCACGTTCTTAAGTAGGTAGACTGCTGAATATCAAGTCTTAGTGTGAAGTACCATACTTTTCAATCTATAAGCACTTCTGACTACATAGTAGATTCTCAAATCAAGGTACTTATAAGCAAAGGGGTAAGAGTATTCATAAGATTCTGGGGTGGGACAGAGCAATAGTAGAGTGAATGGGGCCTTTGCCTTGCACGTGGCTAACCTGGGTTCAATCCCTGGCATCACATATGGTTCCCAAGCACCTCCAGTAGTAATTTTTGAGTAAAGATCCAGGAATAATCCCTTGATGTGAACCACCCCCCATAAAAGAAATAGATTGTGGGGGAGGGTGTTCATGATGGCTGAATGAAAGGGTAGTTTCATGAACAATTTCTCACAGCAAAATCTTTATGAAAGAATGAACTGAGTATAGAACCTAAACTTAGTTCTAGCAGGGAAAAAAACACTAGACTTGGGTACCCACCAGGAAAAAGAGTTAAGATAAGGGAGTGAGTACAAACAGTAGAGATACAGAAAGGGGATCTTGGGTAATTGTGAAGAAAGGGTAACTGTGAAGCATCAGTAATAGAAAGAAAACCCAGTGATTTAACATAAGTGGAAGGAAGTAGGATCCTAAAGTGAGATAACAGAAAGGGATGCCAGCAGCAAAGAGCAAGTGTGACAATGGGGAGTATGCTTATGGGAACACAGTGAGGAGACATCAGAGACAGTCCTTGTTGTCTCTGACATGTGACTAGAATCCAGATTTCTATATTCCCCCATATCTATGATATATTCCCCCATATCTATGAGTAGGTTCGATCTGGAGGCAAGCGCCAATCATGGAATCAGCAGCTAGGACAAGGACTCTGGTGTTTTCAGATATTTTAGGCTGGAGCGATAGCACAGCAGTAGGCCGTTTGCCTTGCACACAGCCAACACGGCCGACCCGAGTTCGATTCCTCCGCCCCTCTCAGAGAGCCCGGCAAGTTACCAAGAGTATCTCGCCCGCACGGCAGAGCCTGGCAAGCTCCCCATGCTGTATTCGATATGCCAAACACAGTAACAACAAAAGTCTCCAATGGAGACGTTACTGGACCGGCTCGAGCAAATCGATGAACAACGGAAGGGCCTTTACCTTTACCTTTTTACCTTTTCTACCAAAATTGAATAGATATGATTCATAGGTATCCTTGGTCCTACACAAGTTCTTATTTTCTGTCATTTGCTTCCCAGGTTCTTTAAACTAGGACCAGAGGCAAGATCTTGGGATTTTGCTTAAGAACTTTAATTCCTATAGTACACATATGTCCACAAATTTCCAGTAGCCGTGCAGGTCCACAAAGACTTGGAGTCACAGGTGCAAATTTTGCAAACCTGAATACCTGATAGTTATGCATGTAATTTTTACTTGTATTTTTACCCCTACTTGCCAAAGAATTTTTTTAAAGAAAAAATTTGGTCACAGTGATGAATGTCCTGAGTAAGAACTTTTTAAGCTTTCTGAAGAAAATTTAAAAAAAAGCAATAATCCTTTGAACTTCAATTAAGCAAAGAAATTAGTGAAGGAAATCATCAATAAAATCGAATAAAATTTAATGGGGAAAATTAAAGAAATTCAGAAAATAATCAAAACAGAAATGAAGAGGCAAAACTCTATATAAGGTAAAATAATATAAAGCACAATGGCAGGACATTCATTAAATGGAAGGAGCTGAAACACAAACCAGTGACCTTGAGGACAAGGTGCACATCATCAATATAAAAAAGAGGAAAAAAGAAAATATAATATTTTAAGTAATTTTAAAACATAGATTATACCACATTAAGAATAACAACCTGTACATTACCAGAATATCAGAAAGAGAAGAAAGAGAGAAAGGGAAACAATTGTTAGTCGAAGAAATAAAAGCTAAAACATTTCTAAATTGAAGAAAGAAGACATTTGTACTGATTGAGGGGCTCCAAAGAACTGCTCCGAACAAAATAAAACTAAGCTGGATAACATCAAAACACTGTAATCAAAATGGCAAGAAAACAAGGAAGAAAAATAGATTCCTTAAAGCAAAAAGAGAATATGACTCACATGCAAGTGAACCAGCATAAAACTCACATCAGATTCCTCAAATCAAATTCTATAAGCAAAATGAAAATTGCATGATACATTTAAAGTACTGAATGAAAAGAACCTCCAACAAAAATTTTCTAGGATTTTGTTATAACCTGATACATTATCACTCAGATTTGAGTGATACAATTATTCTCAGAAAAACTGAGACTGTTTGTTGCCACTAAACACACTCTGCAGGAAACACACTTTGGTCTTCTATAAGAATAGAGGGAACTCAGTCTGAATTAAAAAAGAAAAAGACACATAAAACTCAGTGGCCTCATGCTCAGCCCTGAGAGTTCTCAGTGCTAAGGTCTGAAGAGAACTGGGACAGCCTCTTGCATTTTCTTGTAGGGTTGCACAAAAGTGGCTATCTTAAAAGCAGTTAGTCCTGCAACCCTGGACATGTGGGCAGAGAATATTTCACCGGGAATGAATGTAGCTGGTATAATCGGAAGGTTCTATGGATTAAAACCTGCACCTTGGAGAGTAATCCTGGAAGGCCAGCCTTGTTTTTGGATGTGCAAAGTATCTCCATGGGGCATTCCTTTCTTGAGAAATATAAGTGATGGACTGTCAAGGCAAAAAGATTTACTAGACACCAGGGGGAAAAGTGTTTCTGGACACAAAGAATGAATTTCCTGTATTAGTTTTCCTGGAAGAGGAAGTGGTGCTGGTGTGTTCCTGGTAAGAACAGGAGAACAGCAGTATGTGAACATCATCATCAAAGGAGGATTATGTCCTGAAGGGTACACAAAGAAAAGCAAAAAGTTGGCATTTTTGTTGTTGACTCTAGTGATTGGCAAGAATCTGATTGAGTTTGGGATCACATGGAATCCTAGAGTCCTTTTATTTGGTAACGCGGACTTGGAATCAATGAACAGAGAGGCAATCAGCCCCCTCCCTCAAGAAGCAAATCTCAGGTTGGAGATGACAGAAATAGGATCCAATCAAGTTGAAAAATTAACTTTGTTAGCAGAGACATATTTGAATTCTGCGGTGTTATTGGCTTACAATATGTGAGTATTCCCTGAAGCATTGCCAGGTACAGCTCTGGTATTAATGGGCGTGGCCCTGGAGACCCCTAAGCACCCATAAGAGAGTCCAGGTAAATCCTAGCCACAGGATCCAGAGCAGCACTGCATTCTCAGATCATTGCACTGAACCCACTGCTCAGTTTGCTGGGAGAGAATTCTGGTCTTCTAAGAAGTGTTTAGAGAACACCCAATTTATACAAGTATTTTACAAAACTTCACTCTATGATTGCTAAATGGACTCTCAGTTATTCTTGAAAGGTTATATCTGAGGAATCAACTGAGCTTCAATCATGATTTCATGACCAAGTCCTCTTATTCAACTCAACATAAAAAAAAACTGAATGTAACTTTTGGAAATATTATTTTATGTAAGTTTTAGAAATAATATTTTGTATATATATTTTTATGTAGGAGTACTGCTATTTATTCAGCCACTGATTAGCTGATTCTGTTGGGCATGAACTCCACCTTACTTATTTTTTTCATTTTTTATAATTTTATTTATTGAATCACCATGAGAGC
The DNA here is from genome assembly GCF_029834395.1 of Sorex fumeus. Lineage (NCBI taxonomy): Eukaryota > Metazoa > Chordata > Mammalia > Eulipotyphla > Soricidae > Sorex > Sorex fumeus. Next base: position 17,708,858 of record NW_026606064.1, read on the forward strand.
AGTTGCAAAGCTTTCAGGTTGAAGTCTCAGTCATACAATTAAACACCCATACCTTCACCAGTGCCCATTCTCCACCCCCCAAAATTCCAGTATATTGCCATCCCACACCCTCCCCTTACCTGTGGGGCAGATGATTTCCACATTTCCCTCTCTCTACTTTGATTACATTCACAATTTTGACACCAGATCCACCATTATTATTTGGGATTATTCCCCAACACTTAGATCTGCTGAAAAGGCAACAGTAGACAATTTGTTTTCTAATCCTGGTTATAAATAATATATGATGTCGTGTGGCTGCAGCAGTGGCTGCGTGATTTTAAAATTCCGAAATTTTAACAATTAAATCTGAAGGGATTTCTGCCAAAACCTGCTGGATTCTGAGATTTGTTTCTGAGTGTCTTGGATCATGGCAATAAGCAGCTTGATCAGGAGCCAGAGAGACCATTTGTGGGAAGCGACGTGGGGTCTTGTTGGGAGGGAGAGAATAGAGCCGGCTCCACCCCCACCCCGTGAAGCCCCATGTGTCTCGTCACTGCGGGCCCAAACCTGACTGTCCAATGGCCTCTGGCGAATGACTGCCACAGAGCCACCAAGAGGGAGCAGACAGAGGGACAACACCCTTTCCCCCCTGGGGTGGCCCAGCGACAGTAATCTACTGTGGGGTCTGGATGAATTTCTTCCCAAAGCTGCTGGGTTTCAAGATTTGCTCCTGGGTCTCTGGGATCATGGCCATTAAGCAGTTTATTCAGGAACCAGAGAGGCCATGCCTCCAATTATATAGCTGAGCCAAAGGTGGTTTGTGTGTGTGTGTCTCCCACATACCTAACTTTTGGCCACTTACTTTCTTGGTAAACTTTGTAGCAAGTTTTTGGGGTCTGGCCAAAGGCACAGCAGCTATTTTGGGGTATCTGGAAGTCTCAAGGCGCCATCAGCCTGCTGATGTACTCGCCTCACAGGTACAGATTGACCTGCTGGCAGCACCATACCTCCTAATATTTTGTATATTGACATCCAAACTAAACTTTAAATGTCTTGAGTATATCGCACACTGTTTCTGTCTATCTCAAATATCTTTCTATGAACAAAAGAGCAATTAGAGAGCTTCAATAGTATATCCTACAGTTTGCACTTAATGTCATGTCCATTACCGGTAACCAAGCTCATTGAGGTTTCTCGGGAGTTCAAGATGCCGCTCTGCTTAACGTTCATTGATTTAAAGAAGGCCTTTGATTCTGTTGAGACGGAAGCGGTCATTGAAGCCCTAGCCAATCAGGGCATTCAAGCCCAATACATCAGGATCCTCCGTGAGCTGTATTGCGGATTCACTACCAGGATCTCACCATTCTACAAAGAAGTGATCATTGATGTCAAGAGAGGGGTGCGGCAGGGTGATACCATTTCACCGAAACTCTTCAGTGCTACCCTCGAGAACATCATGCGACGACTGGAATGGGAAGGAATGGGAGTGAAGATAGATGGTCGGCAACTACACCACCTCCGCTTTGCTGATGACATTGTTTTAATAACACCAAACATCAGCCAAGCGGCACAAATGCTGGCCGACTTTGACCATGAGTGTGGAAAGGTAGGACTACAGCTGAATCTTACGAAGACAATGTTTATGAGAAACAGCCTTGTTCCTGACGCCCCATTCTCTCTCAATGGAACGACCATCTCCGAATGCAACAGCTATGTCTACCTAGGTCGAGAGGTCAACATGACAAATGACCTGGCACACGAGCTGCGCAGGAGGAAGAGAGCGGCTTGGAACGCCTTCAAGAACGTCGAAGAAATAGCTAAGAGGACGAAGAACCTCCGGCTCCGGGCACATCTCTTTGATTCCACTGTTCTTCCTGCATTAACATATGCCTCAGAGACCTGGGCCCTGCGCAAACAAGATGAGAACGCCATTCAGGTCTCCCAAAGAAGAATAGAAAGAGCTATGCTTGGAATATCACGTTTCACTCAAATGAGAGAAAGAATCCGGAGTTCTGACATCCATCGACGATCAAGGATCAGGGACGCTGTCTCATATGCCAAGGTGTCGAAAATCAGATGGGCTGGTCACGTAATGAGATTTAAAGATGACCGTTGGACTAGAGCTGTTACTGATTGGATTCCACAGGATGTCAAGAGACCGCGTGGCCGCCCACCTACCAGATGGTCAGACTTCTTTGTCAAGATCATGAACGATCGGTTTGAGGCCCTCCATGTTCCCGGAGCGAAGAGATGCCATTGGGCTACACTAGCACGCGACAGGGACAAATGGAGACGTTACTGGCGCCCACTCGAGCAAATCGACGACTAACGGGAAGTTAAGTGATTAAGTGATTAAGTCATGTCCATCATAAACAATAATTAGCCCCATTACCATTCTTAATGATACTATAATTGATTGCATACTTGTCTTATACAAATACTGTCTTTTTAAAATGAGAATAAGATTTTCCTACTCATTACTCACAATCAATACCATGTACTCAAATATGTTTCTATTTATAGTTGAACTAACTTATGTTGTTTGACTGAGGACATCTTTACTAAAAGCATTTGAGGATCAAACAATATGAATTTTGGGGAGACCTTATCATATGCAAAACTGTTTTCTCTTTTAATTGGACTAAATGATAGTCATTAGTAACAAATTAATACTAAATATTTCAACACCTTTCACAAGTAGGTTTATTAACCTTTACTACTCTGATAGATGGCAAACAATACCTCTTCATTTGTGTTGTAATAAATAACTATTTTCTTTAGTAATGTTTTTAGTTTGTTTTCATTGTCTTCAGTATATAATAATAGAAAATGTGAAAATATTAAGGAATTCATTAATAAAATCATTAAATCTCTCATAATCTTATTAGTTAGAATCTTTGCTATTATTTTAGAGTATACACTTTATTTCATTCTCTAAATAACCTAGTATTATATTTACTACATGTTTAGATGTCTCTGGATTTCAATAATACCTTCTAAAAATTTTCAACAAATATTTTAGAACCTGAAAAATAATACAAGAGTTAAGGTAGTCATGCTTTGCATGAGATATACCCTTATTCAAACCCTAGCATCACCCATCAACCTTCAAGCACATCCAGTAATAGTCCCTAACACAGTGCTCAGTAGTAAGCCCTGATAACTACTGGGTATATTCTCCCAAATACCCCCACCACACACACACATACACACATTAAAAAAAAGTTAACATTTTCATAAATTGTAAACTATTTCCATAAACTTTGTTTCTAAATCTTTTCACTTATGAAGTATGTGTGTGAATATATATCTGTAGTTTTTTCTGTGACAGTGAGCAGAGTATTTCAACAGAATGACTTTCCTAAGTAATGCATCAGCAAGGACTGGGGAAATGCTAACACTTTAGCAGCATGAATTCTCTCTCTTTTTCTCCATGAATATATATGGATAGAGAGTAGGATAGAGATGGCTACTAAAAGAAGATATACTCTGCATTACATAGTTTTAATTTTTACATTATTGAAAGAAAAACTATAGCAGTTAAAATATGACAGCATGATGTTGTATAACATGCTTTTATGCCTTGTACATTTTTTGAAGGATTGGCACTACATGGAATTTACTAAGTAATGCCAGATTGTCAAGAAAATAAATAATTATTATACATTAGATTGCAACCATAATTTGAATCAATACTATATTACTTTTTCCTTGAATCAGAAATTGGTTTTATAGTGCTACTTAGTTCATCAACACTATTATAATTGTTCCATAATTCACATGTTGTCTGCCAACATTTTTTTTAATATAGTGAATATAGAGCCTCTGAGATTCTCTAAAGGAACAGAAGTTACCCAAAGATTGCATCTATTGGGCCAAGTATATGACAAAAGAACAGAGGCTTTGCATGCCACCATCATGTATGGTCCCTAAACACCATACCATATATATATCCACCTCCATTCCACAAATAAATATTATGTGTGTTTATGATTTTCTTCCTAAGTGAATATTATACCCCATCCTCATGCTCTGGAAACAACCACTTATTTTCGGATTTTATATTATATACTATATTGATTTTATAAAATTTATCACACATAAGTCACTTGTTTATTTTCTGAAATTTTCTCTGTCAATGGCATCCATTATTAGAGTGCTTCATTATCAAAACTGATTCTTTTAGTTTCCCTTGACTTCTCATTTTCTCCTTTTTCCCTTCTAATATCCTTTCCATTCCCTTTTCTATCCTCTTCTACATTTTCTTTCTCTTCCCTTTCTTTTTCTCTTTCAAATTGCCTTCCCCTTTCTCTTAACCCTCCTATTCCTTCCCTTCCCTTTCCATTCTGCCTTGCCCTGCCCTGTACTGCCCCAGCTGCCAAGAGACGCAGGAAGGAGGAAACAGGGCTGTAAGGCTGGTTAGTGGTCAGTTGCCATTTATTCCAATCTCTGTCCTGCCATTTATTCCATTCTCCCCACATACCTGTTTCAGTCTCACTGAGTGTCTCATTCCAGTCTCACTCTGACCCTAATTCCTATGTCCTCCTTTCCCATATGCTACTCTCCATGCCCCATCTACTTGCCTTCCTCCACACCTCAACCCAACAGTCTTGGGGATAGCAACTACCCCCAGGTCAGATAACACAATCAACATTGTAAAAGCCTTTCCTTCCTTCTTCTTTCCTTCTTTCCTTCCTGGGAAGCTCTTCTAAGATAAAGACTAGGAGATCCACTCAAGAGCTGAATTTTATCTAGCTCTATGTTTCTCCTTTTCTTAGTTCAAAACCATTTAAACATTCATCTTAGTTCTACTTCTTAATAATATTAGTCATTTTGTATGAACTCGGTAAGAGATACATTAAGCTAGGGTGACTCTCCTAGGGATATCTTACTATAGATCCCAGACAACAGTGTTTAGTCCAGATGAGCCGTTCCTAACCCTCAGCAGGGTCCTTTCCCCGTTGTTTATCTTTGGATCACGACAGAATTTGTCCGTGACCATGCTATTAACTTATAGTTGAGTATTATAACACTTGGCCTGTCCCATTTCAATGCCAGTGTAGCTCACAGCTTGTCCTGGGTCCATCCAGTCCCTTCATCGGGCCCTTGCTTTGGGGTGCTAGGAACTAAAAACAACTGAGCCTTAAGATGAGTAAAATGATGTCCAGGAGAGAATATTATCTGGAGTCAATTGACTACCAAGGTACATAGCATAGCATTAACTGTCTTCCTTCATCTATACAAAAGGGTTATTGCTCTGAAGTAAACTATGCAAAAAATACAAGGGAAAGAGAAAAGCAATATTTCACTAATAAAAACAAATCCAGAGATTTTGGGGAATTTGACTTTACAAGTCTGATTAACTGGTTGGGGAAGACAGCTCAGAGAAGTTAAAGATAAACACAGAGGAATGGGAGTGCCTCAGTAGCACTGTAAATGGTGTAACCCAATAAACTTAAGCTCTCTGCAACAAGGGAGAAAGGACACACCAATGTTATCCTACACAGGATTCAGTCACAACGTTTTTTTCCGGCACAACTTCTTTTACATAGGAACTGCCTTCAAATGTTTGTCCTTAGAGACTTCCTTATAATGTTAAATTTGCTCTTTCTGATCTTATGGGTGACTATACAGTTTTCTGGCAATATGAAGACTGAGCCTGTTTCTTATACACGCACACACACACACACACACACACACACGTATTAGTTGATACAAGTAGTATCACATTATATTAGTTGATACAATTAAATTGATACATTAAATTGATACAATTAAATTGATACAATTAGTTGATACATTAAAGTAGTTGATACACACACACATTATATTAGTTGATACAAGCAGTATCATTTTATAGATAGTTATCTGCATTTTTTCTTGGAAAATTACATATTACCTAAGCTTTAACCATTCTATTGCATATTTGCATTGTGCTATAGCAGTATAGTAGTCTGCGTTTTGATAAAATAATGTCTACTTGTTCATTCTTAGAACAATGAGCATTTTAATGACCTCAATGATTGTTCTTACAAATTCTGATGCCATGAACACTAATATTTATTTCTTCTGGTAAACATGGACATTTTTTTTCTTAGACATATGCTGGAAATACAATTGCTATTCTTCAACGTATGCAAATGTTCACCTTTACAAGATAATGTTAAAGTATTCTCTAAAGCAGTTGCGCAAATTTTGTCTGCCCAGTTTGAATATATGAGACATGATTAATGGACCAGGGCCATAGTAGAGTAGGGAGGGTTTTTTCCTTGGACAGAGCTCACCTGACTCAATCCTTAGCACCCCATATCGTGCCCTAGCTCTACTAGAGGTGATCTCTGAGTGCAGAACAAGTCCTGTGTACAGCTGTGTGAGGACCCAAAGCCAAAAATTAAAAGTAAAAATAAAATAAGAAAGAGTGAGAGAGATGATTAACATATATTTAAGTCAGTATTTGTTTGTCTGTGATACTATCTGTGGTGATGGGAGTCTGCCTTACCTTCGGGGCAATGGACATTTCCCAGCTGATAGAGGAACTGATTGCAGACAGATAGCCATGCAATAATCAAAAACCTTTATTTCTGGTTCCATGGCTAGATATAAGTGAGACCAATATTAGAGACTAATGCGGGGGGGGGGGGGGGTGAGGGGTGGGCAGTGATAGACCAGGAAATAATTCTGGGAAATGCATCCTGAAGAAGTTTAACACAGGCACTGGGAATTGTGACTATCCCTGGGAAGTAAATGAGCCCTGCAAATTCTGTAATGGGTGAAACAAAAAGATGACAGGTAACTCAATTAACATAATCTCTTAGTAAGAGGAATAGGCCTGAGTCAAGCCAAACTCCTTGTAATAGAGGAGCAATGACTGCAAATTATGAGGGGACCAGCACCCCTTCTGACACCAGCCTTTTCTTCTAAGGCAATATCTCCAAGCTCTCTCACCTCAAGACGAATGCCTGCATGTATAATCAACAGGGTAGCATTGACCAGATGGCTCAAAAACAGTGTTATCAGGAGATTCAACGCTTAGTAATGTCCAGATTTTTAACTTGGGACCAAGGACTATAGTGTTAAGGCACATACCTGTCACACACCCAGTTCATATATGATCTCAGGCTATACATCATCCCCAAAATATTACAAGGTGTACTCCAGGCAGCCCTGAGAACTACTGAGAACCTGGGTATCTTGCAGCCCTACAAGCTCCAAAAAACCACACTAAAATCCTTAGGCTTGAGCATTGAACAACCTTGCCCAGTTGACAAAACATCACTGGGAGTGGACCCTATCCCTTATGAGCACTGCTTGGCACCATACCACCAATTCTTTTTCTTTTTTTTGTTTTGGGGGTCACCATGGTGATTCTCAGGGTTTACTTCTGTCTCTGCACATAGGGATCACTACCAGAGATGGAACCACGTGGGGTGCCAGGAATTGAACCAACTCAGCCCTGCCCAGGCAAGCTTCCTATCTGCTATACTATTGTTCCAGCCTCCTTCAACCACCAATTCTTAATTTGTGAAAATTGCATCAATGATAAAGAGCATCTCCATTGGCAGTGTGGCTATGTTAAGTTTTCCTACATTTTAAGCATAAATAACCACAGAGAAGACATGTTGTAAGCAGGTAAATGGGGGAAGGCAGTGCATAATAATGAGATTTTATAGAAATAATAAAATCAAGATGTGATTTAAAGAAACTGCATACCAAAAGACAGGAAAATAAGAAACTCTTTGAGACGTAACAATTGAGATACCACCCAGAGAAGGGTGGGCCTCCCTCCAAACAGGGGAAGACTTAAATGAAACAAAAGATCATGTTAAGATTATGAAACAAGTGTCAAGACTCCAAAGTTCTTCCTCTTGACAACAGTTGAAGCAGTTTGGGGGAAAGCACTACTATAAGGTCAACTTGTAAGCATGCAGGTCACTCTTTCATGTTGAGAGTTGCTCAAGCCTCAACCTTTAAAATCTCCAGTCTTGGTTATGGGGGATGTGCACTGATGGACGAATGGGTGTTTGGTCATTGTCTGATTGTAACTCAAACATGAAAGCTTATAACTGTATCTCACCTTAATTCAATTAAAAAAAAAAAGAACTCCAGTCTTCAGTCTACTGTGTGTGATCCAGTAGACTATAGAGTTCTCACAGACTCAGAAAGATATTTTTCTCTGCCCTCCTGAAACTTGCAACCTTTTTTGCATTTCTGAACTATGCAGTCATTCCTACCAACGCATGAACTTTCCATTAAAATAAATACTTTAACTGGCTTAATTGCAATGAGCAAAGCTGTTTAAGCTTTGTATCAAAGGCCATTGGCATTTGGCATTGGTGAAAGTAGATGAAGGACTAAATTACCATTTTCCCAAAGTCCTGTGAATAATCAGTCCAGCACTTTGAGTGAGAAAGAGTTTGTAAACAGGTCATTTTGAGGCATGTGAAGAGAATATTTTAAGGCAAAAGCCAAAGAACAACAACCAGAAAAAGGGTTGGACATTTTGATCATTAAAGTTACTGCTTTTTCTTCTCTCTTTTAAGTAACGGATTTTTTTTAAAAAGGCTTTTATGATATATCATATTCTTTGAGACTTTATTTATACCTTTATGTCATTGACACTTTCTATTCTGCTTAAGAAAGGTAAATGTTACCCTGGGGGAAAATTCTTTTAAATTGAGGTTTTTCTATTTGAAGAAGAAACCTATTATTGAAATTCTAAAAGCCAAAAAGATACCATTTAACTGGTGAATTTCAAAGTAATTCACTTTTTTTCTTTCTTACTGCAGTATCCCTCAACTATGATAACTTCTGAAGAAATTTTCTTAAAGCTTTAGAGTGATATGTTCTTAAATACTTTGGAGGAGACATGTGACAGGCATTAAGTTTGAGAACATAATATGTTCAAAAATACATTAATTAAAATATTCTTCATTTGTATGCCTTCAACTATATATCTAAATGGATGCCGGGCATGTGCTGATGTACAGGATGTACAGTGTAGTGTGTGAACAAATTGATATGTGTGTTTATATTTTGTGTACAAAAGGCACTGAATTGTTGTGCTGTACAAGGTCAGTTTTCTTTGTTCCCTGCCCAAAAGATTGTAAGCCTCAATAAGTTGCCAAAATATTTATAATTACCTAGGGACTTTGCTGGGTGACTAAAGTGGGTAGAGAAGGAGCTATTCAACTTCCCACTTCACATAATCCAACTGGAGAAGCCTACTTTTTTTTAAAATTTAATTTAATTTAATTTTTTTCCTTAAATTTTTATTAGTAAAACACCATGAAGTACAGTTGTAGACTTACAAATTTTTGTGCTTGGGTTTCATTTATACAATGATCGAATACCCATCCCTCCACCAGTGCCCATTCTCCACCACCACTGATCCCAGTATCCCTCCCACCCCCCCATCTCCCCCATCCCACCCTACCTCTGTGGCAGGGCATTCCCTTTTATTATCTCTCTCCTTTTGAGTGCCATGGTTTGCAAAAGAGACATTGAGTGGTAATGATGTTCGGTCTATAATCTACTCTCATCACGCATCTCCCATCGTGAGAGGAACCTCCCAACACCCTTTATTTGGTGCTCCTTTCTCTATCTGAGCTGCCTTCTCCCCTAGCGTGTGCGACTGGCCTCAAAGCCATGGAGTAATCCTCCTGGTACTTATTTTGGCTATTCTTGTCGGTTAGTCTCCTGTTTTGTTACTTTATGTTCCCCAGATGAATGCAATCTTTCTATGTCTGTTCCTCTCTTTCTGACTAATTTCGCTTAGCATGATACTTTCCAGGTAGTACCACTTGTATTGTTTGTTCATTGCAGCACTGTTTACAATAGTTAGAATCTAGAGAAGCCTACTTTTTCTAATGGCAGAAAACTTCTATTCCCAGATTATAATGAGGAACTTCCTTAAATGAAATAATGCATATAAGTGAATTAAATGAAAGATGAACAGATGTATAAGTTACTCATAATTGTAATCCCGCCTTATAACCAAGCTCTTTTATTTAGCTTTGTTTTTCCTAAGTAACTTTGACTTTTCAGTACATTTTTATAGGTAAATGTACTTTTATATAATTTCTTAATTACCTGCATATATGCTTATTATTAATCTTTCACTGGGAAGTATAATCTCAAAAAAGGCTGAATTTCTTTTTCTTTCTATTTTGTTTATCTATTATCAGAAATACTAGTAAGTATTGAGAGAATCCACGATGATATCCTTCCCTGAAGAAATTAGATGAGTACAGGCTGGAGAGGTAGTAAAGTTGGTAGGGCATTTGCTTTGCAAGCAGCCTATTGGTGTTTAATCTCTGGCATCCCATCTGGTTCCCCAAACACTTCCCAGTAGTGATTCCTTAGTGCAGAGTTGACAGTAACTCCTGAGTATCACTGAGTATGGCCCAAAAAAAACAAAAGAGAGAAAGAAAGAAAGAAAGAAAGAAAGAAAGAAAGAAAGAAAGAAAGGAGGGAGGGAGGGAGGGAGGGAGGGAGGGAGGGAGGGAGGGAGGGAGGGAGGGAAGAAGGAAGGGAAGGGGGGAGGGAGGGAGGAAGGAAGGAAGGAAGGAAGGAAGGAAGGAAGGAAGGAAGGAAGGGAAAGAAAGAAAGAAAGAAAGAAAGAAAGAAAGAAAGAAAGAAAGAAAGAAGAAGAAGAAGAAGAAAAAAGAAGGAAGGGAAAAAGAAAGAAAGAAAGAAAAGAAAGAAAGAAAGAAAGAAAGAAAGAAAGAAAAGAAGAAGAAAAAAGAAGGAAGGGAGAAAGAAAGAAAGAAAGAAAGAAAGAAAGAAAGAAAGAAAGAGAGAAAGGAAAAAAGATGGAAAGAAAGAAGAAATGAAATAAGGAAAGAAAGAAAGAAAGGAAAGAAGGAAGGAAGGAAAGAAGAAAGGAAGGAAGGAAGGAAGGAAGGGAGGGAGGGAAGAAGAAAAGAAAAAAGATGGAAAGAAAGAAGGAAAGAAAGAAGGAAGGAAGGAAGGAAGGAAGGAGGGAAAGAAAGAAAGAAAGAAAGAAAGAAAGAAAGAAAGAAAGAAGAAAGGAAAAAAGATGGAAAGAAGGAACGAAAGAAGGAACAAAAGAAAGAAAGAAAGAAAGAAAGAGAAAGAAAGAAAGAAAGAAAGAAAGAAAGAAAGAAAGAAAGGAAAAAAGATGGAAAGAAGGAATGAAAGAAGGAACAAAAGAAAGAAAGAAAGAAAGAAAGAAAGAAAGAAAGAAAGAAAGGAGGGAGGGAGGGAGGGAAGGAGGGAGGGAGGAAGGAAGGAAGGAAGGGAGGGAGGGAGGGAGGGAGGGACGGAGGGAGGGAGGGAGGGAGGGAGGGAGGGAGAGAGGGAAGAAGGAAGGGAAGGAGGGAGGGAGCGAGGGAGGGAGGGAGGAAGGAAGGAAGGAAGGAAGGAAGGAAGGAAGGGAGGAAGGGAAAGAAAGAAAGAAAGAAAGAAAGAAAGAAAGAAAGAAAGAAAGAAAGAAGAAGAAGAAGAAGAAGAAAGAAGGAAGGGAAAAAGAAAGAAAGAAAGAAAGAAAGAAAGAAAGAAAGAAAGAAAGAAAGAAGAAGAAGAAGAAAAAAGAAGGAAGGGAAAAAGAAAGAAAGAAAGAAAGAAAGAAAGAAAGAAAGAAAGAAAGAAAGAGAGAGAAAGGAAAAAAGATGGAAAGAAAGAAGAAATGAAATAAGGAAAGAAAGAAGGAAAGGAAAGAAGGAAGGAAGGAAGGAAGAAAGGAAGGAAGGAAGGAAGGAAGGGAGGGAAGAAGAAAAGAAAAAAGATGGAAAGAAAGAAGGAAAGAAAGAAGGAAGGAAGGAAGGAAGGAAGGAGGGAAAGAAAGAAAGAAAGAAAGAAAGAAAGAAAGAAAGAAAGAAAGAAAGAAAGAAGAAAGGAAAAAAGATGGAAAGAAGGAACGAAAGAAGGAACAAAAGAAAGAAAGAAAGAAAGAAAGAAAGAGAAAGAAAGAAAGAAAGAAAGAAAGAAAGATGGAAAGAAGGAACGAAAGAAGGAACAAAAGAAAGAAAGAAAGAAAGAAAGAAAGAAAGAAAGAAAGAAAGAAAGGAGGGAGGGAGGGAGGGAGGGAGGGAGGAAGGAAGGAAGGAAGGAAGGAAGGAAGGAAGGAAGGAAGGAAGGAAGGAACGGAGGGAGGGAGGGAGGGAGGGAGAGAGGGAAGAAGGAAGGGAAGGAGGGAGGGGAGCGAGGGAGGGAGGAAGGAAGGAAGGAAGGAAGGAAGGAAGGAAGGGAAAGAAAGAAAGAAAGAAAGAAAGAAAGAAAGAAAGAAAGAAAGAAAGAAGAAGAAGAAAAAAGAAGGAAGGGAAAAAGAAAGAAAGAAAGAAAGAAAGAAAGAAAGAAAGAAAGAAAGAAAGAAAGAAAGAAAGAAAGAAAGAAAGAAGAAGAAAAAAGAAGGAAGGGAAAAAGAAAGAAAGAAAGAAAGAAAGAAAGAAAGAAAGAAAGAAAGAAAGAAAGAAAGAAAGAAAGAAAGAGAGAAAGGAAAAAAGATGGAAAGAAAGAAGAAATGAAATAAGGAAAGAAAGAAAGAAAGGAAAGAAGGAAGGAAGGAAGGAAGAAAGGAAGGAGGGAAGGAAGGAAGGAAGGGAGGGAAGAAGAAAAGAAAAAAGATGGAAAGAAAGAAGGAAAGAAAGAAGGAAGGAAGGAAGGAAGGAGGGAAAGAAAGAAAGAAGAAAGAAAGAAAGAAAGAAAGAAAGAAAGAAAGAAAGAAAGAAAGAAAGAAAGGAAAAAAGATGGAAAGAAGGAATGAAAGAAGAAACAAAAGAAAGAAAGAAAGAAAGAGAAAGAAAGAAAGAAAGAAAGAAAGAAAGAAAGAAAGAAAGAAAGAAAGAAAGAAAGAAAGGAAAAAAGATGGAAAGAAGGAACGAAAGAAGGAACGAAAGAAAGAAAGAAAGAAAGAAAGAAAGAAAGAAAGAAAGAAAGAAAGAAAGAAAGATCTCTTTTGAGATCAAACATTTGTGTGGTTTACTGCTATAGTCTCATTTCCATGAAAATGGCACATAACTGACTCAGTAAAATTGTGGTAGTTTGTCACTATTCTGATAGAGATGGAAATTTAGCCATTAAAAGGTTAAATAATTTCCTTTGGAGATATAGTTAACACATGACAGAAATAGGATGCAAATTTAAGTGATTTCTTGTCCCTCTTATCTGGGTTTGTTATAGCTTGTATTATCCCTCTTCTACTCTGAAGAACTCAGCACACTTTAAATGGATAATCTGTACAATTCATTATATCATTATGGTGCTGTGGCTAAACATACTGGCTTAAAATATCTCAAATGCTTTCTCTTGTGAGCACGGTGGCCCCAAAAATCTAAAATCAGTTTCACATGACAATTTTTTTCTTTTGCTTTTAGGGTCACACCCAGCGATGCTTAGGGGATACTCCTGGCTCTGCACTCAGGAATTACTCTTGGTGGTGCTCGGGGGACCATAGGGGATGCTGGGGATCAAAACCAGGTTGGCCGGTGCAAGGCAAATACCCTACCCGCTGTGCTATCGCTCCCACCCCGCTCATGACTAATTTTAATGAAAGTTTGGACAAGATTAATTTATTTCAAAGACTGTAAAAAACATCTATACTTTACCTTTTCAAGGCTGCCAGCATTTCTTGGTTTATGGATTATATTTCCATTATCAAAGCAAACCTCTCCAATCTCTGCTTCCATCATTACATGGCCATTTCTGACTTAAACACCATGGTTTCCTTTTCATTTGTAAAGTCCTTTGTGTTACATTGGTGACTCCAGATATCCAACTCTAGATCTATTTTACTATAAAAGGCAACATATTTACAGGCTTCAGAGTTAAGGAAGTATGCATCCTTGGAATATATTTTTTAGTTCAGTACATGTGATTCATATACTACAGTAGTATTTTCTTGTTCACTTATTTATTTTTGGTTTCAGGGTCATACACAATGTTACCTAGGGCTAATTCCTGGCTCCACATTCAGAAGTACCCTGTTGCAATTCCATGACCACTGTGGTGCTGGGGATCAGATTAGGGCCAGTTGTGTGTAACGCATGCACCTTAACCCCTGCTATCTTTCAGCCTCTTAAAACATTTTTTTTTGGCTTTTTGAGTCAAACCCAGTGATGCTCAGGGGTTATACAGAGGGGGCCATATGGGATGCTAGGGATCAAATTTAGGTTGGCTGCATGCACTCTCGCCACTGTTCTATCGCTCCAGTCCCTTCTTAAAACTTATATAAAAAAAATAAAACTATGTTGACGATAGATGCAAGGGACTATTTTTTGAAAAATTATGCTCCACTAATATAATGCACTTTCCTTGTATAAAATACTGTGTAGTCTATATTATTGCTTTTCATACATTAAACACATTTGGGCATAAAGCATTTTTCTTTTCTATGCATTGCTTAAGTTAGTTGCCTAAATTATTTTATGAACTTGACATCTTTAGTGTGGAATATTTTTTTTTTAATCATTTTGTTAGGTTTTAATATCAGGGTTCTACAAATTTTATAAATTTATTTAATATTAGTCTCTTTCCCTTTATTTATCTAAAAGATTATATAATATAGAATTATCCCTGAGTATAATTACAATATAATAATTATTATGTTTTTATATTCCATCCTCATAAAAAATTAGAAATATTAAAGCAGTGACTCACATAACAAGAATTTAGATTTAGTTAAGTAACCAAGTACAACCCTGCAAATAAAAAATAAACTCAAATTGGTTTAATTATAGCTAAAGCAAAGATGTATTCTTCAGAAAGTATAAACAAAAGCACTTCATAAATTATATGTGTTACAGGGAAAATAATAATTTTGTTAAATACAGTTTGAAAGAATTTTGAGAATTGGTATAAACAAAAAGGGATATTAACTCCAAAAAATTAATTGTTCTCTCACTCCTTAACATCTACATAAGTGTTTGTATATTTGTAAAAGTTTCACACATAGAACAAATGGTAAAACTTTTAATTTTTTCTTAAAATTTTCATTTCTGTTAGAAAATTCCAGCTTTATTAAACCGTAAAATAGGTACATGTCTACAACTGTGTGAATTGTTACATCATTTTCTTGTTTTTATTAAGCACCAGAAACTAATTAGCTATTCAATAAATATTATTTCAATAAAAGCAGGATATAAGTAAAATGAGGTAAATTCTTATTCAAAATTTTTAATTTGAAATATTTTATATAGCCTTCATTTTGTTTCTAAATTCCCTTTGTCAGATAAGTAGTCCGTATTCATTCAAATTTAACTTATACAACACTTTTTTAATTCTGTACCACATACAGGGTGTCTTTGGGAACCATGAATGAATTAACAAGAACTCAGAATTTTCACTTAATATCTTGACTACACTTTTCATTCTGATATTCTCCACCCACTTAATTTCCATGTGCTTAATATCTTCATAGAAACCACTATAATTTCCATTGAGGACATGTCATGCTAGTCTGGTACGCCAAAAACTCTTCAACCTGTATTGATTTTTTAAGAAATATTCTAAACTTGATACAGTTTATTCTAAATATTCTATACTGGATACCTAATTACATGTTATATGCTTGGCAATTTTCCAACACTTTGATAAAACTCTATTCTTTTTTCACTTTACCAGTTTAATGACATTAAAAAAGACAAAAAAATTATTTGGAATAGTTTTCATTGATGTGTCTAGCATGAATATATTCTTTATTTACCTTTTATTTCATCATAAATCTTTAAAAATACTTTCTATAGCCCAACTTCTATAAACTATTATCAGAAGAATCTGTAATCTCTATCTTTTAAGCAATCAAGATATTTTAAAGTATATACTAAAATTATTTTTCTGTCACCTGGAATACTTTGAAAATCAGTAAATGACTAACTCAGATTTTGTTCTCTTGTGTTACTTGTTTTGATCTTTATAGCACTTTCAGATTTTAAATATGTTACATGTAACAAAACATCTAAATAACTCTGTCTTCAACTTCTATATTTTAATAGTTGCCTTTTATTCAAAGTTTTAAAATAATTGTACTTAAAGATCATTGAGAAACATAAATGAATAAAATAACTGTGTCCTTGAAAAGATTATATGCAACTAGATCCTCATTTAAAACCTTCTTAAATTACTTAGATAATGAAAATTGGGACATTAGAGCTTCCTTAGGTTGGGATTTAGTGATTCACTGGCAATAGGAAGTGTGATGTGCTACTTCCCCACTCCCTCTGCTCCATACCGTTCATTGAATCCATTTTTTATTGTTTTTTTTTTTTTGGACTGAGTATAAAATGTTTCTGAAGTTAGAAAATAAACATATTATCAAATTACAAAAAAGAAATTCTACTTCATAGTCTTACCAAACTTTATATTGAAATATTTTACTTGTTTTTGATAACAAGTTGATAACATTATTTGCCATATTATTAAAGCATGAAGATTTTACAAGCAATGACACGTGTCTATGTGCTAAATGGCAACAAGTAGCCTGCTAGGATCTAGAAATACCACTTCTAATTATTTATATGACAGACATGAAAATACTAGACTGAAAGAATATTTGGATCTCTAAGTACATAGCAGTATTATTCACAATAGTCAAAGTATGGAATAATTCTAAACATTCATCAAGTGACTGGATAAAGAAGTTATAGCATACATACTCAATGGTATACTAATTACTATTTAGAATAATGAAGTTATGCCTTTTGATACATTATGGGTAGAATTTTACATGACTATTCTAAGTAAAATAAGTATGGAAGTTGGCTGATTTCTCTCATCTGCAAAATAAAAATAATCAAAGTAGGGCCAGAAACAGTACAGCAGATAAGGTTCTTGCTTTTTTGGTAACTGACTCTCATTCTGTCCTAAGCATTACGTATTCACATATGGTTTCTCAAGAACCAGGAGGAGTGAGCCCTAAGCACACAACATATGGAAAGCTCTGAGCCAATACATAAAAAAGAGTAAATAAATAACTAGCAAAACATATCTGAACTCTTAGGCTCTGAAAAATATGGTGATTACCAGAGGAAATGGAGAAATGGGTAGGAGTAAGAGATGATGGGAGTAACTTTGACATGTGACAATGGTAGAAATTAATGCCAAATATACTGGTTTATTAAGTGAAGATGTAGTCTTGAAATTTTATAGTATTGTAAAACAATAGTAAATCTATAAAATTCGATTTGAAAATATTTGGTGTTCTCCAATACAAAGGGTATAAAACAAGTTTTTTTTTTTGTAGTCTTCATTTCTCCCTGACCAGAACTTTTGTAGAACACCTTTATATGTAGAGAGAGATTGCTTCTTCTACTGTAAAATGTATATGCATGTGCTTACTAGTTTGTAGCAGATGTTTTATTTAATGATCTGTACTTTTCTGTTTATTTTTGTGGCAACTAACTGACTCGGACTAACATTACAAGGTTAAGCATTTTCAGGACTTGCTCTGGGAAACAACACAGTAGAAGAGAGGTGAAGAAATTTTAGGTAAGAAGCTTGGGAAGAGATTCATTGCCAGAAAAGTTCACAGTTGCTTCTAGGAGGGGCTGTGGAACTGAGATATCACCTTGTTACTTAAAGCCACTTTATATTCTACTTGAATCAATAATTGAGTGTTTGTTGCTCCAGGAAGGAAGTGTATCTTTCAGCCAAATGCCCCAATTCATCTGAGGTGCTTTTGAAGAAAACTAACACTTGAGAGCTGTCAGCTGATATTACCCCAGAGCTGAGGAAATAGGCTTCATCTTTAAAGGGTTATCTGGAAAGCTTATTATTACACTTGACAAAGCCCATTTGGCTCAATTCATTTCTTCCTAGAAGTTCTGGAAGCCTCTCCTTCAGGATGATAAGAGGATTTCTTTGCCTGGGAAAAAGTTTCTAACAGAAAGAATAATGGAACAGATGATAGTTCAGGAATCTAAACTAGTCTAATTGAAACCAGGCCAAGATCAATACTAAACAAGGACAGCAACTCTTGCCTGAAAGTCAAAAGATAAGAATACTTTGTCCTGAGTTTGCCTTTCTCCTAAAAGCCTAAACCTTCACTTTGTTTAGGTCTGCAGATAAAACTGTGCCTCAGGGGCCCAGCCAGCAGGTGACTTGATTTGTTCATTCTGGAGCTCACTGGTTTGGGATCAAAAAACCCTACTTGAAATTTGAAGACAGGATGATTGCTTTGAAGACTTGAGTTCCTGTCCTTTGCCCCACCTCTGATGGTCTCTGGAGTGACAATAGAAATGTTTACAGAAGGGTGGCAGCTCTCTCTCTAGTCTCTTATTTATTTGAGACACTCCCCTGTTTACCCAGTGACCCTGCTAATCTGAGTGGCATACCTGTAGGTATAATCCAATCATCCATGAAGTGTCTGTACCTGCAGTCATAATGCTCATGGCACTTGCTCCACAATAACCAAAAATATCCCTAAAAATATAACTGTGATAAAATATAGATTCATTGCCCCAATGTAGCATTATAATATGCATTGTAACGGCTTAATCTGTATTAATGAGGTTCTAAAATAATGTCATCACTGAAGATCAAGTTTCAGCAAATTACAAGATTACTTGTTATTTATTTTTTTCTAAGTGTGAAATTTATCTCTCTTCATTAGCTGTGTCAACCTGCAGATCTCCAAAGTTGTATTTCCAATTAAATTTATTAAAACTAATCTAAATAGACTCTCCAAGTGTTTGACCTTAGCAATTTATTGTTGTTTGTATAAATGAACACTGTCAAGCTAAATTTATACATAATCAAAATTACATCCAAAACTGAGGAGTAAGGCATACAGGAAAAAGGAATTAGAATTATGTGATCAGTTGCAGTGCATTTACAATTTGAAGAATATAAGAGGAGTAAGTTATTCTCTAGCCAGTATTTCCCCGGTATTATATATATATATATAAATATATATATATATATATGGGCTGGAGCGATAGCACAGCGGGTAGGGCGTTCGCCTTGCACGCAGCCAACATGGCCGACCTGAGTTCTATTCCTCCGCCCCTCTCGGAGAGCCCGGCAAGCTACCGAGAGTATTCGATATGCCAGACACAGTAACAACAAAGTCTCCAATGGAGACGTTACTGGGCCCGCTCGAGCAAATCAACGATCAACGGGAGGGCCTTTACCTTTACCATATATATATATATATATATATATATATATATATATATATATCACTGTCCTCCTGTTGTTCATCAGTTTGCTTGAGCCGGCCCAGTAGCGCCTCCATTGGAGTCTTTGTTGTTACTGTACTTGGCATATTGGGTAGCTTGCCAGGCTCTGCCATGCAGGCGAGATACTCTCAGTAGCTTGCCGGGCTCTCCGAGAGGGGCGGAGGAATCGAACTTGGGTCAGCCATGTTGGCTGTGTGCAAGGCAAATGCCCTACCACTTTGCTATCGCTCTAGCCCGTGTATATATATGTATGTATGTATATATATATATGTATGTATATGTATATATAATTATGAGTTAACTTTTAGAGTCTTGTTACTCTCATTTTTCCTATCTGCTCTTCTATGAGATTTTAAGGCATGAGGTAATAAATCGAGATATATTTTATGTTAAAAATATAAATATAATTTTACCTCATTGTCCTTTAGAAATTAAATTAATGTATCCCTTTTTCTCTTAGTGTATTCTGGAGTTAATGAGTTCTTGAGGTAAAAGTGAAATATCTGAACATATTTCCTGAATATTTGCTTTTTAAAGATACATTTTTACACATACTTCATAGCATGAAGTGATAGGATATACCACAAACTATTTTCATTCACTAATATTTATGTGGAAGTAAATAACTGCTACAATATCCACAACTGGGTTGACTATGCTTACTTCCACAACCACAATTATTACAACTGTTATTGATACAACTACTATATGTCAATATTCGATATGTCACATTATTCATTATAGTAAATAGATTTATCACATAATGAATAATTACATCATCTTTAAAACAACTTTTTAAATATCTAATTCATTGTTGCAAATACTGACCAGTCTAGCCTTTATTGGAAATGGACTTGCCTCAAAAAACTAGAAACTGTGCTCTGATTTGACCCAGCAGTACAACTTCTGGGAATATATCTTGGGGGCCCCAAAATATACAGAGCAGAAACATCATCTGCGCTTCAATTCTCACTTCAGCATTATTCACAATAGTCAGAATCCGAAACCACCCCAGTCCCCAAGAAAAGATGACTGAATAAAGAAACTTTGGTACACAATGGAATACTAAACAACTGTTAGGACAAATGAAGTCACAAAATTTGCTTATAAATGGATGGGCATGAGAGTATCAGGCTGAGTGAAATGAGTCAGAAGGAGAAGGACAGATAAAGAATGACTGTATTCATTTGTGGGATACAAAAAAATAGTATGAGAATAATACACAAAATCAAGGAAAACATGGGCCAGGATGACTTGTCAATAGTTTGAAGCTAGCCACAAGTCTGTATGGGTTGTGGAGTTTAGTGGGGATGGAGGCAGTTAGGATAGAGAAGGAATCAATGTGACAATGATAGTTGGAAATGATGACTCTGGAAAAGAGCTGAGTGTTGAAAGTAGATAAAGGGATATACATGATAACTTTTCAGTATCTGTATTTCAAACCATAATGCTAAAAAGGAGAGAGAGAGAGAGAGAGAGAAAGAGAGAGAGATTGAGAGAGAGAGAGAGAGAAGAAATATGCCTGCCATAGAGGTAGGGGAAGGCAGCGGGAGGAAAACTGGGGACATGGTGGTGGGAAACGCTGGTGAAGGAAGAGTATCAGAACATGATATGACTGAAATCCAATCATAAACAACTTTGTAACTGTGCAATTGTGTCACAGACTCAATTAAAATATTAAACTGAATTTTAAAAATTACACTAAATCTTTATTTTATAGATAAAATTGCTGAAACTTGTAACAAAAACTACATGGGTTAAATCATTTACCTTGCAAGAGGTAGAACCTTTTTTATTGTTTGTTAGGTTAGCAAGTCACACCTAGCATTGCTCAGAGCTGACTCCTGGCTCTATACTCAGGGATTGCTCCTGGCTTGTGGGGAACCATATGTGATGCCAGAGATGATTGTGTACAAGCCAAATACCCTACCTGCTATATTAGTGCTCCACTCTTTCCCCCAATCTTCTAATCTTTATGATTTTCCGTACCACATATGGTCCCCAGAGCCTTGACAGGAGTGATTCGTGAGCATAGTCTTGAACATTGCCAAATGTGGTCCTAACTATCTCCACCTAAATGAATACTGAAATTTAAAATTGCTAAGTTTGTTAACCCATATCACTTCACAAATAAATTCTAGATCTGAGACTAGATGCAATATTACTAATTTTTCTAAACCCGAGTTACTTTGAGTATGTGACTTTTTGAATATGTATATCATGTCCTTCATAGACTTAAGTTCATTTTGAAATAAGAATAAAAGAGGATATTTACTCTATAGCAATTCTTTTATATCTAATGGAGAGAGGCAGTTGTTTTCAGTTTTAAATTCTGGGACTTGAATTGTTTTACTCCAAAACTGATATTATAAAATCTCAGGTAAAAAAAAGAGGGGGGGGGACTTTATTTAATTTCTCTGATACATTCTCAGGGAAGCAACTCTATATGTGCTTGACCTTTTCAATGTTCTGCAGTTTGATTGGATGGCTGACTCTGTTATCACCTTTTACAACCTCTGCTTCATGTGAAAAATCAGGGTGGATTGGGGAGCCAATCAAATATAGAATATTGAAAAGGTTACAGCACTTCTGCAGTCTACGAGCCATTCCAGACTGCAATAGTTATTAACATTCTGGTGCCTCATTCCAATGACAAAGATTGTAATAAGAACAGATGAGGCCGAAGCGTGAATTTTATCCTTTTGACAATGATCAGATGGGAAATAGTTGAATCTGGAGGTCAGCCTCATCCCTTACTGTACTGCCTGTTTATAATCCTGTGAATTGACTTCAGTGTCATGAACAGAAGCTGTGTTGACATAAATCAGAACTAGAAGTGCATCTTCCTGCACATTGCTTTGGGCCACTCTTTACTATTGTAATAGACTTTTATTGTGCTTTCTATCCTTGCCTATTTCTACATGGCATTTAAAAATGAAATTGGCTTTTGAAATATTGGCTCCTTTATTTTTCAGTAGGGCGCAGACTTCCTAAAAGAGTCAACTAAAAATGCCATGAAGAGGTTGGTAGAAGTGTACCTGGAAGTTTTATTAAATGCATAATAAACTTTACTATTGAAAGAAATACATGGCATTAAATTCAAATGATAGGGTTGGTACCTGAACTGTTACATGGAATTGAATTTTATTACTTGTAAATTTACTATATTTATTTATTTGTGCAAAGCCCATCACCAGCCTTATTTGTGTTATATATTTTCTCATAAATTGTGCTAAAACAGTTTTGTTTGCTTTTATTTTTTAGAATATTTTGTCTTACCAAATACGTTGAAAAATGCCAGCTAATTAGCCTTCCATGAACAATTGAATTAAACCACCATTGTGAAGTCCTTGTTAAATTGGGCAGGAAAACATTTCTTTAGATGTATCCAGCACTTGAACACAGTATTTTATAGGTATATGCACAGTCCAGCTGATGTTGATATTTAGATGTCTGATTAAAAAGAACAAAATATTTCACGACAGTTAGAGAAAAACATGTAAAAAAACAGGGAAATAATAGAAATAAGCAATGGGGCACAGGAGTGCAGTATTTTTCCTCTACATAACAAAACAATTTACTACAGCTCTAGGAAAGAAAATATGTTTTTCTGATTAAATTCTTGATGTAATAAATCTTGCATCTGTCATCCACTCACAGAAGCTTTGAAAAAAAGGAAAAAAGGACTTTCTTTCCTTATAGTTTTAATTAAAGGTCAGTTCAGATTTTCATGAGCAACTCTTTCTGAAGTTTTCTAATCTTGGTAGATATGTGAATATCCTACTGCTGTGCAGTAAAACCTGCTGTTTGCGGCTTGGAACTACGCTGTTGCCACCGCCTTCACCTAGCTGTGAATCTCTTCTTTAATCCAGGGTATCCTAGTGTGTGAAAGTCACATAGAACCATGCAGGACTGAGCAAGAATTGAGCCAACTGTCTATTAAAGGTGCTTTCATAAAACAAGGAGAAATAACGGGCCCTTAAATCACAGCATTCACTTTCAGAAATTATAATAAGAAAACTTTTATGACTGTCTCTCTACTCACACCAATATTCCCAGTTATTTCACAGTTCTCTTTACAATAAAATCAGTCATGAGACTGTCAATTCTTTCTCATTCAACTGGGTTGTTTTCATCTCAATGTTTCATTATACTCTGGCATATTTTATCGGATTGCATCAAGCAATGGCCTATCTACACTTGCATGAGATCTTTGAATGGTGTGTGTATGGACCTACTTTCTTAGTGAGCTCTGACACAGTCACTGCTCAACCCAGACTTGTAACAGAGAGATCATCCCACAAAATTAATAGTCAGGTTATGTGCAGAAAGCCAGAAAGTTCAGACTTACTTACCCCAGAATGATAAAAATTCTATTCAGAACCTTGTCATTTTTGTTTTCATCTATAAAGACAAACATTTGTCTTCTTGATGACCTAGATTTCCTTTTATCTATGATTCAGATAATCTATCATAATTATATTTATAATGTTTCATTTGCTTTGAAGAGGATGAAAAAATGTCAAGTGTGTTGGGGAAAATTAAAAGATGGATTTCCTGGAATCTTTATTGAGCTCCAAGAATGTCATCAGAAATTTTATCCCTATTTCTATCAAACCCAATGATTTTCTGTTTTCATTTTATTTCTGAGAAAAAGTGAATCATGTAAGTGAAAAGAAGCCAACCATTTATTTAAGAATCCATTTCACTAACTGAATCCAGAAGTCTTTTAGAATATTTTTTTTACAAAAGTAACAAGAATTTATCATAATTATTTAAATTGGGGTACAACCCCACTTCAGAATTCATTGCTATTATCACAGTGGTAGACCTATAATAAAACTTAGTTTGGATTATAAATTTTATGCAACACTGTGGAGGAAGTAGTGATATCCAGAGTCATATCACATGAACTAAATTAGGAAAGGATGTCGGTATAACAATCTCCTTTTTCTCTCCAGTAAAGTTCAAGTGTAAATCTCCTGAGTATGAAAATATGTTGCTTTACATGGCAAGATTACATTTGCAAATATATGTAAATTAAGATCTTATTATGGAACGATTTTATCAAATAATATGGATGGTTCAATGTATCTAAAGGTTACTCACAAAATAAATGGATCAAATTTATAGAAATAGATAATGGAACAGTAGTCTGATACCATTGGTTCTGAGGGTTACCAGGTGGCCCCTAAAAAGAAAAATGGTAATAAGTAAGAACAAAATTCTCTCCTACAACCTTACGGAATAAAACTCAGTCAAATCAGATTTTTGATTTTAGTACTTTGAATTCAATTTTGAATTTCTGGCATATAAAAGCATAAAATATTTTATTTTAGACCAATGTATTAAAATTGAAAAAAGCAATAAAATCCTAATATAAATTGATTTTCTAAAAGCATATTTAATACAAATAAATATTAGTTCATTTAATTTGGAAAGTACCTAATATTAGGATTGCAAGATTTATTTAAGTTGCCTTTTATACTTCTATGTTCAGATCACATTTATATCCTCCATAGCAATTCATGCCAGGGTCACACGTGTATAAATCTTTCTTATTATATCATTTATATGGAATCAAATTTCTGCCACACAAATAAATAAATCTACAGTGAAAATAGTATTTGATCTTCGGGAGAGTTTTTTTTTTTAAAAAAATAGCTTTAGTGAAAGAAATTCAGAGAAATCTGAGGATAGAGAGATGTGTATTCCAGAGAGCACAGTACAGTATTATGGCAGAATTTGAAAAGATTGAGAAAGACTAAAGGAGCTAGGGAGTAAAGACAAAAGTTAAATAGAAAAGAGTGTGTCTTGAAAGCATATCAGGTTAGAATTCAATAAAATTCTAGTTTCCATGGTGATTGTTGGGTGAAATTCTATAGCAATAGGACTAAGAATCAGAGGTGGGACCATGATGACTGAATATGGAAAATTCTGTGTTTATAGCCTCTGGC
The DNA here is from genome assembly GCF_029834395.1 of Sorex fumeus. Lineage (NCBI taxonomy): Eukaryota > Metazoa > Chordata > Mammalia > Eulipotyphla > Soricidae > Sorex > Sorex fumeus. The sequence goes on from NW_026606064.1 coordinate 17,733,930, forward strand.
TATTACTGTAAATCTCTGCTCAAAGTAAGATAATGTACATGGAATCTGACCTGAAACGTGGACAAATTTCCCAAAGTAAGAACCAAAAATAGTGTCCTGCTGGATTGGAGATAAAGAGAATCACTTACTGGGAAACCAACCACGGTGAGAAAGGTGTGAAGCTTTGCCCAGAGAACACCTGAGCCAATGATTACAATCCAGTACTTAAAGCACTAGTGTGGGAAGAAGTCAATTAGTGATTATGTCCTTCCCTAGTGACCTTCACAACCTTGCCAATAGCAGTGCTGGTGGGTACCATCATATTGTATCTCACCCTCTACAGAAACAGACTGTTGAGGACATATACCCAAGTAAAACTTCACCTATTCTTAGAAATTTGCTAAGCTAACAGGGAACAAAGAGACAGTTACTAAAAAAGCTTACTTCCACTGACAAGCACACTACCCCTTCTTGTCTATCTCATTGCTAGCTAGCAAAATATCATGTAGAGTCAGAAAAATCCCCAAAGAATCCTCAAAGCACAACCAGTTAGCAAGCCTACACTAATGCCCACATGGTCCCTGATGCATTCTCTGCCAGCCCTCTAGGATGTGCTTTATTATCACTGGGGATTGAAGGTCTCTCCTCTGCTCAAACTCATCCTAATGTGGGCTTTCCAGTCACTGTAGCACTGTAGTACTGTCCTCCCATTGTTCATGGATTTGCTCGAGCGAGTCCAGTGCGTCTCTGTTGTAAGACTTGTTGTTACTGTGTTTGGCATATGGGATACGTCACAGGTAGCTTGCCAGGCTTTTCTGTGCGGGCGAGATACTCTCGGTAGCTTGCTGGGCTCTCTGAGAGGGGCAAAGGACTCAAACTCAGGTCAGCCAGTTTGGCCTTGTGTAAGGAAAACACCCTACCTGCTGTGCTATCGCTCCAGCCACTATTGATGTTTAATAACTGTGGCAGCTTAACTACTGTCATGCAGTTACAACTGTAAGCCCCTGCTGTTGCCTAGATTCACTGAATTTGACAACACAGATATTACCAGGCAGACATTAATGCACATCCTTGGACATAACCTAGACCCACTTAATTTTGATGTTATACCTGCTGCCTGGCATCCACATCTACTCTCTTAAGTTGCCACCCAGCCCATGTCTTGCCACAGACACTGCTAGAATTTTGTGACCTCAAACATCAGTCACTTCACTGGACCAACTGAAGAGGACAAGACAGCTGCTGTCCCGCTCTATCTACTATACTATACTATCTACTATACTATTCATGGTCACTGCCCAAACTTCAAAACCTCAGTATTCCAGGACCACAAACACCTGTCATTCCCCAGGCTTGTACAAGCTTAATACAGCCTATAAATTGAACCTGAATCTTTGGTTCTCAGCTGGTTCTGCTTGAATTCAAAGCTCCCTTTTTCCCACCCTTTCACGCCCATAATACAGATCATCATGTAGCATCAGACAGACGTAATGAAGAAACAGAAGAATGTAGCTAAACTGATGGATGATGAAGAAACTTGAGAAAAATTTTAAATATGAAAGCACATGATGAAATTCCTAAAGAATATTTTAAAACAACAATCCTATCGATGCTCACTTGGACTGAGAAGACAAATGAAAAATTCAACACGGGCAAAGAAAGTATAAGAAAAGTACAAACTGATAATATGTATCTATATGATTGGAACTAAAGAAAATAAAAATATATCATTAGGGACTGGAGTGATAGCACAGCCTGTAGGGCATTTGCCTTGCACGGGACCAACCCAGGTTCGATTCCCAGCATACCATATGATTCCCTGAGCACTGCCAGGGGTAATTCCTGAGTACAGAGCCAGAAGTAACCTCTGTGCATCAACAGGTGTGACCCAAAAAGCAATAAAAAATACAGTAAAGAGGCTCAACATTAAAAAACAGACATCAAAGACTGAGTCAGTGAGCTTATAGATACAGTTGTAAAGCAAGAAATAATTTAGGGGCTAGAAAGTTGTATAGACGTTTAAGAGCTTTCATTGCATACTGCAAAGCCTGGTTCAATATATGTCAACATATATGGTCTGCTGATTACTATCAGGCTTTCCCTGAGTATAGTGCCAGGAGTAAGCTTGAGCATATATTGATGAGTTCAAAAATTTAGTTATAATAAAAGTAACTATTCAACATGACATAAAATATTTATGGAATGAAATTAAGAGGAATGACATCCACATCACAGGAATTCCAGGGAAGAAGAAAGGAGTTGAGTTCTTATTTGAATATACAATAGAGAACTTCCCCATACAAATGAAAGAGATAAGCACCCAGATCTAGGAAGCTGAAAAAGTTAAAATTTAATAAGCAACAACAGATACACACAGGGAAAGACACATTTTAATTAAAAAGATAAAAGTCAAAAGTTAAAGAGATATTCCTAAAAACAGAAAGAAAAACTCCCATAAAACAACAAATATTTCTCAAAATAAACTGTACAGGTCAAAAAAGAATGACATGATATATCCAAAGCATTGAACGAAAAATACCTCTTAACAACAATATTCTACTCAGCTATGTTATCGCTCAGATTAGAAGGAGTGACAATGCTTTCAGTGTAGTTAGAAGAATTGCCACAAACATAAATCATACTAAAGGGTCTTCTATAAAAGAAAAATAAATCCTATTTGTAAATAGAACATAATTAATTGAACATAAAAAATGGGAAAGCAGAGAAGAAAAAGGCACTCAGAATAAACAATTCATTTGCTTTTGATATGATAAAATATGATTTAAGTAGAAAGTCCTATATGTAACCATGAATAAGGCCTCACACAGAGTCCTGAAAATAACCTAAACTAAGAATTGCTAGGGCTGGAACGATAGCACAGGGGCTGGAGCTATAGTACAGCAGGTAGGGCATTCGCCTTGCATGTAGCCAACATGGCCAACCCGAGTTTGATTCCTTTGCCCCTCTGGGAGAGCCCAGCAAGCTACGGAGAGTATTGCGCCCACATTGCAAAGCCTGGCAAAGCCTGGCAAGCTCCCCGTGATGTATTCAATATGCCAAACACAATAACAAGTCTCACAATGTTACTGGGCCCGCTTGAGCAAATCGATGAACAGCAGGAGGACAGTGATAGTGACAGTGAAGAATTGCAAAGAAACAAACAATAAGAGGCAAACGGCTCTTCACTAAACAAAGGGCACAAAGCAAAGTCCAAGGGACAAGAAAAGACAACAGTGGAATGAAGATATGGTCCAAAAATACTTGGAGTTCACATGAAAAATGGACAAGTTCTTTTATATCAATAATTTAGCTAAATGTCAATAGCCAGAAGTTACTAAAGAATGTTACAGAATGACCAGATGGATTAGGATAGAAAATCTGTCCTTCCTATAGGAGATACATTTGGAATCTAATTATAAATATAAGGTTAAAGTAATAGAAATAATCATACAAGTAAAAGACAGTCTAAAAAAGCAGAGGAAGCCATAGTTTTACCAGAAAGAACAAAATTCAAAGTGGAAAAAATTTAACAAGAGAAAGGTATGAGTAGTGTACAATTATTACATGATCAATTCATCCAAAGGATTAGCAGTCATAAACACATATGTTCCATGATAAAAAAGCATCAAAATATTTAAAAAGGAAATAATCAGAACACATAATTTAAATAACAAAAGAGTAGTAATAAGAAACCTTAATACTCCACTCTCACCAATGTACATATCAACCAGACTAAACACTGACAGAGAAACAACAGTCTAAAAAGTAGGCCTGGGAAATCTGAGCTAAATAGACATTTTGAGAATTCTCCATATCCTCAAATCTGAATATATTTCATCTATTATGCATAGGGAACTTGCTCCAGGAAAAATAACATGCTATGTCCAAACAAGTGTCAAAAAAAGTTCTGAAAACTGAAATCATATCATGTATCCTTGTGAATCACAGTGGAATAAAATTAGAATTAAAACATAAAAAGAAAGCAAAAATATACTCAGAGTGGTGACTGTGGACTACAGTATGTAGGCTTCAAAGCATCAACTACAGATATTATGTTTGAGGAGGGTCCTTGGAATATATATTTTTGTAATCATCCAGAATCTTTTGACCCAAGTGATGCTTGGATGAGTCTTAAGAAATTACGCTATGAGACAATAATAGGTAGTAATAAAAGCCATGTTAACAGTGAGTTTAAACATTGAAACAGGTCAAAGTGTAATCTAGATTAGAACTAAAAAGAGAGGACAACTTTCAGATCTGAATGCCTAGACTTTGATGTTCATACCCTCATCTTTATGTCTCAGTACCCAAATGAGATTTCTCTTCCTATCATGAACAGAATCAGCTACAGAAGATAATCAGGAATGGCATTAAAGACTTTGTTGACACTATAGTTCATAGATTAGCTTCATGAAAATGATTTGAGAGTTGATCAGACGTGCAGATACTCAGACAATATCCTACTTAGATTAAACTGAATTTATACTTTAAAGAACTTTCAAAACAATCCATAAGCATGTGCCATGTGAAACATTGAAAAACAGGCTCATTTACTACAATACTCAAGTAGAAATAGTTATCAGTCTCCTGACACTTGATAGGGTAAATGAACGAGGCCTGTGATAAAAATAAGAATTGACAAGCCTTATAAATTATTTATTAGGATTATGAATATTAAATATTAAACAAAGTGGAAGACATATTAAGGAAAAATTCTGAATAAGATTCTGAATAATTTCAGAATCTTGTTCTCCAAGCTGTAATAGTTTTCAAAATACATCAAAATGAACAAGATGAAAGTCTGAACATCTATAATCTTTTATTTTCATTAATTCCACAAACCTAGTAAATTACTTTAGTTCAAGGCAGCTCTTTTCCATAAATTCCTTAAAAATAATAATTTGGAAGCCAAGGAGATGACTCTGCAGTAGAACCATTGACTTGCATATCTGAAATCCATGTTTGATTCCCAGAAACTCGTACATATAAATATGCACACACACACACACACACACACACACACACACACACACACAAACACACACACACGATCTGTAGTATTTTTTGATTGTTTAGTTTTGGGGTCATACCTGGCAGTCCTCATGGCTTATTCCTGGCTCTGCACTCAGTGATCACACCTGGAGTCTTCAGGGGAACATATAGAGTGCTGAGAATCAAACCCAGGTAAGCTGCATGCAAGGCAAAGCCCCTGCCTGCTGTATTATTTCTCTGGCCCCCATAATTGTAGTCTTCAAAAAATATTTTATTTTATTTAAAGAATCACTATGAGATAAAGCATTACAAAGCTGTTGATGTTTGGTATTCAGTCATATAATATTCCAACATCTATCCTTCCACCAGTGTAATTTCCCAGCACCAGTATCCCCCCTTTCCCTCTCACCCCCAATCCTAACCACCCACCAACCCCCACCTGCCTTTATGGCAGACGCCACTCTTCATTCTCTTTCTTTCTCTTTCTCTCATTTTAGGTATTAATGTTCGCAATACAGATGCTGAAAGGTTATCATATATCCCTTTACCATAATCTGTAGTCTTAAGAAAAGACTACAAGAAGATAGTCTACTACTTTCATTACCTTCTTGATCACAAAAGTCTGATAATTTTCTTTTTATAACTTAGCACTTAAAAATCTGAAATGGTAAAATATCCTCCAAAAATTAATTTGACTTGGATGTCATAAAAGCTACACAGACCCTGAATCTTACTCCTGCTTTACATTAGAAAGGGAGAATTCTGTGATATAGACACGTCCAAACAAATACATAGATGCCTGACTAAAACTTTGAGAAATACTGATCTATCACCTTACTATATTTGTATGAGAACTGTGCCTTTGAAAGAATAATCAAAGTTTATTAGCAATTGTGAAAACTACCATAATAGTAGGTCCCTAAACCATAACAAACTTTTTAGTTTAATGACTTTCAGAAAAGCCTCTAATTATTTATGGCTATGAATAGTTAAGTTCTATGGTAAAAGAGCTTAAACATCTTGGTAACTATATAAAGATGAAAGTGAACTGAAGTATTACCACATTACAGATGTTTTATTTGGCTCAGTGAACACTTAAACCTGGTAAATTGGTGAAAACCATAACATAGTTCTTGATTTAACATGTGAGTAACATGAGAGAAAAAAACTACAAATGCTAAACATGAAAATTTATAACAAGGCAGATTCAGAAACCCGTAGTACTAAAAATATTTCTAAAAATGATAAAATTAGTTTCTACAGGATAACATGTTTGACCTAAACTATCAATTGATTCAAACATTAGGAGATAGACAATGGAGAAACAGATAAGGTAAGAGGTAAGAGACAGCTCAGACACATAAATTTCTGGCTTGCTTTAAAAACATTTAGAAAATAAATGCACATAAAAGCCAAATATAAGGAGAAAAAAAGTGGAGGAATTTTTTAATTCAACTACATGATGTATAGATGATATATGAAATAGTGATATGGGATAATTATAATCAATGGAAGTAATATTTAGTTTAAAGCAGCTAAAATATTCCAAAAGAAAGGATAAAACTGTAAAGATCATAATTAAAAAGAATAAGAAATGAAATACAATGAAAATAATTATGATAATAAAACATTAATGATGTAGTAAAGAATTCATAGAACTTTGCAGTGAAATGCATAAAATACAGTCTTGGGCATGCCCCAAGACCAGGAAGAGAAATTACAAGTAACATTTGCAAGTAACAATAGTTAAAAAAATCACCAATGAAGTGCAAGAAAGTAAGCAGAGTAAACATTAAAAATATAAAGCATAGCAAAATCAAATTATCATAGAAGAATTAAAAATGAAATATTAAAATAACTTAGAAAAATGAAGGTTCATGTATTTTCAGTGAAACCATGTAAATAAAACCCTGAAAGAGCTTACTGAAAAAAATCATCAGACTACAATTATATGTCCAATGAATTTCCTGTTGATAAAAGATAGCACAATGAAAACTATTTATTAATTTTGTAGTGTCAGAGATATAAGGGAAAAATAGTATTGAAAAAATGTTTTACTGAAGATATATGTAGATAAAATTATAAACTCAATTCTACTGTCCATCAGGAAAGTGCAATTGAATTCTCAGTAGGAATGTTAAAACTTGGGCCAGAGAGATGGTTCATAGAGCTAAGTACACACTTGAAATAAAGGTGGCATAGATTTATCACTAACATCTCAAGGTCTTTGAGTGGGAGTGATCCCTGAGCCGAGAGTCAGAAATAACTCCTTGAATTTCTCAGAGTTTGGCTGCCCAGCAACAACAACAACTACAAAAATGTCTAAATTATATACTGACAAATAAAACCTAGTGTTGGCAAGATAATAGCACAATAAGAACTCTTCCATGGTGCCAATAGGATTGGAAAGTGATAAAACGAGTTTGAAAATTTGATTGTTAAAGTTAATTTTCACTCATATGGCCAGATCATTTATTTCCAGATATTTATCCAAGAGCAATGAAGGCAAAATATACATGAACTGAGTTATATGTGACAGTCCCTGCCCCCAAAGTAGTGAAAAACCCGTTTTAAACTGAACTGTGTCCCCAATAAAATGTACACATTGAAATCACAATTCAAAGGGTGACTGTATTTTGAAAATCTATTTAAAGAAGCTGAAAGAGGTGATTGGGGTGCTTCCTGATCTAAGGTAACTGGTTTCCTTGGAGGAGAAAAGACATACACTTATACAAAAGAAAAAAAAATGTAATATATAGAAAAAATGTTCATCAAGTGCTCCAAAGCAAAACATCATAAAAAAAAAATCTTGGTGGTATCTTGATATCTGACTTCTAGACTCTGGAAGATGCCAAAAAATTTTCATATTTTTTTAAAGGTGTCCAATTTGTGTGTTGAAGAGAAGGAGTCTACTGGGCATAAAACCTGGGTTACACATAAGCAACATAAGAACTTCACTGCCAAATATATATCTCCAATCCAATTTTCATTGCTTAAGATACTCAACATATAATATTTTGCTTTTATTTTGCTTATGTGATTTCTTTAGTAAAATATTAAAAAATCATGGGTGAATAAAAAAACAAATTTTATTTTATATTTTTATTTTATTTTATTTTATTTTGCTTTTTGGGTCACACCCGGCAATGCAGAGGAGTTACTCCTGGCTCTGCGCTCAGGAATTACCCCTAGCGGTGCTCAGGGGACCATATGGGATGCTGGGAATCGAACCCAGGTTGGCAGCATGCAAGGCAAACACCCTACCCGCTGTGCTATTGCTCCAGCCCCAAAACAAATTTTAATAAGTTTGAGCAAAGCAATACTATTTAGTAGTAAAATAGAGTGAGCCATTCATAAAATTTAAATAAATATATCTAAAAATTTTCTTGAAGAATTCGAATACATCTCATCACTAGAAAAGGGAGATTATTTTTATTTTTGTGTAAAAATATAAAAAATAAAGACTGGTCCATAGGAAAATAAACTGTGGGGACAGACAGGGTTGGGGTAAGAAACAGATTGGAGAAATAACAAAGGACTCACTTTTTACAAAAAAAAAAAATCAAAGGTGGGATCCAGAGAAACAATACAGCATGTATGGTGCATGTCTTGCATCTGGCCAGTCTGGGTTTAATTCCTGGCACCCTATATGAACCCCCAAACCACACCAGGAAATATCTCGAAGCACAGAGTTAGGAGTAAGGACTAAACTCTGACCATAAAACAAAATTTCTTGATTAAACTGTGCATCAGTCTTAACGTGTGTTATCAGTTATCTTACAATGATTTGTGAAGAGAGAGGGTATTTCCAGTCTCAGAGATCATTTTGTTATCACATATCCAGTATATTTCTTTAGCAACTCAAGGCTTCCCAAAGTAAGTTATGTTTCTTCCTAGCAGGTATTGGAGACAATGGAACCTCTGATCTACAAATAGATCATCTATTTCCACAAATAATATGTAGAAGTAAAGTAATCTGCAGAGTAGGGGAGGATTTGTCTGCTGGCACACATAAACCAGAAAATAGTTTCCCTTTTTGTTTTAACACACCCAGGAGTGCTCCTGGTTCTCTGCTCAGGGATCACTTTGGCAAAGCTCAAGAAATCCATTGGCTGCCAGGGATGAAACTTGGGTAAGTCACAGGCAAGGCAAGTGCCTTCCCTGCTGTACTATCTCTCCAGCAGCTCTCAGGCCCCTTATGAGTTGCTTTAACATTAAGCTCATAGGTGTGAGGGGTTGCCTCCCTTTGTTTGTGTTCATTTGTTTTTAATCTCAGGAAACATTAAAATGGCATAAGAAAAAATGCCAATTTTGTTTTTGTGCCTTACTCAGTGGTGCTCAAGGAACCATATGAGGTGTTCGGCAGAGTCTGGGTTATTTCCACTCCAGGCAAACAGCTTACCCATTGCACTATCTCTGAGCCCCAGGAAATGCATTTTAAAATGGTGAAAAGATGCTTATAAAGAAAATATGGAAAGCATTTCTAAATTTCCAGAATAATTTAGAAGGGAGAAAAATTAAATGCAAGACTTTGAAACAAATGAGTCCTGATTTATCCTCCCAGAGAATTCATTTCTCTTTTCAAACATTTTTTGAAATTAACTGATTTAAATGAATCTTCATCCAGAAGCTAATTAAGAAAAAAGGTTTACTACCCTGTTAACTGCGATCATACCCGTATTTACTGTGCATTTATCCAATGGGTTTGCTATTGGTTTTAACATGGTAACAGGCGTCAGTAGAGAACACCAGACAGAAATGTAAATGATTCCTTTAAGGGTATTGTGAGAGTAGCAAGATCATTCACATAAGGTAAAGGTAAAGGCCCTCCCGTTGATCGTCAATTTGCTCGAGCGGGCCCAGTAACGTCTCCATTGGAGACTGTTGTTACTGTGTCTGGCATATCGAATACTCTCAGTAGTTTGCCGGGCTCTCCGAGAGGGGCGGAGGAATCGAACTCAGGTCGGCCTTGTTGGCCGCTTGTAACGCGAACGCCCTACCCGCTGTGCTATCGCTCCAGCCCCATTCACATAAGATGAGAAGTATAAGAAGCATCTGCCAGTTGGTACCTGAAGTTATTTTTATCTCAGGTTGCTAGAATAAGAAAATTTAATAAACACCATTGTAAAAGCTTGAGAGAGAATCATATTTGCTAGACTAGAGATATTAGGGAAAACACAACATTGAGAAAAGTTTAAATAAAAAGGCCCTTCCATATCTACTCTAATTTTTAATTGTTATTTCTCACCCCTTAACCTTTAATAACAGCATTAGCACAGATGTCCATAAGTAAAAATACTTTGTGTCTTAGAAAGTTCTTTTTTGTCTTTCTGCTATATCTCTCCTGTGAATCACGGTCTAGTTAACACTGTCCTAGCTTTCAAATTAGAGGTCAAGCATTGCCTCTTTTAGGGAATCTTAAATTTTTGAAGCTATTCCACAGTATTAATGATTTATCAATATGAGCTCTCACAAATCTACTAGTTCATCTAAATTCAATACTTATTTAACAGAAATCTATATTTTTTCATCTGGAATTTTTCCCTTTAAACAGATACCTTTCACACAAACTTGCAAACATATAAAGACTAAGGAACTAACCATTCTCATTCTGTATTCATGACACAGCACAGAACTGGGATTTAGTATCAATAAATGCTTACTGAATTAATCCATTTATATGACCTTTGAAATGCTGCCATTCTAGAGTGTATATATCATTCCACGAAGATAGCTTATGAATATAATCAGCATACTTCTTTGTAAAACTCCTTAATAAGTTTTCCAATAATTCCAATAATAAGATTTTGGAGTAACAGTCACCTTATGGAAATAAATAAAAGAATATTTATCTTCAAGTGGATAAAAAGCTAGTAAATCATATTTATAATATATCATAAAATGTGTCCAAATTATGAAAATTTTATGTATCTTCCCATTTTTTAAGGAACTACTCAGCTTGTAGGGAATCATCACACATATTGGCTTAGAATACAAACTAAATCAGAGAAAGATATGATTAAATTCTAGTTTCATGACTTTGTGCTGTGTCTTTGCTGTGCAAACATGGTTGTGATTTATTTTAATTTTCTGAACTCAAATTTGCCTTTCATAGAAAGGGAAAATATGTTGCTTTATTGTTATACTTATATTGAATACTGGCAGAGAAACACCATAAAGGTACATACTTCAGAACCTTAAAAGATCTATCCATCACCATCTCTGACCTGGAACTGCCCAGAGCTGAGTGTTATTCATATCTAATAAGTTAAATATATACTAATACAGAATAGTTTTTCTTAAGATACTCATCATCTAGCTAGAGAACTAAAATCTGCCAAAAAGAGTGGCCAAATAGTACAATAGGTAAGGCATATTGCTGGTACATGACCAATGCATGGCATACAGTCTCTCAAGCACTTCAAGAAGTGAGCCCAGCATCAGGGAGATGCAGATCAAAACAACAATGAGACATCACCTCACACCACAGAGACTGGCTCACATCAAAAAGAACAAAAGCAACCGATGTTCCCAAGCACAAAAATTTGTGAGTCTACAACTGTACCTTATGGTGTTTCACTAATAAAAATTTTTTAAAAAAAAGAAAATGATAGCTTGAAATGATGATTCTGGATAAGAACTGAATGCTGAGAGTAGGTAAAGGAATAAACATAATAACCTCTCAGTATGTGTATTGCAAACCATAATGCCCAAAAGAAGAGAGAGAGGGAAAGAAGAAAAGTGTCTACCATAGAAGCAGACTGGGGGTAAAAAAAAAATCAACCAGTGTTGGCGCATATGTGGCAAGAAAGGGACCCCCGCCCCCTTCACTGCTGGTGGGAATGCCGACTGGTTCAGCCCTTTTGGAAAACAGTATGGATGATTCTCAAGAAATTAGAAATTGAGCTCCCATTTGACCCAGCAATACCACTCCTGGGAATATATCCCGAAGAAGCAAAAAAGTACAGTCAAAATGACATCTGCACTTTTACATTCATTGCTGCACTGTTCACAATAGCCAACGTCTGGAAAAAGCACGAGTTCCCGAAAACAGATGACTGATTAAAGAAACTTTGGTACATGTACACAATGGGATACTATGCAGCCCTTAGAAAAGATGAAATCATGAAATTTACATACAGGTGTTTCTACATGGAAAGTATCATGCTAAGTGAAATGAGCCAGATAGAGAGGGACAGACATAGAAAGACTGCACTCATCTGGGGAATATAAAGTAGCAGAATGGGAGACGAACACCCAAGAATAGTTGAGATAAGTACTAGGAGGTCTGCTCCATGGCTTGAAAGGTGACAGCACATGCTGGGGAAAAAAAACTCAGATAGAGAAGGAAACACCAAGTAAAGGATATTTGGAGGATTCACTCGGGATGCAAGATGTGTGCTGAAAAACTATATACCAAACACGATCGCCACTCAATACCTCTATTGCAAACCACAACACACTAAAGGAAAGAGAGAGCAAAAGGAAATGCCCTTTCCACAAAGACCAGGTGAGGTGAGGGGAATGGGCTGGGAGGAGAGGGGGAGTCTACTGGGATCATTGGTGGTGGAAAATGGGTACCAGTGGAGGGATAGGTACTAGATCATTGTATAACTGAAACCCAAGTACAAATGTTTGTAAGTCTACAACTGTACCTCACGGCGTTTCACTAATTAAAAAAAAAAAAAGTGAGAGAGCCCAGAGTGTGAGCAAGAGTCAGCCGTGGTTACCCTGTTGTATATTTCAAAACAGCAAAAAATTGGTAAAGTTTTTTCATCATAAGAAATATTAAGTAAAATTACCATATAGGGATTATTTATAAAATATGTGATTTAGAATATAAGAAGTTTAAAGCTTGAAAGAAAAAAATGTGGACTGTTTAAATACTTTCTGTTTTATCTGTTGAAGAAGTTGGTAGAACATTGTTGGCTCACATAAGAGAGATGGGGGGAAGCAGCAGGTTGAATATACCAAAATATATTGTGAAAATAAAGATTTCCTGGTAGCAAGAGATATGAGTAAACATGGAAAAGCACGTACTAAGCATGTGGAAGGGCCTGAGTGTGCTCTTCAACACTGCATTGTCCCTACTCACTTGCTACCCAGCACTGTAAAAATGGTAGTGTAGCCCCCAGCTCAGCCAGTCAAAGCATCATTGGAAGTGGTGCAGAGCTCTATAGGGTGCAGTTCCTATTAAAAATCACCAAATTATACCTCTATGGAATTACAAAGAATATTGTAAAACCCAGCTCCCGGATGAGAACAGTGCAGAGTCTCCTGCCCCCACACCTGGTTGTCCTCGTCGGGGCCCTTAGAGGGGGTAGGTCGAGTTTCCCTCCTCATCCCGACCAGAGCTCCAGCAGCCGAAGACCTCCAAAACTAGCCACAACCATGCTGAGACCACTCTTCACACACATGAAGGTACCGGCAGAGGAACAAAGGCATACGGGTCCCAGGGCTGAGATCTCCAAGCCTGCTTGGATCAGGGCTGAGCATCCTCCACCTTCCAGTAGGCAGGGGTCACACCCACCAACTGACCCCCTAGTGCCATGTAATCCCATCAACAGCCAAGACCCAGAGACTAGAAAACCCAGCTCCTGGTTGAGCGACATATTATTATCTCATTCTTACTTTTGGACAACCTGGCAGGCTACTGAATGTAACCTGCTTACACAGCAGAGTCTGGAAAACTCCCCGTGGTGTACCCAATATGCCAAATACCAGTAACAATGATGGGTCTCATTCTCCTAACCCTGAAAGAAAGAGCCTTGAATATGGCACTTTTTAAAATCTCAGGACTAAGACGAAGGAGACATTACGGTGCCTGCTCGAGGCAATCGATAAACAACAGGATGATCGTGATCGTGATTGTGATTGTGGTTTTACGAATATTAGCTAACTACCATTGGTGCCTTTGCTATGTTAGCTAAAGTTCTAGTATTTAGTATAGATAGACACAAGCAATCCATATGAAATGCCATTGTAACCAACTTCAAGATATTTCTTAGCTCCTGTTTCAGTCACTTAACTTTTAATTTAGGGTCATGTTTCACAAAGATATACAATGTGAGAGATTGTCCTGTAAATGAATCTCTACAGTTATTCCACTATCAGAAACGTTCTTCCACTTGCTATTGGCATATTGTCCTATTGCACTTTCTTCTTATTTCTATTCTAATTTCACTTTCTACTAGAGATCATTCTCACTACCTTGTCAAAAATTTCAGTTCTCCCAGTTACTCCTATTTTTGATCTTAGGATTTACCAATCACTACCTAAAAATGGGCTGGAGCCATAGCACAGTGCGTAGGGAGTTTTCCTTGCTTGAAGCCGACCCTCGCAGAGAACCTGGCATGCTACCAAGAGTATTTTTCCTGCATGGCAAAGCCTGGCAAGCTACCCGTGATGTATTTGATATGTCAAAAACAATAACAACAAGTTTCACAATTTGTTGAGACCTTACTGGTGACTGTTCGAGCAAATCAATGAACAACGGAAGGACAGTGCTACAGTGCTACCTAATAATAGTAGGTTTTATCCACTTTATTTGGTAAATGTTTTTTTTTTCTCTATTGCAAAAGACATTTTTTTTTGTTTCTTTTGAATAGCCATTCCTCTACCAGTGCCCATTTCCCATCACCACGGATCCCAATATCTCTCCCACCTCCAATCCCCCATCCCACCTTGCCTCTGTGGCAGGGTGTTCCCCTCTGTTCTCTCTCTCCTTTTGGGTGTTGTGGTTTGCAAAAGAGTTAAGCCTGATTTTCAGGGAGAAATGTTGGATGCTTTACTTTCCATTGATGACTTTGTATATGCGGAGATGTCGCATGGCCACTTACGTGGCCGCGCAGTTTGGAATAAATGTCCTGGTTCCCACATGCCCGAGCTATGCTTGTAGAGGCTCATGGTCACTGGGGTTCCATCTGGAGAAGGCGGGATGCAGCACCTACCCCATCTGGGACCTCCCGGTGATATCGGCTCTGTTTGGGACCTGGAGCATTCTCCAGGAGCTGTGAGGTCCTCCAGCGGTTTTCTTCTTTGTTGCTGTGTTCTGTAAAGATGGCTATTTGGTAAATGTTTTATTATCCTCCAAGCCAGTATTCAAACTCATATATTCCTGTACCACAGCCCCAGAACCACATCTGTCAGAAAATAAAAGCTACCCAGTATTTGTTAGAAATGTGAATTAATATTTGAAAGGCTCACTGAAGGAATGATAGCTATTGATCATTTCTCCATACAAGGAAGGCACTGTTAACACTGATTTGGTAATTTACCCCTGGAAAATTCAAAGACATGGTAAATTGAAATTTGAGTGCAGATTTCTCTAACCCCAATTCTTCAAAACTTTTCACTATGACATTCTTTCATTTGTTTAAAGTAAAATCATTTGAGTGGCTGGAGAAATATTACAGTGGTCAAGGCTCATGCCTTGCATGCCTGCATCACTGTTTGATATAACTCTTTTTCACCAATATTGCCAGGTGCAGTTTTGAGGTCTTCCCCACCCCAACACCACTAGGGTGTCCCTGATAACCTCTGACACCACAATATCTGAACAGCACCACATCCTCAATCCTCAATTGAAATGCCAGCTTGGTTGGCTAAGAATTTCTAGGAGGGAGTCCTGGGACTTCAGGTAACTCTTCCAAGGACCATCATAAATAATTAAAGTAAACTAATTTACACATGTACTTATGCATTAGCACAGCAGGTAGGGGTGTTTGCCTTGCACGCAGTCAGTTGATTTGATTCCTCCATCCCTCTTGGAGAGCCCGGCAAGCTACCGAAAGTATACCACCTGCACAGCAGAGCCTAGCAAGCTCCCTGTGGCATATTCAATATGCCAAAAACAGTAACAAGAAGTCTAACAATAGAGATGTCACTGTTGCCCGCTCAAGCAAAGTGATAAACAATGGGAGGACAGTGTACAGTGCTAATGCTACAGTGCTACTTATGTATTAAACCAGAAGGTAATAAAAAATAAAAACAGAAGTAAATAGATGACTATGACACCACTTTTCTATATGCAGATTGCACACTATGGAAGATGATGAAGAGGACATTTTACTAAGAGACTGATCATCTGTTGGTTTAAATTCTTACTGCAGAGAGGAATATAGTGTAGAAACTCTTATACTAGAAGAAGGGGGTTATTGAGCAGGTGCAAAATCAAATGATGTGGAAGTGTAATTATCTGTCTACTTGTCCCTGGCCATCATCATGAGAATAGCTTAATGGAGTTGAAAGCCAGTTTGGTTCGGAGTGCCATGGGTGGAGGCAGTAAATAGACTATGAGATGAAAAGGATAGATTTTCACCTTTTTATTTTTTTCTTGTAGAAACCTATCTAATAGGACACAGTGTAGAAATTTTAAACAGGAGACGACTCCTTTGATTTACTGCTTTTTCGTAACTACTTGCAATGCCATCCTACATTCAGAGAAGAGAAATTTGATACTCAAATATCATTGTTCTCCCTCTTTATGCTTAATTATACCTTGGGACTCAGGTGTTTGATTCACAGAATGGGTTCATTTCCAATATTTATTGTTGAGGAATCTACTTTTTTGCAAAAATTAGAGATTTGGGGCTGGAGCTATAGCACAGTGAGTAAGGCGTTTGCCTTGCACACAGCCAACATGGCTGACACAGGTTCAATTCCCAGTATCCCATATGGTCCCCGAGCACCGCCAGGAGCAATTCCTGAGTGCATGAGCCAGGAGTAACCCCTGGGCATTGCCGGCTGTGACCCAAAAAGCAAAAAAAAAAAAAATTAGAGATTTGTGAAAAATTTTAGTTAGACATTGCTACCTAACAATTAAAGTCATTTAAAACAATACACATTCTCTGACAGGTTGGGTGTCCAGGAATAATTACCAGAATCCTCCATTCAGTGTCTGTTAAGCCTTAAAATTAAGCCATGGGACATGGAAGCATTCTCATCTGAGCCTCCATGCCTAATAATTCACTTGATGATTGGCAGGTTTCAATACCTTGCAAGTACTTGAGGGGGAGATTCAATTTCATGCAGACTAGATCTTGGAAGGTGGCCCTCAGTTCCTGGCCATGTGGCCATATGCATAAAGCTCCTCACAAAATATAAGTTTGTTTCTTCAAAGGCAGACTGCTTCCTTGATGAGGAGCAGTACAACCGTATGTAATATGATCCCAAGATGTATGTAGTTGCTTAAATGCAGGTCACAGATTAGCACTCAACAGAAGTGCAATGCACAATGCATAGCCACTGGGCATTGGAGATTCCGGGGATGACCAATAGGCTTGTGTTCTTTATGAGATTTCAATGATAAACTTCCATGTGGTGATTTGTTAAATTATTAATTCCATTGGGCTGGAGCGATAGCACAGTGGGTAGGGTGTTTGCCTTGCATGCAGCCAACATGGCCGGCCCGAGTTCGATTCCTCAACCCCTCTTGGAAAGCCCGGCAAGCTACTGAGAGTATCTCGCCCTCATGGCCAAGCCTGGCAAGCTACCTGTGACGTATTTGATATGCCAAACACAGTAACAAGTCTTACAATGTTACTGGGTCCGCTTGAGCAAATCGATGAACAACAGGAGGACAGTGACAGTGACAGTGACAGTGACAGTGATTAATTCCACCACTCTTAGCTCAGGCTGTTATAAGAAGTTGTCATAGAATGAGTGACTTAGGTAGGAGAAAATTTAAAAGTGACTTAAACCAGTGATTTTGACACTTTTTCCTTCCCCTGACTGGAACAGTTTCATATGGCATAAACAACATTTCACACAGTTTAGAGGCCAGGAAACAAGGTAAAGGCACTGGCAGATTGTGTGTCTGCTGAGACCACTTTCTTGGTTTGCAGATATCCCACCTTTTCACAGTATCGCCCATAGTTAGAGAACAAGGTGGAAACAAGCTTTGTGGTGTTCAAGGGCACTTCATCACTGCTCCACCCTCCCATTATCTCCCAAATGTGCCGCTTCCTAATATCACAGAAGAGGTTTGGTTTCCAAGAGACCAACTGGGGATAGCAGACTGTAGTCTCACACGATAATAACATCACATTGCAGTTTCAAAAATTAAAAAAAAAAAACTCTGTGTCAAACTTCTTCACAACTCACCTTTACATGCCGCTGAGCCTGATATGTTTAAACAATCTCCAGAGATGAAGTTGGTTCCACTTCACAACTGATTAGAATCACGCATGCTCTGGGGATGCTGTAATTGCAACACCTGTTAATAAATGTGAACAGCTCTCAGGATTCTCATGACTTCTCTATTTAAAGCATTTTTTCTTTGATAATTATAATTTTTATGCAACAACAACAAAAAAAAGTGTGGCAGATGTGGAGATCAACGGGTCTATGTAGTTATGTTTTTTAAAAAAATGCCAGTGAAAAGAGGTCAGAAAGAAGAGCAGGAAGCCAGAATTTCCCAATTTATGTGAAACCTTTAACCCACAAAGACTTCATAGGCAATTGTTTTGTAAAATGACATCCAAACAGTTGTAACTGCCAGCAGCTATTTTATTCTTGACATCAATTTCTGAAAACATCACCTGTGAAAAGTTCAACATTTAGCATTTCCTATTGTTTTCTATTTTCTTTGAGTACAGATCTAGTTCATGTGAAAACTGCCATTTGAGGAAAAGAACAAATACTAATGACTCCCAGATGAGATCAAGGGACATAGGAGATCTAAGGGGCAGGTGAGTGGACATTGGAGTCAGAAGACCTTTGCACTACTTTGGGCAAATCGTGATTCCCAGAAAGGCAATTAACCTCTCTGAGCCACTGTTTCTGATGTGCAACATGAAAGAAATAGATGTTCCTACCTAGTCCTTTGATATTTTATGAGTAGCAAAAAAGGCAGTCATTAAAATAAAGAGAAGAGCTTTTACTACATTCCCTATATGTAATTCTTCATTATTTTCTGGGGGACAAAAAGAATGAAAGAAAAAAAAAGAGGCATTTACATGGTTCCCAAACTAAATCTGAATAGAAAAAGTCTAAATTTAAAGAACATGCCCATCTATCTGATTAGTTAAATAGTAATGTGATCTCCAACTGGATATCATCAATTTAGGAAGTAAATTGGCCTAATTCGGCAAATCTCAAACTTTTTTCTCTTTCATATGAATCACCTGGGTGTTTGAAAGGAAGCTACCATATTTCATTTCCGGATGTTCTGATATAGAAGGTCATGAGTGGGTCTCATAAGTGATATTTTTACCTAAGTTTGAAGCCTCTTTCCTAGACCTCATTTTATAATATTATTATCCCAAATTATAAGAAGTCTTATGTTTCACTGATTTCTTTTCCAGGTAGAGTATTCCAAAAGTTCTCTGGCACAAACTTAACCTCACTGACTTTGCGCATTCTTCCCATGCCAGTTCTTCTTTTCTCACATAAGCTATGGTTCAGATTCATTTTAATGTATTTTAATGTCACTTTACCCAATAAAGTATACAGACTCATTTAATTAGGTCTCAAACATTTTATAATATGATGCCCTTTGCTTCATAGCAATTGCCATAGTCATAGTTAATTAATATCTGTGCAATTATTTATGAACTCTCCTCACTAGGATATAAGATCACTAATGTTAGACAAGAGTTTTTACTTATCCTTAAAAATGAGTTGAACATAGTATTTGAAGCACAGATATTTGTGAGAGGAATGTAGTATAATCAACAAATAAATCTCTTTTTTTTAGGAATGTAAATAGAAGTTCCCAAAGAGAAGACATAAACTACAAGTAAAATTATTTAAATATCCTGAAATGGGGGAAAGGAGTTTGATTCAGCAGTTAGCACTTGCCTGGTATGTTTGTGAATGAGCTTGATTCCTTGAAATATCAGAATTAATTATTGTATATCCTGGTATCAGATGTACAAAGATATGTCACAGAACAATATTTTATTTCAGATATGATCAACAATTTCAGTTTTCAGTAAAAGAATCACCTAAAACAGTTTATTTAAAAAGTGAATAAATCCCAACCTGATTCTTCAGGGTAATTATTTAAATTTTTCATATTACAAGCGTAAAATCATTCAGGTACTCTTAAAATTTCTAGTTAATAATACTGATATTGATATTGGTATAATACTGATACTGATGATAATGATTAAGGGGTCAAAAAGCACAGGTATGGGAGAAGCATGCTGAAAGTAGACTATAGACCAAACATGATTGCCACCCATTGCCTCTTTTGCAAACCACAACACCCAATAGGAGAGAGAGAACAAAAGGAAATGCCTTGCCACAGAGGCATGGTGGGGGGGGGGGATGAGGGGTGGCAGGGATACTGGGATCCATGGTGGTGGGAAAAGGGCACTGGTGGAGGGATGGGTATTTGATCATTGTATAATTGAAATGCAAGCACAAAAATTTGTAAGTCTACAACTGTACCTCATGGTGTCTCACTAATAAAAAAAAGCACAGGGACAAAAAATGTGAGATTATTAATACAATTTTGAGGGACCATTTCTTCATTAATAGGAAGGTAAAAAAACTCATTGAGAGCCAAAGAGTCAGTACAAAGGTTAAGGCACTTGGTTTGTACATGTCCAAACCTGGTTTCGTTCCTGGCATTGCATATGGTTTCCCAGAGCAGTATTATGAGAGATCCCAGAACATAGAGTCAGGAGTTAGCCTCAAGCTCAGCCAGCTGTAGCCTAAAACAAACAAGTCACATAGAAAAATGAAGAAAGTACTCAACGTTAATACTAGTAAAACTCACTTTTGATGGAAGGTATTTACAATTATGTATAATAGAAAATTTCTCATCTAACAGGACAAACACACTTGGTTGACAAGTTATTAGGAAAACCAGGTGAAATAAAAAATAATTTGAAAAATGATATATGTGGCTTAAGATCATAAGAACATTTAAAACACTCATTTTTGAAAATATAAGAATGTATATTCTCTATGTTGTCTGCTGATGTAGAAGTAAGGTTTCTTCCTTGAATGAATATGCTAGTGGATATTTGTATAACCTTTCTTGCTAAAATACCATTAATGTGCCTTCTATAATTTCCAGTTTGAGTCTCTTAAAATGAAAATAAAAATCTAAAAGACATGTAAACAAATCCCAGTACAAACAATTTGCAGACGTTTAAGGCTCCCACACCACAATCTTTTATTCATCTATTCATCTTCTGGATCTATTCTGGTAACAGTTTTGTTTCAGTCGTTCGCCTTCACAAAGTTGAATCTTTAAACCTACTTAGACTGAAATCTTCTATAAATTAGTCTATAAATCTTCTTTTTTGAATTAATATTTAATCAAAGTAATTACTATATTAATTATAATAATGATTCTAAGATATTTTGGAGACAGATAAAAATAATTCTTGGTAACTATGCAGTTCAGTTGGTTGAGTCAAAAATTATTCAAACTGAACTTGAAGATTTGTGTGTGTATATAGATAGATATAAATTTACATATATAAATTTTTTTTCATTTAGGGGCCATACCTAGCGGTGGTGCCCATGGTATATTTCTGGCTCAGGGATCACTTCTGGTCTTATTTCAGGGACCATATCCTATATCAGACCAGGGCCAGCTGCAAGAAAAGCAAGAGCCACTTCCCCTGTGTGCTCTCTCTCTCTCTCTCTCCCTCTCTCTCTCTCTCTCTGTCGCTTGGTCTCTGTCTCTGTCTCTCTCTCTTTCTCTTTCTGCTTTTAGGGTCACATCTAGTGATGTTTACGTGTTACTCCTGGCTCTGCACTCAGGAATTACTCCTAGTGTTACTCAGAGAGCCATATGGGATTCCAGGGATCGAACCCAGGGTCAGATGCATGCAAAGCAAATGCCCTCCCACTTTGCTATCACTCTGACCCTCCTGTGCTATCTCTGGACCTCTAGAAGAGATTCTATAAGACTCACTTCACTGAGAAAGAAACATATCCATCCATTTGTTTAATTACATAGTAACTAAGAAAGATTCTTGTGCTGTTTAAAATCTATTGAAGGGTAATTAGTATATTGAAAATACTCACAAATGCAAGTTACTCTATAGCAAACCATGTTATAGTTATGTGAAAATCAATATTGATTTATGTGGTATCATAAGCTTTGTGTTTGGATCAAAATCCAGTTACCAAAAGTACTGTAGCACTGTCCTCCCGTTGTTCATCGATTTGCTCAAGCGGGCACAGTAACCTCTCCATTGTGAGACTTGTTACTGTGTTTGGTGTATTGAATATGTCACAGGTAGCTTGCCAGACTTTTCCTTGTGGGCGAGATACTCTCGGTAGCTTTCTGGGCTCTCCAAGAAGGGTGGAGGAACCAAACCTGGCTCAACCGGGCTGGCCCGCATGCAAGGCAAACGCCCTACCGCTGTGCTATCACTCCAGCCACAAAAGAAGTAGAGAAAAACCTTGAGAGACCAGACATTTTGGGGTAAATTACTAGTGAAATTTTTTAATTAGTTCAAACAAAGATTTATGTTCTAATTTTAAATGAATAGATCTTAAGATGCTGATGTTAAGTGAAATAAATCAGCATCACCAACATAGATACTGTATAATTTCAGTCTTAAGTGTAAACAAAAAGTTCTGTGTTGCTGCTATTAGATTTGCATACATATCAATGTTTTTTAGACATATATATGATCTTCATAGGACAGGGAAAAACAGTCATTTGTCCTAAATCTCTATAATTTCTATAGTGTCTAGGGTAAATCTTTACTTTTTTGTCTTAATATGTTTATCCATGACAAATTGAAATTAAAAAAACAGTTCCAGGAAAGAATTTTTCGTTTGTTTTTATACATCTAATTTTTCCTGAATTATAATTTTACTTTACTTTTTTCTTTCTGTTTTTCACTTTATTACTTTCCTTCTTTTAAACACTCCCTCTCTTCCTTTTAATTTTTGTAAAAGTAATATTAGCTTTTTATAGCTAATAAGCTGC
Organism: Sorex fumeus; assembly: GCF_029834395.1. Lineage (NCBI taxonomy): Eukaryota > Metazoa > Chordata > Mammalia > Eulipotyphla > Soricidae > Sorex > Sorex fumeus. The sequence goes on from NW_026606064.1 coordinate 17,756,809, forward strand.
TAATAAAATCCAGATCCCGGACGAGAACAGTGCAGTCTCTGCCCCCGCGCCTGGGTGTTCCTTCCCGGAGTCCCTTGGAGGGGAGCGGGTTGAGCTTTCCTCCCCGCCCCGACCAGGGCTCCGGCAGCCGAAGACCTCCAGGACCAGCCACCACCATGCTGAGACCACTCTCCGCACACATGAAGGTACTGGCAGAGGGACAAAGCCACGCGGGTTCCGGGGCCGAGACCTCCAAGCCTACTCGAATTGGAGTCGAGCATCTTCCACCCAGATCCTCCAAATTCCAGTAGGCGGGGGTCACACCCACCACCTGGCCCCCTGGCGCCGTGTAATCCCATCAGCGGCCAAGACTCAGAGACTATAACAAAATTTTTTTTTATGACATCTTATTGTCTTATTCCTACTTTGGACAAACTTGCAGGCTATCGAATGTAGCCTGCCCACAGGGCAGAGTCTGGCAAACTCCCCGTGGCGTACCAAATATGCCAAATACCAGTAACAATGATGGGTCTCGTTCTCCTAAATAGCCTTGAATATAATCTCAGGGCTAGGATGAAAGAGACGTTACTGGGGCCTGCTCGAGGCAATCGACGAATAACAGGATGATGAAATGAAAAAAAAAATATTAGCTTAAAATATGATTTAATTTTAAGTAAATAATTTTATACAGGACAAAAGAACATACCATTAGGATTGCTTCTTCCAATACCATCCAATAGAACCCTAAACGTTTTCCCTGTGTTAATCTTCATATCTCTCATGAAATCAAATAAGATTTTTTATTTCACTTTGTTTGTTTGCTTGCTTTGTGTCTTTGCCTTACACTTGAGTGAAATCATACAGTATTTATGTTGGTGTTACTGATTTATCTCACTTAACATAATCACCTTAAGACACATCCATTTAAAATGGCAAGATTTCATTTTTTAATCTGAATTATAGTTCACTGTACATATATAGCACATTTTTATTCATCTGCTGTCAGTACACAACTGGTATTGGGAAAAATGAACAGTGAAATACAAAAGAATGAAACCATAACACTGCCTTACGAGTCAAAAATATTTATTAAAATAGAGTAAATAGTTGAATGTAAGTCCTGAAAACATAAGTAGATATTAAAGATAAAGCATAAGAGAAATATAGAAAAAATGTGGAAATAATCTCATCAACCTCAGCCTTTAAATATGTCTTTGGGAGTATAACTGGCCCATTAAGAAAAGCAAAAGAAAAAAAATAAATGAAAATTTATTTTGGGAGGAAATATACCACAAAATCAAAAAGGCAACCTAATTTTGAGATAATATTCTTGAATTACAATTCAATAAGGATTTATTATACAAAATATATAAAGAACTCATTCAGTGATATAACAAAGCCAAGAAAGACACAGTGGTTGCTAACAACACTAAAATCATGAAAAACTGTTTATCATCACTTATAAAAAAGGCAAATGAATACCACAGTAAAATATCCCATCATATATGTGAGAATGAACTATATTTTAAAAAGAAAAATAAACAAAACCAAGTGTTCGTAAAGGTGTAGAGGTAACTCGTGGGAATATAAAAAGTCCTGTCAGTATAATATGGAAGTTTCTGGAAAAAAATTATAAAATAGATCTGCCATTAAATATATTATCTAACAATTATCCTTCTAGGCATCTATCTGAAGAATATGAAGAATATGAAAATACTCTCAAAAAGATAAATGCAATTTAGGTTCATTGCAACACTCTTCACAGTTAAAAAAAAAAAAATAAGAAAACAGCCTGGTAGAAAAGTTTTGTAGATTGGCAGTTTGTTAAATTAAAAAAAATCGCATTAAATTCTATTACATTTTTAGTGCTCAGGCCAAGAAGAAAAACAGTATATATACACATATACACATGTGTGTGTATATAGCTCAGTGGGTAGGGAGTTTGCCTTGCACGCGGCCAACCCACGTTCGATTCCTCCGCCCCTCTTGGAGAACCCGGCAAGCTACCAAGCTACCTCATGGCAAAGCCTGACAAACTACCCGTGACAAATTCGATATACCAAAAACAGTAACAACAAATCTCACAATGGAGACTTTACTGGGCCCACTTGAGCAAATTGATGAACAATGGGAGGACAGTAACAGTGATATATATATATATATATATATATGTATATATATATATATATTCCAGCTACCATAAAAGTCAAAATTAATTTGAATTGAAACAATGAAAATGTGCTGAAGCTAGTAGTGCTTGTGGCATTACTATATTAAATGCTACTTAATGCTAAATTTTGAAATAGCTCAGATGGCAAGTAGGACTAAAAGAAGTAATCCCAGGAAAATTACACTGTTTGTAATGCATTTGCTAATAAGTAGAACCTTTTATGAAAGCCTGAAAAAGGTAATTGACTCATAATGGTTAGGTGTAGGGGATGTTAATGAAGGTGTCCTAATAAAAATAATTTTAAGCTTTAAAAGTCCTTGTAAGATTTTTTTAAGTCTTATGGTTACCACTAAGATGACATATGATTTATATGATTTTAGAGGCAGGTAAAAATATGATATAACTGAACTAAAATCTAAAGTGAGGATCATGATCCAAGAACCAGGTAACTGTATAAATTTTAAAAATCAGGCAGAGATTCTCCCTAGAATACCATTTATTAGCCATTTCCTGATCAAGGCTCCCTTGGGACCTTGTTTCTTTTTCTTTCCCCTGTTGCTCTCTGTATTACGAGTAAACACCTAATGTCATATTATGATCCATCTATTTACATGTTTTTTCACCTGTGACCATGTTGGAATATCCTGGGTGCTCACAGAAAGCTACATGGCCTCATTTAGGAAATGCTCCCCAGAGATGCCAAAAAGAACCAGTCCTACCACTACCCTACTTTATTCTTGTCATACTATGTTAAACTTTTTTCCCTATAGAATTTTAAACGAACAAACTTGTGTTATTTTAAGTCATTCTTTTGATTTTTATTTTCATCACCATGATTTCCAGTTTTGGAGTGCCCAATAACCCCACCATTTCCTCAGGGTCTTCCAATGCCCTCTGCTGCATCATCCCCAATATTTCCGCACAGCTCATGGTCCTGATAAGCTCCATTTTTTAGATATGTTCTTAGAATTTGAAGCATTTTTAAAAGATTATTATGTGCCAGGATAGAAAAGGATGGAAAAGAATAATGAATGGATGAATAAAAATAAAACATTCATCAATATGGCAGTTTCTGTATATTATTATAACTTAAAACTACTTTCCCCTTTCTAGATCTTGATTTATGATAGTTTTATAAAATAGGTGAATATTAGAAATTTTAATATAAGATTATTTTTCAAATCATAAACATTTAAAAAACAAATTATTTTGCCCCATATTTCAATAGAACAATAATACATGATATGTTGATGGTAGACAATGATAAATTACATTATCATAATATAAAAATTGTGCTCATTATTTGAATGATTATAAATATCATTCCTTATGTATATAATTAGTTTATAACAAAAGTTTTCACCAACAGCAATTTTAATTCTGCATTCTGAATTAAGTTTAAATGAATAAATAAATAAGTTTTAATTCTGTTACTCTGAAATAAGTTTAAATGAATAGTTTAAAGAGTACTTTTCCAAAACCAACTTTCACATTTAAAATGGTTTTATGTAAAAAAATTTTATGCTGACTGCTATAATAAATTGCCACAGGTGATATTACTTTGTGACTTAAGACAATCATTTTTTTCCTCTCACAGTGTGAGGTTCAAATGTCCTAAATAAAGGTATTAGAAGATTTTATTCCTTCTTTATTGCCTGATCTCTATTATAATCCTTGACATGTAGATCCAGTCTTTTTCTCTATTTTCACATGTTTTTCCCCCATTCTCAAGTCTATCTCTTTTTTTTCTCATTAAGGCACTTATAACTCCAGTTAAGACAACCCCAAATCCAGGATGACAAGATCTGATGATTCTTAAGTTATCCACAAAGACTCTACCAACAAATAAGATTATGTGCACATTATCAGGAATTAGGATCTGAGCCATCTGGGGTGGGAGAGAACATTACACCCACTATGGGAGATGGATTATGTTTATGTTTATTCAATATGAGGTTGTATATTGTAGCTTCTGTGGACTTTTGATTGCTATGAAGAGTTGAACCCATGGAAATGATAACCAGATTTCATTATGCTAGACTATTTTCTTAGAATTCTAAAGGCTTTACCTCGTAGAACAGATTTTTGCTTTGATGCATGAACATCTGCTCATTCCTCATAAAATAATTCATACTCTTACAAATGGAAAATAATCATGAATTTAGACTGGTGGCTTTTCTTATGGGAAAATAATCAGAACTCCCCAGATTTTACTTTAAGATATTGGTGATACTGAGCGATAACATATTTTGCTGTTAGATTGACAGATTGTCTTAAAACAACATTGAGTATGTCAGTTATGGGTTTTAAGGTTGTTCATAGTTATTTTTTTCCCTTTGTATTTTCAGATCATCAACCTTCTGGATTGTGGAATCATCTGTTTCTCTTTTAAAACAACTCAATTGCTCTTGATCTGGGAACTGCATCTATAAGTCCCTGATCTATATCTCAGTAAAGGAGTTTATCAGTTACTATCACTAGCATCTTCTCATTCTCTGTGTAGTTCAGAATTTTTCCTCTTTTTAAATAAATATTTACTGTTAACTCTTCTGTAAAGGCAAAAAAAGATATAAACATTGTGATTGACTGACACATTTTGATCCAGAATAGGAATCACAATCACCTATGCTCGAGCGGGCCCAGTAACGTCTCCATTGGAGACTTTGTTGTTACTGTGTCTGGCATATCGAATACTCTTGGTAGCTTGCTGGGCTCTCCGAGAGGGGCGGAGGAATCGAACTCGGGTCGGCCATGTTGGCCGCTTGTAAGGCGAACACCCTACCCGCTGTCTCTGAGCGATAGCACAGTGGTAGGGCGTTTGCCTTACAAGCGGCCAACATGACCGACCCGAGTACGATTCCTCCGCCCCTCTCGGAGAGCCTGGCAAGCTACCGAGAGTATTCGATATGCCAGACACAGTAACAACAAAGTCTCCAATGGAGACATTACTGGGCCCACTCGAGCAAATCGACGATCAACGGGAGGGCCTTTACCTTTACCTTACCTTAGGAATCACAAATTGACATTTAGGTGAATAAGTGATGACTGAATAAAATTAAATAAGCACATAAATACACGGAATGAAAAATTAAGGTAAGAAATAAGTATGATATGCCTACCATATTCAGTAGTTCTGATATGTAGAAAACAGTATCAGTGGCAAATAAGATTCACATGAGTCATGAAAACTAAGGCATAGTAGCAACTTAACTGTATTTCTAATTATGCCCTTGAACAAATAAATTTATTCCACTCAGCCATGAGTTTTCTCAATTATAAAATGATTGGTTTATATTAGATTATTTGACTTTCTTTTAGGTTTTTAGCGTTTCATTAGATAGCAACAATGTTAGAACATGGAAAATTCATTTGAAACTTCTATCACTGGAGATAAATATTTTCTTAGCAATAACTTTTGAAGTTTCTGCCTATCCTCAGAGACAATTCATTCCATCTGAGCCTACTTTACTCCTTTAAAAACTTTTTTTTAATAGAGAGGATTAGCTATATTGACATCAAAGTGCAATGTGGATTTTATACTGGCTCCTATGGAATTTATTGTGTAAATTACATGTAATGGAGAAGAATCGATACAGATTCTGCCACATTGTTCGTCTTTGGGAACAAGGTCCAAGATCCTTTCATATGCTGATATTTTTATATACATGGGCAAATATTTCCTAATTTAATTGAGTTGTAACTTATGTGGCACTGTAGCACTGTCCTCCCATTGTTCCTCAACTTACTCTAGCGGACCCAGTAACATTGTGAGACTTCTTGTTACTGTGTTTGGCATATAGAATGTCAAGGGTAGCTTGCCAGGCTTTGCCCTGTGGGCAAGATACTCGGTGGCTTGCTGGGCTCTCGAAGAGGGGCAGAGGAATTGAACCCGGGTCACCCTGGTCAGCAGCATGTAAGGCAAACACCCTACCAATGTGCTATCATTGAATTTTGTTTGTTTATTATAGATTTGAATAAATCCAGAGTCATTTTTTATACTTCCCTATTCCAAGCAATTCTGGAATAATAGGTATCTGCCACTAGAATGGATAAAGACTAGAAACTAAAAAAAAAAAAAAAAATTACAGTACACTTTCCTTTAGAATTAAAACTCTGTAAACTGTCCCTCCTCAGAGACTCCATAAATGGTTATCTGCTACAGAGGAGGTAGTTATTAGCTGCTTCGATTATCCATAGAAGATGATTTTGTTATTTAGTTTAAAGTAAATACAGCAACAAGTAAGTGTTATATTACATCTAACAAAAGCTTTTTGTTGTTCTGAATATTCTCTGATTCTATAAAATATGTAACATGCTGGATTTCTGACATCTTAGAATTTACCTTAGCTTGAGCAAGGATTAATGGTACAAAGGCATAATTCTACCAATATTATCTAAGAGGAAGAAACAAATAAGAACTTGAGGGTCTTAAAGAAAAAAGAGATTGGTGACTCTTGGAGATGGCTCAATACCCTGGATCTCAGGCTTTGCATGTGGGACATTGTTTCATGCCCCATTCTTGAATGTCCCCTGAGTACCATGGTAGTGGCCAAGAGAAAGAAGAGTTGAATATTGAGAATATATTTGGACAAAAGACCTGAGAAAGGTGACAGGTATTGTAGACACTGAAAAATGAGTTTTCATAAACTATAATGAGAGTTAGGTGCAACCTTAATTTGAGCAATATATGATATATGGAATATATACTAAAAAAACAAGACTAAGGAGATAGACTGGATTATACAAAAGTCATGCCATTGAAAGCTACACTAAAGCTTAAAAAATTACATTTGAAGCATTTTGTTAGTTAAATGGATAGGGAGCCAAAAGACAAGTAGTTCACGGTATCCTCTTTCTATAAAGAGGACATATTCAAGATAAAAAAAATACTGGGAAAATAAAACCAGGGAGAATTAAAATTTGCAGTTTTACTTGTCATGCCTATTTGCATAATAATACCTTGTATTCTATTATTCAAATAATGTTTTTCATCGCTAAGTGCTTAATAAGCACCCACAAAATTAGTAAGTTAGACAAAAATGATATGCAAATCACAAGTTTTCAGGTGCATTTCATAAATATAATTTTCCCTGCTGTTTAAGTGTTCTAAATACTTTTTACCTGCTTTTTATTTAGAAAAAGCTTGTAATTTCTTGTCAATGTTTTTACATTTCCTGTTGTTTGGATAGTTGAAGAGATGGTTCCTGTCATTTATTATGATATCTATGTCAAAGAGACTGGTACTCTTCCAATAGAAGTTCCTCTCCCTTAACCTAACCATGTCTCACATCTCAGGTCATTATCTAGGACATTACCAGCAATTACTTCAGATTTACATTTAAAATGTTTCCTCCTTACATTATACATCGTTTCATAAATTGTTCTACATTGGTGAAGAAGGAATATATTTTACAACTATGTACAGATAAACATACATGTTCATAAAATCATCTATTGTTGCCATATCTGAAACTAAAAATGGGAGTAGGACTAGGAATTCTAATCCCCTAATCATAGGACAAATTTTCCAGGTAATCAACACTTCTTTATAGTTTTATACAAAAGACACATAATAAAATGTTCCCTTGTCACTCTTATCAATAATGAAATTACAAAATAATCAGCATCCTAAACCAGGAAAGAGTCTAAAGAACACAGAGTTGAGAAATTTGTAGTTTAGTCTTTTAAAAGGTCAAAACATGAATTTCTGAAAATCACAGTATCACAGCACCAAAATCAATAGTCTTTGTTAGAGTTTTAGGGATGTGTCATGTCAGCTGATACACAAAGTCACATATTTCATGAAACTGAATTGAATCAAATACATACACAATGAACTACAATTAGAACAAGATTAAATATAAAATAAGCTAAAATTATATATGAATCACAAGTGTAGAGCATCCTTTCACAGCCTGTATTCTATAAAGTAAACCGATATCTATACTCATAACTATACCTTGAATATTTTGTATTCCATATGTCTACAATTACAGTTACAGTCCTCCCATTATTCATTGATTTGCTCGAGTGGGCCCAGTAACGTCTCCATTGGAGACTTGTTGTTACTGTGTTTGGCATATCGAGTACGTCACGGGTAGCTTGCCAGGCTCTGCCGTGCGGGCGAGATACTCTCAGTGGCTTGCCGGGCTCTCCGAGAGGGGCAGAGAATCGAACTCGGGTCGGCCATGTTGGCTGCATGCAAAGTAAACGCCCTACCCGCTGGGCTGGAGCTATAGCACAGCGGGTAGGGCGTTTGCCTTGCGCCCAGCCAATGAGGGGAACCCATATGTCTAATTGCACATAAATACTTTAGGAAACTTAGAATACTTAGAATGCTTGAAAAATTTTTTAATCTCTGTTAAATATTCACATTATTTGTTTTATAGTGATTAGCCAGAAATTTTCGTATGCCATTTATTTACAAAGGATTAAGATCTTTCTTTATACTCAGCTTACTTATAGCATGCCTTAAAAAACCAGTTGAATATATTGAGTTTGCATCAATGTAATTCAAATAACAGTATATAAAATATATCTAGGAAAGAGTGTGAAATTACATTTCTAAATGAAAGTGACATAGACTAGTTATCTAAATAAGTACTGGTAAGGATGAAAGCAAATAAAAATGCCTGCACACTTAAAATGTGTATTCAGATATTTTCCGTAAAAAGAACATCATTTAGAAGATTGGACTCATAACATTGATAGAAGGTTGAAAGTTGACATTGCTTAAACTGACAATAGAAGCTAAATAGTCTGTCTGATTCATACTAATTCTCAGAACTTTTCACAGTATTTCCCAAAGTGGGTGATACTGCTCTCTTCTGTATACTATGATATAAATGATGCCAGAATGATCCAGAGGACATTAGTGGTTTTGGGTTGCAATATGGAGGGTGATGTTTTCTGTTCTTTGCTATTCAAGAAGGTAGATTTCCAACGAAATGCTAAGTTATTTTTTTTTTTCCTGAATGGTGGGCAATAGGCCAGTCTTAGCAAAGACACGGTGTAGATAGTATACTCTAATCCTTGTGATAATTCTGTTAAATGAACTCCCTGATAAATGAAGTAATGTTGTTTGGCAGGAGGAAAGTAATGCTGTTAGAAGGGTGACACGGATTTAAAATTATTTATGATAAACTAACCTGGCAGTTATAATGCAATGAATGGTTCCCTGGAGGATGTCATGTAAGCTATACAAGTGAAGCTTATTTTAATAACCTAAATATTTTCCACTGAGTGACACAAATGTCTGAAGCTAATACAGAGTGAGAGAACATAGTTTGACCTGGATGCTTGAGATCATTCTCTTTTATTTGCCTGAATCTCTTGCATTTTTGTATCTTTCAAGTTATAATAAAGGTTGAAACTAAGTAAAACCTTATAATTGATTCTTATTTGGTAGCAAGTATTTTCTGTTAGCACATATATTTTTTCATTTTCTTCATTTTAAATTACAGTAGGATTGAATGAATATAAATATAATACTAAGCAAAACATATGTTCGAACTAGATGGCTTTATGTCTAGAATTTGAAGAAAAGTTCTCAAAAAAGCAACCTATGACGGGGCTGGAGTAATAGCACAGCAGGTAGGGCATTTGCCTTGCATGCGGCCGACCCGGGTTCAATTGCCAGCATCCCATATGGTACCCTGTGCACTGCTAGGAGTAATTCCTGAGTGCATGAGCCAGGAGTAACCCCTGGGCATTGGTGGGTGTGACCCAAAAAGCAAAAAAAAAAAAAAGCAACCCATGGCTTGCTAAACAAAATAGTTACTTAAGTTATGAAAGATACAAAAATGCAAGAGATTCAGGCAAATAAAAGAGAATGATCTCAAGCATCCAGGTCAAACTATGTTCTCTCACTCTGTATTAGCTTCAGACATTTGTGTCACTCAGTGGAAAATATTTAGGTTATTAAAATAAGCTTCACTTGTATAGCTTACATGACATCCTCCAGGGAACCATTCATTGCATTATAACTGCCAGGTTAGTTTATCATAAGTTATGTTTAGCTAAACTAAACAAATAGTTACTTAAGTTATGTACTGAGACTATTACAAATTATAGTGTCCTGTGTGTGGTTTTTTATCTTTCTTTTCTTCTTTAATTTTTTTATTATTGATCTAGTAGCATCTCTGAAACATTTCTATACAACAATGACTTCTCATGACCTTCTGTTTATGAAACCAAACTTTTCGTGGTAAATAAAAGGCATTTTAAAGTGGTATCAGTCCTTGACTAGATTGTACTCTTCCTGGGTTCTTTAGTCAGACATTTATCAAGTTGCATGTTTTCTTAATAAATGTAATCACTATTAATCATCTTTGTTATAACGATGAAGTATTATAAAGATGCATACAAAAACATACTTGTAAATAAGTGCAGATATTTTTTTAAATGAATTTACCTCAATTAAAATTAATCACTGGGCTTCCAAACTATACGTTTTATGATGGTAGCAAGTTTTACTTCTCACCATCATACACGTGAGAAAACATAATAGCTAACTTACTCTCTACACCAACTCATTTATCTGATATTCATACAAAATGAAATCACTGTATTTTTAAGATAGATTAAGCCTATAAATATGCCAAAATATTAATAAGATAATAATAGCTCAGAAATATTTTACTGTTATATTCAACTGTCTCCACCAGGGGCCAACAGCTGAAGACCTCCGGGTCCCAGCCAAGGCCATGCTGGGACCACTCTCCACACACTTGGATGAGCCTCACGCATAAAAGAACTGGCAGAGTCGGAGGGGAAAGGGTGTTGCCCCATTCGCCCTCTCCTCTCTGGAAAGAAAGATGGCGGCCACATGGGAGCCTTGTGGACAGCAGGTATGAGCCAGGAGTGTGGGGGCGACTAAAACCTCATGGGAAGGGGGGCGTTTCGCTCCGCCCTTCACGCCCTACCGAGGCCACCGGTTGCCCCCCGCGAGCGGCTCTCCAGCACGGCCACGACTCCAGAACACAGAAACCAATTTCTTAACTATCTGACTTTCAGTAGAAATACTTCCAGGGTCAATAGGTAAAATAGCAGAAATCCAAAACCAACATTTAATTCTTGAACCCAGCTGTAGAAAGCAAATCACTTCACAATGCTTTTTCAGCATGTCTGATTTGGGGGGGGGTAAACTCTAAATAATAGTGGTGAATCTTTTATTGAAACAATGAATCCAATCAAAGCAGATAGAGTGTTAACTAGAATTCATCTGCCTCACAGGGACGGGGAGGGGTGGGGGGTGGGGTTTTATTGGGGTTCTTCATGGTAAAAAATAAGTATTGGTAAAGGGAAATGTGTTTGATATTTGCATTACTGAGACATAAACCTGAAAGCTTTGTAACCTTTCCCACAGTGATTCAATAAATAAATAAAAAAAAAAAAAAGAACTGGCAGAGGAACCCAGGTGTATGGGACCCGGGGCTGAGATCTCCAAGCCTGCACGGTTTGGGACTGGAACTGACAGTAGCTAGACAGTTACACCCACCAACTGCCGTGTAACCCCAACAACGGCCAGGATCCAGAGATTATCACACTCAGCTCCCGGAAGCGCGTGACATCTTATCATCTCATACCTACTTTGGACAAACTGGCAGGCTACCGAATGTAACCTGCCCACACGGCAGAGTCTGGCAAACTCCCCGTGGTATACCCAATATGCCAAATACCAGTAACAATGATGGGTCTTATTCTCCTAACCCTGAAAGAGCCTTGATTATGGCACTTAAAAAAAAATCTCAGGGCTAGGACGAAGGAGACGTTACTGGGGCCTGCTCGAGGCAATCGACGAACAACAGGATGGTCGTGATCATGATCGTGATGTAATTGTCTTGTATGCATTATAATAATAGTGGTTTGAAGCAAATTTCTAGACCATTGGGCAAAAGACTACCTATTGAGTGTCTTTATCAGTTAAAATGAAGTGGGAGATTTATTTTCACTTGTGTTACTTTAATATGATCATTTAATGTGGTTTTCATCCCATATCTCTCCACAGGGAGATACTGTAAATATAAGAATCTACATGGTATAAAATGTCTTTGGTGAAGTAAATAAATAGAAAATTAAACATTGGTAAACAAATGACTATAATTTGACAAGGCACACAAATTTCCTTACCCAGATTCAGGAAGAGCAGATTTGATCAAGTTTATGTGTCAAAAAATTATGAGGCCATTGCCTTGCAAAATCCCCTTAGAAAAATACATGTGCTGCAATTATGTCTGAACCCTAAATTACTTGAGAAATCTTTAGAGGCTTTGCCATACTAAATGTAATGGGATAATGCTCTCATTAAGTTCTAGTCAATTATCATGAGGAAGTCAGAATAATTTTAGGACCCCAACTAGTTGGTTGGATAATTCATTTCCATGAGACCGCTATGACATACGCTTGCTGCAGCCATCTGTATCGTAAGATAAGTTGGTTCCCAGGTTTATTATAGTAACACCATGGCAATGTCAGAAAATTTGCCAGAGTGATTTCCCCCATGGTCAAACATTTATTTAACCAAACAAATGGTTGTGTTTGTGGTAAGTAGCAGATGTTGTCAGTTGCTCAATACATGATCTGAAGCATCTTTTCTCTGGATGCAACTGAGAGGGAGTGGTGATGTGAAAGTTTAAACTTTACAAGGACCAGCTTTTTGTTCCTTAGCTGCTCTTCTGATTCTCACTGTATCTGGTTTTCAGTTTTCCCCAGAATAGTGTATTTTCTACTGCTATCTATTTGGAGTGGGGTTAGCAGTACCAGAAGTTTCAAATAGAACACTGTTGTTTTATGTGTTTGCTTAGCTCAATATATTTACCACTATACCCAAAGTAACCTTCACACTCTCACTAATTCTTCTCCATCCAAATAGTACAAAGCACATTATTCATGTTAACTGTACATCTTTGGAGAATAACTGTCTAGATTAGCTAAAGAGTCTCCAATTGGACCTACTTCTACATAAGACTCACTGTTTTTTTTTTTATTTCTTTGGTTTGTTTTTACTCTATTAAGTATCACCATCTCCAACTTGTGGTATTCCTTCTTTCAAAAACCTATGCAGAAATTTCATATTACTTCACACATTGTTGTCAAATTTAACATTGGTTAACATAGAGTTGTTTCTAAACAACTATCTTTTTGTATGTTTATAATATGGAGTATAGAGAGCTTAGGCTGCCGCTAAGAGTACATAGATGATGTAGTTTTACTAAAATAAACATTATTTAAAAAATAATAATGAGCTGGAGCGATAGTACAGCAGGTAGGGCGTCTGCCTTGCACGCAGCCAACATGGCCGACCCGAGTTTGATTCCTCCACCCCTCTCGGAGAGCCCGGCAAGCTACCGAGAGTATTCGATATGCCAGACACAGTAACAACAAAGTCTCCAATGGAGACGTTACTGGGCCCGCTTGAGCAAATCGATGATCAACGGGAGGGCCTTTATCTTTTTATCTTTATAAAAAATAATGGGGAGAGGGCCATCCTAGTCTGCCTGAAATTTTAGAGTTACTTTATGCATTCCTTTTTGTGACCACGAGGAATGGGAAATGATTCCAGAATCCCAGCAGCTTTGTCAACAAAACATGTGCCTTTATAGTTAATGCTGTTGGAGAAATGGTCCTTATTTTCAAATAAATATAAATATACCTGATATTGTAATCAAAGGAATTATTTTGTTTGTTTATTTTGGGGTCATGCCTTGCAGTGTTCCTCACTCTGCAAAGACTTACTCCTGGAGGGGTAGGGGGACCATATGGAATACTGGGAATTGAACCCAGGTTGGCTACATGCAAGGCAAGCGCCTTGTCCACTGTGTTATCTCTTTGGCCCCCATATTGAGTAATATAGAATTATCCTTGGGTAAGATGTGTAAGCTCTTTGCCTTTTCTTTTTTTAAAAAGTATTTGTTTTATGTTAGGTCAGGTGTTTTTAATAGTGCTAACAGTTATAGTTCAATGTACCTAGTTACTGCTCCTCACCACAATCAAAGTGCCCCAATCTTTATCATACCTCCAATCTGCCTCTTCTTCCAACCCTTCAGCCCCCAACCTCTGAATAGTAATTTTAGTTTTGTAATCCGAGGCAAAGCGTTTATGATAGTTCAAGACAGTCTATTTCCATGTTTTGTTTATCTATATATCACAGATGAGGAAAATCGTCTGATATTTGTCCTTTACCATCTCACTTATTTTGCTTAACACGATGCCCTCCAGTCCCATAGAAGTTGCATCAAACATGTATGATTTATTTTTTTCTTAAAACATGCATTGTATCCCAGATATAAACATCACTGCATCACTGCATCACTATCATCCCGTTGTTCATCAATTTACTCGAGCGGGCACCAGTAACATTTTTATTTGTCCCAGCCCTGACTTTTTAGCAGCCTCTCCTTACTCATCTTTCCCAATGCCACTGTAATTGAGGCTCTTTCAGGGTCAGGGGAATGGGACCTGTTATTGTTACTTTTTTTTGGCATATCGAATACTCCATGAGTAGCTTGCCAGGCTCTGCCATGTGTGTAGGATACGGCTTGGTAGCTTGCCAGACTCTCCAAGAGGCATATATATAAACTATATAGATATAGATATAAACATAGTTGTGTAAATATATAAAATTTTCTTTATCCAATCACCTTTTGTTGATTATTATTTCTCCTCTTTCTCATTCCTCTTTGTTTTAGTTTGAGTCACACTCAGCAGTTCTTAGGGCTTATTCCTACCTCTGAGCTGAGAGATCACTCCTGGGTGTGCTTGTGAAACCATATGCGTTGCTGGGGATTGAACTCTACTGTTATACTCGCTTTCTGGACCTCTGTTCTTCCTTTTTTTTTTTTTTAAAGAAATCCCCATAGATTTTTCCATGGTCTAGAATCAGACAGCATTACCACCAATAGTAAAAGTGAATTTGTTTTATACTACATCCTAGCCAACATTGGTTGTTTTCAGTCTTTTTTTTATATCCCATGATCAATAAATTATAAATTGTTTTAGTTACTTTATGGGTTATTTTTTGGTAAAAGATATTTGCTTGGAATAGAGACAATCATATAAATAATTATTCTGTGACATTGAAGGACTTGAGCGATAATCTTGAGTACTTGAAGCAGTATCATTTAGAATATAACTTTTTAAAAAAGCATTAATTCTTTCTACCTCTATGACACAGCAAAGGCATCTCCCCCTTTTGTGTGAAGAGCAGATCAGAGCAGGTATTGCAAATAATCATTTTATCACTGCCAAGTATGCAACACCAATACCTGGCAGTGGTGTAATCATTGTAATAATTTCAGCACTTTTCTGTACCAAATTAATATCAGCAACATTTAAAGCTATTTTTGGGAAAATCACCTATATTAAGTATGTATTATGGACATATTTCCATTTGCAGATGTATTATTTTATTTTTTGCTTCTATTTATTCCTTCTTATTCTAAAGGCCAAGAAAAGTCATATTTGAATTTCTTCTCAATTCCCTGAATCTTGAGTGCTTGTTTATATTGTCTTTTGTGTTGATAGCATCTCTGATGACTTTTCATGTCATCTTATTTTTCCTTCTGTAAAATCTTAATAAGATCTATTTGTTTGGGGCATGGTCTGAGCATCACTCTTGACCATCTTGTAAAGTGGCAGGTTCTTCTGAACTACTCTGTTCATTTTCAGGACTTTAATTACAAAACATAATGGTGACCACTAAGTTCATGTTTCCTGGCAAAAACTCTCTTCTGACAGTCCAGAGTGATAATATAGCAGGTAGGGCCTTGGCTTGCACATGGTCAACCACAGCATCCCATATGGTTGTTAGCACTACCAGGAGTAATTACTGAGCATCACCACGTGTGACCCAAATAGAAGAAAAATACCCGACCAAACAAAAAATAAATCCCTTCTCTTCTGAGACCAATATCTTCACTGATGGTCAATTTGATCTCTGTTTGGGAGGTCAAATAATTTGTAGCATTTGCCCATTTATTAAGAAGTAATTCTTCATCAACTTCATGCTGTAATAGCTTAACAACTGGGTTATACAGCTTCTGAATATTAACAATTGCTTTTTGCGAGATTATTAGTTCCAAAATACAAGAGCCTACTAGATACAACAAAATGGTTGTTGCCATGTGGTGTCAAATCAATATCCTTTAAATATAGTTCCATTATCTTTCTCTCTTCTAGTCTTTTCCCTCTTGGTGATTAATACTACTAATAGTTTATTTGCTTAAATGGAAGTCTGGATATCATCAACAATTTCTTCTTTATCATCCTACATATGTTATCAATTAACAAATGTGCTTTCTTTGTTTTGGGTATTCCTCAAAATCCATAAGTGACACAAGATAATTGCTGGTCATTATTTTCTTTAAATTAGACTATTTTAATAGCCTTCATATTAGTTCTCTTGCTTCTGGACTTAACTGATTATATTTTCAATTATTTTCCATACAGGACTAGAAAGATATTTCCATAAGGAAAACTTCAATATGCCAAATCCTTATTGCCTCTTCATTATTTTGTTAATGTAACTTAAAAAAACACTCAAATATTTTGATAAACATAAGGTTTCTTGGTGTCTTCTTAGACTCGTATCTATCAAGGTAACAAGAATAATTATTGGTCCACAAAACATGATAATACAAATGATATACAAAGGCAACTATATATATATATGCTAGTATACACTAAAATTAGCATTATGCCCTACTCTAAGTCTAACTTATATTAATTCTAATAAGACTGATCCTATCAATCATTTTAAACAATCAACAGAATATGTGCCTTGGATTAATCTTAATGGCTTTATTTATCAATATGTTTAGTCAATCCTCATAGCTACCCTTGTGGCTAATTTTATATGAATATATATTTAAATATGAAAGGATCCTCTTTTCCATTTTCAGTATTTTTCTTTCCTTTTTGGGTCACACCCAGTGATGCACAGGGGTTACTCCTGGCTCATGCACTCAGAAATGACTCATGACTGTGCTCGGGGGACCGTATGGGATGCTGGGAATCAAACCCAGGTCAGTCGCGTGCAAGGCAAATGCCCTACCCACTGTACTATCACTCTAGCCCCCATTTTCAGTATTCTTTTGGGAGATTTTCTTCATCTCATCTTGAACCCCTTTCCACAATAGCAAAAATCTGGAAATAAAACAAGTGTGTAAGGATACATGACTGAATAAAGTAGTTTTGGTATATATATATATATATATATATATATATATATATATATAAAATGTAATATATTACCCCACCTAAGACAAGACAAAATTATGCATTTTGGTGCTGTGGGGATGGATATAGAGAATACTATGCTGAGTGAAGTTAGTCAGAAGGAGAGAGACCTATGTAGAATACTTTCATACGTGGGATATAAAGAAAATTAATGGTGTAATAACAAATCCCTCAAAGCAATAGAAACAAAAAATGAGAATAATAAATGAAAAAATAAAAAGATAAAGTCATGAAACTTACTGCTACTGCAGGGCCTTGGACAGTGTCATGTTGAATGAAGTTAGTCAAGGGGAGAGAGACTGACACAGAATTATATCTCTTATATGTAGGACATATAGAAACATAATGGTGCAATAATGAATATTCAAAGGGAATGGAAACAAAGAACATGAGAACTGGTATTCAGTAGGAAATATGCCACTTGAAGGGGTTGGGGGATAGGACAGGGAGGAGGCAATGCCTATGATGGAGGGGAGTATTCAGGCAGAAGCAGGTGATCTGAAAGGTGGTAAAGTGTGATGTTTGAAATTCTCTAAGCAAAAGTACCACAAATCACACTGCAAAAAACATTTTTAAGTTCCTCTTGTTAAAGCAAGTGGAAAGCAAATAGCAGGGGATGGAACATTGGGTATTGGTGGAAGAAGTGGACACTGGTGAAGGAATTCACATTAAAACAGTATGAGCAAAACTCAATCCTTAATAACTTTACAATTTCACAGTGACTAAATAAAAAAATAAAAAGTTTTAAAAATCAAGAATTTGGGTGTAGGGAGAACTGCGAATTGATCATCAAATTTGACAAGAAGTTACATGAAAATAATACATTCAGTTGAGTGAAAAGCACCCCGGAATGTGCTATGTTCAGTGAAGCAATCGAAAGTAGAATAAAATTTAAGAATATCTATTGAACACAATAATCTCTAAGTTTCTCTTGATGGTTCCAGAAAATAGGAAAATGAGTGATAGGTTGAAAAAATACGGGGTTAAGAAGGGAACATATAGTGAGTTTAGAACGGATTTTAGCACTGAAGGCACTGTCTTCCTCTTGTTCATCGAATTGCTTGAGTGGGCACCAGGAACGTCTCCATTGTGAGACATGTTACTGTTTTTGGCATCTCAAATACGCCAAGGGGAGCTTGCCAGGCTCTGTCGTGTGAGCAGGTTTACAGGAGGCATCACTTTCTGTCGGGATCCTCCTTCCTGCAAGATTCCATGTTCCCACTTTCTCCATGCCACAATTTGCTTTTGCTATCTTTGGCTAATCTCTTCACCAACCCTAGTCTATGCTCATATGCTAGAGTCACATGTCTCTCACCTTTGAAACATTCCGAATGTCAGCAGAGATGAACTTGGATCACAGTTGTTTCATACCTTTCAGGATTGTCAAGGGATGGTCAGCCCTAAAAGGAACTTCTTACCAGATTTTCCTGACTCCCTCATCTCAGCCAGAGTTCTTGACTCTCAGCAACTGAAGGTGCTTCCATATTGTAGATACGGAAGCAAGCAACACCCAATTACTATGATCACTCCAATCCCTTCTTCATGAGATATTCCTAAATAATCTTGGAACTTAGACCTCACACACCACAACCTTCTGGAAAGGCTTTTCTATTGCTCTCTAATTACCACTGGTATCCTGCTTGTTTATTCTCTGTTCTAAAGCTCAGTTTCAGTTCTAAAGCTCTTTTCTGGTACACCTCTTAAGAAGTGGAGAATGGATCATATTAGATAACAATTGTAATTTTTCATGACTAAAACACAACGAATATTTATTTGCATTTATCATGTTCATATCCTTTATGTATATGTATATAACATATCACACATGTCTAACATTTGTGCTTATATAGTATTTATCAAGGAGTAAGATTTATATTGTGTATTTGTTATCATCAGAAGCTCTATTTACATCGTCACTCAAAAACCCAAGCTGATAGCTCTTCTTACTAATAGCTTCAGTACTTACTACAGAATATTTGGCATAACAGAGAAATAAGAGATGACTTTAACAATGGCACAAACCATTTTAATTTAAATACATGGTAGACTGATTGGCAATCTTTAATCCAAATTACTTTCTGAAAAATCAGTTTACAGTATCAGTAAGACAATCTTTTGATAGTTTACATAAAAAGGAAAACTATAAATTAGAAGCTCAAGTTTTCAGTTTAAGGAAAATTATATTAGCTTATGAAAATGAAAGGCACTACTGAGAAAAAAAATAAAAGTGCAGGTGAAAACCTGAGTTATGGGAGAGGTTGTTTCCATCTTGGAATTTCAAAATTAATATCCCTTCAGCATGTTTGGAAATTAGTGGTTTGCATTTTACTTTACTTTTTCTTTGCCTAAGTGTATTTGATGCCAAAATTATGTATACATAAATAATATAATTTTATCATGTGTTTGATATTAATAAAGCAGTCATAACATCTAGTGTTAATTTGCATTTTCTTTGTATAATCACATTATTTTACTTCTAAGCTGTTATTATAATGCAATGATTTCTCTTTGGATTCATTTATCATGGGCAGATCTGAAAAATATTCAATTTGCACTTTTCTCTTTAATTACTTTCTTTGTAAACCAGTGAATTATATACACCATCATATTTTATTGTCTGCAGTGGTTGCTTACCAAGTAAATATACAATTTGCACCCCTGCAGCTGGAAATGAAGCTGACAATTTTAGTACAATTTTGTAAAAGATTTTTTCTTTATAGACATACTCATTTTATTTTCTGTAAAGCAGATGCATTGATCTAGTAATTAAAAAACACTAGAGTTAGTTCATTTCTATCTCTGGCTATACTGAACACTGATTCTAATATTGTTCTTCAAATAGCCAATAAGTATCCCTTATCAGATATAAACTGTTTTCTTTCACGACTAACTTAAATATGGAACTAATGATTTATTTTAATCTAAAATAGGTACTTATGAGATAAATGTGAATGTGACACTTCTCTTTAGAAAATATATTTGGTATTGGCATTCTATAGAAAATATTAGCTAGAATGTACTTTTTTCTAGAGAAACAAAAGGGAACAATAACATCTCTCCAGACAATACCAAGGAACATTTTTTAATTCTCCATAATATAATATAGAGTTTTCATAAGAATTCTCATAGTGTCATTTCTTCTACCTATATGTCCATTAAAATAGGTATGCTAGAGAGTGGCAACAGGAATTTGAGAAAGGCTCGGTGATAAAGTGTATTACCTAAAATAAATTTCCCATTGGAAGTGACTGCCAGTTTAAAAATTTTGATTGAAAAATTATGTTTTAAAAAATCAGTTTACAAGATATCCTAGAAATGAGAAGTATGTTTATAAAGTATGTTTAAAAAGAAGTGATGGATTTTTAATCTAGCGTATATTTTTAACATTTTTTAGAGGCAAGGAACTAAATGTTGGAATCAAGGACCCTGGTAAGACCTGAGGAAAATCATTCCTTCCTCCATAAAGATATGCATCTATGAATTATGAAGGCATTTCTGAGTCTTTCCAAGAAGCATTCATACACTTTAGGCAAGAAGCTCTGACTAATATATTATGAGTAATCTCGAACACACTGCTGTATTTTATATACAAATTCAATATGTCAAAATGGACTGACATAAAAATGTGTTTACTTACAAATGATTTAGTCTGTAATGTTGAGAAATTAAATATGAGGGAGTTATTTCGGTATTTACTGGTGATTCTCAAAAAGAAAAAAGAAATCTTAAAGGCTTTCCTTTAACTACAGCCTCATCATACAACTTTCAGAATTTTAAATTTAATTCGGTCACCTGAGGACAGTATTGCTGTCCTTTTGAAATTCTGATTTTAAAAAATAGTCAAGGGAAGTGACTGATTTTTAAAAATTGGCCAGGTTCACTATTCCCATTCTGGTTTATTTTGGAAACTTTCAGCATAATTCCCTGAAGAAGTGAGCTACATTTCCTTCTTACTACACTTCTCAGACCCTTTCGCCTGCTCATACAGATTCTTATTTCATTTTAATGACTAGTAAGGCTCTGTAAATTCCAAAGGGTCTTACAATCACCAGCATTTCAAAAATACAACCTGGCATATCTCTTCTGTATAATAGGCTCTGTTTTTTTTTTTTTTTGCATATAATAGTAGGGAAAGAATATAGGCCTAGATTTTTAAGAAGGAAAATAGAGTTTAAGAAAATAAAACTGAATAATTGCTAGATTTTGTAGAAAATATATTATAATCCAATAGACGGCTCTCTTCAAAAGTAATGGAATATATTTTTTAGAAATAAAGATTTAGGGATTTTGAGAATCTTTTTGTTAAAGATTAATGTAAGTCTATGGTTTGTCACTAATTGTTTCCAATTTATAAAGCAAGAACTATTTCATCTTTCTATGTTGCAATATTTAGAACATAGTCATTATGTCTGAATGTATTAAACAATAATTTATTTAGTTACTACAATATTTGTATTCTTAAAGTTTAGCTATGGAGGTTTATGTTTATCTTGCTATCATTTTAATTCTATAAACATTTATATTGAAAATTTCAAACTTAAAGCAAAAAATTATTTTTTATTAAAAATGCTTAACTGAGCTGCTATTAAACACAACATAATAATTGCTTTTGTTATTGAGAAGATGACATAGTTATAGAAAGTGATAACTATCGATAAAATCAGAAAAATATATTTTTTCTGTCACTGTCACTGTCCTCCCATTGGTTGTTCATCGATTTGCTCCAGGGGGCCAAGTAACATTGTGAGACTTGTTGTTACTGTGTTTGGCATATCAAATATGTCGCGCATAGCTTGCCAGGCTTTGCCGTGAAGGCGAGATACTCTTGGTAGCTTGCTGGACTCTCCGAGAGGGGCAGAGGAATTGAACTCTGGTCAATTGGGTCAGCTGCATGCAAGGCAAATGGCTATCTTCCATAATTATATAAAAAACCTTGTGGTGGAAAATAAATTTAATGAAGTTAATATAAATCCAATGAGATATTGCTTTGTCTAGAGTGACATCATCTATTTTAAGTTTTGACTTAATAAATACGCACATGTAAATAAATTCATTAGCAATCATACATGCTCATATGCCCCTCTAATGGTAGATTTGTGGTAAGATTTCTTAGGTGGGCTGTGAGTTGTCCATAACCATAGTATTAGGTCTCCTAACAAGGGCCAGGAATCACTTCTGGTGGTGCCATAGGAATCACTGCAGAGGACCAACCATAGATGGTGCTAGAGATCAAACTAGAATTAGCTGCATACAAAGAAAATATCTTAATACTTGTGCTCTCTCTCTCGGTCCCTGACACAGTGAAGCTATAGTGTAACCTTTCTAGCCAGAAAAAAGAATAGGAAAAAAGCCAAGTCATTTCTCCACCATGTAGATATAAAGAACATTAAATAAGCATCAACATTAGGTAGAAATGCCTGTTTTTATTTAAAATGCCATTTATTCAGAAAATAGTCTTGAGATTCTATATAACGATTGCTATACTATTAAGTTTATAGGAGTAAGATTGCCCATTATTTGGCACTGTCTGATCTCCTGCTAAAATGCCATTGTCGTCATTGTGTGGAGAATGCTGAGAAAGATATTCACTTTGATGATGTGCTCAATTGGAAATTCTGCAATAATATTCTCCATGAATGAAGGATCTATGCAAATTTGGAGACTGACACAGCAAGTTTTTGCTTTAATGATTTGATATTAAGATTATAGTTTTTAAAATCATCTATGGGGAGACAGGAAGATAGCACATGGGTGATTCCTGACACAGAGCAGGGAACGACCCTCTCCCTAAGACCCCTTGATACCCACTGTCAAGTGATCTAACCCTTGTTACTAACACCATGAGAAGGACTCTAGTTGGCTCCTACATCATACGGCCCAAGAGATACATGTCCAGGCTCTTCTATGGAATTTCTGGTGCAGTCCACAAAGCATGCAAGAAAGTGCCCCTGTGACCCTCTGAGTATTGCTTTAGTCCTCCCAACATAGTAAGATAAAAATAAGATTTAAAAATATTTATAAAAGAAAAAGAGTCTAAAAAACATAATAGAATATAGTCGTACTCCATTAATTAATCTATTACCAAGAAAAACCAACTTACTCAAATTCAGAGGCTTTTTGTTCTTTCTTATAAGCAGGTAAATCACAGAAATAGCTAGCTTCTATGTTTTCTATATTATTTTATTTCAAAAACAGTACTAAAATAGTGGAAACAATTATTATGGCATCTGAATGAAACTTTGGCCTGCCTATTTAGTTGATCACTAGTAAAACTTGCAAAAATATTCCATCATGCTATTTTATGGACTTATGTTCACATGTCTATTAAGAATGCTCTTAGTTAAAACTAGGTGCTAATGGTAAGAAAAAAGGATATTCTCTTGTATCTCAAGTATCTCATGAACACTATCTATAAAAACTAAATGTATACGTATCTCATGAACACTATAAAAACTAAATGTATACTGTATCTCATGTGGACTCTGGAGTCTTGAAACTCTGGACTTAAATTCTTAACCTAGCATGTATGAATTATATATCTCGGGGCAAATTACTATCTCAAAGAATAAATTTAAAAAATTAGGTTAGAAGGGGATAACACATTATTTCAAAAGTTGGCAGTAAAGAAAAAAATGAGAAATTGTACAGGTACTCTCAGTTCTAGGATTGCTATGAGCAACGTTCAACATTGGATTTTCTTTTCCAATTTAAGGTTAATCAGATCTCCAAATCTTTACCAGCCTCTGTAATTATTTAACCATAATGATGGGCAATGAAATTACTTAACTGGAATATTTTCAGTGGCATTCCTTCAAGGGAAATTAACATGACAATGGTAGCTAAAGGTAAAATTCTACAGCTAGGTTTTATTTAACTCCCAGCTCTGCTACTGTTTGGTTATATGATCAGCAAGTTTCATATCTCAGCTGCACCTAGAGATTACAATACAGTCTACCATTTCCATATAGTAAAAATATTAGAATCAGTGTCAAATAATCCTTAAAGTAGTATTCTATACTTAGTAAATAAATCTTCAGTGTTGGTAAAGCTTTATCTTTTCCTGTACTCAATAATTTTATTTCTGGTTTTAAATACGTTACAAGACTATCAGTTTACCGACCTAAATGATGGCCTCCCTTAAAAATATTAGTTTCATTTATTGTTTTCAGTCTTCATACTTTCTATTTTTTTTGAAAATAGTTTTTCTTCTTTATGTTTTCTTTTATTAAAACACCATGATTTTTTCATTTCATTTCATCATCCTGTTAATCGTCGATTGCCTCGAGCAGGCCCCAGTAACGTCTCTTTCATCCTAGCCCTGAGATTATATTCACGGCTCTTTAGGAGAATGAGACCCATCATTGTTACTGGTATTTGGCATATTTGGTACGCCACGGGGAGTTTGCCAGACTCTGCCCTGTGGGCAGGCTACATTCGGATAGCCTGCAAGTTTGTCCAAAGTAGGAATGAGGTAGTAAGATGTCGCGCGGGCGCGAATGCGGCCGCGCGGTTCCGAGATCTGGATTTTATAGTGTCTGAGTCTTGGCCGCTGATGGGATTACACGGTGCCAGGGGGCCAGGTGGTGGGTGTGACCCCCGCCTACTGGAATTTGGAGGATCTGGGTGGAAGATGCTCGACTCCCATTCGAGTAGGCTTGGAGGTCTCGGCCCCGGAACCCGCGTGGCATTGTCCCTCTGCCAGTAAAACACCATGATAATTGATTCAATTTTATTGCTTGATTTACTATTGATTCTCTTAGAAAGTGTTAGGACCATAGTGGTCATAAACCAGCACTTACTTCTTAAACTTTTCAATTCATGACTTTTTTTTTGCTCAAGAAATGCAACACCAGAAAGCAATGGCAGTAGTACCTATGGTTCAATAGACATTTATTATTTAGTTAATTTTTGGTCATTGAATGTTGAGAAACCCTCTACTGCTGCCAATATGTTTTTGTATGTGTGAGATACACATTCAGTTATGTGATTTTACATGGAGCAGAGACCCATAAACACAGTACATTTCTTTGACACAGAGCATCACTTTGGGCCAGAGTGATAATACAGTGCATAGGGTGTTTGCCTTGCATCTGCCTGTCCTGAATTCAATCCCCAGCACCCCAAATGGTCCCCTAAACCCACCAGGAGGGACTCCTGAGCTCAGAGTCTGGAGTAATTCTGAGCAATGCCAAGTGTGGTCCCCAAGGCAAAACCAAACGAAACAAAAACCAGAGTATAACTTTGTAGTAAGATAAATGAAGGGGGTGGGGTGGTGGTGGAGTTGTTGAAGCTAATTTTGATTTCTGTTTGTTTTAATACAGGCTTACCAGAAGTCCAATTATATAACTATCTCAAATAGTATATCTAGAAAAGTCTGGGACTAATTCAGACCTACAACAGCTTTTCCATATATGGGGTATGTGTGCCTCATTAGTGGGGTTTTGGCTCTGGATAATCTGTCACATATTTTGTGCAGAATTTCCTTATAAAAATATAAGTTTTTTATAATTTACTATTTTAGCCTATAGGTAATATAATTTCAGGCCTTATAATGAAATTGTTCAAAATCATAATTTTAATATAGCCCAAAATAATTAAAATTTAAAATAATAATGGTAAATAAATAATTCTATTTTTGCTCCTTAATAGTTTTCAATAAATGTTACTAATACACTCACATAGATAGATTATCAAAGTTACAGTGTGTAAAAATATTGTGCTTCAATGTTATGACACATGATTGTCATATTTCAGTGGAAGAAATTAGTTTTTTCAAATTCCTTCATATCATTCTATTTTCTTATCCAAATCACTGGACAATTATTTAACATCTCTGAAGATGCTCAGGGATCATTACTCTTAGGAAAGATAGATTGCTGGTTGAAGCTTAAGAGCTATTTTTGGCCGTAAACAATATTTAGAGCTGTCATTGCCTGTCATTACTCTGATTTCAAAAATCACAAAATGGCCACTATAGAGGGTTACAACTAGTGCAGTTATTCTGAAAGATAGCCCCATGACAATTGGGCCCTAGCAAAGCAAGTCCCAGCCCATATCCCGCCCTGCAGCTGCGGCAGGCTGACAACACCAAGTACCCCCATCTCCTCCTTGGCCCTGGAATATGCCAGATAAGGCCACAAGGCCGGAGAAGTCCTAATGAGGTATTTCCTTGCCCTGGAATTCACCTAATATGGCCATAAAGCCAGAAAAGGCCTAATTGACTGCCCATTGGGAGGGCCTGGTGACCTGTACAGAAGAGAGTGGCTGATGCTGATGGCTTGTTGCAAAATGACTGGCTGACTGCGTACAGCATCTAATGTGATAATTCAAATGTATTGGGTGATTTGTGCGCGGGCTTTTCTGAAATGCATGGGAAGATGCCCTATAAAAAGCCCCCTTTGAAGAGGCTCAGGGCTCTCAGTCACTGACGGTTTGCGGTCATGCTGTGAGCCTGAGCATGCTCGAATAAACCTCTTGCTTTTGCATGGACTTGGATTCTCAGAGTTTTCCTTGACAGGTGAGGCTGTCCTGAGCTGAGACCCTAACAATTCACACACTTGGTCAGAGTTGTTTTAAATAGAAAACCTATACGTGGGAATACTTAATAACCATGCAAAATTATTGTTCTTCAAGATACTTAAATATGCTCAGAAGAGTCATTCAATGTCAGCCAATAAACTTTAGAACTATGGTAAGAGATTGTTAAGTGCATGTGTAACGGATAAAAACATGTACTTTTGCACAAAGGTAATTGACATTTTGACTAAATTTGTTGGTAATTTCATTATAAAATTTTAATATACACAAAATAAATGCTGAGTGATATCTTTTGAAAAAAATATATACCCTTCTTTGCAACGAAACTGAATGTGGTGTTAGTTCTTACTAGTGTCTATTTAGGGCTGGAGTGAGAGCACAGCAGGTAAGGCATTTGCCTTGCATGTGGCTGACCTGGCAGACCTGAATTCGATTCCTCCGCCCCTCTTGGAGCAGAGAGCCGGGCAGGCTACCGATAGTATCTCACCTGCACAGTAAAGCCTGGCAAGCTACCCATGACATATTTGATATGCCAAACACAATAACAATAAGTCTCACAATGGAGACATTACTGGGCCCCCTTGAGCAAATCGATGAACTATGGGAAGACAGTGCTACAGTGCTGCAGTGTCTATTTAAGTGGAATTTTAATCATTTAAAAGATTAAAAACATGTCACATTGTAAAAAACTATGCATGCAGAAGGTTGTGTGTTCGCTGGGTCTCTGGACGGCTCTATTTCACCGCCCTAGATATTTCGGTGCCCTAGAGCCACTGTGTGTGGCCTGGATCTGAAAGGCTGATGGCGAAGGGCAGATGAAGGAAGAGACTAGAGCCAGGCTGGTTGGTCTTAGTTGCAGTTCATTCCAATTCACTCCTGTGTCTTCCCCGCCCCCCCCTCCCCTATTTCTCCAGGTTGACACTGCCCCCAGTCAGGTAGCCAAATTAACATAAGAAAGACTTCCCTGAGGGCCCATCAAGTTCAAAGGGAACAACACCTAAAAGGCATACCAAAGCCCTTCCTGACTGCCCAAGGGCAAAATTCTTCCTAAAGTGTTTTCCTCTTCTCAGTCCAGTAATTATCAGCATATCAATACTAGCTATTTTTGTATGGACACAGTAAAGGTAAAGGTAAAGGCAAAGGCCCTCCCGTTGATCATCGATTTGCTCGAGCAGGCCCAGTAATGTCTCCATTGGAGACTTTGTTGTTACTGTGTTTGGCATATCGAATACATTACGGGGAGCTTGCGAGGCTCTGCCGTGCGGGCGAGATACTCTCGGTAGCTTGCCGGGTTCTCTGAGAGGGGCGGAGGAATCGAACTCGGGTCGGCCATGTTGGCCACTTGTAAGGCGAACGCCCTACCACTGAGAGATAACATTGAGACTTGTAGAGCAGCTCTCCTGGGAACATCTTGCCACAGACTCAGACTACAGCGCTCAGGAAGAGATTAATCATTCCTAACCTTAGCAGGGTCCAAATCTAGTTATTACCTTTTGGATCATGACAGCATTTGTCCATGACCAAGCTCTTAACTTATAGTTAAGCATTATGGCACTTCGGCCAGGCCCTTCTCAATGCCAGGGTAGCACATAGCTTATGGGTTGCCCTGGTTCCATCCAGTCCCTAGTCTGGACCCTGCCTTTAGGGGCGCTAGAAAGTGAGGGCAGCTGAGATTTATGTGAGAGAACAGTTGCCCAGGAGGAAAATATCCCTGAGAGTCACATTACAAAAGCATGTCTTCTTGTGTCCATACAAAAAAGACATTGCTCTGAATAAACTACGCAAAGGACTTAGCTAGAAGAGAAAAAACAATATTTACAAGTCAACAGAGCACAAAGAAAGAACCTACAAATAAAGACAGTGCAATGGAAACACTGTGATGGGAGCAACCCAATAAACCTAAACTACCTGAGGTTATGCAGGAAGGACAGAACAGTGTTATCCTACATCACATAATGTCCTGGGCTGTAACCTTAAACTAGCTGAACCATTCACTTAAGATGTTGGCTAGCCAGAGAGAGGGAAAACGGGGAATTGGTGAAGGGAAGTTCATAGGGGTGGAGGGATTGCTGTTGGAATATTGAATGCCTGAAACAACTGTATTATGGATGACTTTGTAGATCACAGTGATTTAATAAACATAAAGGAATAAAAAAGATGTTCAGTGCTTTAAAATGTCTTGTTAACATAAGACGAGTTGCTCCTACTTGAGTTTTCTGTTCCCTTTCATTGCATTATAAGCTCTCTGCAGTCAAACATGTTTGCTCTTCGTGTTCTTATGTTCTAAAGCTAAATACTGTCTGGTGCCTAATAGATAGATACTCAAATCAAAGTGAATGATTATATAAAGTTCACTCCTTCCTTTCTTCCCTCCCTTTCTTAAGGCACCTGGTAATGCTCAGTACTTGTTCCTGGTTTTGGAATTACTCTTGACAGTGATTGGAAGACAAAATGCAGTTTCAAAGATTGAATAGGCAATGAATGAATGTAAGGTAAGTGTCGTAACCACTGTGTTGTCTCTCTAAAAAAAAGTTGAAACTCTTTATACATTTTAGTTTCAAGGTATTTTTTTGAGAGGCACATCCAGAATTGCTCAGGGATTACCCTTTGCTCTGCATTCCGGGCGCGTTCTTGGTGGTGCTTGGGGGACATATGGAAATTCCAGGGCTGACCCAAGTCAGCCGCATGCAAGGAAAACATACTACCCATTGCTGGGGTCCCAAGTTTCAAAGCATTTAAAAACTCATATTATTTAATTTTTAATAAAACACAGTGATTTTAAGTTCTTATTGAGAGTTAGCCCTTTTGAAATTGTAATGTTACCTATATTACTTACTGACTGCCGTATTGTGTTGGAAAACCCGCTGAATTCAGTTTATCTGTCTATAAAAGAAATACAATAATAATATGTTTTCAAGGGTTTGTTGTGTAAGTTAAATAAATACATATGGAAATATTGTTATTGTTAACTTTAATATAGAAACTTGCACAATGCTAATCTTGTTGCTTTTATTAATATGCAGTCTAAATTTGATCTGATCCTCCCAAATAACAAGTACTCATAGTCTGACTTTTCCTATACTTAGTTTTTACACCCTGTCCCAGGAATTCCATTTGAAATAAGGTACTTGGGTATCTTGACCATTGCAAATAAAGACAGAATTTGCTATTGTAAGTTAATGAACTGAAACACATTTACCATCTGATAAGATGATCTGATTTGAGTGGAGGAGATTTGATGTAATAGAAAATAAAAATATTGGCAAAAGTTAGATAGAATTAAAATATAAAAATATATTTGAAATTGGGCTATCATACTACATAGGAAATTAAAAAATTGGATAAAATAAAATACTGGCATTTCAAAAAGTTTATTACTTTTTGTGCTATGTGGAGTAGTGAAAATTTTTATGGCTGGTATTATTGAGGTTAGAAGTGGGTTGAAGAAATTTTACTCTCCTGTCATATGCTTATGGTGAGATGTTAAGCACCACAAAGTTTCACAAATTTAAATATCTTTATGCACCACACTTATAAAAATAGTATCTATTTCAATATACAAAGAAAACTAAGAACTTAATGAAGAAACTAGTCCACCGAAAATATTTATATTCAGTTAAAGGACAATTTCCACCTCGAAAAATTATTATTTATCCTCTTATGTATACATGATGGTAAATATAAAATGAAAAGGGAGGAAATGGCACAAAAGGCATTGCACAAAACTCAGTATTACCAGATAACTGATTTTTACAGGAGGAATTTGGATGAGTGTGTATCAGTCATTGTAGCTACACTGCTAACTTGTATTGCAGTAAAATGATAGATTTGGAGGTATAATTGCTAACAGGTTTATTATAATAGTCTTTGGATTCTTATTTCCTTCCAGTTTATGTGTTATAAAATATAATCACACTGATCATTTTAACTGAGATATTACACTGAAACATCACCAAGTAAGAGATGATTTTTATTATGCAGAGCTACATAAGATAAAGTATCAGACTAAAAAAAATTACATCTGTACAAATAATCTCACCAGGAATATCCTCTTTTTTTAGATTGTTTACCTCTGAGTCAACATCATTTTTTCCTTTCTATAAGGCAGTTTTACTGATGCTTAACATTTGATGTCACTAAATGAAAGTGATTCACGACTCATATCAAAATGAAAAAAAAAAACAATCTCCAAATTCCACTTTTTTTTTTTTTTTTGCTTTTTGGGTCACACCCGGCAATGCACAGGGGTTATTCCTGGCCCTGCACTCAGGAATTACTCCTGGCAGCGCTCAGGGGACCATATGGGATGCTGGGAATCAAACTCAGGTCGGCCGCGTGCAAGGCAAACACCCTACCTGCTGTGCTATTGCTCCAGCTCTCTCCAAATTCCACTTTAAATAAATAGATCTTACAATCCTTTAGCAAGATGAACAAGCTTTTATGCTTTACTGGCTGTTGACAAAGTTGTAGATACAAACATGGATTGGCTGATACAGCAGAAATCTTGTAGTGTACTATTTTCTGAGGTTATTATATTACACCTGCTAAAATACATACATAACATCGAATATTACTTTATGAAACTAAACATGTTCTGTAATTTTCAATAAAATTCCAAAAGAATAATTTCTGTATGCAGAAGATCATTGAAAATAATTTTACCTAATACATCCATGAAGTAGTTTTATTCTCTCTTGATTCCTTATTATGAACTACTTTTATTCTACCTATGTCATCCAATAGCTCTATAACTTGTTATTTTCATACATAGTTAAAAATAAAAAAATGCAAGGCTTGGATGACACTGAATAGGTGGTTAAATGATATGAAAAATAAAAATTGTATCAACTGTGTAATGATTTTTGAACATGCTTTAAAATATTTAATATTTTCCCCACCAGCAAGGAAGATACAAATACCCATCCTTTTGAACTTAAATGAGCTGAAAACTCATGAGTGATTGAAACAAGAGAATGTGTAGATGATACCATGTGAATTCTAAGCCTGGTCGGGGAAAGGCCACACCACTGAACTGCAAAAGGTTAACCTACCTTGAGAGTGACACAGTGGAGAATGCACACGGTTTGAGTGAATGTCTCAGTTGAGACTCAGGCTTCCCAGACAAGTCAGAGAAGGAGCCATCTTGAAAAGACACATTCCAAGCCATCAGATTAAATCTTTCATTTGAGTCACCCATCATCAATTGGTAGAATACAAAAGAGATGACATTTGTCCTTTCTGAATTTCTAAACAAATCCTTCTGTACACAAAAATGGCTGATTCACATGTTGTCAGTATGCTGGGGAATAGTCCAAATCAGTTTTGAGAGAGGATTGTTAACATCATTAGAAACTTCAGAAAAAAATTAAGGCATAGACATTTAATAAATATGATTCGATAATATATGGACTAAGTGCTCAGAACACATTAAATTGTACTTATTTTACAACTTTAAGATAATGGTTGTGCCTTGAATTCACTGTTACCTAGAATCACTGGCGGATTTATCACATTTCACGTTGGACATAATCTTTAATTTTATAATATATAGCATTGTTTTGAAAGAACTACTGATTTTAACTTCATTGTAATAAGTTTTTAGTAAACTACTAGCTCATCATAAAGGGCATTTAAATACTTTAGGTATATGTACAGTGTTGGAATATAAAGGGTCGAAGAGATTAGAGAGAAAAAATAGGTTTTTATTTCTCTTTAAAAGCTAAGATCAACTGTTACTCTGTTGAATAAATAGTATCTGTTAATATCTAGTGGCTGTTATACTCAATAAATCCAAATCATTTTTAGCTAAAATTATTCAGATTTTTCATTGCTTATAACTGCTAAAAATCCATATACTTCTTGTAAATGACCCTATAGCTCTGATAAAAAAAAATACTTCGCTAAAGTTAAACCCTTGTGAAATTTAATTTCACTAGCGCTTATTATGAAATTAATTTTAATGCCTAGTAGTACAGTCTTCATGCTGAAAAAATCCATACTGAAGTTAATAAGACAGGTGTCTCTAAGGAATGTTTGAAATTTTTATTTTACTCAAATAAAAAGTGGTTCAAAGATCTTGGCTTTAATACTTTCCACTCCATCAACTTTTATAAGGATGTAAAAAACTCTCAAATACATAAAACTAAATCTATATATGAAACATTAAAAAATAATTCATGTTAATGCTTCCAACATCTTCAAAATATACAAGATACATCTTTACTCTCTACAAATAATTATCCTTAATTCAATTTTTATTCATGTTTTTGATTTTTTTCAATTACCTCGAAAATATTGAAATGACAAATTCTGTTTAAAAAATAATGAATGTATTTAATATATTCATTATAATCTTAGACAAGTCAAAATATAATCAACATTAAATGCATAGGGTCAGTAACTTTTTTGTCTGTCACCCATGAAATCATATTACCAAGATGTTTCAAAGATTATTTAAGACTTTTGAAGATAGGCTGGAGCAATAGTACAGAGGATAGTATGTTTGCCTTGCATGTAACTAACCTGCTTTTGATATCTGATACCTTATATGGTTCCCCAAACCCACCAGAAATGACCCTTTTAGTGTGGAAATATTTGAAATATTTTAATACATATATATGCAAGTATTTTTGGAATCATTGACTGTATTGGCCATTTTATTTTTATATTTTAAATATCTGAAATATAAGGGCTAGAGCGATAGCACAACAGTAGGGCGTTTGCCTTGCATGCAGCCAACATTGCTGACCCGGGTTTGATTCCTCTGCCCCTCTCGGAGTGCCCGGCAAGCTACCAAGAGTATCTTGCCCGCACGGCAGAGGCTGGCAAGCTCCCCTTGACGTATTTGATATGCCAAACACAGTAACAACAAAGTCTCCAATGGAGACATTACTGGGCCCGCTCGAGCAAATCGATGATCAACAGGAGGGCCTTTACTTTACTATTTCAAATATCATAAATGTATGACTCTTCATAAATATAAAGCCAAACTCTTGTTATTTTTGTACCCACAATTATTTTAAAAGCCCTATGTATCCATTACATTATATGCTGTGAGATGTTATGTTGAAAAATTAAAAAAAAAACTGATACATCTTAAATTATTTCTGGCAGTAGTACATCTTCTAAACATTTCTCTATTTTATTGGTACATGTAGTTATTCATTTTCAAAAACATCTTATATTGACTACATATTTTTAACCAAGTTTGAGGGTAAAGAATAGGCATAGTAATAGTGTATAAATCATACTGTACATGAAATAAGTAATATTGAAATAACAATCACCACATAAACTTGAATCTCAAAAAAGGATTAGAGAAATATGAAAAAAACACCACAAAATATCCATATAATTTCACTAGGGTTATCATGTATAGTTCTGCAAAATAGTTCTGCATTCTCCATCTATTAAAGGAGTAAAACAAAAATATTAAATTGCAAAGGGCATTTTATATCTTCAATAAAATATATAAATTTTATTATTTAATGAACATTTTCTTGTAAAAAAATTGTATCTAGGTTAGATAATAGCACTTAATTTACCTCCATAACTCCTACGTGAGGAACCCCCCCCCCCCAAAAAAAAAAAACACAAGGAGGCAGGGGCCAAAATGCAAGTGAAACAGTTCAGTTAGCAAGTAACGAGAGGAAGTGATAACACTACATAGAGCATACAAAAATACTTTCATGCCAAGTAGCGAGCAAAATGTGACTTATAATGTTTCTGTGATGCTGCCTAAAATGTAAATAGCAAAACCTTTCCCAAGTAACTACAATATTCTAAAATAAATATTAAGGACATTTTACAAATAAATTTTATGAATAAAAAAAGGACTCATAAAGTAATGCCTGGTATTCAAGCAAAAAAAGTTATATTAAGAAAAAGTCCACAAATGGGAAATAATAATTTATTATTTATCCACAAATGACACAGGGAATTAGTAGTTATATATGTATGCTAACAAGTTGTTCTAAGTTGTTTAATTGTGTATTAAATTGAAATATGGATTTTTTAAAAAGATACAAATTGAACTGCTAGAAATTAGCTGAATGAATAGAAATTGTAGTCTAAGATAAAAAAAAAAAAAGAAAACCTAATAGGTAGCACTAAGGAGGACTGACCGTGGCAAATAAATATTAGTGAAAATGAAAGGAAACAAAAGAAATTTATTGTAAACTAAAGACCAAACACAATTGCCACTCATTGCCTCTTTTGCAAACCACAACACCCAATAGGAGAGAGAGAACAAAAGGGAATGCCCTGCCACAGAGGCAGAGTGGGATGGGGGGGATAGGGGGTGGGAGGGATACTGGGATCTGTGGTGGTGGGAAATGGGCACTGGTGGAGGGATGGGTATTTGATCATTGTATAACTGAAACCCAAGCACAAAAATTTGTAAGTCTACATCTGTACCTCATGGTGTCTCACTAACAAAAAAAAAAGGGGGGGAGGGGAGCAAGGAAAAAAAAAGAAACTTATCAGACAGCGGAAATATATATATATATATATATATATCTCAACAAATGAGTAAATATCAAAGGCCTAAGTAGCCAATAAAATGAAATTGGAGATATCTTCATGGGTTAACAAAAAATATATTTAAAATAATCACACATTTTGTTAAGACTTCCACTTTGATGAAAAGTAAATAATAGCAGATAGAAAAACAAAAAAAAAAATTGAAAAATGACAAAAAAAAAACCAAAGCCAGCCAACTCCACTTAAAGAAACATTATACAATGCTACCTCAATTATTAAATGTGTGAGATCAGAAAAAAGAAAAGTAAAAAGATAGGGCTCACCCAAAGCTTAAGAAAAGAAATGAAGGAGTTTGTCTTGTATGAAACTGATCCAGGTTAGACCTCCTGCATCCCATATGGTCCTCCAAGCAATTCCAGGAGGAATTTCTGACTATAGAGTCAGAAGTAAGTACTGAATATCGATAGGTGTGTCCCCCCAGTCATACCCAACCCCCAGAACAAGACCAAAAAAAATCAGAAAAGCATCAAGTAAATAGTCATTAAAGACAAATAAAAGTAAATAAAGATAATGGCAGATTATCAAATAAATACTACCTGTAAAATGTTAAAGAATACTTACAAGAAATAGAGAGTGTGGCCCTCATGACTCGAGAACAGACAAGCTTCTCTCAGTACCATTGGGCCTGAGGGTTGATCTGCTGGGCCCAGTTGGCAGGATGTTGGTAGAAATGGATCTATGACTCCCTGAGCACCACTTGGGAAAACCCTTCCCATCCCACCCAAATAAATGAAAATCAAAATAGAATTGCTTCACAAATGAATTTTCTCAACAGCAAATACTTTTTTATTACAAACAGAAATTACAACAGATCTTCATTAAAATTAATCTTTAATAACATCCTTCAGATGGAAATGATACCAAACAGAAATCAAGATTTCAAAATATAGTGTGTGGTTTGCATCACAGAAATACTTCCCACCGAAGTGGGGTAGATTTTTTACAACTCAGGTAAAAATAACATATAGCATAGTATGATTTTATTGAAGGAAATCCATATGATATTTATAACCATATGATCAATACACAATAAAGTGGGGAAGAATACTATTTGGCAAATATAAAACCTGTTTGGGGGTGGGATATACCCTGATTCCAAGAGTTCCTGTCAGCATCAGTCAGTAGGGAAAGGTGTGTCATTTTGCAAAGTGAAAGATCCTACTACTTTTCGTTTACAGTTGGATGAAGTACTAGACCATAGACAGAAGGTCTAGAAGAGTCTTACATTAACTTTATGCTGTACCTATCTTTATATCACATTTTAGAAGTATATAATCAGAATCACTTTTTAAATTTAAGTTAGGTTGGGCCTCCTGGAGTAGTCAGGTTATATCCATCCTTGGCTTTCCAGTTCTATTTGTCAGTGTCTTTACAAAAAAGGCAGTTACTTTTGATTTGTATCTTAAAAAGCCCTATTTCAATTGTCCTTGTTACTTGATCAATATGTCTCATTGCCATCTCAATACACATGAGATCTCAGTTACTGGTGAACGTTACACTACCAACCTATATGACACAAATGGAATTAGAAATATTAAAAGGAAAGAAAACCAAATGTGGATGCCAATAATAGTATATGTAGTAGAGTTTCATAAATAAATGTAAATAATATTTTTATCATTTAAATAATTCTAAAAGATAGCTATTAAAATGCTGCCAATTATATTCTAAACTTATATATGTAGAAATGAAATCTATAAAACTTATATCACAAAAGTGAGAAACTGAATTTCATGAAATGCTATAAATTTACTGCAACATGTTAATGACATATATTGTAAACTCTAGAAGATATAAAGAATTGAATAGTATTATACCTCAGAAAGCTACAGCCAATGTTTACCACCTTGAGTTGTATTTCTCCAGGATTCACAGATTGATGGTCCAACTGCAATTGTCTCAGAATGTTATGGAACTTCAAGATAAGATCTTTAAAGAGTTAAATTGAGGACATTGGGGAGGAGATTTAATCTAATATTTGACTAGTGTCCTCCAAAGAAGTGACATCAAGTCCACAGGCATAAGACAGCCATGTGAAAAAGAGTAGGGGATGAAGTGATAGTACAGTGGGTAGGGCACAACCTTGTATGTGGCCCACTTGGGTTCAGTTCTGACTCCCGGCACTACCAGGAGTACCCCTGAGTCTAGAGCCAAGAGTAATCTCTGAGCAAAAACCAAAATTACAAACAAAATAATAGCCATATGCAAGCAAGTTATGAAACTCCAGATAAACCAACACTGCCCATCTTAATTTAAACTTTTCAGTCTACCAAATTGTGAGAAATACATTTGGGGTTTTTATTCAATTATTTTGTGTAATTTTGATATGGCAGATTTAGTCTACCACTATAGCCAATAAGACAACATGTGATAAAACTTAAATAAAAAAATAGGCTAATATATGGAAATAAAGATGTGATCTAAAGAATGTTGGAACAAAACAATGTAGGAACTGGAGCAATAGCACAGCGGGTAGGGCATTTTCCTTGCACGCGGCCAACCCGGGTTCAATTCCCAGCATCCCATATGTTCTGAGCACCGTCAGGAGTAATTCCTGAGTGCAGAGCCAGGAGCAACCCCTGTGCATCGTGGGGTGTGACCCAAAAAGCAAAAAGAAAAAAAAACAATACATTAAAATATATTCATATCGATTATCATGTTGAATATAACTAGGAATAAAAAAAAATCTGATTAAAAATTTTTAGATCTTTGTAATTCATAAAGAATCTACTTTGAATATAAAAACACATATCAGCTGAAAATAAAATGATGGAACAATATGGAATAGCTAGCATTAGTTGAACCTGAAATGGTATATAGGAGACCAAACAGATTACTAAAGAAATATTACCAGGAATAGAAAGAGTCATTTTATAAAGACAAAGAAGTTAATCTGCCAATGGGACCATAACAAGATAACAAGATTAAATGATTATGCAGATAATAACAGAACTTCAAAATTTATTGAAACTGATAAAACCATAAAGACAACTACACAAATCTATAAAGATTTTAAGCTTTTCTTCCAATAGTATGGAAGGGATCGCTGGAATGTGAAAGAGAAGCTGCCACTCTGGTGGAGGATATGATTTGGTTTTGTTTTCTTTGGGAGATACATCTGGCAGTGTTCAGGTAGACCCATTGCTCTGTGATGAGGGATCACCTAGGCAGTGCTCAGGGAATCATATAGGTGTCAGGGATCAAACCAAGGCCTATTTTATGCAAGGCAAGTATACTACCCACTGTATTCTCATTTGCTCAAGCAGGCCCAGTAACGTTTCCATTGGAGACTTTGTTGTTACTGTGTCTGGCATATCGAATACTCTCAGTAGCTTGCCAGGCTCTCTGAGAGGGGCGGAGGAATCGAACTCGGGTCGGCCATGTTGGCCGCTTGTAAGGCGAACGCCCTACCCGCTGTGCTATCGCTCCAGCCCCATTTCAGCCAAACTGGTGGAAGATGTGTTCTGGATGCTGTGTGAATGAAATCCTTTGTGCATTAACGTATTGCAAATCAAGTTGTCTAAAATGATTTTTTTAAACTAGGTAATTAGCAATGATATGTAGTTTCTAACAAAACTAGTAACAAACTTGTCTCATAGAATTTTATAGAATTCTGCATCTAACAATACCAGAAAATTCTTTTACAAGTGCAAACTATTCACTGAAATAAAACAGACTTAGGCTATAAAACAATAAATAAATTTAAGTTTAATATTTAATGTAATAAATTTTTAAAGCTTTTAAATCACAAACGATGTTCTCTGACCATAATGAAATTAAACCAGAAAGCACTACCAAAATACCAAGAACTATTTCAAAATTAAGTTTAAAATAAAAAATAATAATGTAATATATTTCTGAGTTTAAACTAATCAGCATTTGATTAGACATTGCAAAACCAATTGTTTGAAATGAATAAATGTTTCAAATGATTATTTCAGTCTCTCTTAAAAAAGAAACAAGAAAGGAAAAGGAAACACACAAAGAGAAAAATGAGAAATATAATAAAATTCAGGTTAATATAAAAGAAATAGAGATATGATGATATAAAAGCTTTTTTTTCAAAAGGTTCATGAATTTGGTAAATAGCCCTCTATCCTGAAAAAATAAAAAAAACCTAAAATATCTCTCACACAAAAGGAAAATTAACATTGACCACACATACAAGATATTAAACAGATGGGAAGACAATATCTTCACCAAATATATACTAATAGATTTTACAATAAATTGGAGGAATTTCACAAACAAAGCTCAGACAAAACATATAGATAACATAAATATACACCGCACTGTACTGCACTGTCCTCCCGTTGTTCATCGAGTTGCTCGAGCTGGCACCAGTAACATCTCCATTGTGAGATTTGTTACTGTGTTTGGTATATTGAGTATGTCATGGCTAGCTTGCTAGACTTTGTAGTGTAGGCGAGATACCATATGTTAAATGCTTTTTCTGTAGAAAATATAAATATAATATCAAGAGAGTTGGAGAAAATTTGTAGAGGTGGATATATTTATGGTCTTGATGGTATTATTTCATGTGTGTACACTTATTCCCAAACTGACTGAGTTGCATATATATATATATACATATACATATGCATATTTTTGTATATATAGAGAGAAGGTGTGGTCTTCTTTATAGAATTTCTCCGCCTCCGTGTAGAACTTCTCAATTTCTTCTTCATAGTAGTTGGATGTTGGTGCATAGATGATGAACTTAGAAACTGCTGGCAATGAGTCACATCTATTCAAGCGTAAGCATCCGATTCAGGTTGTTAGGCATTCAAATGAATCAGTGTTCATGGTCATGTTTGTGTTGACAAGGACATTGGCAACACCAATGCCTCTATTGTTGCATTTTCCAAGGAACAGTTCTCCAGTGTCGAAAACAGTGTGATGTGATTGATGCCTTCTAGTCTCAGTCAGACCAATAATATCGTACTTAATCTTCTGTGCTTTGCACCATCAGGTCCTCGATGAATGCATCCAAAGCCAGCATACATGCATTGAAAGCACAGACAGTCATTTTAGTCCTTTTTTGTTTTGGCAGCCAAGTTCAGCCCTGAGATTTTATCAGCCTCTCCTTGCTTGTTCTTAACGCTGCCATATTGGGGGCTCTGTCAGGGTCAGGGTAATGAGGTCCATTATTGTTACTGGTTTTGGCATTTCAAGTACACCATGAGTAGCTTGCCAGGATCTGCCATACGGGCAGAATACTCTTGGTAGCTTGCCAGGCTCTCGGAGAGGGATGTAGACTTTGAGGGCAGCCTCTAATTGCCCTTGCAGGTACTCCTAGTCTACCAAATGCAAGCTTTTGGTCTACTGGCATGTTGTAATGAACTACAGCACCTGTTGGTTCACTTTTCGCAGATCAACACCTTTACCACCTTTACCACCCCCTGACAAGATGAGGCAGTGAACCATATGACTCCCACAATATTGCTCACACACTATAAAGAAGACCACATCTTCTACAAGGTCATTGTAGTGATTTTAATACCAAAATAGGATCAAGAAGATCACCCAAAGAACTACACATCAGGACCCATGGCCTAGAATGGAACAAACAGGGTGAGAGATTGAGTTCATCACAATCAAGACCATTCATGGTAACTCACAGTTCCCAAAGGCCTAATCTAAACTTTGGACATGGGAGTCTCCCAGTGTACAAATCCACAATGAAATTGACCACATCATATTCAATCGATCATTTTGCCTGACAAATGTCGCTGTTGTCCCAAAATTCCAAAGGGATAGGACCACCTTCTCCTTTGTGCAAAATTCTACTTCATGGAGCGGGGAGAAAGGGCTGCAAAGTTTAAGAGAGAAATCCCAGAATGATCACCAACTGGGAGCTCTTTGGCACTATTTCTGCATTGTGGGTAGATGCCATGGTTGACATCGACGAAAAATAAAATGAACTGGTTCAGCACCTCCATTACTTTGTGAGGAATGCCGAGAGTGGGAAAGCCACAGCTACCTGTCCTCAGAAACTCTCAAGCTCATTCACCAATGTTGTTTGGCATGAGCCTCAGGTAATCACAAGCTAACGCCATAGCTCGCAAAGTTGTGCAGAGAAGAAATAAAGGAAAACCTCAAAGAAAGAAGAGAGGCAGTGTTGGGTGATGGGGCAGAAGTGGGGAAAAGTAATTGCAATGCTCACCTGTCTGTGTCCAACTAAAAAACCAAGATGACAGATTATCTACGACGTCTACTCAGATCTCGTTGATGGTCACATCCACTTGCCCACATATCAAATTCTTCAGGTGCATATTCTTTTCTAATGTTCTCCTTCCAAAATCCGAAATGCTATTTCATCAGTAAAGAAGCATACAACACCTGGTCCAGACAAGGTCGAGGTCGGACCTGAACACCTGAAGAATCTGCCACCAATACTTGTCAATACACTGGGTCGGCTCTTCATATGCTACCTGTATGACATCAAGTTTCCATCCCAATGGAAAACCATCAGGACCATTCTGTTCTACAAGAAGGGAGACATCCACGACATTGGCAACTATCACTCGATCTACCTGTTGTCTATCGTTTACAAGTTGTTCACTCAAGTCATCCTGAATAGAATAGGCAGAACACCAGACAAAGTACAATCATGTAAACAAGCCAGGTTCTGAAAAGGATTCAGCACGATTGACCATATCTATACTGTGACCAAGGTCATTGAGGTTTTGTCAGAGTTCAAGATGCTGCTCGGTCTAACTTTCATCGATTTAAAGGCCTTTGATTCTGTAGAGACTGAAGTGGTCATCAAACCCTAGACAAACAAGGGGTTCAAACTCAGTACATCAGGATCCTACATGAGCTATATTACAGATTCGCCACCAGGATCTCACCATTCTACAAAGAAGTGATCATCAATGTCAAGAGAGGTGTTCAGCAGGGTGATACCATTTCACTGAAACTTCAGTGCCACCCTCAAGAATGTCATGCAGGGGGCTGGAGTGATAGCACAGCGGGTAGGTAGGGCATTTGCCTTACATGTGGCTCAACCCGGGTTTGATTCCCAGCATTCCATACGGTCCCCCAAACATAGCCAGGAGTAATTTCTGAGTGCATGAACCAGAAGTAATCTCTGTGCATCGCTGGGAGTGATTCAAAAAGAAAAAAAAAAAGAATGTCATGCAACAATAGAATGGGAAAAAGTGGGAGTAAAGATAGATGGCCAACAACTACACCACTTCTGCTTTACTGATGACATGGTTCTAATACACGAAACATTAGCCAATCAGCACAAATGCTGGCCGACTTTGACTGTGAGTGTGGAAAGGTTGGACTACAGCTAAATCTTAAAAAGATAATGTTCATGAGAAATGGACTACTCCCTGGCGTTCCATTTGCTCTCAACATAACAAACATCTCTGAATGCAGCAGTTATGTGTACCTAGGTTGAGAATTAAACATGACAAACGACCTGGCACCTGAGCTGTGCAGGAGGAAGAGATTTCAAGAGCATTGAAGAAGTTGTTAAGAGGACAAAGAACCTCTGGCTCTGGGCACATCTTTTCAACTCCACCGTTCTTCCTGCACTAACATATGCCTCAGAGACCTGGGCCCTATGAAAACAGGATGAGAACACTATACGGGTCACCCAAAGAGGAATTGAAAGAGCTATGCTTGGAGTATCACGCTTCATTCAAGTGAGAGAACGAATCTGGAGTTCTGACCTCTGTCGATGATCGAAGTCAGGGATTCTGCCTTGTTTGCCAAGGAGTTGAAAATCAGATGGGCCAGACACGTAATGCGATTTGGAGATGACCGCTGGACTAGAGCCACTACTGACTGGATTCCATAGGACATCAAAAGAACACCTGGTTTCCCACCTATGAGATGGTCATTGAGACCCTGAGTGAATGGTTTGATGCTTTTCGTGTTCCCGGAGTGAGCAGACGCCATTAGGTACACTAGCACACAGCAGGGATGAATGGAGACATTACTGGTGCCCACCCGAGCAAATCGATGAACAACAGAATGACAAGTGATACATGTGAGAGAGAGAGACAAATTTTACCTTTTGTATGCCTCTCTCCTCCTCTCTCTCTTTCTCTTTCTCTCTCTCTCTAACTCTCTCTCTCTCTTTCTCTTTCTCTCTCTCGTATGTGTGTTTAAGGATTGAACCCCACATGCAAGACACATACTCTGTAGCTGAGACACATTCTTGGCAACTAAATTGTTATAGCATTAATCCATAAATTAAAAAAATCAAGAAGAAAAACCAATCCCAGCTAATATACAAACAGCATAAAAACAAATTTATATATCAACATTGGAAAAATAAAAAAAAATTGAACAAAGCCCTAGTCAGTCTAATTTCAGACATAAAAATAAAAACCTTCTAGTAAACTATATAGTAAAGTGAATGTTCTCAATGTAATAAAGATGTAATAAAATCTGGGCCATGCAGAGAGAAAACAGGAGTTAAGGTGAATGCCTTGCATACAGCCAACCCTGGTTTTATCCCAGCACTCATAATTCCAACAGTTATTGCTGGATGCAGCCCTGGGGAACCATGATGCACAACCAAGGCAGATGGCCCAGGTAATACTTTGTACCACTGAGTCCAACCAACAGTGCATCCTTGCACCCTTACAATGAACTTTTACCCCAGTCGGCTGTGAATCACCTGAAGCAACGAGGGAAGCCCTCGCAATCACCCCC
Organism: Sorex fumeus; assembly: GCF_029834395.1. Taxonomy (NCBI): domain Eukaryota; kingdom Metazoa; phylum Chordata; class Mammalia; order Eulipotyphla; family Soricidae; genus Sorex; species Sorex fumeus. The sequence continues at coordinate 17,800,949 of NW_026606064.1, forward strand.
AAATAAAAGCATGTGGAAATCCTAGAGTTAATGACATACTTGATGCTAAAATACCCAATACTTGACCCCAAAGATCAAAAAATAACTTTACTCTCACCACATATCAAACTGTCAAATGCAAACTTCATTATAGCAGGAAATGTCTCATATCTGTGTCCTCAAACCTAATAACCCTTACATTTAGCATTTAATTATTGCTATTGAAATTAAAGTCTATATATATATAAATTTTACTTCAGTAAATATAGTAAACTGCTGCAAAATCCATCATGTGTGGGATTATAAGAAGTAAAGATTTAATTTATTTTACATAGTTAAAATTCAATATAGATGCATTTTGACATTGTTTCTCCATACATTTGTTTCACATAATAGATGTGTAATTCAGACAGTTAATCAGGAAGGGTGATCCCTTGGCAGTAAATCAGGAAGCCATAAAAACCAAGAAATATTTGGAGAAACAAAATATCATCTGGAAAGAAAGCATCCTGCCACCAGGATGAATGGCAAAACATGTCTGGAGATGATTAACTGGAAAGACCAAATAGCCCAAGAGAGAAGATTTAGAGACCACCAAAACTCAAAGTTCTGTTGCCCAGTAATAGCTGTTGTCTGCACAGAGAGCCGAAGCTGGGGCGGCATGAAAAAGTCCCTATTTATTCAGTTTCTAAAATCAACCTGGAACACTCCATTTCGAAGATTCTCATATTCAGTTTTCTTTGACTTTATGCCTCTTCTGTCCCTGGAGAAGTCCATGTTCCTCCTTGAAAGTGGCTTGCCCTATATAAACAATTCTAAAATTTTATTCTCTGTAATCTCATGAAATATTTTTCTATGATTAAATTAAAAAAAACACCCCTGGGAATCCTAGGCATGGTTAGAATTGACACATCTTTTCCTACAAAAGCATAGCTTCACCTCCTTTAAGATTTGATAGCAGGTATTAATTCCAGGGTTGTACAGATCAAGTGGGTGTTAACTTCTTTGTAACCACCTTAATGAGGCAGGCAGGACCTGAAGACACGATCCTATGAACATCTCTTTCAGATTGTTCCAATCCTGACCTCCCTGGCATACACCTATACAAGTTATATTGTGGTTAACTGTATTGCAATCAACTGGGCCCAATGTATAACCTACCTTTACACTCTCAGTGGAAACCATATAGAACAGCGATGAATATAAAAAGACTATTTAAAAAAATACTTAACACATGCACGAGATCAAATATATGCGTTATATGCCATTAATATATTATGTATTAATCAAGTACTGATGCCTGATAGTAATAATTAGAAAAACTAAAAAAGAGTGTTCACATTGAAGACATTGCCAAGATATTGCCAAGCTGTATCATAATTTGTTATAATGAGGAGAAGAACATGCTAAAAGACTCCAACTACTTTCAAGTAAGCTTTACTTAATGCTATATTTATTAGTGTTTAGACTTACGCACAATCAAGTAGGCAATCTATCATCTCATTTACTTAAAACTGAATCAAAGTTGCAATATTTCAAATAAAATAGTGAATCATCTTAATATTTTATCAAATAAGCTGAATGCCTGATTAAATATGTTTATTTAATATATATAGCATATATAGCTCACATAATAGATGTATTATGTGTAGTATATCGAATTGACCAATGAATCCAATTCAATACTGTGAGTGTTATAATAGACACAATGTTATCCCATTTTTGTAATTAATTTGACTTTTATATAAGCTTCCAGGAATTTCAAGAGTTCTGGTTACTTTTCCCAATGGTTGCATTTAATTTGTGAAAAGAATTTTTTTTAACTTCAAAAAATGGTGACTAGGAGAGTATATGGACACATTTTGTTTTCAGATTCCTCTTCCCAGTCACATTATTTTTGCTGAAGCACTGTGATTCAGACCACACTTGACCATTTTGCCTGTCTAAAGCTAGTCTACTTTCTCCACAGTATTAGAATTTGAGGAATCTTTAAACAGAACACCAACATGTATTATAGTACAGGTATGAGGTGGAGTAAGAGGTTCCTGTGTTTAAATCACAGCCCCAACTCTCAACATCATTAAATTTGGGAACCCAAATTAACATATGTTTCTCAGTTTCTTCCTGTGAGAAAATGAGGATAACAATACAGTTTGAAGTGTTTTCATTATAATGCATAGAACAGTTCCTGTTACATAGTGTTCTAAGTGCAATAGGTAGCAACAGAATTAGTGACTGTGTAGGGCTGGAGTAAGGCTGGAGCGATAGCACAGTGGGTAGGGTGTTTGCCTTGCGTGCTACTGGGCACACTCAAGCAAACCGATGAACAACAGGAGGACAGTGACAGTGACAGTAGGGCTGGAGTGATAGCACAGCGCATAGGCGTTTGTCTTGCACACGACCAACCCAAATTTGATTCCTCCACCTCTCTCTTGGAGAGCCCGGCAAGTTACTGAGAGTATCCCGTCCATGAGGCAGAGCCTGGCAAGCTAAAACAGTAACAATAAGTCTTACAATGGAGACGTTACTGGTGCACACTCGAGCAAATCCGTGAACAACAGGAGGACAGTGTTACAGTGCTACAGTGTAGAATAACATTAGTTTGTCCTTTCTGCCTTGCCACAGGGAGTTTAGTTCTATTGGGTTACTCCCACCACAGTGCTCCCATTCCTCTGTGTTTATTTGTAACTTTTTTCTTTGTGCTCTGCTTCCCTAACTAGTCAATCACCTTTATCTTCTAATCAGAGTCTGTTAACTTGTAAATATTGCTTTTCTCTTCTTTTTGAGTCCTTTTTATAGTTAATTCAGAGTAATGTCCTTTTAGTATAGACAAAAAAGACAGTTAATGCTCTGCTTTTGTAACTTGGGAGTTGATTGACTCCGAATGATATTCATTCCTGGGTATCTGTTCTTTTGACTTAAGCCTCAGTAGCCCTTATCTCCTAGCACCCCAAAAGCAGAGTCCTGAAGAGGGACTGGATGGACGCAGGGCAACCTGTGAGCTACCGTGGCATCGAAACGGGCCAGACCAAAGCATCATAATACTTAACTTTAAGTTAAGAGCATAGCCATGGACAAATCCTGTCATGATCCATAAAGTAACATCTGGATTAGTATCCTGCTAGGGTTAGGAAAGATTAACCTGGTCTGAGCACTGTAGTCTGAGATCTATAGAGAGATGTCCCCAGGAGAGCCACCCTACACGTTTAATGTATCTCTTACTATGTCTGTACAAAATAACTAATAACTGTCCTCCCGTTATTCATCGATTTGCTCGAGCGGGCCCAATAACGTCTCCATTTGAGACTTGTTTTTACTGTGTTTCGCATATCAAATATGTCACGGGTAGCTTGCCAAGCTTTACCGTGCGGGTGAGATATTCTTGGTAGCTTGCCGGGCTCTCCGAGAGGGGCGGAGGAATCGAACCCGGCTCGGCCGAGCTGGCTGTGTGTAAGGCAAACGCCATACCACTGTGCTATCACTAATATTAAGAAGTAGAATTAAGATGCTAAGTTATTGGTCTAAGGTGAGGAGAAACAACCCTAAGAGGTATTTTACCCTTGAGCTGAAGAAGGGCTTTCATATGTTGATTTTGCCACCAGATGGGGTGTAGTGGATACTCCCAATGGGAGAAGCTGATGGAGAGATGAGAGAGAAAAAAAGAGAGACAGAGAGAGACAGAGAGACACAGAGAGACACAGAGAGAGAGACAGAGAAACAGAGAGACAGAGAGAGACAGAGAGAGACAGAGAGAGATATACCAAGGTGGCAAATCTGCACACAGAGAGAGTGGCATGGGGGAGAGGAGGAGACAGGAATGATTGGAACAGGTGTCTGGGAGAGAATGAAATGAACTGCAGCTGATCACCAACCAGCTTGGTCCTCGTTTCCTCCTTCCTCTGCCCATGGAATCAGCCATCCTGGGTGGAGGAGTGGCCTGAGACCACCAAATGCCGGCAGAGAAAGAGAGCGCTGGGGATCTCCCTAGCCTCCTGGAATCACACACACTGTATGAATTTATAACAAAAATAGGATAGGGAGCAATCACATATATAAAGCCAAAAAATATCACCTTTTTACCAGATGCCTTGTATTTGTAGAAAAGTTGACTTTATAATGATAAATCCTATATAATCAAAAGCCGTATTGTAAAACCATCACTCTCTTTGGCATATTGGGGTCTGTTTCTTTCTGGGAAAACTTAAGTCTTGTAAAATATGCTGGCTTCTTGGGAGCAGGAACAAGATGGTATATACACAAATACTTTTCCTTATTTATGAATAAAATTAAGATAGAGGAGCTTTAAATCAGTAAGAGGTACCATGAGCCTTAAGCATTTGGCTATGAGGAGTTAAATGCATAACTCTCATATTTTTCTGTGCTGTTCTCTCAGAATTCTCCTTTGCATAAAATAAAGTTTTTGCAAAACTAGCATTGGATGAGCAAATATTTGTATATGAAAGTTCTAGAGCTGCTGGTTATTTTGATTTAAAAACAAAACAACTTTGTAGTTTAAAAAAGTTTGTTTAGAAGCATAAATATTACAGAATGATAAATAGCATTTTATTAAAACTGGATGAAATTAAATAGCATTGCTCTCTTTATCACTGCATTGACATTTATAAACATCCAGGAATATGTTTCTTTTAATTTCATATCATATTAGGTACCGAGCACTGATAAGGAAGAAAATAATACTTGGTTTATGAATTTTGTATAATCTTCTTTAAGTTCTGCAAATTTCATCCACACTTAGCAAATCATATATAGCAAATTAAAATACTGGAGATATTGTTCAATAATATGATCAAATTTATTTTATCCATATATAAAATATGAATTTATATTAGTGTAAAACTAAGTTTGAAAAGAACCAAATTAGATTTAAGAAATTTCTTGCTTCTAGCAGTTTGTATTTCATATGACCACAGTGTTATTATTCATTGCAGGAAATAATTAGTTCAAATATCATAAATATAGCTCTACATATTCCAAGTAGAAATGAACATTTTCTATCTCATTAAATTCACCCATCTTTGGTGGGTCTATGTCCCCCTAAAAGCATGTTTTCCTTATAGCTGCTATAAAGAATTAGCATAAATTGTGAGGCTGACACAACACAAATTTATTCATCTATAGTGATGCAGGTCAAAGGACAAAATGCAAGCTCCAGAAGAAATGCATTCCTTATGCAAGATTTGGGGTAAGCAGAGGCAGGGAGAGGGATGGTTGTTAAGACATGACTGCCTTTTCCAGTCTATAGAAACTTCTCGTTTTCTTTTTTCTTTTTGGGTCACACCTGGCAATGCACAGGTGTTACTACTGGCTATGCACTCAGGATTTACTCCTGGCGGTGCTCCAGGGACCATATTGGATGTTGGGAATCGAACTCGGGTTGGCCGCATGCAAGGCACTACCCGCTGTGCTATCTCTCCAGCCCTAGAAACTTCTCCAACTCTTAGCTTGGTTGCCACTTATGTCTACAAAGGCAACAGCATAGTTTTGTTGTTTCTATCTTTTTTATTTTTCTATTTTTGCTGCTTATAATATCACATTGTCTTTTCGTTGTTTTCTAATCCTCCTGCTTCCTCTTACAAAAACATTAAAGGCATAGTAGCCCACCTGAATAATCCTGATACTCTCCCTATTCTGAGAAAATTTAATTAGATCTGTAAAGTCTCTTACCATTTCAGGTAAAATATTCACAACTTCCAAGAAATACAAAATGGGGTAGAAAATTATTCAGTGAATAAGAAGAAAAATTTTCTATTGACTGTTACAAGAGAATTCTTTGCAGTCAAAGCTGGAAAAATGTTTAGATGTTGACCTTCCTGGAATAGTACTTTTAATTATGTTTTTGATCACAGAATCTTCCAGACTGAAAGCACATTACAGATAAAGTATCTCATTGTAAAGACAAAATGTTAAAGGCTCTAGAAATAAAATCACATCAAACATTAAGTTCTGTATCATATCACAAATCTAATTCTTGCTCTCTTTATTCCTGGTTGTTTTACTGTTTTTGCTTATTGCTTTAAAAGAAAATGTTCACCTCAAATATTTTCACTGCTATATTTTTTAAATTTTCAAATAAGAAGTGAAAACAACTTTACTCACAACTAAACAAATAATAGATATACTCTTACTAAAATAAATTTAGATAGTCTTATGCAGGTATCTGGATAAGAACTGACACGATCATTATTTCTGGCAAATTACTAATACATACAGACATTAGTGAAATGAAAAATACAAGGGAAAAATTCACTTGCATCTTCTTACATTCTGGCTCTCTTGGTGCCTAGGAAAATTTATAATCATTCCCTAGGTCTTTGACATTTGTAACTGCTATAAAAACTCCAAAAACTTTTCATTCATTAAAAACAAACCTCACAGGGGCTGGAGCAATAGCACGGTGGGTAAGGCGTTTGCCTTGCTCACAGCTGACCTGGGCTCGATTTCCAGCATCCCATATGGTCTCCCCAAGCACTGCCAGTAGTAACTCCTGAGTGCATGAGCCAGGAGTAATCACTGGGTATCACCGGGTGTGACCCAAAAAAGCCAAAAAAACAAAACAAAAACAGAAACAAACCTCACAATGTGTGCTTTATAAATAAGAATTCAATAATTAATGCAATAATTGAAATATTTTAGATAATAGAGTAATGGTAGAATGAGTAGGACACTTACCTTGTACAAGGCTGACTTGGGTTTTATCTTATGCCTAATATAGTGTCCTGGGCCCTGCCAGAACTGATCCCTGAACACAGAGCCATATTTACTTTTGAGCACAGCCAGCAATGACCAAAAAGACCAAAACAAAAAGAAAATGGCTGAGATTTCCAATGAAACTTATAAAGAAATGTCTAAATAAATATGCAACTAATCACAAATTAGCATGAAATTTTAATAAGCAACTGTAAAACATAAGTAATACATTTTGAATCTTAGGTCCTACGTTAAAAGATGTGAAATCAATTGCATTTTGTATTGAAAGTAGGTCAAATTTTGATTCTTTGGTATTCATATTATTCTCCAAACTTATATGTATATCATGTAATTTTACTCGACAGGTAACATATTTACTATAAAGGGTGTGACAAGAGCATCATTAAAACAAAAATATTTTTGACTCTAATTCTGTGTCTTATCTTGAAACATTGATTTTAAACATGGATTATGATAAACTGTGACCTAGAAAATCAATGACTTACATATATTTAAGACACTGGCTTTGATGGAATTTTATACATGACAACATAGAATTTAATAATGAGGAATGATGTTATTATTTCATTATTTAATTATAAGCGGTAGTAATATTTAATACACATATATTCAGTGACTCATGCTATGGATCAGTGGTATACTCCACCTTTTCATGCCAAAGAATCTGAGTTGTATTCCCAATATTACATACACACAAATACAGACACACACATACACTTTCTGAAGGTTTTTAGATCCAGTGATCGTTACTCGCTCCTTCCTCCTTCCTTCCATCCTCCCGCCATCCCCCCTTCCTCTCTTCCTCCTTCCCTCTCTCCTTTCCTTCTTTCCTCCCCTCTCTTTTTCCTCCCTTCCTTCCTTCCTCCCTCCCTCCCTCCCTCCCTCCCTCCCTCCCTCCCTCCTTCCTCCTTCCTTCCTTCCTTCCTTCCTTCCTTCCTTCCTTCCTTCCTTCCTTCCTCCTTCCTTCCTTCCTTCATTCCTTCCTTCCTTCCCTCCCTCCTTCCCTTCCTCCCTCCCTCCCTCCTTCCTTCCTTCCTTCCTTCCTTCCTCCCTCCCTCCCTCCCTCCTTCCCTTCCTTCCTCCCTTCCTCCCTTCCTCCCTTCCTTCCTTCCTCCCTTCTTTCCTTCCTTCCTCCCTTCCTCCCTTCCTCCCTTCCTCCCTTCCTCCCTTCCTCCCTTCCTCCCTTCCTCCCTTCCTCCCTTCCTTCCTTCCTTCCTTCCTTCCTTCCTTCCTCTCTCTCTCTCTCTCTCTTTCTTTCTTTCTTTCTTTCTTTCTTTCTTTCTTTCTTTCTTTCTTTCTTTCTTTCTTTCTTCCTCTGTTTTAAGGGCCATATTCAGCAGTACTCAGGATGTATCTCAGTCCTGGTAGTGTGTAGGGGACCATATGGGTGCTGGTGATGAAACCCCGGTTGGCTGCAAGCACTCTACCCGCTGTACTCTCTCTCCAGTCATAGGATCCAATAATTTTTTTCTGCAATGATTACAATCCTTTTAAACTTATATAGAAACAGAAAATCAAAAGGTATGTTTTGTTTTTCTCTCAGCTCAAGTAAGAGGATTTTTAAGACATCAGAGGCAATAAAATATTGAAAAAAGGGACACTGTTGGCAATCAAAGATGGAATGAAATTTTTTTCAGTCTTGGATCAGCCTGTTTTTTTTTCTCACTAGTAAGGAAGAATTAAAAATATGCAAAGTTTGGGACATAGATATGGTATAGGGATGCAGGCATTTGCCTTACTTGCAGTAGACCCTGGTTCGATCCCTACACCACATTCCCCCACATACCATCAGGAGTGATCCCTGAGCACAGAGGTAGGAATAAGACCTGAACACTGCTGTGTGTGGGCCAAATACTGAAAGAAGAAAAGAATAAAGGAAATATGCATAGCCATGTATTTTGGCTTATATGCATGACAATTGCCTGTATATTATATACTAAATTTTTAATTTATGAAGTCAATAAATCATAAAATGTAATTATAAATGCATTGAAACTATATGACATTCCACATTTTCCTATTGGCACTTTTTAAACATGCTTATCAGCAATACATTTAAAACATAGATTCTGTATTAATGATCTTGTTAATAAACTAATCTACATGCATGCTTCTGGGCATCTCTTAAAGAAAAGGTTCTGAGAATGCTAGCAAAGAGAAAAGCAGTTTATGAATAATGCATGTATTTGTTCACTTCTATCTCCCTGCCATTTGCTTGTAATGATATGTTTTGATAGCTGTAAATAGCAGGGATTTGTGGATGAAAGATACTGCCTACCTGAAGGTATTTTACCATTCCAGAAATTTGACATACTATTAAATAACCCCAATAGCAAAATCAGTAAATGCTGCTTAACCTTAAGCTGTGAAATGGTAATAATTACACAGTAGTTTTACTGGGTATGATAAACATTTTGCAAAATGATGATTACATTAATAATTTTTAGTAGTAACATATTTCAATGAGACACATGGGATTTATCAGAATTATAAATGCTAGAGAAACATTATCTCCTAATGAGGGGCATAGCATTTGTCAAAATAAACGTGCTTGATGTTGTAAGCCTTACAAGGATTTGCAAATTTTCATTTTGTAGTTTGCCTAATAGCCTTTACATTTCAGCTGACTCCATCCTGTTGGAACTGATAATAATAGTTATCATCACATGAAATCAAGGCAAAGTGCTAGACATTTTGTAAGTATTAGCTCTATGGCTATATAAAATTCATGCTGTTTCCAGAAATATACTACAGAATAATGATGATGATAATATATAAATATAGATTTCTTAAGGACTGTTTAGAAACCAGTCTCTAGCATGAATACATTTTTAACACATATAAACAATATTTTACTTCCATAACATAAAGCATATAGTAAAATCGTGAGAAATCAAAGTCTACAGAAGTCACTTTTTCCAAGATCAAAAATTCTATTAGGGGACAGAGATGACGCTCAGTGGTTAAGTGCACATCTATCATTTGTAAGCTCTTGGGCTTCCTAGTACACCACATACAACATACACATATATGCCACTTCCCTCCCTTCAGACACACATTATATTTAATAATATACCCAAATTCTCTCATTTATCGTCCAGTTTACCTTTGTGTCAATAAATAATAATATTTTCATAAAATCATATAATTTTCATAAAAATTATCATAAAATTAGAAGCTTACAACAGCGATTTTGTTCTATATTTCATTTGGAGCAGGATTCCAAACATTGTTTAGATAAATATCCTCAGTGTATCTCAAGTCTTTTTCACATGTCTGCAATGATGAGTAAGGTAGGAGAGCTGTGTCACCTGAAGTCATAGAGAAGGAAGAAAGGGAAGAAGAAAGGAAGCAAGAAATGGAGCAGAGGGGAGGGAGGGGAGGGAAAGGATGGATGAAGGAAGTAATGGAAGAGAGACACGAAAGAATACAGGAAGAAAAGAAGGAATGGAGGGAGGATGTGGGTTTGACAAAATTCTGTTCTTTCTGAGTGATGCAACCAAGGGCTTCGTGTGTGTGTGTGTGTGTGTGTGTGTGTGTGTGTGTGTATTATTGGTCAAAGTCTATTGCCTTGCCATATCAATCTCTTTACAAAGCAACTCAAAATATAGCATTTTGTTTTGTAAAGTCAGTAAGTGAGAGACTAAGAAAACCATTCCATAAGATTTGTAATCTTTTTGTGGGGGAGATATCTTGTGACCTTTTTTGCATGTTCTTGAATTAAAAGAAGAGTCACAGAATTTGGCAACACTAGTGTGTGAGTGAGGTGGAGATAGTCAGAATACGTGTATCACATCCCCTGTTGGATAACATTTGGTTGTCCTTGCTCCTCCCAAAGGGAGCTTAGGTTTATTGAGCTACTCGTACAACAGTGCCCACCCAATTCCATCGAGCACTATTAATCCTATGTTTCTTTTCTCTTTCCTTTATGTCATTTGCCTGGTTTATTTAGCAATGCTCTTTATATATAAACATAGGAAAACAGTCGATGCTATGCTTTTGGAACATGGGAGTTAATTGACTCCAAAATAATATTTAATCCTGGGCATCCATCTTATTTACCTGAATTAAACCTTAGGTGCCCTTACTTCCTAAAACCTCCAAAAGGAAAGTCCCCTTGAAGGGGCTGAATGGAACCAGAGCAAGCTGTAAACTACCCTGGCATCAAAAGGAGACAAGCTAAGTGTCTTAATGTGAATTCACAAAGTAAAATGGGGTGATGCTGAGGACCATGTGCATTTGGTGGCCCTGAGCCACTTCCCCACTTCCCTAGTCCTCCCCAACAGAGAGACAGGCAGACAGTGGGACAGGGAGTCCAGGGACCACAGCCTGATGGTGATAATAGCCAGTTTAATGCAATGCTGTTAGCATTCTTATAGAACATCTGAGGGGGGGTTGAGGTAAAGACACAGGTGTGATTGATCATTTACAGAGATAAACATTTGACAGAGGAAATTCTCTTGGGGAAAATTAACTCAAGGAGACAGTCTCCCAGGGATACCTACATTTTTTTTTTATCTTTCTCACTAGTTGTATAAGTTATCAATACTTAGAAGGAATTGTTTGGATTAACGCAGTGAGAGACACAAATCCCCAGACTTAATTTTCTGGGCTCTGCGAGCAAGCAAGGCTTTTACTGTAAATCCCAGACTAACTACTCAAGCCAGTTCAACTTGTCCTTCTTTATGAGGGTCCTGACTCTTCAGTCATAACAACTTGCATCAAGAACATGCTTTTATACTTTTAGAATGTCCTGGGTCCTTCCCAGTCTCTCAAGGTGGGAACTCTCTTTTGTGGTGCTAGGGACTACAGCAACTGAAGCCTGAATCAATTAAATATGACTTAGTAATTATGCCCAGGAATATATATATATATATATATATATATATATATATGTCAGAGTCAATCAACTCCCAAATATTATGAGCATAGCATTAATGGTCTTTCTGTGTTTTACCAAAGAACATTGCTCTGTAGTTCTGTAGTAAAATTTAAAAAGTCTACAGGGGAAATAGAAAAGTAAGTACAAATATACAGCACTTTAAATACAAAACAGTATGAATACAAAGTTCAGAATTACGAAAAAGTTTTGGCTTATAAGTAATCAAGACTAACTTGGAGAACTGTGACAGTGAGAGGAAAACTACAAAGGAAAGTTTAAAGATAGACTTTAACTCAATTAGGGATGCTAGCAAGATCATGGTAAGCTTCTCTAAAAGGAGGAACAGGAGTAATTCACTGATGAAGCCTAAAACACTTAGGGTTAATATTCAACACCATAAGAAGTAGAGCACAGTCCTGGAACAAACTCTGTCATGACCCTAAAAGAATTAACTGAATAAGGACCCTTCTGGGGTTAGGAAAGAGGAAATTGACCTGAGGATTTTGGTCTGGAATATTTAGCAAGATGTCCCCAGAAAGTGCCAAACTTTAAGATATAAAAATATATATATATATATATATCTTACAGTGTTCATAAAAATATTTTAAGAAGTAAATTTACTTTGATTACTTAAATGGATTACTAGCTGAGGGAAGAATAATCCAAGGATAAAGCAATGCATGCTCATGCTGGATGGAACCCTGCCCTTGAGCAGATCTCCTAGTGATCTGGAGTGCTGAAACTCAGGTGAGATTTTGTCCTTGATTTCATCTCCTAGAACTTCCCCTGAAGGAATGGCATTACCTCTGTTTGTTGTTGTGACAATGTTCAACCCCACATGTGTGTACCCCCCTTTCATGATTTCTATATAACTATGCTGTAAGAGATAAGATGAAACTAGGGCAATGACTGGAAGGAGAGGACTATGAGGTCTACGAGGAGAGTAGGATGATGGAATTATGACTAGGGCTATGGCCAAAACTACAACTATGGTTGTGCTGTAAGGGAGAGATCAGGCTACAATGGTGGTGGGGGGAAGGTTGGAGAGTTGGGGAGAGAAATAAACTGACTGCTGAACAGCCTGGGGACCAGTTCCTGTTTCTCTGTTCCCCTGGTACTTCATCCATCTGTTGCTGTGGGCTGGTCAGGGGAATGATTCTTGGTCACCAAATGCTTGAGTCTCACATTGCGCCCACAGCTTTTCCTTTGAAACTCACACTCCTCCTTATTGAAATCTTTGGAAAAAGACATAACTTTACTCAGTTTTGATTACCTTCCTTCTTATGTCAGCCATCAAAAGAACTATGCTTATTTGGCCCAATTCTGAGCTCATACCTTAAACACTGACATTATTCATAAGTGAACAACCATTCATTCCCCTGTGTACTTAGAAAATTCATTCTAGTCTTTGTTTCCACTGTTAGATGATAATATCAAAGATAGGTTTTCATGACCAATGCTGGAAAAATAGAATCTTTGTAATTTCTGTTGGTCTGACTGTGGCAGCCCAAACTGAATGACAAAATAGAAGATGAAATCAAAGAATGTATTGAAATCACAGACTTTGTAAGTAATGACAGCCAGTTTTACTCCAGAGAAGAACTGAAAGTAGTTTTAAAAATTACGATTATGATTCCAAGATTATTTATAGATATTATCTGCCCCTTTTAGAATATCCAGAAATGAAGTCCAGAGTTTTCTTTAAAAGATGTAAAGTATATTAACATTTAAATTTTTAGTTTTCTAAAAAAACATGTCTCCTATTGTTCGGTCGTCATTTCTTTATTTCACTCTAATAAATTGCTTGACGTGCTGAAATGTTGCTAATACTGTTGAGCAAACAAATGATAGCACTGTGGCACTGTCCTCCCTTTCTTCATCGATTTGCTCGAGTGGGCCCAGTAACATCTCCATTGTGAGACTTGCTGTTACTGTGTTTGGCATATTGAATATGTCATGGGTAGCTTGCCAGGATTTGCCATGTGGTTGAGATACTCTCGGTAGCTTGCCCGGCTCTCTGAGAAGGGCTGGCAAGCTACCGAGAGTATCTTGCCTGCACGGCAAAGCCCAGCAAGCTTTTATAGTTAAAAACTAAAATTCATCATTATTAATTTTTATATTTTTTATTCAACTCTAAATCTTTCAAATAGTATTTTTACTTATTTATTCTCTCTTCAACCTCTGAGACTTTTTTTTTTAATTCACTATGTGAGTGTGTGTGTAGGAGGGAAGAGGGGGTTAGAATAGTTCCAGAAAGACAGTACAACAGGCATGATGTTTGCCTTGCACGTGGCCAAACTGGCTTTGATACCCATCATCCTGAACATGGTCTCTGACCTCACCAGAAATGACCCCTACGCAAGAGTCCAGAGTAAGCCCTGGGCACAATGGGTGTGACCCCAAAACATGAAAAAACAAAAATTTGCTGAAGGATTAAGACAATTACCTTGCATGCAGTTGTGTGCTGGTTCAATGTCTGGTACTACATGTGGTCCCCTGAGCACTTCAAAAGAAATCTCTGAGCACAGAGACAGGAATAAGTCCTGAGTACTACCAGGTGTGGTTCAAGAACTAAAATAATTTTTTCTAACAAAATAAAATTACTATGTGGGCTTTCTTCTAATCACCAATCCTGTCTTCTTTTGTTTGCTTCCACAACCAATATTTACTAGCTAAGGTTATATCTAAGGTCTGAATGAAAGAGATACTATTCAGAAAGAGGAGGGGCTTTCTGAAATTTGTATTTTATTATTAGGAAAACTATATTCTATATATTTAGAAATTTTCTTATTGCAGCTACGCATGATTTGTATAATATAGTTTCTTGGTTTTTTTTTTTTTGTAAAGCAGGTAAACAGAGTAAGAGTACAAGAATTAAAGTAATTGCTTTTCTTGAAAGACCTAATTTAAATCCCAATACCACATATGGTCCCCTGAGCACTATTAAGAGTCAATCCTGAGAATAGAGTCAAGGATAGCCCCTGAGGATTCAGGTCTCAAACTGCCAGTAGATGACCCCCAATATAACCTCTATACCCCTTTTTTAAATGAAGTAGAAAAATAGAAAAAAATAAAGATATTCAGTAATCTTGGGGAAAATTAATTTTATTATTTAGCACTATATTAAGACTAATTCTACATTTTTATATAATATTTATGCAGTATGGTTGACATAGAAACAAGACAAAAAATACAGGTTACTGGTATCCTAACTTTAGCTATCCTGGTTACCAGGTAACCATATGCTGATTAGAATGAAAAAGTTATAGAACATATGAAAATCTATCGGAAATTAGCAGTTTCAATGATTATGAATATAAATAAAAATTCATTTGATATTTATTATTTTTATTTATTTACTTATTTTTGCTTTTTGGGTCACACTCAGCGATGCTCAGTGGTTACTCCTGGCTCTGCACTCAGGAATTACTCCTGGCGGTGCTCAGGAGACCATATGGGATGCTGGGAATTGAAGCCAGGTCTGCCATGTGCAGGGCTAGCACCCTACCCACTGTGGTATTGTTCCTGTCCCCCCATTTGACATTTAAATGGTTTGTGAAGTCATATCTTCTACACTTGGTTAAATTGTTTAAACAAAGCAAATGAATAAAAGTCAAGATATTGAAGATAATGAATTAATTTTCAAATTAAAAAGTTTTTCAAGCAAGTATAAAAATAACCACAGCTTTCTATAAATGTTTAAAGAAATACATATTTCTCAGCACAAAGGAGATATATTTTTTTTTTATTTTTTATTAGTGAAACACCATGAGGTACAGTTGTAGATTTACAATTTTTTGTGCCTGGGTTTCGATTATACAATGGTCAAATACCCATCCCTCCACCAGTGCCCATTTTCCACCACCGTGGATAATATCCCTCCCACCCCCATCCCCCTCATCCCACCCTGCCTCTGTGGCAGGGCACTCCCTTTTGTTCTCTCTCTCCTTTTGGGTGTTGTGGTCTGCAAAAGAGGCATTGAGTGGCAAACATGTTCAGTCCATAGTCTACTTTCAACAGGCATCTCCCCTCCTGGGAGGATCCTCCAAACACCCTTTATTTGGTGCTCCCTTCTCTATCTGAGCTGCCCACCAAGGAGATATTTTTAAGAGTCTAATAATCCATTACACAAATCTTATGCCAAGAGATTTTTTTACTATATTCTATTTATAACTTTATTATTATTGTTGTTGTTGTTGTTGTTATCAATGCACAAATGAATCTTGACCCATGCAGTCTTTAAGTTAAAAAAAAATCTATAGTGCACCCCACTCCCCAATCTATCCATTCATCATATCCATGTTGCAGTCAAATCCAGTCAACATCTAAGAAAAACACAGTATATCTGAATCACAGATGCTATAGATTTTTCCATCACAATCTTAATTACGCTTGACCAGTGAATGAAATAATTTTCTAGGCTCTAAGAACAAGCAAAAGGCTAAAATAGTTGCAATAGCACTTATCAGAAATAATGATGCCTTCAATAATATTACCCTGAGACCGAAAAAAATCCTGTCATGGTCCCTGCACCTCAATGATTATGAATATAAATAAGAACTCATTTGATATTTATTTTTAATATCTGCATTTTGGAAGGTCTTCTGCAAAACATTTGATATTCTCTTATGGTGCCTGGGATGAATCAGGCTGGCACTGTCATTTAATTTAATTGATCCAAACCAGCACAATGTACGCCCTAGTCACTGTCATTGTTTAATTATTCAAAAACTCTTCACAAACCTCCTAATGTTTCAGTTTTACATGTGAAGTGATCAAACGTTCTATTAGATTCCAGAATTCACAATTATGTGAATTATGCCATCATGAAACCCTAAGCCATGTTCAATTCCAAAAGGGTGGCTTCACCATTGAATAATTGTTTCTTGTTCACTTTGTTTTTCTTTTCTTTTGTGCAATAAATTGTGCTGCCAGAATGGTGTTGTCATGCTGGGTTGACTCAAAGTACATAAGATGAGTCCAGGGTTCTGGGCTACCAAGTATCCATTGTGTCAAGGGCTTAAGCTATAAATTCAGTCTCATGCATCAGCCTTTACTGTACTGTCAGCTCCCATCTGTGTGGTTCACTCTGGGAGTGTCAAGTGCCCATGTTCCTAAAGGAGGGAGCTAATAAGTGAGGCAGGTCTTTAGCTGTGACCATGCCTATTTCTTCTGAAAGGGACTGAGAGTTCCAACTGTTACCTGCTCCTACCTACAATTTACATTAGGAATTATGCTCTACTGTGTCACATGGAAATCCACCAGAGGAGAAGCATATACAAATCCTACTCTCTCGATGGTTCTCCTACCACATTATGGTGGTGTTTGGAAGATTGAAGTATGATTATCATAGGTAGGTACGGTGGGGGAAATTCCATTTCCATATCAGTGATCAGGGCCCAAAGTGTTTTATTAAATATGTAGATGGAGTAAGTGCTGTTTTTCACTTACCTAGCATAATTCCAAATGGTAAACATACTACAACTGAAAAACTAAACTACTGTTTACACATTTCCATAAGGTCTAGTGAGATTTGCTTTTAAGGCAGCTGGAAATGTTTGAAAGGGATTTTTGTCATTAGAGGTCGGTTGTCTAGCGACTGAGAGAGAGATCACAGCATTCCTTTGAAGTTCCTTTTACTGTTTGCCACCTCAAGATAAAAATACTGTCTCCTCTACTTGCTAGTGATTTGATTGATTCTACTAATTCTTGTTTCCTTAGCTATTTACATAGAATTTTGTAAAATTTCTTTTTTCCCCTTTCGGTTTTTGGGTCACACACAGCAATGCTGAGAGTTATTTCCTGGCTATATACTCAGGAATTACTTATGATGGTGCTCGGAGGACCATACAGGATGCTAGAGATTTAAACTTGATGGTCAGGTCACATGCAAGACAAGTGACCTGCTATTCTATCAAACTTTGCAAAAACGTCTTGATCATTTCAAATAACTTGTTTTCACTGATTTTTTTTCTAGCATTTTTCTACTAATTTATTTCCCTTTAACTCTTACCATCTCTTCCTTCTGTTTGCTAGAGGTGTGGTTTGCTGGTTTTCCATTTAAAATATTTTTGCTGTTTATTGTTTTTAGGCCATATCTGATAACTCTTTGGGACTATTTCTAGCTATGTGCCTGGAGTCATTCCCAGTGGTACTCAGGAAATACCTGATGCCTCAGACTGAATCCAGGCTTTTTGCACAGAAAATATATATTCTAGCTACTTGGTTTTTTTTTTTAGTTTCTTAATGTAGAAATTTAAGTTACTGAGTTTATATTAGCCATTTTTTAATCTATGCATTGAGAGCCAGAAAAGTACTTCTAAACATTTTTTTTCTTTAGTTTCAGTTGAACTATTTGAAATGATATGGGATTTTTCTTCATGGTGCTCAAAGTATATATTTTTTTCCATAGTGCTTTCCTCTATGACTCATTTCTTGCTTTAGAGGCTTTATATATTTTCATATATAGTTTTTATTTTCTTAAAATTATTTCTACTGATTTAATTATATTAAATTGTCATCAAAGGACACACTTTGTATGATGTCAATTCTCTTATTGTTATTGATACTTGTTCTATTGCATAATCCTAGATAATGTCACGTGAGCACCTGATAAGGATGTGCAATAATCATTTTGGTAAGTTCAAAATAAAAGGAAATAGTTACAAAATATACATAAACCGCAGTTTAAAAATATTTACTTATGTACTTTTCCTTAATTTTCTTCATGTGGTTTCCAGATGTCTAATATCCTTTCATTTCAGAGTGAATGAAGTCCATCAGCAAATTTTAAAGCTCAAGTCGAGTGTTATAAAATTCTTTAGATTTTATTAATTTCCAAGTGTCTTAATTTCTGCTTCACATTTTTGGATATAAAATCATATGTGGTAGATCTTGCTTTTATCATATTCTTCACTACTTAATGATTTCTACTGGTTCTCTTAATCAAAGTTATTCAACATTTTCATGATGAATCTGTGCTTCCTTGCTGCTTTCAAAAGTCTGACTTTGACATTTTCTTTAACAGTTTATTACTACTATATCTAGGTAAAAAATTTCTTGATTTTATACAAGTTGAAGTTTGTTGAACTTTATGAATATGCAAATTTAATTTCCATCAAATTTGGCAAGCTTTCAATCATTCCTCACTCATCAATTTTTATTAGTGATATTTGATTATTGGTGATATAGTGCTTTCCGTCAGTTTTCTCTGGCCCAAATAGGTTAGTACCTACTTGTAGTTACTATTTTCCAAGATTAATTAAATATAGTTGACAAATGTTTGAAAAATTGTGCAAATGTACAATTGTGCATAAAATATGTACAATAGGTGGAATTTATTCACTAATATATATTCACTAATAATATATAATAATATATTCACTAATAAATGCAAAATGATCTAAAATTTCAAGAACTTCTAAGAGTTATAAAGTAGAATAATCTCAGATGTCAGCCTTCTGTAATGGTTTCTGAGAATGGAGAATTTCATGGAAAATGTGGGAAATTTTGCTAACTACATTGTTAATCAACCTGTCCAGTGCTTGAAAGTACATGCTATTATTTTGATAACTTTATTTCATGCCGAGATCTCCAAGCCAACTCGGATTGGGGCTGAGCATCCTACACCCTGATCCTCCAAATTCCAGTAGGCGGGTGTCACACCCACCAACTGGCCCCCTGGCTCCGTGTAATCCCATCAACGGCCAAGACCCAGAGACTATAAAAACCAGCTCCCGCATTCGCAGCCGCAGGACATCTTATTATGACATCTTATTATCTCATTCCTACTTTGGACAAACTGACAGGCTACTGAATGTAGCCTGCCCACACAGCAGAGTCTGGCAAACTCCCCGTGGCGTACCCAATATGCCAAATACCAGTAACAATGATGGGTCTCATTCTCCTAAAGAGTCTTGAATAAAATCTCAGGGCTAGGATGAAAGAGATGTTACTGGGGCCTGCTTGAGGCAATTGACCAATAACAGGATGATTTGTGATTTGTGATTGTGTGATCTAAAAATGCCTGTAATACCTCACCTAATCAGCATTTTATTTTTGTGATGAGAGCTCTTAAAAACTATGCTCTTAATAGTTGTTAGGTTTATCATAGAGTATTAGTAACTATAACATCAAGTCATCTAAAAACTGTAATTTTGGGGGGCTGGAGCCATAGCACAGCAAGTATGGCGTTTGCCTTGCATGAAGCCAACCCGGATTCAATTCCCACCATCCGATATGGTCCCCTGAGCATCGCCAGGAATAATTCCTGAGTGCAGAGCCAGGAGTAACCCCTGTGCATTGCCAGGTGTGACTCCACCAAAAAATAAAAATAAAAAATAAAAAATAAAAATTGAAATCCTTTGCTTTTATCAGTATTTCTCATTTTTCATCATACTTTTACAACCTGGAAATCACCATTATATAACAGCAACAATTTTAACACATAATATTGTGTATTCTATGCATAAAATAGAAAATGACAAATAAATGAGGCTTATATAGAAGGACCCTATGGTGTGACCTTCTGCTTTCGGCTCACCTATGTCTGCAAGGTGATATCACTGGACCTCATCAGGATGGCAGTCAGAGTTCCAATGAGAGGAAGTGCCCCTCCCTCCTGAATGGGTCCCAGCAGCCTCCATATCTAACCTGCAGATTAAGGTCCCACAACACAGTGCATGATAGAGCTACTCAACCATTCACATGGATCTCAGAGTTATTCATCCTGCCATTCTGTGAGGACAGGTAGATAAGACAGAGAGCAAACTCTAGAAAATTCCTCACCACCTTCTTGTGGATTAACTGTACAAACTCAGCCCCTCACGCAATAAAACTAGAAAACCAATGGGAAAATCAAGTAAAGTTCCATTCAAGCTCACTGAGAAAAAAACAATACCAAGAACGCATAAACAACAGCAGTAAATCCTTAGACAGTGTTTTAAATGACACTATGATGAATTCAAAGAAAAAATAGCACAGGAAATCAGTAACGCACAAGAAAGCATGAGAGTCAAAATGAAAAGCTGTTACAGTCAGAAATGACAGAAATGAAGATCATGGTAGGTGATATTTAAAAAAATTAATAGAAGCTCTGAATAGCAGAATAATAGAAGCTGATCAAAAGATTGAGGAGTTCCAAGATGAGAAGAAGGAAACCATTAGGAAACAACAGAAAGTGGGAAATAGTCTGAAACATCATAAACATTATACTAGAGAACTATAGGAGGAGCACAAGAGGAAATATATTAGAATCATTGGAGTCCCTGAAGAATAGGAATTCAAATGTGAAGTAACAATAGTTAAGGAAAACATTAATAAGAACTTCCTGGAGTTGAGGATTACAGGCACCAAGATCTGAGAGACTTGAAAATAGATCCAATTAGGAAAACTGCAAGATATATTATACTCAAAATGACAACTTTTAAAGAAAGAAACAAAATACTGAAAGCAGGAAGAACATAAAAGAAACTTATGTACAAATGAAAGCCCATAAAATGTACAGCAGATTTATCAAATGAGACACCAAAGCCAGAAGAATATGAAAAGATAAAGAACAAAAATTCAATTGAACACTTCATCTTGAATACCTAGAATACTCTATACAGCTCGGGTATCATTCATATTTGAAGGAACTGCACAGAGAGCTTCATGGAAAGACAAGAGAATTCATAGCCCTGAAATCAGTTTTGCAAGAAATATTAAAAGAGCTCATATAATGGACAGGAGAAACTTTCCACAATGTGGTATTGAATATAGTATTCATTAATGCTATATATGGTTGTCAACTACTAGATTAAGAAAAGTTAAAAACATACAGCAATGAATCATCACGAGTTGACTTTTGTTTATTTAATTTCTAATAATTTCATTTGAGATTCTTTTAAGTTTTTTGGACCAAGTATATATATGTATTTGTTTAAAAAAAAAGACAAACCTGAAAATTGAGCTTCCATACAACCCAGCAAACACATCTGGGAATATACACGGGGGTCCCCAAAATACACAGCAAAAATACCATCTGTACTTCTATGTTCTCTGCAGCACTACACACCGTAGCCAGAATCTGTAAACAATCTGACTACCAGAAAACGGATAAAGAAATTATGGTACATCTACACAATGGAATACTATGCAGTCACAAGGAAAATTAAATTGTAAAATTTGGTTCTCAATGGATGGTTATGGAGAGTATCACTCTGAGTGAAGTGAGTCAGAAGGAGAGGTATGTACATGGAATGACTGAACTCATTTGTGGGATATTAAAAAAAAACAACAGTATGAGAGTAATACCCAAGAACAGTAGAAACAAGGGCAGGAAGACTGGTCCACTGTTGGAAGCTTGACACAGTGTACGAGGTAGGGAAGTTAGAGCAAAAAAGGGACCATTATGAAAATGATAGTTGGAAATGTTTACAATAGATGAAAACTAAGTGCTGAAAGTAGGTAAACGTACATACATGATAATCCTTCAACACATGTACTATAAATCAGAATGCAGAGAGAGAGAGAGAGAGAGAGAGACAGAGAGACAGAGAGACAGAGATGGAGACGGAGACGGAGACGGACAGGGGAGGGGAGGAGAGGAGAGGAGAGGAGAGGAGAGGAGAGGAGAGGAGAGGAGAGGGGAGGAGAGGAGAGGAGGGGAGGGGAGGGGAGGGGAGGGGAGGGGAGGGGAGGGGGAGGGGGGAGGAGAGGAGGGGTGGAGAGGAGAAGTAAAACTAAAGTACCTGCCATAGATGCAGTTTAAGAGAGTTGTGGCAGGGTGATATTTGTGGTGGGAAACATACACTGGTGAAGGGATGGTATTGGAACATTATATGGCTGAAAGAAACCCAATCATGAACAAGTTTGTAACTGTGAACACTCAGTGATTCATTAAAAAATAATAATAATAAAAAGATAAAATAACAATAAAACATAAACTTTAATGCAATATGTTTTAGATACCAGAGCTGTAAACTTAATTATTTAAATGAGAATAGGCAGTGCACTATATTGTATGAGATGATTTTAATTTCCTTATTTATATTGGTTAAAATTCTATAGCAATTAATTCACAATTGATTTTGTTGATTTTTCTTCAGATAATTACATTTGCTATTTCTTTAAAAGTTTTGTTAGAGGAAGCAATTTGAAAGAAATTTGTTATATCCCTGACAAGGGCACAGGCTGAGGGATGGCAGGGACCAGACCCTGAGGGTATTGGTTGTGGGATTGGTGTTGATTCATTGTAAGCCTAAAACGGTTTTATTAAGAACAGCTTTGTAAAACATGGTGTCTTAATTTAAAAAAAAAGAAGAAGAAATGAAAAAGGAGGACTATAGTATTCATAAGGTGAACAAAAAAACTATTATACGTGGAAATTAGTATTATAAAAGGAAAGTGTGGGACCTAACATATTGCTATTAAATATTCTATTTGATAATGAATACATAATTCTCCTTTTTGCTCTACTCATATTTTTCTTTAATATAAAATACAATGTGTACCATATAAAAATAGTGATTGTCTTCATTACATTTAACTACTGCACTCATATCCTAGTTCATTACCTAGAAATTTAGATATTAAAGCCTATACCATATTTTGTGTTTAGTCTTCTTTTAAAAAAAACTATACATTCTGTTCCTAGATAATCAAAGTGAAAAAAAAGCTGAAGCCATTTCCCTTCTCCTAATAAATTGTGTCCCACTTGCGTCATTGAAAATAATAAAATATGGTTACTGTGATGTCAGAAATTTTTTTTCTTCTAGAATCTAAAGTATATGACCTGATACCTTCACCTTGCTCAGTATAACTTTAAGGTGTAGTCATTTTCTTCAGCAGAGAATAAAAACTTCAACAGAATATAAAAACTCTTTTATATTCCAAAACTATTACCAAATATTTAAAAATATTTTAAAATTTAAAATGATTATTAGAATATTACATATTCACAATTTCTGTTCTTTTCATGAATTTAATGCATTCGACAAATTTTAATACTGAAAATGTTGAATACCAGTAGAGTAGCCTTCTTTGTATTGAAGGGGACATTATTGGGTCATACCCAACAGTGCTCAGGATTTACTCCTTGCTTTGTGTACAGAGATCACTCTCGGTGTGACTTAGGGGACCATAGTGATGTTAGAGGGTAACCTGACTCAGCTGTGTGCAAGGCAAGCTCCCTGCCTCCTGTATAATGACTCTAGCCCAGAGTATCTTTCTTTGTAACACTTTTTACTGGTTAATCTTCCAACCACTCATATCAAGGCAACCATATTCTTGGCTTCAAGAATTACTTATTAGCTATCCTTCATATTATAATAAAGTTGAATATAATTGAAAGTATGTAGCTATACATTAGTCAAAATCTTTCATTCGGAATATTTACTTTTTATTACTTATGTTATCTATTTGAAAATATGCCTTTATCCATTCTACTGTTAATGGACATTTGTTTATTTGTATCCACAAATCTATTTAGGAATATCTTAGACTGTGAAATAGGTAAAGATTAGCTAAAAATCCAAATAAGAAACCAAAACATTGCTATATGTTATTTTTAAGTGTGTGATTCTTAGTTAGTTATAGTTGTAAATAATCAGTAATACTGACTTAGTTATCTATTTGAACAAAGCAAGTAGAACATCTGTACTCCTAGTTTATACTCTTTGTGTACATTATCTGTAGCCTTTATGTACTCTTCTCTCTAATGAGTATTTACAGTTAGCATAATTTACATTACTTTCAGAAAGCTATTTTACTCAACCAGAAGGCAATTTTTATTTCTCTATATAAAATATGAAAATTTTCATATTTTAGAACAGAAACAATGGAACTAGTAAGAATTAAGGAACGATGAGGCAAAAATAGAAGTCACTGACCCAATACTTCAAATCTCATAATATTCTCTCTTGTGGGGAAACAGCAACTCTGCAAGTCTGTGTCTCCTCCCAGACATCGCCTTAAGGTTGCTCACCTGGAAGTATAGCCTGATCCAGTTTACATCAGAGCAAGAGCCTATAACCAACTATTAGGAAAATCACTATTAATATTTCTGCATAAAGCAGGGTATATGGCATAAAGTATGCCCTGAACACAGCTAGAGAGTGAAGACTCTCTTTTATGTCACTCCAGCCCAGTCTTAACTGAGCATTCCTTTTGACTTTCATTGGCTGTACCGGGAAAGTCTTACTTCCTGTATACTTTTCTAGGTATCTATATATCAAATTTTTTATTTCCTATAAACTTTTCTAAGTTCCTTATATGAAAGCACACAATAATGATAATAATAATAGGGACAAAACAGATCAGATATTACTGCAAACTCATCAAATACTTACAACAAGTCTACAAATCACAAATATGTATGATATTTGGGTACAATTATATAGTTATTATAAGGTTAGACTCAGATCCCTGTATTTCTAGTGGAATCGTCAATTCTCATTGCCCTATACCAACAATCTGGACAGCTACTATCCTAGTGACTTTACAGTAGTCTAGGGTCTGGTCCCTGGTCATAGCTCAAAGCTTATGATAACTTAAAAATAAAGTACACTGTTCTGAAACCAAGCTCTCATAAACACTATTGGAAAATGAGTTCTAAAGATTATTGTAAGATGAATTCTAAAGAATCTCAGTTGTAGAGGCTGGAGAGACCAGTTTAAACAGCTCATTTTTCCACCTTTTTACTTAAGGGCAGCAAGAGACTCAAATCTTAGTTTCTTCACTGTTACTGATATAACCCTGAGTAAGACCCTTTGTCATTATGCTTTGCATAGTGAAAACATACAGGGCTCATTGGTGTTTCAAAATATATCTGATGACATAACATATATAAAACATACTTCTCAATAGTAATACAATTGTTTTCTATTTTTTTCATTCTTTAATATGAATAAAACTTATATCAACACTTGCCCCACATTTTATCTCATACATGACCTGCTGGTAAATAAATATTTTGTTGGTTATCATTTATATTAATGTTTATATATTAGTTTACAAAGCAATTAGTGAATGGCTGTAGTCAAAAATCCATTTTCATTCCATTTCCCTTCCATATGTTTTCCTTTCTCACTTGAGCGTGAAAATAGATCATTAAATTCTATCACAGCCTGATTCTACCTCACCTTTGAAGTTGGCATCTGAGGTTTCTACTAGAGATATGGATTCTGCAAAGGGCAGTTTTATTACTCGTCTTGGGTAAGCAAGGATTAGGGAGATAATCAAAGGTCATGGTTAAAGCTGTGCTGAATTACTTTTCCAGACTCTGTGGACACAAGCAAACAAGTTCTTATCAATGTGTCTGTGGATTCAGACTCCCTGCAAGAAAGGGAAACTGTCCTGTTGGTTATTTCACTTCCAGTCTCATTCCTTTTACAGTTAGCGACCGGGCCTTTTCCTGGTAGTGTGGATACATTGGCTATTTTCAAGTGACACTGTCTGCCATTTCCATTGTCTCACTTATAAGACAAGCCAAACTCTTCCCTAAATTCTGTGAAATAATGTAAATGGCATGTCAAATTTGAATATGCACATTATTGGGCCAGCAGCTGAATTTCCCTAAAACTAGGTCTTGATTTTTCTGTTTACCTGTGTGGTGGCCACTTGTTTGAGCTCAGCCAGAACTTGATAGGTGTACCTGGAGATTTTATTTTTTTGTTCTATAACCTTTAAACATATACTCTGTACAAGTCCAGCAAAATATCACAAATTAATCAACACAACTCTGAAACCAATATATGAGTTAGCAATCATGTCTTGAAAAGTTATGTGGAAAATAAGAATTGATGTCATGGCATTTACTTCTCTCTCTCTCTCATGGTTTCCCCTTCCAGCTGGGATATCTGAATATGTGGCCCTGATTGGAACACAATTAATGCAGCAGAAGAGAAGAAACCAGCTGTGAAAGATGTTCTCCAGCAGGTAGCTCCAGATGACTTGGGAAGATTGCCTCAGAGGGAGGCATCAACCACTGCAGACTGCCATATAAAAGACTTTCAATGGGCTTAAGCAACTTTGAAGAAGCAACAATCTGTTGTCCAATTTTATGTTTCTAAATCTCATAGCAAGTCCTGCTATTCATTACAGAGCTGCCTACTAGGCCCTCACAAAGGCACAGTTCTTTGTA
Organism: Sorex fumeus; assembly: GCF_029834395.1. NCBI lineage: Eukaryota > Metazoa > Chordata > Mammalia > Eulipotyphla > Soricidae > Sorex > Sorex fumeus. The sequence continues at coordinate 17,827,660 of NW_026606064.1, forward strand.
TTAGTCTAGACAACAGACCATTAAGAACTGTAACTTTAGTTTTGGGAGAAAATTCAATGCACCTGGTTGGAAGATAGGAAGACTCTTATGTTTATTTTTCTTCTATTTGTTACCCTGAAAAAGCTGAGATAGTTTTATATTTCCTGAGAGTTGGAGGTGGGTGACAGAGGACACCAGCAGTATCTTTCTTGAAAATAAGTTGTCACATTCTGGGTGTGGACAGAGGGCTAACATTTTTTAGTTTTGTTACACATGAATTATTAGAATTGCTTCCCATCACAGATCAAAATAATTTAGAAAGAATGCAAATGCAGTCAATTTTTTAATGTAAAATTTCTAGTTACTATTCACCTACAAGAGGTATAGTAATATTTTGGATAATATTTGTCACCTGTTAATTTGACTATTTATGACTATTTTATTAATAAAATATATTTTTAAATAAAACGAGACAGCAATGGCTCCCTTCTGCCTCTTTCCCTCTGGACAGCAAGATGGCAGCCGCCTCTGAGCTTTTTGGAAAGCCAGGTATGAGCCGGTCAGGACAGGGGCAACAGAAACCTCATGGGAAGGGGGGACATTCCGGGCTCATCCTTCACGCCCTACCAAGGTCACGAGTTGCCCCCACAAACGGCTGTCCAGCTCGGCCATGGCTCCAGAAGAACAAGGGCTTAATGCAGAACCCGGCAGCTTACAGCAGTAAAGTGAATGAACTATGCGTTAATCCATGCCACCATGCCTGCCTGGAGGGAAAAGGATGCTGCTCCCTTCTGCCTCTTTCCCTCTGGACAGCAAGATGGCGGCCGCGTCGGAGGTGTTTGGAAAGCCAGGTATGAGCCGGTCGTGACGGGGGTGACTGAAACCTCATGGGAAGGGGGTGCGTTCTGGGCTCATCCTTCACGCCCTACCAAGGTCACCAGTTGCCCCCCACGAGCGGCTCTGCGGCACGGCCATGGCTCTTCACTTATCACTTAATCACTTAACTTCCGGTTAGTCGTCGATTTACTCGAGCGGGCGCCAGTAACGTCTCCATTTGTCCCTGTCGCGTGCTAGTGTAGCCCAATGGCATCTGTTCGCTCTGGGAACATGAAGGGCCTCAAACCAATCGTTCATGATCTTGACGAAGAAGTCTGACCATCTGGTAGGTGGGCGGCCACGCGGTCTCTTGAAATCCCGTGGAATCCAATCAGTAACAGCTCTAGTCCAGCGGTCGTCTTTAAATCTCATTACGTGACCAGCCCATCTGATTTTCGACACCTTGGCAAATGAGAGAGCGTCCCTGATCCTTGATCGTCGACGGATGTCAGAACTCCGGATTCTTTCTCTCATTTGAGTGAAACGTGATATTCCAAGCATAGCTCTTTCTATTCTTCTTTGGGAGACCTGAATGGCATTCTCATCTTGTTTGCGTAGGGCCCAGGTCTCTGAGGCATATGTTAATGCAGGAAGAACAGTGGAATCAAAGAGATGTGCCCGGAGCCGGAGGTTCTTCGTCCTCTTAGCTATTTCTTCGACGTTCTTGAAGGCGCTCCAAGCCGCTCTCTTCCTCCTGCGCAGCTCGGGTGCCAGGTCATTTGTCATGTTGACCTCTCGACCTAGGTACACATAGCTGTTGCATTCGGAGATGGTCGTTCCATTGAGAGCGAATGGGGCATCAGGAACGAGGCTGTTTCTCATAAACATTGTCTTCATAAGATTCAGCTGTAGTCCTACCTTTCCACACTCACTGTCAAAGTCGGCCAGCATTTGTGCCGCTTGGCTGATGTTTGGTGTTATTAAAACAATGTCATCAGCAAAGCGGAGGTGGTGTAGTTGCCGACCATCTATCTTCACTCCCATTCCTTCCCATTCCAGTCATCGCATGATGTTCTCGAGGGTGGCACTGAAGAGTTTCGGTGAAATGGTATCACCCTGCCGCACCCCTCTCTTGACATCAACGATCACTTCTTTGTAGAATGGTGAGATCCTGGTAGTGAATCCGCAATACAGCTCACAGAGGATCCTGATGTATTGGGCTTGAATGCCCTGATTGGCTAGGGCTTCAATGACTGCTTCCATCTCAACAGAATCAAAGGCCTTCTTTAAGTCAATGAACGTTAAGCAGAGCGGCATCTTGAACTCCCGAGAAACCTCAATGAGCTTGGTTATCCTGTGGATATGGTCGATGGTGCTGAATCCTTTGCGGAACCCTGCTTGCTCGCATGGTTGTCCTTCATCTAGTGTTCTGCCAATCCTATTCAGGATGACTCGAGTGAACAACTTGTAGATGACAGACAATAGGCAGATCGAGCGATAGTTGCCAATGTCATGGATGTCTCCCTTCTTGAACAGTAGTACGGTCCTGCTGGTTTTCCATTGGGACGGAACCTTGCATTCAGACAGGTAGCGAGTGAAGAGCCAAGCCAGTGTATTGATGAGTACTGACGGCAGGTTCTTCAGGTGTTCAGGTCTGACCTTGTCTGGGCCGGGTGCTGTTTGTTTCTTTACTGACGAAATGGCGTGTCAGATTTCGGAAGGGAGAATGTTGGGAAAGACATATCCATCCTGTGGAATTTGGTATGTCGGCAAGTGGACATGGCTATCGAAGAGATTTGAGTAGAACTCATGGATAATCTTCTCCATTGCCGTTCTGGAGGATGTGATGGATCCATCAGGACGTCGGAGGGCAGTCATCTTGCTCTTATAGTTGGCGAAGGACAGGCGGGCGTTATGAATACTTTTCCCGGCTTCTGCCGCATCTACCAGTACTTCTGCTCTTCTCTCTTTGAGGTCTTCCTTGATCGCATCTCTGCACTGCTTTGCAAGCTCGGACGTTAGCTTGCAGTTGCCTGAGGCATGCGCCAAACCACGCTGGTGAATTAGCTCAAGAGTTTTCGAAGATAGGCGACTTTGTGTGGCTATCTCTCTCTTGGCGTTCCTCGCACATTCATGGAGGTGCTGAACCAGTCGATCGTATTCCTCGTCAATGTTGTCAACAATGGCATCTTCCCATGTTGCCGCAATAGTACCAAAGAGTTCCCAGTTGGTGGTCATTCTGGGAGTTCTCTTTTTGAACTTTGCAGCCCTTTCTCCCTGCTCTGTGAAGTAGAATTTTGCACGAAGGAGACGGTGGTCCGATCCCATTCGAAATTTTGGGACAACAGCGACATCTGTCAGGCAAAACCGTCGATTGAATATGATGTGGTCTATTTCGTTGTGGAATTGTCCACCGGGAGACTCCCATGTCCATCGTTTAGATTCTGCCTTCTGGAACTGTGAGTTACCATGAATGGTCTTGGTCGACATGATGAACTCAGACAGTCTCTCACCCTGTTCGTTCCATTCTAGGCCATGGGTCCCGATGTGAAGTTCTTCAGCTGATCTTCTCGGTCCTATCTTGGCATTAAAATCACCCACAATGATCTTGTAGAAGGTGTGGTCTTCTTTATAGAACTTCTCTAGCTCCATGTAGAACTTCTCGATTTCTCTTTCATCATAATGAGATGTTGGTGCGTAGACAACGAAGATAGAAACTGCAGGCAGTGAGCCACATCTATTCAAATGTAAACGTCCGATTCGGGTTGTTAGGCATTCCAATGAATCAATGCTCTTGGCCAAGTTTGTGTTGACAAGGACACCAACGCCTCCAACACCTCTTTTATCGCATGTTCCGAGGAACAGTTCTTCTCCAGTGTCGAAAACGGCATGGTGAGATTCGTGCCTTCTTGTCTCGGTCAGACCAATGATGTCGTACTTGATCATTCGCGCTTGTACCATCAGGTCCTCGATGGATGCATCTGATGCTAGCGTAGGTGCATTGAAAGTACAGACAATCATTTTTGTCTTCGTTCGTTGTGGCAGCCTAGGTCGGCCTTGAGATTTTGTCGGCCTCTCCTTTCTCATTCTTCTCAGTGCTGCCATGTCGGTGAAGCCTTCAGGGTCAGGTGAATGAGACCAGTTGTAGTTACTGGTTTTGGCATATCGAATACACAGCGGATAGCTTGCCAGGCTCTTCCGTGCGGGCAGAATACTCTCGGTAGCTTGCCAGTCTTTCCGAGAGGGATAGAGGCTTTTGGGGTGACCTCTAATCATCCTTGTAGGTGTTACCATATTTGAACCCTATCAAATATGGTACGACAATTCCAGAAGATGGGTATTTAGTGTCTTTTGATGTGTCGCGGGGCCGCTTGCGGCCGCGCGGGTCCGGAAAGCGTCCTGGAGTGTGGCGACGGCTGGGTAGTGGAAGTAGTGTCGAGAGTGGAAGTCTGCCAGTGGGGTATTTATCTGGGTAGGGTGGGTCTCCTGTGCACAATTCGGTCCCTGGGTGGTTGTTGGAAGCAGACAGGGCAGGGTAGGGTGGGGCTCCTGATTGGAATCCCTTTGTCACCTGTGGTGGTGGGAGCAAGCAGAGAAGCTCTGTCCCTGGGTCCGTCGAGCCTGGAGTCCAAGGTCTCAGAGAGTTCCGCTTATCTTGTTCTGTGGGTCTTCAGTCGTGCGTGGCTCTCGGCCGGAGCTGCCGCGCGGGTCCGGAAAGCATCCTGGAGTGTGGCGACGGCTGGGTAGTGGAAGTAGTGTCGGCCATGGCTCTAGAGCCACAGAAACCAGTCCCATAATTATCTGACTCTCGGCAGAAATATTTTCAGATTTAATAAGTAAAATATCAGAAATCCAAAATTGCTCAGCTGCTATTGAGGCCACGGGTCATCATTTGATTCTTGTAACCAGCTATAGAAACAAATTATTTCAGAATGTCTTTTCAATAGGTCTGATTTGGGGGTGTAAACTCTACATAATAATAATGCATCTTTTGTCGAAACAATGAATCTAATCAAAGTAGATAGATTGTTAACTAGAATTCATCTGCCTCACAGGCATTGGGAGGGTTGGGAGGGAGGTATATTAGGGTTCTTCTTGGTGAAAAATAAGTACTGGTGAAGAGAAATGTGTTTGATTATTGCATGACCAAGATTTAAACCTGAAAGCTTTGTAACTTATCCCACAGTGATTCAATAAATTAATAAATTAAAAAAAAAACTAGACAGCAAGACTCAAACAATGAAAGAACCAGTCAACGATCACACATTTACTTAGTAATTGAATTTAGATTTGGTACCATGTCTTCCAGGGTAGGATTTGTGCCTTTCTCGAGATAGATTACTAGCTATACCATGTCATATACCCTGGCATTCAGCAAAATGTCGTGATGATAGAATATAAGTCTCACAGGACAGCACCAAGGAATGTTTGTCTCTAGCTTTTAACTGATCAATTCATAAGGACTAGATAAATGGTCTATAATATATGGTCACATATGTTTAAAATGAATAAAGTGGTGGTAAAAGAGATAGTTCAGTGGGTAACTGTACTTGTACATGACCAACCCCTGTTAGACTACCGGGGAGTGATCCCTGAACACAGTCTGGAGAAAGCCCTGAGCACTGTTGGATGTGAATCACACAAATTCACACATGCACGCACACACATAAATGTGGACATGAAAATATTTTTAGGTAAATAAATATTCTGCCCACCTTCCTAAGAAGAAATCATAATATAAAGAAATAGACAAAGTTAGTGGATACCACTTATATGATATAGTAGTGGCTGTGTGGAATGGGTAGGATGTATCTACAATAGTAATTCACACCATTGTTTGATTACATCTTAAAAAGCAGACAACATAAAAACCAGAAAAGACACAAATATTTCTGTATATTTGAAAGACAATGGAAAATAGACAGGTAATTTTGAATTTCAACCTAAAGCAGGACATTTTAAATAAGTAAATGTCTTTTCAAGTATACAAACTGCAAAGGGCTATGATGTTTCCTTTAAAAGTAAATAGCTATAAATTATTCTTAATGTTTTCTCAATAAAGCTTAGGCTATCTGAAATAACGAAAGAATTAAACTTTCCAAAAGAATTAAGAGAGTTAAATTTAGATATCATCACATAAAATATGTGCAAGAAATTTTTATATAAAACATATACATTAATATATGAGGTGCTAAGCAAGAAAATATTTTACTTTGAATCTATACTACCAGTATAACTATGTACCAAAACTACGAGTATTGCATCATCATTTTATTCTGTCTCCAACAGATATTAATAAAATTACTTTTAATTATATAATTTACATATATCTAGTTTGATTAGCATTTCAGAAGAAAGATATAGTGAAGAAAAACTTTCAACAAGTATATTATTCTCAGGGCTGGAGCAATAGCACAGTGGGTAGGGCGTTTACCTTGCGCAAGGCCAACCTGGGTTCGATTTCCAGCAACCCATATGGTCCCCTGAGCACTGCCAGGGGTAATTCTGAGTGCAGAGCCAGGAGTAACCCCTGTGCATCACCGGGTGTGACCCAAAATGCAAAGCAAAAAAAAAAAAGCAAGTATACTATTCTCAACAAAAATAACTACATGACTTTGTGAGTCATGTTACAAGTAAGATACAGTAAGCCAAACGTGCCCCAACACAATAATCAGAAAAATAGGGTTAATTCAGTTCCACAGAACCAATATTTGTTTCATGATCTGCAGATATTGCATATCCATAACTATATAGAGAAGTAAGCAACTAGGAGTATCTCATTACTAGACTCCAAAATATATTATAAAGCCTTAGTGATCAAAACAACATGATAAAACAATATTATGATATCTCAAAATTGAATTTGTGAAGGCAAATTCAAAAAAAGGCAAATGCAAAAAAAATCACTTACAAAAATATAAGGTTAATAGAGATAATTATATTATTTTATATCAAGGTGACATAGTTAATTGTTATTAGAAATATAAAACTTATCCTGGAGAAATAATTGAAATAATTGGTTTGGATTTCTATGCTTTCTTTTGTTATATATCAGTAGAATTTATTCTTTCTTAAAAATTTAATTTTTAACTATTGGTAGCAAATGTTATTTTAATTATAATAAACCTATAAACAACAATCACACATACGACCAAAATTAGGACTTTTAATAACCCCCAAATATGAAAAGCAAAAATACTTCAATTCAACTAGTAGATATTTTTAGTGATGAATCATTTTGGAACATAAAAGAGGAGTTTTTTCATGACTTCCACTTGCTCCTGTGGAGTAGTAATCATTCTAGAGAAAGAACTGATTCTTACCAACAAGCTTCTTAATTCTCATGTGAATACATGCATTTAAGTAGAAAAAAAATTATAACCAGAGCATCACATTTTTTTTTGTGCTACAGAAACTGTTTAAGCAAACAATCTGTTAAAGATTCCAAAATGTATTAAAGCACTTTATTTCCTGTGAAAAATAAACTACTTCACATTACTTGGCTACTTTCAAGTGCTAACTTGGTTTTATCACTCCATTGGGTCTATTTAACTGAGAAAGGCTAACAATTTTGAAGATGATGTTTTTAGAATGATTGGAGTACCAATAATGTTTGGTCCTTGAGGCAAATGTCTGTCAATTATACACACTCATCACAATATTCTGGTCACCTGTAAAAACAGATGGACCTACAACTAAATCAAACATAATTTATATTCACCTCTTATCACACTGAACCAAGTTCTCCCTGGTACAGGAGGAGATTCTATGGAGACCGCCATTCTCAACAACTATTTAGACTAAATATTAGAATGGACAATGTGGAGATCCCCCAAAAGAATGTATTTCTGTGCCCTTAAGGACTAGTGTTTAATTAGGAGATAAAGGAACACATGACCACAAGCTTGAGTTCTATGTGCCAGCAACTTTTTTAGAAACATAAACAACTTTTGGCAATACTGGAAAAAAATTGTTTTCTTTGGGTCCACACTCCTAGATGCTCAGAGCTCTGTGCTCTCCTCCTGGAGGTGTTAGCGGATTTATCCGGTACAGAGGGAATAAACCCAGGCGCACATAGACTGCATAGAATATAAGTGCTGTGCCCACTGTACTCTATCCCCCTGGTCCCAGAAAAAAATGTTTTTAATGGACTCTATGATAATGTTTTTAACTGGGAGCCACAAGGACCCCTGTGGATACCCAGGATATGATAACAGGACCACAGGTAAAAATTGCAACAGTGAGGTACAGGGAATGATGGAGTGGCATAACATGATAAGACAGTAAGCTACAGGACTGAAACAAAATCAGAAAAGTGTGACAATCGTAGCAAAAATGGTCGAGGAATACTGGTCAAGGATGGAAAAAATAGGAAATTTTCTGACAGATTCTAAGCAGGCTTCCTGGAGTAGGCCTCCGTATTATGCCTGAACTCACCATAAATCAATAAGATAATGAGACACAGAGGGACATACATAGGACTCAAATTTATTTGATTGCAATACTACATGGGATTGCAACCTATTTGATACATGATTCACAGACTAGGGTTGTATTTATGCTCTAAAACTACATTCTGATTGTCAATTAAGATCATACGAGATTAACAAGTTTTACTTATGTTTGGTTTACAAAAAATAGATCAATAAGGCTTAACCTTAGTTATAGCCATACCTCACACAGGAGATCAGGGCTTGCTTTTGTCATAATGAACCCTGGTTTCTAAATCTCAAGTTCTGTTAGGGATTTACCCCAGGGTCTTTAAGGGATATACATAGCTCAGATGATTGCTCTTAAATGTTTAGGGTATGGCCCTCACAAACTTTTAAGCATTCCTTCATAACACAATATGTGGGTGATGTTTTTCTGAACTATATAATATTATAGCAGATTATATACAAGCAACTTAAACTGGTATTTACATCTGGAATGAGTCTTAAATGATAGAGAAGTATGCCTCATCAGCTTAACTCTGAGTATTTTCAAATTTTTAAGACCTTGTTTGCCTTTGCCATCACTGTGTCACTGTATCACTGTCATCTCGTTGCTCATCGATTGCTCTAGTGGTCACCAGTAACGTCTCCATTCATCCCTGTCACATGCTAGTGTAGCCCAATGGCATTAGCTCACTCCAGAAACATGAAGAGCACGTTGTGCCTTTGCCATATAGCAATAAAATAAGTAATTCAGGGAATGTTTTTTTGTGAAATGACACACTGAGTGCTTATGTGGTCTCCCTTCTTAACTATATTAGGCAAAAGCTTCAATTTATGGCTTTTATTCTTTCTCTAGACTTCCACAAAATGGCACAGTTAACTCTCTCTTGTTTTGCTTGACATATTTGTCCATGTCTCCATCACCCATTAAAAATACAGAGCAGGCAAAGGGCCTGAACTGAAATGTCTATGTGATGGAAACTATGCCTCCTCCTTCTATACTGCCAGGATAAAAAAACACAGCCTGTTCTTTCAATGTCACATAAGAGGCATCACCAAAAATTACTTAAGCAGGCCAAATGCTTGACTATTTCTTAGTACCATCTATCTTATTTTATGTGTTTCAACCATCAGTGTCATTGAATGGACATACCTGCTTTCCTTTGTCCACAAATGACTTGCTTCTATAGAAACCATACTAAGTTCTTTTATAATCAGTAATATATGCTCCACCAATCCCATCTGGATATCATTTCTGTTGTTGCATTTTGTTTTATTTAATTAATATCTGCCTTTTCTAATTTATGCTTTGGACATTTTAATGCATTATTTGTTGTGTCTCTTGGGTGATTAGTATATTTATAATAGTATCAATTTTCTTCTTTTTTTTTTTTTTAACATACAAGTCACAGCACAGAAGTTCTTCTCATCCCTGCTAATTCCTGCTATAGTGCCAGGAAAGATAAACTGCTACTATAGTAGGTGCAGACCAACACTGGTTAACGGGAAGGAGAAGCTGCATTTGACCATCTGTACTTTACTCTTAATCTAAGGGATCATTATGCACACCACAAATGATCAATAGCCAATAAAAAATGTTGACTTGTTAACTCATTAGGAGCAGCCTGTTTTTAGATCATTTTAATAGAGTTCAGTAGATTCAAGTGAATTCTTAGCCAAATATATTTAGCCATCGCCCTACTAGACACAAAAATTCACAACACCCTGATATTTTTGGTATCAGAAGATGCAGTTTCTTGAGTTTGGACCAAATAAATGCAGAATATTTAACTGAGGAGAATGAACCTCAAAAACTATCTCTTTGAGACAGTGTCAAGATTGCTGTCATAATCCCACACAAAAATAAGTAGCTAAGGACAAACTTGATGGTTGTTGCAACAATAAAGGAAAAACAATGTTTTTCTACCACATAGCTCACTAGATTGACATGGAGAGGAGGAAACCTAACTTGAAACCCTGCAACCTGGGCCATTAGTCTAGCTCTCCCAGCAGAAGAGAAAATAGCTGTACTGCTTTCACTGCACTCACTCACCCCAATGACTGTTTCCATGGTGTGTGCCCCTAATTCTGCTTCTTTGACTCTACTTGTGCATTGACATGAGTCCCATTTTGAACTCCAGTTTGCAGTCAGGCTTATCATACAGGCTCACGCATAGCATTGATCCTAGCAGTACTGTTGTTCTTTTTTTTTTAATTATTATTATTTCAAAGTTATGGTTAAACAAAGAGAACTGAGACACAATATATGTAGTTGAGTGTGTATGTTGTGATGATGTGATCTCTATTTCTCTCTCTCTCTCTTTTTTTAAGTAGATCTATTGTAGACTGGGCACAATCCACCCATCACAAAAATCTACAGTCAATTTGCAGTCAAGTCCATTGCCTTTGTCCCCTGACACTGATGCTGTGCTTGGACAGTGGCTTATTTGAGCTGCTCAGAGGAACAAGAGAGCAGTGAAACATCATATTCATCACTCTGCATGCTGTAGAAAAATAAAGGCGAGATCAGGAAGATCACATGAAAAATGAGAGAGACTCTCTTTCCTTGTGTAGCAAAATGCTATTTTTCCCAATTGGATGATTTCATTCACTTTTGTTATTGATGCACACTCAGTACATATTAAGGTACTAACTTTGTTCTACTTGAGTCCTCCAAATATCTACCTAAGGATATTCATTAATATAATTTACTAACATCTATTTCACTTGTGTTGCATTCAAACTAGAACTGTTCTTATTTAAACCAGAATAAAATATAAATATACTACATATCTCTACAATGTAAGAATATGCAATGGGTTTATATCACAAATATTTAGGTAGCATAGAATAGTAGTATGTAAATATGTAAATATGTAAATATGTAAATAGTAGTATGGAAATATGTAAATATAATTAAGCAAAATAGGCTCTTTGAATCCTGGATCAAATGTAAATTTTATGACTTAGGAAGTTTCTTAGCTTTTATATGCTTTGAAACTACAATTATAATAGAGATTTTGGTAGTATCTACGTTAAAAAGTGTTATGAGAACTAAATTAGTTAATATCAAAAAAGTTGTGTTTGGTAAAAACAAAGCATTAAATATATACTTATATATCAAGTACAAATCCTGAAGGATAGTTTAGGAATAATCATTCTGCTACTGAAATGTCTGTAGCAATGTGATTTGTTAGATACAGTCATCTCTATTATAATTCACCATTTTTAACTATAGAGTCAGTGAATATGTATCCCTAAAAATAAATTGCTTCTCTGAGATTTTTAACTTGTTTTTCCTCTAGCTTGAGCAATTCCAAAATTAAACTAAGAATTCACAAGTACTAATTTAATAATTATACCATAAAATAGTCAATTATACTATTACATTGCCAGTGAGGAGACTAGCCATACATGGCATTTAGTTAGCTAACCTCTTTACTCAAGAATTAAAGAACTGCCTATAGTGTGTATAATCCCAAATGCTGAAACTATGCAGAAACTGTAAGGAGTTTTCCAGAAACACATTCTACTGAAATTTAAGCTGTTTATTAATAAAATTACTACAATTTCTACTGATATATAAGACAAGAAATAATAAATTGAGAACACCAAAAGTTTGTTGTATTATTAATTTCACCAAGAATTTGTCACTCTCTTTAAACACACACACACACACACACACACACACACACACACACACATATTCATGCAGGCACACCACTGGAGGATTTAATTCTGTTAGCTTTATGAACATATAAAATGCTGAAAATAATAGCAACAATTATCCCAGGTAAATGGTTAATTGCTGCCTATAAAGTTTTCGCAAACACAAAGTACCATATAAATTCTTAATAATAGTAATTTGTAAAGCATGAGGATTTTAAAAGGGAATTCATTCAGCTCAGTTTATCTCTGCTATTTTTTTAACTCATAGTTTCTTTATCTAGAGATTTGTTATACTTGTCAGATAACAATGAACTATACACAAACAAATCAAGGTTATTTCACTCATTTGCATATTGGGTGAGGCTTTTAAAATTTTTTATGAGACCAAGAAGAGAGCTCAAAGGGTAGGTGTGTTTGCATTGTATGCATAAATCCTTGGAGCTTGATCCTTAACTCTCTAAGGCTATCCCAAGCAAGACTGAATGTACTCTTGGTACTCCTGGTAGCCCCTGACTACCCTAAGATAATCCTTGTAGCCTTCTGCACTCTGGGTTCTATCATCCACAAATTGTCTGGTCTAAGCACCAAAAATCCCACACAGCTGGTAAAGTATCACAAGGAATGGCCTCTTGGGCCTTGAGTATCACTGGGTTGGCCCTCAAAAAAAATTAAATAAAATCACTGTCCCCGGTTATATAAATATTAACAGGAACAATTATTTCTTTGAATCTCCTCTCTTTTTCCCTGTTGCAGTTTCTATTGTTGTTTCAGTTGAATCACACATCAGATTGCAGTGTGACCACAGTTAGCTGTGGCACCTACAAAGGAACACACAACATTAATAGCTGTGTACACACACACACATTCTGACCTCTATCACTCTGTCTGGCAATGGTGTGTACACACCTTTTTTATTGGGTGCTCAGAGCTACCAGGTTGTGATGCAGCCTAAAATTGTTTGTTACATTGTGAATCGCAGCATAGCTGCCGGGATCTAACAGCAGAACTACCAGGATCACACCTGGCATACGTGGTGGCACTGGGGAATGAACTCATGTCTATATACTTCCAAGGCAGGCACTCTAAGGCTCTGAACAAATTTGCTAGCTCTCTGTTATTTCATAATTTAGTTTCTTTGGACCACATCCACCTGTGCTCAGGGCTTACTCCTGGATCTGCAGTCTTACTCCTGGTGGGACTTAGTGGACCATATATGGTTTTAAGGATTGAACCCAGGTAGGCCATGTGCAAGGCACGTTCTATCACTCTGACCCCTAATTCTTAACTTGTAAAGAATTTACTAGAAATTTTCTGGCTTTAGTTTGATTGAATAGAGACAATACCACAATGTGAAATTAAAACAGTATGCAATTAGGACAAAAAATGGGGTATTTTGTTTTGCAGAGCAGTATAGTTCTATAAGTAAGAAAATCAGAAAAGTCACACGTCTGAAATTACAAAAGGAAATTTACACATAAAAGGTGATTAAGTCATGGGTGACCTTCTATGTAGGAGTCCTGAGAGCCAGGCACTGGGGATAGATGGTGTGAATAGACAGATCAATTTAAAACACTCTTCAGAATAAGAAAATTCAGTAATTTTGATTTGAATTAAAATTCTGCAAAGAATCCAATAAGTCTGACATTTGCCATTTTGTGATATCTCTCTAAAATGGTGGACCTCTGGCAATATCAGAGTTATTAAATTGCAAAGACCTGGAGTCTAATATCTTTTTCTTATGACATAGTCTTAAACCAAAATCATGTACTAGTTGGGCATCATCAATCTTTACATTTGATGAGAGTGTGACAAATTGTTTCTACTGTGTCAGTATCAAATGAAGGCCCTCCCGTTGTTCATTGATTTGCTCGAGTGGGCCCAGTAACGTCTCCATTGGAGATTTTGTTGTTACTGTGTTTGGCATATCGAATACGTCACAGGTGGCGTGCCAGGCTCTGCCATGTGGGCGAGATACTCTCGGTAGCTTGCCGGGCTCTCCGAGAGGGGCGGAGGAATCGAACTCAGGTCGGCCATGTAGGCTGCGTGCAAGGCAAGCGCCCTACCGCTGTGCTATCGATAGCATAGCACATCAAATGAAATGTCTTCTAGTTACATAAATGTTTGGCAGCATTTCTGACAAATGGTGACACCATAAGATGGGTGCATACCACGTTTCAACATGTAATAACCACAGATTTTATGTCAAATATTTTCAAAAATAAAGTGGATTGACTGGAGCGATAGCGCAGAGGGTTGGACATTTGCCTTGCATGCAGCTGAGCTGGGTTTGATTCCTCTGTTCCTCTCGGAGAGCCCAGCAAGCTACTGAGGATATCCCGCCTGCATGGCAGAGCCTAGCAAGCTATCATGGTGTATTCAATATGCCAAAAACAGTAACAATTAGTCTCACAATGGAGACGTTACTGGTTCCCTCTTGAGCAAACTGATGAACAAAGGGACGACAATGCTCCAGTGCTAAAGTGGATTGCAGAGTTACAGAGACAGTGCAGGTTAATGCACTTACCCACAGCTGACCTCAGTTCGGTCCCTGACCTGCATATAGTCTCCTGAACACCACTAAGAGTATTCCTGGAACACAGCCAGGAAATAACTCTGGAAATATATGAACTCAGCAGCACATTACTGTTTTTACTTGGGTATTATTCCTTTTATCTGTAACATAACTTTTTCCTCTGTGAAATATGTTTGAAAATCATTAACTATCTGTTTATTCTACTTTATGATAATTTTTGTATAGTTAAGTGTGAGAGTACTTAATGCAATGAGGAAAATTTGGATAATTAATTTATTTTGTGCAAAAATAAACCCAGGAGAGATTTGGGTGTTCTCAGTGATTTGCATTCACCCTATGTAACCAATAGCACCTTTCTATTTCCCAGAAAAAGAATAAATTCTGGAATTATTTATCCAGCTTTATCAAGAAAGAGTTGAAGGTAGTAAAACCAGTTCCAATTATAATAAAAATCAAAATTTTCTTCCAACCTTTCAATTCTGAAAAGATAGCTGCCAAGGGAAGCATAGAAGACTTTTGTACAGAAATGGTAACTCGGCTCAAGTCATACTGCTGACATTACAGAGAAGAAAAAAAAGTCGCTATTAATTTATCAAATTAAAATTATCAGGGACATATATTTTTAAAATACATTCCTGATTCTCAAGATTGAATTTAGTTTCTGGAAGTGAGATGCTCACTAAAAATATGCTCAGCTTCTTTTAACACCAACACGGAATTCAACTGGGGCAAAGTGTGAGGGTCATCCCAGGATTCCTTCCTAACTGTAACTTCAAAAAGAGTAAGTGTTTCATCTTATTAAATGTAGTTAGTTAACTTTCCCACTCCAAATGCCATAAAAAACATACATTTACATAAGGGAAAATGCAAACTCACTTGGAAGAATTTTTTTGAAGATTTTTTTTCTCTATTGGTTGATTAACTATTTAGCAAATCATAAGCTACAAAAATTTAAATTTTAATGAAGATTCATAAGATAGATTCTTTGGTGCTTTAAGATCTCATTTCTCCATTTATTCATTGCACAAACAAACATTAATAAAAAGAAGACCTATATTCAAAGTCTGCTTTATATTCTGAGAATATCAAAATATAACATATAACTTCTTATATCAAGCACATTTTGAATAAAATTTATGTTCTGAGAATAAAGGAAAGTCTATTCTGAGAAATGGTATAAAAATTTTAGAGGAAAAACTTTTTGAATAATACATAGTTAATACATGATATGTTTCAGTTGCTACATATTTAAGAAATCTTGATACTGGAGAGATCCTTCACTGGGCTGAGAACATGCAAAGGAGCCATGTGAGAGACCCAAGAACAATTTCTGAAACTGCACAGGCCCCCAAATACTGTTGATAGCTACCCATAGCACAGTTGGGAGTAGTTCCTGAGCACTGCCAGATGTGTCCAACGCACCCCCTCCAAAGATATTTTATTAAGGTATTTAAGTTCTGGCACTGTTCAGTGACACTATTATTCTCTCAATAATAATTAAAAACACAATAAACATTTTCGCCCTCACATAGGTTGCATTCTTGCAGCTAAGAAATAAATTGAATGCAATGAATATAGTAAACGGTATAGCATATTAAAAGGATCTACATTAATGAAAAAAATAACATGAGGTGAAAATATCAGAAATAAAACATATTCAAGGTAAACTACTATGAGTCATAATGATGAAAGCAGAAAGCATAAACGACTATCCATTAATTAGTATAATGGACAATAAATTGATTACTAATGTAACCTATGAAACTGTACTACTGATTATTTGTCCTTCATAAAATCATATTTTGAATTTGAGATCTATTTCATTCATGATGAAATGATCCAGCTTTAAGGGACTAAAGTTAATATCACTGTCACTGTCCTCCCATTGTTCATCGATTTGCTTGAGTGGCCCAGTAATTTCTCCATTGTGAGGCTTTTGTTACTGTGTTTGGCATATAGAATATGTCACGGGTAGCTTGGTGAGATACTCTCAGTAGTTTGCCGGGATCTCCAAAAGGGGAGGAGGAATTGAACCCGGGTCAGTCAGGTTGTTCGCGTTCAAGGGAAACGCCCTACCGCTGTGCTATCACTCCAGCCCTGGCAAAGGAGATACCGTGATCAAGAAAACTAGCCCAAACCTCTTTTGTAGTTAGGTGCAGAGCTAGGACTAGTGCTCAAATTGTCAATGCTAAAGCAAGAGGTATAAAGGTCCCGCAATTAGAGGTCAAAGCATTTAAATATATATATATATATATATATATATATATATATATATATATATTGTGGCATCTGAAATTCCTAAGCAGTAGTTTGCATATCTCCACAATACTTGGTTCTTTTCATAATTATATGCTGCCTAAAATAATTATCAATAGTGTTTTCTCCAAACGACTAGAAATAATTTTGTACTTTCCTGTAATAGAATGTCATGCATTCTATGACAAAATTACTCAACTCTCAATTCTTATGTCAAAAATGCAGCTGTATATAATAAACAAATAAACATAGTTGTGTTAACATTTTAAGACATAAAGATATAAATTTAGGGGCTGGAGCAATAGCACAGCGGGTAGTGTATTTGCCTTGCACGCAGCCAACCCAGCTTTGATTCCCAGCATCCCATATGGTTCCCTGAGCACCACCAGGGAATTCCTGAGTGTAGAGCCAGGAGTAACCTCCGTGCATCACCAGGTGTGACTCCCCCCCAAAAAAAGCCAAAAAAGATATAAATTTAATATAATTTTCACCCAGAATACAGTATTTATTTTTCTTCAAACCATTTAAAATGTTTAAATGTGAAGAGAATAAATGGAGAGATAGTATCATGGCTAAGGCAAGTCATGAGTGCAGCTGACCTAGCTTCTATTCCCAGTACTACAAAAAATTACCCAAGCATTATCAGGATTGATTCCTGTGTGTAGGGCCATAAATGGGCTGGAGCGATAGCACAGTGGATAGGGCATTTGTCTTGCACATGGCAGACCCGGGTTTGATTCTTCCGTCCCTCTCAGAGAGCCTGGCAAGCTACCTGTGGCATATTCTATATGCCAAAAACAATAACAAGTCTCACAATGGAGACATTACTGGTGCCCAATCGAGCAAATCAATGAACAATGGGAGGACAAGTGCAGTGCAGTGCACTGCACTGCAGGGCCAGGAATAAGCCCTGAATACAACCAGGTATGCCCCAAATTCAAAAGCAAAGAGAGAGAGAGAGATCTTAGTTGGATTATTATATTTATTCTATGAGTTAAAGACTTTCAAGACAAGGCCTATAATTTTGGGTGCAGGCAGTGTTAAAAAAATTATGGTAAAATCGATTGATGCAAATAGCAGTAGACATTAAAAATACAGCACTAATGTGCTAAATCGAAGTAAAGCTAGAGGTCACTGTTTGCCTTGTATGTAATTGCTTGATTCTATTATCTAAATGATCTTTTTTTTTTTTATTGAATCAACGAGAGAACAGTCACAAAGCCTTTCAAGTCTCGGTTGGTCATACCATGTTCAAAGCATACCCGTCCCTTCACCAGTGCACATTTTTCACCACCAAGAACCCCAGTATATCCCCCTCCCACCCACCCCCTGCCTGTGTGGCAGATTTTCACTTTACTCTCTCTCTCTCTCTCTCTCTCTCTCTCTCTCTATATATATATATATATATATATATATATATATATCACATTCAATATTACAACAAAATTACAACAAAAGACCCAACATTGTTATTTGGAATTTTCCCCAATATTCAGACCTACCACAAAAACGTAATTAGAAAATTTGTTTTCTATTGCTGATTATGAAGAGCATGTGATGTTTTGTGGCCACATGAGTGGCCACACGAATTTGGATTTCTGATATTTTAGTAATAAACCTAGAGGGATTACTTTCAGAAACCGATGGGTTCCGAGATTGATATGTGTGCCTTTGGGATCATGGTTGGTCACAAGCCAGAGAGGCATTTGAGAGTGGTAACCTGGTACATTGTCATGGAGGAGAGCAGGGCCGGTTCCACCCCCATCCCATGAAGTACAATGTGACACATCAATGCAGTCTCATACCTGGCTGTTCATTAGACTCTAAAAGATGGAGGACAACATGCTGCCGCCTCAAAGGAGGATAGGCGAGGAACAGACACCCTTTCCCTCCCAGGGCGGCATAGCATCATAGTTAAATACAAAGTCTAGATGTGTTTTGGTTGGGCATTCTCTTTTACTCAGATTTTCCTATCATCATTCAAGCCTGATTTTCAGAAAAAAATGCTATATCATTTGTTAACCATTGATCACTTTGCATATCAGAAAATGTTATGCAGCCACTGCCGCATAAGCAGCTGCGTGGTTCAGGAAAAAGTCCTGGTACCCACATGCCAAAGCCATGCTTGTAGAAGCTCATGGTCACCAGGATTCCATCTGTAGAAGACAGGGAGACAGCACCTACCCCATCTGGGACCTCCCGGTGATATCGGCTTTGACCGGGGCCCAGAGCATTCTCCAGGAGCTGTGGGGCCCTCCAGTCGGTTTTTTTCTTCGCTGCTGTGTCCTAAATTATCTTTATACTTTGGCAATACTCTACAATGTATGAAAAAAATTTGGTTGATTCCATCTATTCAACTTATGGGGTTTTAAAGAAATATGTGACCTTATGCAACTAGAGTTTGATGATCCAACATCAAGATATAAATCATACTGTGAGAATAAACTATAGAGTAGAACTCTCCTTCTATTTCGAGGAAAATTTGCTTTATAGATAAAATATTGGGTTCACTAATAATTTTGCATTCTTAGCTAGATAACCTTAGTCATTCATTAGGCTGACCTCTTTATTTATTTATTTATTTATTTACGTTTGGCTTTTTGAGTCAAACCAGATCATGCTCAGGGGTTACTCCTGGCTTTGCCCTCTGCACTCAGGAATTATTCCTGCTAGAGCTTGGGGAACCATACGGGGTGCTGGGGATTGAACCTTGGTTTGTTGTATGCAAGGCAAATGCCCTACTCACTGTACTATCACTCTGAATTCCCCTTTGCATCAATGTCAACCTAAACAAAATAGTCAGTTTAGATAATGAAACTTTTTAGTTTCTTAGGGTAATTAATTTTTATTTGAATTAACAGATTACTTTCCACACATTACATACTTATAACTTAAATTTCTTTTGGAAGGTCAGTTGCGCTGATTGGAAGAGTGAAACTCTAGTGTGTGCAATCTTTTGGGTTCTTATTCAAGAAACAATGTTTATGCCACCTTTTGAACAAAGATGCTACAGAAATGGAGAGTTTAATTTATAAGAATAGATACTCATTATGATTGATTTCCTGAATGAAATTTAACAAATTTTTGAGGATGTGAGCTAGCCATGCAATTTCTGGAAGAACTGCTTTCTGGAGAAGGAGGCAGAGAGGGTTTAATCAGGAGCCACAGTGCCAGTGTGACCTGTAAATGGAGCAATGGACTAAATGGTAGCACATGACAAGGTCAGCAAGACATTACCTGATGCTTGAAGTCAGTTTAGAAACAAGAGTTTATAGGTATAAAGCAAGATTATGGTGCTAAAGATAAGAAAGTTCTTTTCTCTTAACTTGGAGTCAGAAGTTTTACACATACTTAGCCTTTAGTCTTTTTAACAGCTGGACCAAATAGATATTTTTATACTCCTTCTACATTGGAAGACAGAATATCAGAAAATAAGTAATATAGGCATCCAAGTTATATGGAATTTCTATGGGCATCCAACCAGTGAAAGAGAGAAGTGAGATTAGAACCAAATATTGTGTGTGTGTGTGTGTGTGTGTGTGTGTGTATGTTGTCTCTATATATGTTGTCTTTGGGGAAAAGGGGACACATTAGCTATGTTCAGTCCTTACTGCTGGTTCTGTGTTCAGGCATCACTACTGGATAGGCTCATGAAACCATATTTAGTGGCAGAGATTCAAACCAAGGTGGGTCACAGGCAGAACCCCTTTACATTCTTTTTTTAGTGCAGGTTTTAAAAATACTTTTTCTTGATAAAGTTTTTATATGAGGTCTTGTATTCAGTCTACATTCATGATCTTAAATGAAAATATAATTTATGATATGTTAAAAAAACTGAAAAGTTAAAATATTTGTCATAACCATATGTTAGAATGAACCAAAGAATTTTCAGAGAAGTACACAGAAGTCCTGGAGCAATTCACTGTTTCAAATATCAAAATATATATTATAAAATAGTATGCTTTAATAATTTATTTTAATTTTTTCTTAAAATGAAAATGATAATGTGGACTATTTATAAATGGTAAAGTGTTATAAATGTCTAGTATTAGCATTAATACATACATCAACTTGAAGTCTTTATTAGAAAATATAATTCCTGGAATGTCTTTAAAATTTTATTTATGTTTTGAACAGTAAAATCTTTTTGTTCCCTGATATTTCTTAATATGCAATTTAAACTCTGTCTTATTAGTAACAGTCATATTACTTATTGATAACTTATCATTATTAAGCCTCCTAGATATATAAACTAAACTCTGGAGAAAGGATTTATTGAAGTTGCCTAGATCAAAGATTTATTGATACCAATATACTGTTGAACTCTTCATGCCAATAAAATAGAGATATATCATTCTATCGAATAAGCATTAGGATAACTTTAGGAAACATGTTTCAAACAGGTAATTGACTTCAACCTCCATATTTAACACTTCAATCGATCTGAAAAAAATGTATTATTATTGATGAACTATTGCATTGGAATAACTGTATATTATTGCTATTTTTATGCCTCATGGAAATATACAAACATTATTTAAATATCAGAAGGCTGAATTCAGAAGTCACCATATTACATATGAATTTCAAGATTTTTGCATTTACTACAGTGATTGATACAAGAGTATTGTTAACTTGACAAAATCTTAAGATATTCAAACGGAAGCAACAGTACAGCTGGTAGGGCCCCCTGCCTTGCAGGCAGCCAACCCAGGTTTGATCCCTGGCACCTCCTATGGTCCCCTGAGCACTACCAGGAGTGATTCCCATGGAGCCAGTATTAAGTTCTGAGTACCACTCGGTAGCACAGCAGGTAGGTAGGGCGTCTGCCTTGCATGCAGCCAACATGGCCGACCCGAGTTCGATTCCTCCGCCCCTCTCGGAGAGCCCGGCAAGCTACCGAGAGTATTCGATATGCCAGACACAGTAACAACAAAGTCTCCAATGGAGACGTTACTGGGCCTGCTCGAGCAAATCGATGATCAACGGGAGGGCCTTTACCTTACCATTACTCATTTAAAAAAATAAAAAGCTCAATAGACAGTAAAAATATTTTATTACATTATATTAATAAGGACAGTGCTACAGTGTTATATAAATATATTTCTCTTTCTAAAAATTTTTCTTCTTAATATGTATTTTAACAACTTTATTAAGAATTGCAATAAAATATATTGTTTACAATATCTTATTTAGAAATATGAATGAAATCATCCAACCATGATCACAATCTGGGTCACAGTCACAGTCACAATCCTCCCGTTGTTCATCTATTTTTTCAAGTGGGCCCAGTAATGTCTCCATCGTGAGACTTGTTATTACTGTGTTTGGCATATTGAATACATCATGGGGAGCTTGCCAGGCTCTGCTGTGCAGGCGAGATACTCTCGGTAGCTTTCCCGGCTCTCCGATAGGGACGGAGGAATCGAACTCAGGTGGGCCATTTTGACTGCTTGTACGGCAAATGCCCTAACGCTGTGCTATCGCTCCAGCCCCTAAGATTAGGAAACCATCCGTCATCTCCAAAGACTTTTTTCATTCACTTTTTTGAATCATTTGTGTGACTTCTACTTGTACCACCCACCTCACTTTGCCTAAAGGCACATTTTCTACCTTTATCACCATAAATTCATTAGCATATTTTAGAATTTTGTATATTTAGGGTCTCACAAAATATTTTTGTAAGAATTTTTCAATCAATATCAATACTTTGAATTTCAACTATGTTCTTGCAAATAAGTTCTATATTTTCGCTAATTTATATTTTGTTGAATATACAATCACAGTTGTTTGTGAATCTACTTACTGAGCATTTGGAGTTTTTATTTTTATACTTTATCTATTACAAATGATTGTTAAAAGAATGGAGTGTCAGGAACAAGGCTGTTTCTCATAAACATTGTCTTCCTGAGATTCAGCTGTAGTCTGACTTTTCCACACTCACAGTCAAAGTCGGCCAGCATTTGTGCTGCTTGGCTAATGTTTGGTGTTATTAGAACAATGTCATCAGCAAAGCGGAGGTGGTGTAGTTGCTGACCATCTATCCTCACTCCTATTCCTTCCCATTCCAGTTGTTGCATGATGTTCTTGAGGGTGGCACTGAAGAGTTTCTGTGAAATGGTATCACCCTGCTGAACCCCTCTCTTGACATGAATGATCACTTCTTTGTAGAATGGTGAGATCCTGGTAGTGAATCCGTAATACAGCTGAGGGAGGATCCTGATGTATTGAGTTTGAAGTTCCATTTGCTCTCAATGGAACAACCATCTCTGAATGCAACAGTTATGTGTACCTAGATTGAGAAGTCAACATGACAAATGACCTGGCACCTGAATTGAGCAGGATGAAGAAAGCGGCTTGGAATGCCTTCAAGACCGTCGAAGAAATAGCTAAGAGGAGGAAGAACCTCCGGCTCTGGGCACATCTCCTCAATTCCACTGTTCTTCCTTCATTAACATATGCCTCAGAGACCTGGGCCCTATGAAAACAGGATGTGAACGCTATTCAGGTCTCTTAAAGAGGAACGGAAAGAGCTATGCTTGGAGTATCACGTTTCACTCAAATGAGAGAAAAAATCCAGAGAGGAATGCTGTCTCATTTGCCAAGGCATCAAAAATCAGATGAGCTGGACACGTAATGAGATTTAGAGACAACCGCTGGACTAGAGCTGTTACCTACTGGATTCCACGAGACATCAAAAGACCGCGTGGCCGCCCACCTACCAGATGGTCAGACTTCTTCATCAAGACCCTGAATGAAAGATTGGAGGCTCTTCGTGTTCATAGAATGAACAGACGCCATTGGGCTACACTAGCATGTGACAGGGACAAATGGAGACATTACTGGCACCCGCTCGAGCAAATTGATGATAAATGGGAACTCAAAGGATCAACTGATCAAGTTAAAAGAGTAGTCATATACAGAAACTAGGAGGTTGCTCAAAGTTGTGGAATCATGAATTCTTGAGGCCCTGTGCTCTAGGTCTAGTGCCTGGAGCACCACCAAGGGGGCTCCCAATAGCCTCCAGAATTGCTTGCTTGAGGACTGCACTGATAGAGACAGTCAGAGAGCATATCACCAGAGGTGATCACAGAGTTCCCTAAGAGCTGCTTGGATGCCATCTCTCTGCAATAACAGAATAATAATTTGTATAAAGGTTTCATGATAATTTATTTATATGTATTGTCTATCTGCTTACAATACATTTAGCTTGTCGCTATAGCCTTGGGCAGTTTCTGGGAGCAGGGCATGCCAGCTAAGCTAGATTCCAAGAAAAGAGGAGGAAGCATGAAGACTCAAATAGCCAGTCCAGTTCTCTGATCAATAGGAGGTCACGCTCTTTTAACTGCTTTCCCTATAATATGCAACTGAATATTTAAATAGGAGTTTTCTTAAGATTTCTAGAACTTTCTCTTGTTCAGTTTCATCACAGATATTTCATGATTTTTTGCTTTTTTACAGAGATTCCATGGGGTCCTTCCCAGTTATCTCTCTCTCTACCATAATCTGAAAACTCTTAATGATACAAGTTGGGGGTCATCTCACAAAGCCCAAAATTAGAGAGTAAGAAGGACTGTACCTGCCAAAGAGATAGGGAGTGGAGTAGGGTGGGGATGGCGGGTGGAACACTGGGAACAATGGTGGTGGAAAATGTGCACTGGCAGAGGGAGGGATGTGTGCTCGAGCATTGTTCAAATGAAATGCAATCATGCAAGTTTGAAACTGTATCTCATAATGATCCAATATAACTTGTTTAATGAAAAATATAGTGGGGGTCATCATTATAAGAATCAACTTCTGTTTCGTAAATCTTATCAATTTGTCTTTTCATTACTTATGTTCAATTTTTTAAAATTTTATTGAAATATTTCATATGTCTTGAGAATGTATCACAATAGCACTGTCCTTCCATTGTTCATCGATTTGCTCGAGCAGGCCCAGTAATGTTTACAACATGAGACTTGTTGTTACTGTGTTTGGCATACTGAATATGTCACAGGTAGCTTGCCAGGTTCTGCTGTGCGGGCAAGATACTCTTGGAAGCTTGCCAGGCTCTCTGAGAGAGGTGAAGGAATTGAACCTCGCTCGGCCGGGCTGGCTGAGCACAAGGCAAACTCCCTACTGCTGTGCTATTGCTCTACCCCTGTCTTGAGAATGTAAAAGTTTTTAATATGGCCTTAAATAGTAAGGTAAAGGCCTTCCCGTTGACCATCGATTTGCTCGAGCAGGCCCAGTAACGTCTCCATTGGAGACTTTGTTGTTACTGTGTTTGGCATATCGAATATGTTACGGGGAGCTTGCCAGGCTCTGCTGTGCGGGCGAGATACTCTCGGTAGCTTGCCGGGCTCTCCGAGAGGGGCGGAGGAATCGAACTCGGGTCGGCCATGTTGGCTGCGTGCAAGGCAAACAACAAATGAATGAAGATAGATAGATAGATAGATAGATAGATAGATAGATAGATAGATGGATGATAGATGATAGATAGATAGATAGATAGATAGATAGATAGATAGATAGATAGATAGATAGAGATAGATAGATGTGTTCACCAGCACAGGCCACTTTATTCACTCATTTCCAGCACATTTTTTTTTTCTCAATTTATAAGCCTTAAAGAATATTTTTTCACAGTTATTAGATATTTAAAATAGTAACTTTGGAGTAAGACTTCTATCCTGAGACTGTCTTTGTGAATTCCCTTGCATTTATATTCACATTAACTTTTCTCATATTTATGTATGGGGTTAAAGATGATGTCATTATCCATGATATCATCAGAAAGATGATATAGCTCTGTGTTTTTCAACCTCTTTCTGACCAGGGAGTTCTTATGACATCATTTTTTTCCCTGCAGACTCTGTCCTGCTGGATAAACTCTTCGTCTCTTGCAATACCCTCAATTTATGTGATTTTCACTTGTTGCTCCCTGAGAATAACCCAGCTCTCACAGGGGGTTATATGACTCCTGGTTGAGAAAACTAATCGAGTTTGTACTTTTCCAAGGACTTTGTGCTGCTATTTATTTTGGAAATTTTCCTTTAAATTATAGTTTGTTTATGAGGGATAAAGTATTAAAAACTATCTTTTTTTGCTAGTAAGAGAAATCAGAATGTGAATTCGGACTTTGTAGTCTGAGGTCACTTAAAAAGATATCCCCAACCTCTTTGCAATTCAAATTTACTCCATAAATTTTAGCACGTCGTAACATCTTTCTCGAGGTTTTCAATTTGAGTGAGAGAACCTGACACATAGCAGATATTCAATGAGTAATTAAATTTACTAAAGAAAGCATTATATCGGTTCAATATTCTGTCACTGTCACTGTCCTCCCATTGTCCATTGATTTGCTCCAGCGAGCCCAGTAACATTGCAAAGCAGCTTACCCCTGTACTATGTCTCCAGTAAAGAAAATCACTTCTTAAACTGTTTGATAGTACATGGCTTAAACATTTTTTTATTAATCTATTTTAATTTAAATTTGTAAGAACTAATAATATTTAATTAATAGTTTTTCATATTTTAAATTAAAAAAGTTATAAGCACAATTGAAAACATATCCACAATCAATCAGAGCAACAGGCTACTTTAAAGAAAAACACCACACATTGGTTGACTTTGAATCATCTCAGTAATTATCCTAATTATAATTTATAGTTTAGCAGTCAAATATTTTTGTATCAAGACCAGTAAGCTACTGAGAGTATCCTGCCTACACGGCAAAGCCTGACAAGCTACCCGTGATGTATTCAATATGCCAAACACAGTAACAACAAGTCTCACAATGGAAACGTTACTGAGCCGCTCAAGCAAATGGATGAAAAGGAGGACAGTGCTACATTGTTACAGTGCTACTGTGAACTATGATGCAATCAATGAACATCCAATGGGTTTGATTTATTTACATTTGACTAAACTATTTGTCATTTTGTATCATATTAGTTTAAAAACACAAATCATAACTCATTTCAGTGAAAATAGGATTTGCTTTAATAAAATACTTTATTAAACAAAAAAGCTTTTTATATTAACTCCACCATTCATGAAAGAAGGAAAAAAATGAGGAAAAGTTTATTAGTAACAAAAATGGACATATTAGCAATTTTGCATCAATAACTATAAATAATTTTATTATATAACACTGAATGGACATTAATTTCTAATGGTTTATACTTATATTTCTAAAAAATGTAAAGCACTTTATAAAATAGTAAAAGTAAAAGGCCCTCCCGTTGATCGTCGATTTGCTCGAGCGGGCCCAGTAACGTCTCCATTGGAGATTTTGTTGTTACTGTGTCTGGCATATCGAAAATAATAATAAAAATATTCGCAAAACTCATTAACAAACCATAACCACAAAAAAGCTTCAATTGAAGTTATACTACCCAAAAAACTCAGCAAAATCTTAGCAATTTAATTTTGTTCTTATTTTACCTTTTCATATCCTGTACCTCATTCCTGTTGGATTGTTTCCATTTTTCTTTACTCTGCTTTAAGATTCCATCTTATTTGTAACATATGCTATATATATTTGCTAATATAATATTTATTTTTTGAATTTGATTATCCATGTGCTGTGGAGGCAGCTTGTATCTTTTAAATACATAACTCTAATACTCTGTATCATATAACAAACTATAATGAATAATTACTTAGCTTCATATTACAAATATTAATATTTTATATCAGTTGTAACTATTTTTAAATTTCCATATTATTTTTGCTTTGAATTATAGATATTTTGAAGCAGGTTTTATACTTTAAGACTTTCAAGATTTTGGTGGGGGCTTGGGGGCCACACTTTGTAGTGCTCAGAGCTTATCCTAGTTCTATACATAGATCATTCCTAGTGGTACTCAGAAAATCCAGAGCAGTGTTATGCATCAGTTCTTCAAGATTTATGCTTATCATTGACTTCTATTTTAATTACAGTTTTGATAGTGACCATGTTCTAGTCATGAGAATTCTTTGATATGTAGAGATATTTTATGGCTTAATAAGAGATTAATTCTGTAAGTTTTGCTGTGAACATGAGTTATTTCCCTCTGTTCTAAATGAGGCAAAGTTATTAAATCAGTAATAAAAAAATCCCAATAAAGATAAGCCCCTAAAGACAATGACATACTTTTGAATTCTACCAGATATAAGGCTGAATTCAAAAGCATATTAAAAAGGGATATTTTAGAATTATTATCTAAAAAAGAAGTAGAAGTAAGGGAAGGGACATTTTAGGAGCTGGTCAGGAGGTAAAAATGTTCATGTATAAGATAAATATTAGTGAGCAATATGCCACAGAGATGCCTCTAGAGCCTGTCCCAGGCTGTCTCATCAGGGACAACCCTGGGGGGGTTACGGGTGAGGCTCCCCACCCAACCCAACAGATCTTTGGCAGCTGAAAACCTCCAGAACTCAATTGCCATCATGCCCAAGGCCAAACTACACAGGCTTGGAAGAGCCTTATCCATGAGTTAATCTGCTGAGAAAACCCAGGCATGTGGGATTTGTGAATGAAATTTCCAGGCTAACACAGAGTTGGGAATGGGCGCCCTCCCCCCATTTCTCTGTGCTTCTGATAGCCTGTCAGTCATGCCTATAAACTGGCACTGGCACCATAAAAGCTCATTAGTGGCCATCATCCAGAGATTCAAAAATAACAATCTCTCTGAAGAGAGTAGCTGAGAGCAGATGACAGCAACACATCACAGAGGTGCCTTCAGACCCCAAATTCATTGTCTAGTTTAAAAAAAAAAACTCAGCTGTAAAATAAACAAATAAATAAATATATATTAGTATAGTAATGAATAACTGGTTTTGCATCTAAAACTGATTCACGATACATAGAAAAGTTGTTGATAGAAAAGCTGAAGACTTCTGATCACAGATATTTTTTTCTTTTTCCCTTCATTTTTATTGTACCTATAAGGAGATGAATGTTACATAAAACTATTCTAGTAATCATTCCACAATTTATGTAAATGAAACCACGATGTTGTTTACTTTAAACTTTTACAGAAATATATTCATATATATACACACATACGTACATATATTATTTCTCAGTAAAAATGGAAAAAAATAGAAGCAGAGAGACTATTTTCCTAATTCATATTCTGAGGTTGGTATTATTATGACACCAAAGTCAGACAAACAAATTACAAGAAAAACTAGAGACTACTATTCCTTATGAATATAAACAAAAATGTCCTCGATAAAAGGCTAGCTAATTGAACCCATCAGCATATTAAAAATATGCCTTATGACCAAATGGAGCAATCCAAGGAATGTGAAATATTTGTACGCTAAAAAAACTGGATAAAACACTATATTGATACAGAAATAAAAAATATAGAGTATAAAAAAGGTATTTGAAAAATTCATCTCTTCCGTGGCAAAAATACACTCTATAAACTAGAAAAAGAAGGCAATTCCCTACATATAATACAGGATATATATGAAAAACCTATCGTTATCATGTTACTGAAGGACTGAAAAATGAATGCAGATGTAGAAAAAATCAAAAAGTACTTATATTGAAAAAATGAAATGATGGGCTGAAGAGACAGCTCAAGTGGTAGCATACAGCATAATGAAGCCCTTACCCTTATGTGAAGCCCTCAATTCAGTCTTCTTCCCCGCTTGGACCCTAAGAACCACATTATTTAGTGTGGTCACTATAATAATAAGGAAAAAATAAATGACATGACTTTATATGCACAATTCCTACATAGTACACCATACTATTCAATAAAAAATCTGACAAGATTGAGAAATTTAAAATCAACATATAACAATTAGTTGTCTTCTTTATACTAACAATAGATGACTCCAAAAGAAATCATAAAAATATAAATTTGTCTTCTTTATACTAACAATAGATGACTCCAAAAGAAATCATAAAAATATAAAATCAAAAACAATAAGAAATTTAAGAAAATTCAAGGGCTGGAGCAATAGCACAGCGGTAGGGCGTTTGCCTTGCATGCAGCCAACATGGCCGACCCGAGTTCGATTCCTCCACCCCTCTCGGAGAGCCGGGCAAGCTACCAGAGTATCTGGCCCACACGGCAGAGCCTGGCAAGCCACCCGTGATGTATTCTATATGCCAAACACAGTAACAACAAAATCTCCAATGGAGACGTTACTGGGCCCTGCTCGAGCAAGAAAATTCAACCAAGAAGTATAAAATTTGTATGTAAAAGTATAATGAAACATTTCTGGAAAATAGAAGGTAAAGAAAAACTCAATAAATGGAAAGACATACCACATGATTGTGAATGAAATCTTAAGAATATTTAAACTGTTAATATGACTATATTCTTCAGCAGAATGGAAGGATAAAATGTAAACACTATTGGAATTGCAAAGGTCTGCTTCCTTCACTGGTGGTGGGACTGATGTTAGAATATTGCATACCTGAATCCCAGCTAAAACTAATTCTGAAATTGCAGTGCCCTAATAGAAATGGGCTTATGAAATTCCCAATTAATGGCCATTAATTATATATTAATCACTGTATCACTGTCATCCCGTTGTTCACCAATTTACTTGAGCGGGGTCAGTAACGTCCCATTTGTCCCAACCCTGAGATTTTAGCAGCCTGTCCTTATTTGTCTTTCCCAATGCTGCCATATTGGAGGCCCTTTCAGGGTAAGGGGAATGAGGCCCATTATTGTTACTGTTTTGGGCATATCGAATAAGCCACGGGTATCTTGCCAGGCTCTGCTGGGCGGGCGGGATAGTCACGGTAGCTTGCCAGGTTCTCCAAGAGGGATATATTAATAGGCTATTTAATTAAAAAGGCTTATTAAATAAAGTATTAAATAATAGAAATTGGCTTACTTAAAAGAAGAGAAAAAAATGCAAAGGTGTTTTTTGCACACTCAGCAAAGTTGATTCTAAAGATTTTGTGGAATCAACAGTACTAAGCAAACCTTTAAAAGAACATATTTGTGGGACTGATAGTTTAGATTTAAATTTCAAGAAAAAAAACAGAAAGGCAAAATGTTATCCTTAATTTCTGGCAGGGTACTACAATGGGAAATTAAGAGAAAGAATCAGAAAAATCCAGACATAAGCTTTTAGAAATATTTATTATGGCACAGTTCCAATTATTTTTAAAGAAAAAAGGTAAAAGAATTTACAAAATTTACAAGTCTGCCCACCAGAAATTGCTTACCAAATTTATTATTTTCCTTTGGCTTGTTCATCTATGATCCATTCTAGTTTCAATATCACTTGACTTTTGTCACTGTATTTGGTTTCTTTTGAGACTGCAAGAAAGTTTCAGAAAGCAAAAAGTGCTAGTAAATTCCTTTCAAGGTGGTAGGGAGACATGAATAAGGATTTGAATCTCTTTTGTTGTATTAAGCCTGGAGTTTAGGTCAGGACTATTTAATAGTGATTTGGCAATTCAGGTAATCTCCGTGTAGTAATTTTTAAAGTTGCCTATATGATTAGACATTAGTTATCTTTACAGTGATATTCACATTGTAATATGTAAATACACCAAAACAATGCTTTAAACCCTCACAAAGTTATATTTATATCAGTTATAAATCAAATTTTTAAAAAAGAAAGAAAATAAATTTGTCTCCTTAAGAAATATGGAAAGAAAACCTTGATGTCTAAAACCCCTAGTCAAACCATTTGAACAATATATTATAAAGAGAATTACCGACAATTTCAATTCAAAATCACTGCAATGCAAATGATCAAAATTCTAATACATTTTAGTGTCCTTCAGCTGTCCGAAAATGGCCACTCCAAATGATTGCTTTGTGTATAATTCTAGTTTTATTATCCAGACACATTAAAGAGTTTACGGATTTACATATTGAGGTTTCAGCCTCAGGCTGCAATGACTTATTGCTATGTCATGGCTCATATCCTCTCTTTAATACTGTGTTTCCTAGAGATACTACCGATCAAGTCACAAACTCTATGTCACTGCTGTCACTATTCAAGGAACTCAGAACCCAGGGGTCAAGACTATTTTTCAAGGACTTTTGCTACAAGTAGAAGTTTAAGCCATCATCAATGTGTTTTTTTATGCATCTTTCCTGTTGTAATTTTCTAACATAATTATCAAATTAATTTAAAGTTTCACTATTAAATTTAAATTTGCCTCAAAGTTGCAGGGAGAAAAACCTCAAAGCCTTGATGTTGAAAAACTGTAGGATATGATGTTTTTTTTAACAAAGAATTAGATTATTCCTATACATAAACATGTCTTTAACAATCACATAATTTTCCTAAACTATGCTTGAAATTTTAATTATTCTTTCATTCCAGAAGGCAGGGTAAAAAGGGATTGTGCAGTGTGTGTACATGAGTGTGTGTGTGTGTGTATGTGTGTGTAGAATGTGTGGGTTGATGGTTGCAGGTTGATGGTATAGGATGAAAAAGGGAAAGTACTTAATATATTGCGAGTTGATAATAAAGGCCAGAATGCACCCTGAAGATGAATATTCAATGAACAATCTTAAGTTTGCAAGTACAATATTCAAAATATGCAAAAAATGATGAATTCTAATATAGACAATGTATTTCCAAGTAATGAAGGAAGGAACATGGAAGGAATGGCGAGACCATGGACAATAATGAGGGCAGCAAGGATATTGAGAGAGGATCTCTTGAAAATGTTCATAGTTCTCTCCAAAAAGTTAAAACATTCCTGAGATTTTCAAGACTTCTCAAAATGAGTCACAACAGCACATGGGTTATTGTGAATTGAAGTTTATTGAGGTTTTGCCTACAGGATAAGGAGAAACTTTCACTACAAAACTAACTGTTTAAAATAAAAAATATTAGGGCTAAGTGCCCCAAAGTAGCAGGGCCCAAATGAGGAAACTGAGTCCCAGGATCACGCAAAGCATAATTATCCCGAACAAGGGTTAGGCTCATTTAAAAAATCTTGATTGAAGAAAACACTTTACATGGACTGCAAGCAGCTTATTGCAGAATGCCTTCTTTTGGTCACTTGAGACTTTTCCTCTCCTACTTCTGACAATCTCCTTTTCATTACTTGAAACCCCATCCTTCCCTCCCTTAGCTCAAGATAAATACTTCATTGTGCCTTACTTGCTTTATAACATAAGCTCATGTAGATAATCTCTCTCTCACTCTTTCTTTATATATGTACATATGTATATATGCTTATATATATGCGTGTGTGTGTGTGTGTGTGTGTATAATTCAACTTGTTCTTTTCTCCTGCTAATCTGATGTTAATTTGATTGCTGAACCAACCCATGAAAAACACAGAACACAGAGAGGCAAGGGGGGTTTCCCCCACCTCCCTGACATCCCCATATACAGAGAAGGGTATTTATTAATGGAGGAGTCCACCTATAACCATTTAGAAAAACAAGTTTATTCTTATCCATTTTCTAACGCCTCTCCCCAAGCCCTTCTTCCCTGAGATGAATGACAATAGATCAACAATATCATAGTTGGTAGTTGGATAAAATAGGTTTTTTTTTTCTTATTTGATTTTGTTGTTGCTGTTGTTTATTTTGGGTCCACATTTGCCAGTATGCAGAGAAGTGCTCAGAGGAGAAAGCGTGCTGCTGTGGACCAATTCTGAGTTAGTCACATGCAAGGCAAGTTTCCTACTTGTTGATTTATCTCTCTGGACCTCAAATAGGTTATTTTCTATCAGGAATACGAACAAGGTATTATGAATCATTTTAAAATCTGTGATCAGTAAAGGTACTTTCTGCTATGTGATATGCTAAGTAAAATAATGGGTCAACAAAAGAAAGCAGAGAATTAGAGTGGATAGAAGCAGAAATAAAATGCAAACATGCCCCAAAAGTCATAAAAGGAGTACTTTCTTTTGGCTCTTATTTTATTTCATGCAAGCGTTTGCTGTGAAAAACCCTGTGAATTTTTATAACAAATAATTGTATCATAAAATGGGGTGACCTTTATAACACTAACGTTTGTTTCATCAAACACTATGCATCAAGCAAATCTGACATTGATTGCTTTTTGTCTTACAAGAAACTCTGTAGGCAAGCTCACTAGTGAAGAAAAGAGTCAAGCGGCAGGAAAAGATCTTAATTTTTATTTCACTTTCTTACTCCCTATAACTCTGTAGTTATATGAATAATTAATATCTCTGTATTGGGATTACAGAACATTTGTTCTTTAAGCAAATGTCAACACACGTTTATTTGTTAATATGAATTTTATTTGTCTCATAATAATTCATCCCTACAAAGGACTGGAGCGATAGCACAGCGATAGCACAGCGATAGCACAGCAGGTAGGGCGTTTGCCTTACAAGCGGCCAACATGGCCGACCCGAGTTCGATTCCTCCACCCCTCTCGGAGAGCCCGGCAAGCTACCGAGAGTGTTCGATATGCCAAACACAGTAACAACAAAGTCTCCAATGGAGACGTTACTGGGCCCGCTCGAGCAAATCAACGATCAACGGGAGGGCCTTTACCTTTTTTACCTTTACAAAGGACAGGTGAAAATCCAGAATTAAATTTTATATATTGGCATGACCTAACTAACAAAACTCTGAAATTATTATATGAGAAGCCAATTAATTTTGCACATCAAGTGTGGACAAATGAGTTTTACAAATTTCGCAAATTTTTCTTGCCCAACTGAGTTTTTGTATTGAGATGCTGGAGTAATAAATGCGAAGTTATCATTTCTCAGCATTTTGAATAGCTGTTTCTTCAAACTATATTTTAAAGACATGATGCAGTACTGACTGAACACTTTTCCCCTTCGAACTCAAAATTACAAGTGTATTTCATTACCCAAAATCATTTCCATGAATTTAAAGAATAAATACCATGCTCATGACTGGGCTATATTGCTAAATAAGTTTTATAATATTTATATTTTTTAAATAGAATGAATTTTAGGTATTTTTTATTTATGCACAAGGGGAGGCTGTGTTTCATCTAAGTCAGTTTTGAGGGAGGTATGGCATGAGTTTTTCATATTTTCCCTATATGGTAGATATTATTATTAATTTTAACACTTGGTTTCAATTAGTCTAAGTACCACGTCAGATTACCTGTCAATGTTTATAAGAAAA
The DNA here is from genome assembly GCF_029834395.1 of Sorex fumeus. NCBI lineage: Eukaryota > Metazoa > Chordata > Mammalia > Eulipotyphla > Soricidae > Sorex > Sorex fumeus. Next base: position 17,862,408 of record NW_026606064.1, read on the forward strand.
CACTAACTTTTCATCCCTACTTAGGCTAAATGTTTTAGAAAAATAAAACTTTGGGATTTAAGTAGGAAATAGGGAGTATTTAACATTAATATGATAAATGATGAAGTGTTCTCTGATTATTCTTTTCAGACTTTATTTTATGAGTGAAATAAAATTTACTTTACTTTCTTTTTAAAGTAAAGATGCCAGAGCAATAGTTCAGTAGGTAAGAGATTTGACTTATACAAGATCAACCTGCATTCAATCCCTGGTAGTCCATTTGGTCTCCCGAGTATGCTAAGAGTAGTCCCTGAGCATTGCCTAGTACAGTCCTGAAACCAAAAAAATGAAAAAAATTAAGAAGGAAAAAGCAGATAGGAAAAAACTCTTTGTAAAAATGTTAGGATTAAATGTAATTACTTTGATATACCAATATATTTCAAACATTGTGCTTTATTATTATTATTAATTATTATTATTATCATGTTGCTTAACCCTAAAAAGAATAGTTTGAATTAGGAATTGATGTAAACACATTTACCAATGAGAAAATCAAGATACGAAATAACATGCTCATTGTTATTGAGAAATTTTCTGGTAACCAATAATTCATAGCAGTTGTTCTGACTCTAAATCTTAGTATCTTACCAATTATATTGAAACTGCCTCTCCCTTTCAAATACAAACTCCGGTATTCAAAGGCAGATCGCCCTTTGTTGGTAGAGTAGTATTGCAATGACCTCATTGTGTAGCACTTGAAAGCAGTACTTTCTTATTAATTAAAGAAAATTCCCTCTTGGCAAGAGCAGTTTCCATTGTAATGAAAGCACAGCACCATTCTCCAATTTAATCTGGATGCTTTCAGCTCTGATGGAGAAGGAGGCAGCTCATTTCTTGCTGCTGTACTCAGTCATTGGAACAAATATCAGACATGAAGGGCCACATTTTCTAATCCAGCCTTCTAGAACAAAAATCACTGTCAATGTCCTCCCGTTGTTTATCGATTTGCTGGAGCAGGCCCAGTAACGTCTCCATCGTGAGACTTGTTATTACTGTGTTTGGCATATTGAATATGTCATGGGTAGCTTACCAGGCTTTGCCATGCGGGCGAGATACTCTCGGTAGTTTGCCAGACTTTCTGAGATGGGCAGAGGAATCAAACCCGGTTTGGCCGGGCTGGCCTCGCACAAGGCAAACGCCCTACCATTATGCTAAGGCTCCAGCCCAGAACAAAAATAGTACCTCCTTTTTCTTCCAACTTGAGCTGATTCCATTGATGGTCAAATCACAGTTACAACATGAAGTCTACTAAAGAAGTGATGGCTATCTAAAAGTGTGTCATTTTTTCCCACTTTCAAAACCTACTGAAAATTGTCCAAATATCTGCACAAATATTTTGCAGATTAATAAGAAATTAGCAATCTCAAATTTTGAATGTTTTATGGTATCATATGAATCTGCTTTTATTGTATAAAATAACTTCATGCTGTGGGCTAGAGTGATAGCACAGCAGTAGGGTGTTTACCTTGCACGCAGCCAACATGGCCAACCTGAGTTCGATTCCTCCGCCCCTCTCGGAGAGCCCGGCAAGCTACCGAGAGTATCTCACCCGCATGGCAGGGCCTGGCAAGTTCCCCGTGACGTATTCGATATGCCAAACACAGTAACAACAAAGTCTCCAATGGAGACGTTACTGGGCCCGCTCGAGCAAATCGATGAACAACAGGAGGGCCTTTACCTTTTTACCTTTTAACTTCATGCTGTATGCTTTCTTCCAGATCAAGTCTGTAGCACAGTTATTTTCTGACAACACTGAAATTTCTACATTCATACATCTCTAACTCACAGAATACCATCGCTTGCCACTTGAGCTATATATGTGAGCAGGAAATTAATAAAATTTTCTAATAATGTCTTCAGATAAAGGTTAATTTTTAAAATATATTGTAGTGAATATATTTGGCAGAATAGCACAACAGATCTAAGATGTTGTGTTGCTGAACTACTAGGCTGAAAGTTAACATTTAGATTTTAACAGCAGTCTATGTTTCTTTCCCCATTCTTCTTGTGGAACAGAAAATGCCTACCAGGAGGTGTGTCCACATTTCATGATCAGCATTACCAACTTTAAGGTTGTCTCTCATTTATACCTTATAACAATCTAGTAAATAAGATGCTACTGTGATCCCTGAAAGCAAAAGTGAGTAACTGAGATACAGGTATATATAGCAAACCAAGATCTGAGTTAGGATTCAAATGAATGGAGCTGTAAAATCGACTTCCCTGAATGTCACAGAGTGTGAGAGACCTTTACAAATAGTTTCAGATCTGCTTTTTCCCACATTTACTGGGATTACAATATATACACTAGCATAGATGTTAATCTCTAGTCAGTACACAAAATCTGTCTCTTGAATTTAGATTGCAACATTTCAAAACAAATGATATCTCTTACTCCAATGACATCCTAATACATTTATGGATATTTAATGTATTGTGCCATATAGAAAATACCCCTTGGATATGCAAAATTTAGAAATGTCCAGAACATATCCAGAATGCATATCTTTCAACATATTTTTCATTGTAAAGCAGTACAAGAAGTTTAAGGTACTAGATAGGAAGATAGAAGAGTGAGTTTCTACCACTAGCTACAATAGTACTCTATATTAAGTAGGCAGTATCTTCTTAGGATTATAGTACAGCACATTGGATTTTAGATTTTAGTTTTAGTAAACACATATTACTTAAGTACTGTTAGTAGCAATGCTATGTTTAGCTGAATTTCTTATATCTTTGTCAAGGTAGAAGAAGAGGAGAAAAATAATTTAGACTAGAATATAGGTTTTATTTTTATTTTATTCTTATTTATTTATTTAAGAATAATAAATAAATTATTATTTATAATTTATATTATAAATGAAACCATGAGGTACAATTGTAGACTTAAAAACTTTGTGCTTGGGTTTCAGTTATACAATGGTCAAGTACCCATCCCTCCACCAGTGTCCATTCTTCGCCACTAATGAACCCAGTAGCCCTCCCACTCCCCTCATCCCCCCCCCCCAACCCCGGCCCACCTCTGTGACAAGGCATTCCCTTTTGCTCTCTCTTTCCTTTAGGGTGTGTGGTTTGCAATAGAGGTATTGAGTGGCCATCGTGTTCGATGTACAGTCTACTTTCAGCATGCATCTTGCATTCCAAGCAAGTACTTACAAACACCCTTTACTTGGTGTTCCCTTCTCTATCTGAGCTGCCTTTCCCCCCAGCATGTGCTGCCATCTTCCAAGCTGTGGAGGAGACTTCCTGATACTTATCTCAACTATTATTGGGTGTTTGACTCCCATTCTGTTACTTTATATTCCCCAGATCAGTGCAGTCTTTCTATGTCTGTCGATCACTAATCATCAGGGAGATGCAGATCAAAACAACAATGAGATATCATCTCATGGCCCACATCCATAAGAACAAAAGCAACCGTTGTTGGCACAGATGTGGGGAGAAAGGGATTCTCCTTCACTGCTAGTGAGAATGCTGATTGTTCAGCCCTCTTGGGAGACAGTATAGACGATTCTCAAAAAATTAGAAATCCAGTTTCCATTTGACCCAGCAATACCACTCCTGGGAATATATCCCGGAGAGGCAAAAAAGTATAGTCGAAATGACATCTGCACTTGTATGTTCATTACTGCACTGTTCACAATAACCAAAATCTGGAAAAAACCGGAGTGCCCGAGAACAGATGACTGGCTAAAGAAACTTGTTGCATCTGCACAATGGAATACTATGTAGCTGTTAGAAATGATGAAGTCATGAAATTCGCAAGCAAGTGGTTCTAAATGGAAAGCATAGGTTTGATTTTTAGATTATACTATTTTTAGATTATAACTATTTTCCAGGCTAAATTTTTCCACAGCAGTGTTCTTGTTTTTAGGTCCTAAAACTTCTAACTGTAAAAGTGAAAACAGTAAGTTTTTACTTTTTAGACTCAAAATAATGTATGCATATCTGTATATCAATGAACTTTTTTAAGATGATGGAGGAGAAAACCAACTCATGAAATTCTGAACAACTCAAAAGTTAATTCTCATGAAATAAGGATCAGTGCTAAATTTCCACATCTAGAATTGGAATAAATTGTAATATCCAAAAAAAAAAGTTCTCTCTTTGTTAAAAGTTACTCAGCTTTTCTCATCACTAGGCACATCAATCAAATCTTTTTCTCAATTCATATATCATCAAAAATACATCATGGACTTTCTGACTTTCCCTTAGAATGTGAATATAATTTTAGTCTTCATTTCAATATTTTTATCTCATTCTATATTTATGAAGTTATAAATTTATAAGTAGGTACACTCTGCAGTCATTATTACATGGTAGTAACATGAGGAAGCTGAAAACTCTCCTTTGCCAATTTTTAAAAGCATCAGTTTTTCTTATTGCATTATTTTTCTACTGCTTGTACAGGTTTTCAAAAACTAAGAAACTTCAGATAATGCAAATTGCTGATATTATGTTTCTATATTGAAATCATGACAGAAATATTGCAAGGTTAGGAACATAGTGGTAGAGCTAAATTTGTTTCTGGGGTCGCTAGAGGGTGATTCGATTCCTTACTCCTTCATTTATTGGCAAAACTCAGTTATTTTAATTGCAGTACTGAGATTTGGTTTTCTTTTTCTTTTCCTTTTGGCATGTGGGCCATAAATGACCATGCTCAGGGCTTACTCCTTACTCTGTTCAGGTATCACTCATGGTGGACTCTGAGTAGCATATGGAGTGCTGGAGATCAAACTATCTGCTGGCTGTATGCAAGACAAGTACCCTATCCACCATACTATTGTGCTGGCCCCTGAAATTCTGTTTACTTTGTAGCTAGAACCATATACAGGTTTTCCATATCTTGTAAAAGCTATGCCTGTGGAATCTTCCATATATTGTAAAAAGGAGCACTGCACTGAACTGTCTTCCTATTGTTCATCGAGTTGCTCGAGTGGGCCCAGTAACGTTTCCATCGTGAGACTTGTTGTTACTGTGTTTGGCATATCATACATCAGGGGTAGCTTACCAGGCTTTGCCGTGTGGATGACATATTCTTTGTAGCTTGCTGGGCTCTCCGAGAGGGGCAGAGGAATCGAACTCGGGTAGGCCGTGTGGGCTGTGTGCAAGGCAACCGCCCAACCTGCTGTGCTATGGCTCCCGCCCATCATAAAAAGTTTTTAAAAAAATTAGTCTCTCTCATCCTTTAAATATTGCGGTACTGACTATACCTTTAATTTCTCTTACTATTGACCAATCTACCTCCATCTTATATTTTGAAGAGTACATTTGACTGCATTGAGCCTATCCAGACAAATGAGGATTATCTCCCTGATTTAAATCTGTAATCTCAACTCATCTCAGGGATTTATCTGGCCTACTAATGTAATGTAGTCACTTTTTCTCAGATTTCAGTGTGGCAATCATTGTGCTACCCTCAATTCTACCTATAAAATGCAATCATTGTCTAGCAAAGAAAAGAATACGTGGCTTAAATTCTATAAACAAATAGCTTCATTCATGAAAACTAAGAAGGGCCTGCCTAGAGTGATGGCACAGCTTGTAAGGTTTTTGCCTTGCAGGAGACCAACCCAGGTTCGATTCCCATCATCCCATATGGTTTCTTGAGTACTGCCTGGAGTAATTCTTGAGTGAAGAGGCAGCAGTAACCCCTCTGCATCACCAGTTATGACCCAAAAAGAAAACAAAACCAAAAAAAAAAACCTAAGGAAAAAAAAAAGATACATCAGGAGAATCTTAGAGACATGATTATAGATTTGGCTGAGTCTTTATAGTTAGAAATGTCTCTGTGTTTTCCAACATTCTAAAATCAGTCAAGCAATCTGCACTCTGCTTTATTTACTTAAATGTTATAGTACTATACAATCATAGAAAACACTGTATAATCTAATAGTCAAGGAATTTTTTATACAGAAATAATATTGGGTATTCAATTTGTACAAGGTACTATTCCGAATATCTTATATTTAATCCTCACTGTCATCCTAGAAGTAAGCTCTATTTTTAAAATATTATCCTACAAAATGAGAAAGTCAAGGATCATAAATATTATATAGTCTATAATGAGCTGAGTTGTTAAATAAATGCATAGAGATTTCTTCAAGATAAATTCTTTTCATAAATTTCATAAATTATAATAATGTTCATATCATTATTGTCCAACAAAGTAACGGCTATACATAAGTAGCTAATGGCTCTATGTAAATAGCAGTGGAAAATTTTAAATTTAGCTAGGGTGACTGAGGGATTGAACTTTATATTGTATTTGATTTTAATTAATTTTGAATTGCATGTGATAAGCGGTGACTATATTTGTCAGTACAACTCTAGGACCACTTTTCTCTTTCATCTTTTATCATTTATATGCAGTTTGTTTTGTCAGGGTGATACTGATTTTAATTATAAGTGGTTACATTTATATCTTAGGGGTTCAGTGTTACCATATCTTGCCCACCATCAAAGTGCCAATAACCCTCCACACTACCCACCAAAATCTACTGGACACTTCCAGTAGGACCCATGTTTATAATCACCTCATAGAACAGCAATAAGAAAACACCTTCAAGGTTCTTGAACTATCTTTTGTAAAATAGATGCACTTCAAGTTCTGCTTCACGCTTCTGAGTTTAGAAACATAGTCTACCACTGTAAATAGTTCAATTTAATATTTTATCTCTTGTAGTAATGAAAAATATTATGGCAGACCTTTATATCGTGTCTTCTATTTTGTAAGAGAAAATATTTGTGAGAGAAGGTATTGGTAGCTAATAAGCACAGTATTTGTAATGTATCGACTTGATATAAATTAGAGTAGGTTTTCTCTGTAAATGCAAATTGGCTCTCTTTTTCTACTTTATTACTGGAAATTTTAAGCCCATAGAAATAAAGAAAATAACATAATGACATGACATGTCTCTATTATACAGTTTGGAAAATAATTAGCTCATGGCTACTAAGACTTCTTCAATCCTATTCATGAGATGAAGCATACTTTAAATCACTGCAAGCATTATACTAATTTATGCACAAATGGTCCAAATTTTGGAGGGAAATAAATCCTTCTTACTATCTACATTTTATTTTAAAAACTGTATAGTAGCTTTGTTTTATTATTTTTTATTTTAATATTAGTTAAGTTTATAATATATATTATAAATAGAGGATTCTAAAGTGAAATATATATTTTAACTAAATAAAACTAAAATACACATATTTTAACTATTAAAACAATCCCCTTTGCATACTATTTTCATATTGAAAGGTGTAACTTTCCATCCAAAGTCTATAAATAATAAATATATATATGCATTTTATATAATAAACTATTACATATAACATATAATATGAATGCATTCATTTCCTCCATATTTGGGTGGTAAAAATTACATAGGTCACAAATATTCCTCTCTTCTTGTTCACGAAACAATGTACTGTTGTTTGACAAGCATTCTGTAGTGATTAAAAGGGAGGAAATCATCAGTTTATTGCTCTTTGCCTTTTTACACATCACAGTATCTCATATAAATGGAATTCTCTGGCAGTCTTTTTTGGAGCAAGTCTATCACTTTTCCATCAAACCATGCTCACTTAAGTTTCTGATCCACATTTAGGTACTCCACAATGTTTCAAATTTTTTCATTACTAGTATACCTGCTATCCATGATTTTTTTTCAGCATTTAAAATGTCCCTATTGAAATAATATAACATTAAATGTCATATATTCTAAGTTTGCATCTTTATAAATCCAAACCTGTAGATGAAGTTACTATTAAAAGGTCAGTTCCACCTTTCACTATACAACTGTGCCTTTCACCAATTTTACTATCTTTTCCTTACTTCTTGATGACCACTAGTTTAGTCATGAGGTCCAAACAATTTTTTTATATTTAGCTTATCATTTTATTCTTTTTTCTTGTATAGTTTTATATTTTTATAAAATATATGGGCTGGAGCGATAGCACAGTGGGTAGGGTGTTTGCCTTGCATGCAGCCAATATGGCCTGATGCGAGTTCGATTCCTCCACCCCTCTCGGAGAGCCCGACAAGCTACTGAGAGTATCTCGCCCTCACAGCAGAGCCTGGCAAGCTACCCGCAATGTATTTGATATGCCAAACACAGTAACAACAAGTCTCATAATAGAGACGTTACTGGGCCCGCTCGAGCAAATTAATGAACAACAGGAGGACTGTGACCGTGACCATGATATAAAATATAAAACTTTTATACTTTTATATTCTTTTATGGGCTGGAGTGATAGCACAGCAGGTAGGGTATTTGCCTTGCATGCAACAGAGCCGGCCGACCAGTGTTTGATTCCTCCGACCCTCTTGGAGAACCCAGACAACTACCGAGAGTATCTCGCCCACATTGCAAAGCCTGGCAAGCTACCTGTGACGTATTTGATATGCCAAACACAGTAACAACAAATCTCAAAATGGAGATGTTACTGACCCACTGGAGCAAATTGATGAACAACAGGAGGACAGTGCTACAGTGCTATATTCTTTTTTACTTTTTTTTCTTAATATAGTGATGGGTTTGGTCTCCCATCAACCACACCCACATAAAGAGTGAACTTTATCAATACATATGTGTGTTGTGACTGCTCCACTGAGCCAACACTTTCTGATTTCCCCCATTTCTTTGAACTGACTGTTTCAGGGATACACAATAATACGGAAATGAAGTTGTGAAGTACCCATACAATGGCCTTTCAATGTTCACTTAGAAGGAATATTCACACATTTTTCACTTTAATTTAAAAGCTGATAATGATTCTGCTTAGTGAGGAATGATAAAGGTCTAGATCAGCTATAAACTAGACCTCTTGTACCAAACAGACAACATGTAGTTAGAAAACTTGAAACTTTGACTGAATATGTGGCTGAATTGATGTCATCTCATGATTCAACTTTTACAGAAGAGGAATTGCTTTTTTATGGATGAACAAGGAAATTGACTCCTTTTCTAGAATTAGAATTCAGGGCAAGACCGTAACTTTTCAATTCCATGAAGACTGAGAGAGGCAAGGGTAACCTGCAAAGCTTCTGTGAACATTGCTGAAATGACAACACAGTCTTTGGATAGTATATAAGCTTAGTAATAGTGACAGTGTTGGAAGTTAGAATTGACTTCAATTTTGGAAGTTCTGTATGTAAATGTTATCAAACAACGTTGTAAGCTTCAAATAAATAATTTGTTAAAGGAAAAGTTACTTGATGCAGCTAACCTCATTGCTGTCATTTTTAAAGAAATTTGCATTACTAATCCAACTTTCAACAATCCTCTCTCTTACTAGTCATCAGCACTAAAGCATGACACCCAACCTATAGTAAATGGTGATAACTCATTGAAGGAACAAATGGTGGTTAAGCAAGCTTTAAGCAGAAAAGTATATAATTTTAATTAGGTAAGGCATTATTATATATAGTGTACAAGTACATAATGCCTATCTACATGTATAAGTGGGAAAATAACTTTTAATTTCTTGGGTTATGTTCCTGACTAAGAAGCTAGAAATCCGTATGATAAACAGGTAATATAGGATTTATTTAAAAAATTCCAGAACTGCATCATTTTTGCTACAATGTTACAACAGGGCAATGCAATGATAAGGAAGCAATCTTTATAACCATCTCTAAATAACTATCAATAGAAGAGAATGCCAACTTCTAACACTCAAGTCCAGATGCTTATTGAGTTACGTTTGCTTGTGGATAGAGTCACTGACCTTAACAAACTCCTACATGGGGGAATATCACTACATTTCTCTCTAGAGCTCTCATCTCTACTCAACCATGCTAGGGAAGTAAGTATACTCTGCACACAGTGCATCTTTCCCTCAATACATTTATCTGTCTCAATATGTTTCTCTATTGCTGGTTCTCTCTTACATTGAAAGGTCAAGTTCATTCCCACAGGAAAGAAAGCCTCTCTATTCTGCCATTTGACAGTTTGTATATAGTTATGGGGACAATGTGACTTCCTTTATACTATATTCTCATTACATATCCTCTTGATAACAGATTCCATGAATTTCTCTTCTGTCTTCAAGCCCTTTAAGATCTACACAGTTAAGGAAAAAATGGTTATTTAGTCTTCTAAAATTTACGAGATTTGTCTTCATTGTGTGGTTAGGAATGCAAATTTATCTAGTAATGTATTATCTCTTTACAGTTTGAACTAATTTTTTATATACTTTTCTTCCTCAAAAATATAAGTTGCCATTCACACCTTGAAATATTAGAAATGCTTACACAAAGTCTAATAGTCATAAGAAGATTTGATGTTTAAACTTGGATGATGCTGTCACTGCTTTTAGTCTCTTACAAAATATCATGTGGAATATTTAGTTATTAGATAAAGTAAAGCCTCCTTCTGATCACAAGAGAACAAGTGATTGATGTCTACTCTATGTTTTAATTCTATTGTGAAATATGGCTGTCACTAATAAATACAGGAAGACACAAGTTCATTTTACAGGAGAAGGTTGAAGTGCCTACTTGGCATTTGAGTTATAAATTAGGCCCCTCTTACCTCCACATTCATAACATATACTTGAAGTTTTATAATTTAGAACAGAAATATATATGAAAGGGTCAACCAGTATTTTACTATGATTAATAACCAAAAAAAAACCCCAACATTTTTAGGGCTGTAAAATTCTGACTTTATAATTCCTACTGAATTGAAATGTCTGCATATATTTGAGATGTAGTATATTTTAACAATGTATTTTGGTAAAACTAACATCAGTTACTAGTTATGTACATTGGGTAAGAAATTAGAAAAGAAGGATCATGCGTAGGGGCACTTACCTAGGTTATTGTGACTGTTTAATATATGCTCCCAAAAGGAAGAAGTTGAGAAGGAGATTAGCTCTACAATAAGACATATTCAAAAATTCTATAAGACAACTATTTCATATATTAAATAATTAAATACATATTAAAAATTTAAATAATAAATATGACAATTTTATATTTAGAAATTTCTAAAAGTATTATTTTCACAGAAGAAAATACTAATACTAGAGAATATATTTTCCTATTAGTGAAATAATTTCTTCTTCTAATTCTTTAGTAGTTTTAGCCATGTGTCTATTACAGGAAACACATGGAGATGTTAGGTCAAGAATAGTAAATATTGAACAAAATCCAATTTATCATTAGTTATTTGCTTTGAACAACATATCAGTTCAAGTGAGAAGCAACAAGGAATCTTTGTACTGATACCTTGCTTATTATGTATGTTTATATATATGTATATATATGCTCCTGTAATTGCTAAATCTGTCTTTAATGTGACTAGCACAGAAAATTACAAATACTGATAGTAATTAATTGAGCATCTGCTGTTTTTTATTTGTGTACCAAATAATATATATCAATATGATAGTCCATAGCATTAGCTCCCATACAAATTGTTGTTATTAATTTTCTTCAATATATTTCCAGGTACTCAAGTTTTATACCATATCATATACAACTATATTTTGTCATTCTTTTGAAAAATAAGAAAAGTATGGGCATCTCATTTAAATGCAACCAACTTATCAACTACATTCTTGATCTATTATGCCTCCAGGGAACAATAAGAATCTCTCTTTGTGAAATTGAGTTTACAAAGATAAAAGTTTTATTGTTAGTTGTTTAAGAAGTCTCCCAACTGTTTCCATATGACCCAGATATTAAACTGCTTGACTTTTTTGACAAGGACAATAAGACAATTCAGAAATATATAAGCACACACTTATGTTCATTGCAGAATTATTTATAATGTCAAGATCTGGAAACAACCTAAGTTCTCAACAATAGATGAGAAGACAAAAAATATGGTATATTATCAATTAATATTGTCCATATTTTTTACCTTTTTTTCTTCACATGCCACAGGTAAATGGGATAATTCTGTATCTTTACTTCTTCCTCTAGTCTGAAATCCTCCAATTCCAGAGATGATAGACAGTGGGTGAGAATCTGAACATTTTGGCACTGTTGATGTTCAGTATCATTGTACATCAAAACAAAAAACCCAAACACTATTATAAACCTATTACCTTAATTATAATTAAAAAGTTCACATTGCAGAATAAATTTGCAATGGGATACTAGTCAATTGTAAGAAAAGATAAAATCTTGCCATTCATTGCCACTTGGATGCCACTTGGAAGAGCTCAGATTAAATGAAGTGAGTTGTAAAGAAAAAGCAAACAATGAATCATCTTACACATATGTGAAATATAAGGAAACAAAGCAAAGGAAGGGAACAGACAATCCCCTATAGAAGCAAACCCTGAGATAACATCAATAGAACTGTGAAGTGCTACTGGAGGGTAGGAAACTTGGGATACTGAGGAAACTGCTACTATACTATTACAATGTGGTGAGTATGATGAAGTAGGCCTACAAGTCTAAAATAATAATATCAATACCATTGCAAATCATGATATTCCTCAATAGAAACAAATGATTTAGAAAACTAAAAACTAAGGTGGAAAAATATTTAACATTAAATTTTACTAAACAAAAACATTAAAATATCTAGACTTATCATTAATACAATGGAAAATTGATGTGTATCTAGCAACAGAAAACAAAGTAAATTATTTTAAAGACACAGTCTGAGAATAAAGCAGTTCACAGGAGAAACAGAGAGAGAGAGAGAGAGGAAAGAGAGAGAGAGTTAGAGATGAAAAGCCATAATGCATGAATGGCTGTGGTATCATGTAGCATTATCCTCCTGTTCATTGATTTGCTTGAGCAGACAACAGTAACATCTCCATTGTGAGACTTGTTGTTACTGTTTTTGGCATGTCGAATATGCCACAGGGAGTTGCCAGGCTCTGCCTTGTGGGCAGAATACTCTCAGTAGCTTGCCGGACTCTCCAAAAGGGGTGGAGAAATCAAATCCAGGTCAGCCTTGTGCAAGGCAAATGTTATACCTGCTATGCTATCACTCCAGCCCATGGCTATGGTGAATCATATTAAACATAAGTTTAGAATGAGCAAAAATATTTATTTGTAAATAGATGGAAGTTGAAGTTAACAAATATTAATATATATATATATCAGTTAATAAAATGATGGATTACCATTAAGCACTATTTTATTTGCAAAGGACACTAATCCTATTTAAAGAATCTGACACAATTCACAAGTATTCTTGTTAATTTTAGGTTAGGCAAAAATGAATATAGATATAACATACACAAATCAGAAAGTTTTATTGAACAGCTTTCCTACCTGTCGGCTTCATTCTAGGCTAGTTCTGCTCTCATAGTCTCCTATGGTAGCTGTATTTGGATGGCCTCAGAGATATAATTTAGGTAGAAAAGAGAACTTCACTTCATGAGAGTTCTAACAAAAGTCTCATATTACTTTGGGATCTGCTGAATAGCTGTATTTGGGTCAGGTGCCAGTATCTCTAGAGTCTAGGTAAACTGTATTTAATAAAAATGACCAAACTAATATTGGACAACAATATCACTGTATCACTGTCATCCCATTGTTCATTGATTTGCTCAAGTGAGTGCCAGTAACATCTCCATTCATCTGAGCCCTGAGATTTTAGCAGCCTCTCTTTACTCATCCTTCCCAATGGTGCTGCATTGGAGGCTCTTTCAGGGTCAGGGGAATGAGACCCATTATTGCTACTGCTTTGGCATATTGAATACGCCATGGTGAGCTAGCCAGGGTCTGCTGTGTGGGCAGGATACTCTCGGTAGCTTGACAGGTTCTCCAAGAGGGAAAACTAGACATGACAACAATATACAAGATAAAATAAAATAAAATAAAAACAGAAAAAATCTAACATGGTAATACTACTAAAGGAAGGTTGAATTTCCAAGGTGTAAAGAAAGGGAAAAAATTAAAAACGGATGTATGATCATCTTGAATTACTTACAATTATAATAATTTTAAAGGTTACAAAACTACGTCATCATCAATATAAAGAGAGGAGTTCAGCAGGTCGATATAATTTCACTGAAACTCTTCAGCGCCACTCTCGAGAACATCATGTAATGACTGGAATGGGAAGGAATGGGAGTGAAGATAGATGGTCAGCAATGACACCATCTCCGCTTTGTTGATGACATCGTTCTAATAACACCAAATATTAGCCAAGTGACACAAATGCTGACGGACTTCAACTGTGAGTGTGGAAAGGTTGGACTACAGCTGAATCTCAAGAAGACAATGCTCATGAGAAAAGGACTAGTCGTTGATGTTCCATTCGCTCTCAATGGAACAAACATCTCCGAATGCAGAAGTTATGTGTATCTAGGTCGAGAACTCAACATGACGAATGACCTCGCACCCGAGCAGCAGAGGAGGAAGAGAGCAGTGTGGAATGCCTTCAAGAGCATCGAAGAAGTTGTTAAGCGGATGAAGAAGCTCTGGCTCTGGGCACATCTTTTCGACTCCACCATTCTTCCTGCATTAACATACACCTCAGAGACCTGGGCGCTACAAAAGCAGAATGAGAACACTATTCGGGTCTCCCAAAGAGGAATTGAAAGAACTATGCTTGAAATAACACATTTCACCCAAGTGAGAGAAGGAATCCAGAGTTCTGACCTCCATAGACAATGGAGAATCAGGGATACTGTTTCATTTGCCAAGGCATCGAAAATTGGATGGGCTGGACACATAATGTGATTTGAAGATGACCACTGGACTAGTGGTGTTACAGACTGGATTCCATGGGATGTCAACAAAATGCCTGGCCGTCCACCTACAAAATGGTCAGACATCTTTGTCAAGACCCTGAACAAACGGTTTTATGCTCTTCATGTTCCTGGAGCGAGCAGATGTCATTGGGCTACACTAGCACGTGACAGGGAAGAATGCAGATGCTACTGGCACCCACTCCAGCAAATTGATGAACAACAGGATGACAAGTGATACATGTGATACAAAAACTAATGTTTTAATTACTACTCATACCTATGTTCAGGGAGATAGGCATATTTCCCTGAACATATCTGCTGAGTGTAGCTGCAGTTCAACAAATCTGCAAATATTACTTGAACAACTGTCATTTGCCAAAAACACATCCAACTTCTAGGAATATAATAGCA
Organism: Sorex fumeus; assembly: GCF_029834395.1. Lineage (NCBI taxonomy): Eukaryota > Metazoa > Chordata > Mammalia > Eulipotyphla > Soricidae > Sorex > Sorex fumeus. The sequence continues at coordinate 17,877,534 of NW_026606064.1, forward strand.
AATTTAGGACACAAATACAGTGACTAATCACAAGAGAAGGTAAGTTAAGAAGCTATGTAGGGAATTAGAACATGATGGAGGAATAAAACAAAGAGGTGATGAAATGTTTGGAATATCTCTTCTGAAAATCTGACACTGATGTAGAAACTGGCCAAGAAGGCAACATTCAGTCTGTGGAGATAGCGAAGTTCAGAGACTCATAGTTTGCAAAAGCAAGGGTGAATGTTCAACCCCCTGTATCACAGCTGACATCCTGAACACTGCAAGTGTAGCCTTGGAGGACCCCACCCACTCCCAGAGAGGCCTAAGCAGCACCTATCCTCAGATCTTATCAATGAATTTTCTAGTGAAATTTATCAGATATGGTCTTTATGCTTTTGAGCACTTCTAGAGAAACAAAAAATGTCATATTGGGATGAGAGGGATAGTATAGTGGGTACGTCAATCGCCTTGCATGCGACCTACCTGGATTCAATCCCTAGCATCCCATATGGTACTCTGAGCAACGCCAGGACTAATTCCTGAATGCAGAGTCAGAAGTAACTCATGAGCACATACAGGGGTGATTCCCGAAGCAATAATAATGATAATGATAATAATAATAATAATAATAATAATAATAATAATAATAAAGGGCTGAAGACAAAGCACAGTGTTAGGGCATTTGCCTTGCATGTAGTCATCGCGGCCAAGCTGGGTTCGATTACTCCACCCTTCTCAGAGAGCCCAGAAAGCTACCGAGAGTATCTCACCCTCATGGCAAAGCCTGGCAAGCTCCCGTGATGTATTCAATATGCCAAAAGCAGGACCAACAAGTCTCAAAATGGAGACGGTACTGGGCCCGCTTGAGCAAATTGTTGAACAATGGGAGGACAGGACAGGAGAGGACAATAATAATAAAATCTTCCAAAAATTATCCCTATAATTCCACTATTACAGATAAAATCATATTTCATCTGTTCACATATTTTATTTGACTATCCTATGGGATTTAATAACCGGGGATCTTTAATTAAAAGGTGCTTCCAGAGAACCAACACTTTCGTTATCATAAACTAAATTGGATGAAAATATTTGATGTTCTTATTCACTCACTGTCCTCCCATTGTTCATCAATTTGCTTGAGCAGTCCCAGTAACGTCTCCATTGTGAGACTTGTTGTTACTGTGTTTGGCATATCAAATACATCCTGGGTAGCTTGCCAGGCTTTGCTGTGCGGATGAGATACTCTCAGTAGCTTGCCAGGCTTTCCAAGAGGGGTGGCGGAATTGAACTCGGGTTGGCTGCGTCGGCCCGTGGCAAGGCAAATGCCCTACCTGCTGTGCTATCGCTCCTCTTATCATCTACTAAAAATTATCTACCTACTGACAAAGATTTTACTTTTAATTTTAGATTGTGCATTTTTTCTCTAACCATTGTATTCTGCCAATATTCACGGGATAAAAGGATGAAAGAAAAAGAATTGATAATATTGAAAACCTATGAATAAACTTTCTTCAAAATGAATGATTCAATTTTTTTTATTTCAATAGGAAAATAGAGTCAATATTATAGAGAATTGACAAAAATATCATTGCAAGTGTTTTAGAGTCATTCAAAAGCCTCATATTGGGGAAACCTGTCAAAAAGTCAATCTTTTTCAAAATATTGATAATATATATTTAAAAACAATAACCAAATATTTCTGTTTTCAGTTTTACGATTAAATCAATGTATATTTCTGTTTATTTTCATCAGTAAAAGTAGTTATTATGTATAAATAGTCATGTAGAAGTCTAATAATGGTGATATTCTGTCATTCAGTTTTGGTTCTCGATTTCAATTTTATAACTTTTTCAGTTTCCTTACTATTGGACATATGTTAGACTCATATGATAAGAAGCTATTGTGACAAAATGAAAATGCTTGTGCAATACAATGAGAATTTTCCCTCTTTAAATAAGTGCTGCTCATTTTGGAAGCAGTATGGCAAACAGTTTAAAATCCAGAGAAGGAATAGACCAGCCAAATGCAGAGAGGCAAAGATAAAAAGGAAATAGCTCATGGAGGCATCTGTTTGAGTTTATATTAAAGTCTCATCTATGAATTCCCCCAAATAGCCTAAAAACAATGCTGCAAGTCATCCAGGTTATTTTGCTTAGATAGAACTGTTGGAGGAGCAAGATATGTAGGGAAACAACGAGAGAGAGAGAGAGAGAGAGAGAGAGAGAGAGAGAGAGAGAGAGAGAGAGAGAGAGAGAGAGAGAGAGAAGATTAAAGGGCAGACTTGTCACTAATATTGTAGTGGACTGAGAGGAAGTAAAACTTTAGATTAAACAGTAACAACAGAGAAAAATACTTAAGGTTGAAAGAGACAAAGCAAGAACAGCAGGCTATGGAAAATGAATGTGAATGTTTTTCATATGCTTGAATGCATTAAGACCCATAAGGCAATCCCAACAGAATCAAGAATGATGAGAAAAAGATAACCAAAAAGAGCATCTCTTGCATGTTTACCATTATATGGGAAAAAGAAAGAATGCTGAAGTTTTAGTACAGGTTATTCAAAACAGGAAAACACTATCATATGCACTCATTTGGGTGCTGTATCATATACAAACTTAGGGAAGGGATAAAACTGCATTTTCCTATATGTTAGGGAAGAGAACTGAGCATAACCACTGACTTCAGTGGAAAGTTTCTCCCCCCGAATAAATTTTCCCGAAGGAGATCATTACAAAATAATTAATTCCCACAGGGAAGAGCTATTTAACAGGAAATTGTAGAAATCATCCAAATGTATACATTAATTGAGTGGTGCAAAATGTTACAAATTGGAGAGTAAGAACTTTTATTCTGGAATATAGATGAAACAATAATCAAAAATTGGTCTCTGCCTAATACTTAATTTGAAGAAAAGCAACCTCAGTGTTTTTTAATATTCCTACATGCTTTAAAAGGTAGTGGGGTCACATCCAAAGGTGCTCAGGCTCATGCCTGGTTCAGCCTTGGGGAACTAAGCCATGTGGGATTAAACCTGAGGTTTTGACTCATAAAGCATGTGCTCTGCTCTACCCAAGTGAGCTGTTCAGTCCTAATACTCCTGCATTGGCTCAGCAAAAGAATACATGAGAAGTCCTGGCATAATACTGGCACAAAACAACCACAAAATCTATAGAAGGTATGATTTTTATGATTTGAGAGATTTGAAATGTGTATTTAAAAATCATTAGCACTGATTTTAACTCATCTTTGGACTATGGCTGCTTCTGACTCATATACCTAATATTCCATTAGCAAAATAATATTTATGGTAGTTTCTATAGAAGCAAATTTAACTGTATAGCGCCAGCTTCATGACATCATTTAGAAAGACAGACAGAGGTTTCTCAGATTACAATTAAATGCAAGAACCTACATCTTTATTGTGTACTAGAACATTAGCAAATGTAGAGAACACAGTATTTAGTTTAACCTCAAAGCACACATTTCCTTAATAGCCAGTATATGACTGAAGCACATTTAAAACTGGATACCAAAGATAAGTCACATTGCTTGATACTCAACTCAACCTAACATATTTATAGAGAAAACCAGACAATAGATATTTCAAGATGTTATAAAATCTTGTAAAGCAAACATATAACAAGCAAGCAACTAAGTGAGGCTTTAAGCAGTTTTCTTATAAAGGCCCTCCTCTTTAGTCAGAATTTAATGGTTGTATAAAAAGGTATAGGATTTTAGTATTTATCTAATGTTTCAAATTAGTGCCCTAATGGTAATTTGAAACTGGCCTTTTCTTTTTTTTTATAATTTTTTTTTATTATTAGTGAAACACCATGAGGTACAGTTGTAGATTTACAATTTTTGTGTTGGGTTTCGATTATACAATGATCAAATACCCATCCCTCCACCAGTGCCCATTTTCCACCACCATGGATAATATCCCTCCCACCCCCATCCCCCCTTCCCACCCTGCCTTTGTGGCAGGGCAATCCCTTGTGTTCTCTCTCTCCTTTTGGGTGTTGTGAGTGGCAAACATGTTCAGTCCATAGTCCACTTTCAACATGCATCTCCCCTCCTGGGAGGATCCTCCAAACACCCTTTACTTGGTGCTCCCTTCTCTATCTGAGCTGCCCTTTCCCCTAGAATGCCCGGCTGGCCTCTAAGCTATGGAGTAATCCTCTTGGTGCTGATCTCAGCTATTCTTGGGTATTAATCTCATATTTTGTCACTTTATATCCCCCAGATGAATGCAATCTTTCTATGTCTATCCATCTCTTACTGACTTATTTCGCTTAGCATGATACTTTCCATGTTGTACCACTTGTATGTAAATTTCATGACTTCATCTTTTCTAAGAGCTACATAGTACTCCATTGTGTAGATGTACCAAAGTTTCTTTAACCAGTCATCTGTTCTTGGGCATTCAGGTTTCTTCCAGTTTCTGGCTATTGTAAAGAGTGCTGCAATGAGCAAACAAGTGCAGATGTCACTTCGACTATACATTTTTGCCTCTCTGGGATATATTCCCAGGAGTGGTATTGCTGGGTCAAATGGGAGCTCAATTTCTAATTTTTTGAGAATCATCCATACTGTTTACCAGAAGGGCTGAACCAGTCGACATTCCCACCAACAGTGAAGGAGTGTCCCTTTCTCGGCACATCCGCGCCAGCATCGGTTGCTTTTGTTCTTTTGAATGTGGGCCAGTCTCTGAGGTGTGAGATGGTATCTCATTGTGGTTTTGATCTGCATCTCCCTGATGATTAATGATGTAGAGCATTTTCTCATGTGCTTTTTTGCCATTCGGATTTCTTCTTTAAGAAAGTTTCTGTTCATTTCATTGCCCCATTTTTGGATGGGGTTGGATGTTTTCTTCTTCTGGAGTTTAACCAGTATTTTGTATATCCTGGATATCAACCCCTTGTCAGATGTGTATTCGGCGAATATACTTTCCCATTCTGTAGACTGTCTTTGTATTTTGGTCACTGTTTCTTTTGAGGTGCAGAAGCTTCTTAGTTTAAGATACCTTCTTAGTTTAAACTGGCCTTTTCCTTACTAACTTTTTCTCTCCTCACTTTAAAAAGATTTATACAATACAGCCTTTTAAAGGAAATATGGACTCTCATCTGCTGAGTCTCTTGTGCTGTGTACTCTTTTAAAGAAACTTAATATTTGGAATTGCAAAGGGTTTTTGATTAGGTATGATGAGAATAATGACTTTTTTTTCATTTTCATCTTCAAATATATTTTGACATCTACTCTTGGCTCTCTCCAGGACAACTGCTGGAATATTTTGTAGGCTTTAAGTGAAAAAGGGTCCACCATTTGTGGGGAGGGAGGTTTTGGGGCCACACCCAATAGCACTCAGGGCTTATTCCTGATTCTGCACCCAAGAATCACTCCTTGCAGACTCAAGGGACCTTATGTGGTATTGGAGATTGAACTGAGGTTGGCCACATGCAAGGCAAATGCACACCCACTGTGCTATCACTCTGGCTCCAACTCCCACAATTTTTAAATGCTATAATTATTTAATTTTAAGTTATGAAAGTAAGATTAATAAGTAAGCAAGTAAAGGTCCTCCCGTTGATCATCGATTTGCTTGAGCGGGCCCAGTAATGTCTCCATTGGAGTCTTTGTTGTTACTGTGTCTGGCATATCGAATATTCTCGGTAGCTTGCCGGGCTCTCCGAGAGGGGCGGAGGAATCAAACTCGGGTCGGCCATGTTGGCTGCGTGCAAGGCAAACGCCCTACCCGCTGTGCTATCGCTCCAGACATTCCCACCAACAGTGAAGGAGTGTCCCTTTCTCGCCACATCCACGCCAGCATCGGTTGCTTTTGTTCTTTTGGATGTGGGCCAGTCTCTGAGGTGTGAGATGGTATCTCATTGTGGTTTTGATCTGCATCTCCCTGATGATTAATGATGTAGAGCATTTTCTCATGTGCTTTTTTGCCATTCGGATTTCTTCTTTGAGAAAGTTTCTGTTCATTTCATTGCCCCATTTTTGGATGGGGTTGGATGTTTTCTTCTTGTGGAGTTTAACCAGTATTCTGTATATCCTGGATATCAACCCCTTGTCAGATGTGTATTCGGTGAATATCCTTTCCCATTCTGTAGACTGTCTTTGTATTTTGGTCACTGTTTCTTTGGAGGTGCAGAAGCTTCTTAGTTTAAGATAGTCCCATTTATCTATCTCTGTTTTCACTTGCTCGGCCAGTGGCGTGGCATCTTTGAAGATACCATTAGCTTCATTGTCATGGAGGGTTTTGCCAACTTTATCTTCAATGTACCTTATGGTTTCTGGTCTGATGTTGAGGTCTTTAATCCATTTTGATCTTACTTTTGTACATGGTGTTAGGCAGAGTTCTGAGCCTATTTTTTTGCATGTAGCCGTCCAGTGATGCCAACACAATTTATTAAAGAGGCTTTCCTTACTCCAACAAGGCCTACTTCTTGTACTTGGCTCAGGGTTGCTCTGTTCAGTAATTCCCAGGAGCCCATGCTAAACCTGGTACTTATACTATAAAGGTGGACATCATCCCTGCTAAACCTCTGGGTCCCAGCATTCAAAGCCTGCGTACTGGTCTTTTGAGCTATGTCTCTGGCATCTAAGTTTTTCCTACTCCTTCCATTCAGGATGGTGACCATTGTTAAGGAATACCTACGATAGTTATTCTACTTAACATCTCCCTGTACCTGATATTTTCTATAATTTCAACATCATAATAAGATCTATTTTTATTAATTTGTTTTTACCTTATAATTATCACTTTAATTAATAGTTTGGGTCAGACAAATATTAACAATACAGTTTGGGTCCCATATTTATAAATATTAACAATTATGGTTTTTTGTACTTCTTAAAATCAACATAATTTGGTACATTGGCCATTACATAAAAATGCAGAAAATAATTTTATTTCTAATCTGGAGGTGAAGAAATAAAATATTGTATAGCTTGGTAAATAATTCAGTAAAGAAAGACATTAACATTACCACTAAATAAACTTACATGCCTGCTGATGTAGGAAAAATATAGATATCCTACAAAGGAAAAAAATGTTTTAAAGTGCAAACAGCCCTAAGTCAGAACACTGCAATTTGGACACTATTAATACCTTGCCAGATGACCACCTCTTGGTCCTTCAATTTCTCTTTCTGTAAAAATAAAAATGTTAAATAATCTTTATTTATTTATTTTTTTATTAGTGAAAAACCACGAGGTACAGTTATAGACTTACAAATTTTTGTGCTTGGGTTTTAGTTATACAATGACCAAGTACCCATCCCTCCACCAGCGTGCATCCTCAAACACCACGGGTCCCAGCATACTTCCCAGCGCCCATCTCCTCTTCCCACCCTGCCTCTGTGGTAGGGCATTCCCTTTTGTTCTCTCACTCTCCTTTTGGGTACTGTGTTTTGCAAGAGAGGCATTGAGTGGCAATCATGTTTGGTTTATAGTCTACTTTCAGCATGCTTCTCCCATCCTGGGAGGATCCTCCCAACACCCTTTATTTGGTGCTCCCTTCTCTATCTGAGATTCTTTTTCCCCTAGCACGTGTGGCTGGCCTCCAAGTAATGGAGCAAAATTCCTGGTACTAATCTCGGCCACTCCTGGGTGTTAGTCTCCCATTTTGTTTCTTTCTGTTTCCCAGATGAATGCAATCTTTCTGTGTCTATCCCGTTCTTTTTGACTCATTTTGCTTAGCATGATACTTTCCATGTAGTACCACTTGTATGTAAATTTCATGACTTCATCTTTTCTAACAGCTACATAGTACTCCATTGTGTAAATGTACCAAAGTTTCTTTAACCAGTCATCTGTTCTCAGACACTCAGTGAAGGAGGGTCCCTTTCTCGCCACATCCACGCCAGTATCAGTTGCTTTTGTTCTTTTGGTTGTGGGCCAGTCTCTGTGGTATGAAATGATATCTCATTATTGTTTTGATCTGCATCTCCCTGATCATTAGTGATGTACAGCATTTTCTCGTGTGCCTTTTAGCCATTCGGATTTCTTCTTTGCGAAAGTTTCTGTTCATTTCCTCACCCCATTTTTTGATGGGTTTGGGTGTTTTCTTCTTGGGGAGTTTAACTAGTACCTTGTATATCCTTTTTATCAATCCCTTGTTGGATGTGTATTCAGCGAATATCCTTTCCCATTCTGTAGACTGTCTTTGTATTTTGGTCACTGTTTCGTTTGAGGTGCAGAAGCTTTTTAGTTTAAGATAGTCCCATTTGTCTATTTCTGATAAACCAATCTTTTAATAACTTTCAAACTGTTTTTCTTTGTGCAGAGGAAACTTTTTCATGACGGAAATATCAATGGTAGAAGTATATTTCTTGTAAAATGCAGTGTAATTAGAACTGATTTAACAGTACAAAAGATATGTGGCTCATTAATGATCATAAGACTGGAAATCATGAAGTCTATTTTTTTCTTTTTTATCCTTTTTTTTGAGAAGTGTTTAATTCTCTTCTTGAGAACTCATACGAGACTAATTTATATTAAGATGTCTTTGTCGTCACAGTTAATGGACTTAATGAGGTATATCCAGGCTCCAGATTTCACATTTGCTGTGGATAATTGATCTTATGAAATGTTTAAACATATGAATGACAAACGTTTAGAAGACAGTCAGTCTTGATTGTATTTTATATGTTTACAGCATGTAAATCTCAAAGACTTAGCAGCAGTGATTTTGCCTCTTAAAGGACAAAGACCAATAACCTTCATATCTTTTAGCCTAAATGCTGCATCTCTAATTTTCCCCAGGCAATAAACAAAAATAATGTAGCATCCCACATTTCTAGAAGCACAATAAGTGCTTCAGATTTCTCTTGTAATGAATAGAAACTCCAACAAATACATGTGTTTGTGTGCCTTCTACAATAGGGAATGTTAAAAAAAAGTCATCATTTGTTATACAAATGGTAAGTGAATAAAAGAAAAAAATTCCTATTAATGTTGAGCAAATGAAAACTAAAAGTGAATCCATTTCAAATTCAGTTTGTTTGGCAACCTTTAATTCATAATTAACTGGTGTTTCATGGCAGATTAATTACATGGTACTAACTATGCAATTACAGGTGAATTTATTTATTTTTTATTCCTCAGCATTCTAAGCAAGTGAAACTCACCATACATGCTAATTACCTTTGGAATTACTAAATGTAATTCCCATAGAAAAGCTGGAACATGCAATTACTAAGTACGTAGTACTTAACAACTATATACTCCTCAGACTAAAGCAAGCTACTGCTCAAATAACAAATTTTGAAGTCAATCATGTGTTTAAATCTTTGACTTCTGGGTCCTCCAGTTTATATGAATTGTTTTGATTTAAAAATTAATTATTGAATGTAATATTCCCCCAAATGATAGATTGATGTAATTCTATTTATTATGCAATTTTTAAAAATATTTTAGTTTATGGAAAATGAAATGCATACAATCCAATTTTTGGCAAGTTAAGGAGTTAATATATGTGCTCATTTCTTAGAATGAGAGAGTGTATCTTTGGGCATACAGAGATCGAACAAGTACTTTAAAAAACTTTAACTGAACATTCCTATGAATTTATAGACTATTCTAGATTTGACACAAATTTGTACAGTTTATCATTTTTTCTGTTGATTTCAAATTGGACATAGTTTTCTTCAGCTTTAATCTTCCCTACTTCATATTCTTGTTTTTTTAACTCCAGTCTCCACTACATATACAAGTAAAACTATTCCAGATATAACTGAGTTTTTTTGTTATTATTCTGAAGATACTACACTTGACATTAGCCAAAAGGCTGAGAAGCAACAGTGCTACAGTGCTATTCTGAAGATACATCACATATCATTAAATTTCCCCATTGCATAGGAGTTTTAGTCTTGGAAAAAAATCTAGGAATAAACTAAAACTACATTACTTCAAATCTTCTTTTGAAAAACAACACAGTTTTCTTATTATATATTTATTATTATAAAAAGTATACTTCACCAGCTCTTATATAACCTTGCTTTAATGTTAAATTATCATGTATGAAGGATAAAAACGTTTCTGCTTAATTACTAGATGTATTGATAGTGTGTTCCTATAATGTAACAGCAGCAAGGTATGTATGCTCCTAAACTGACTTCACAGATTTTTATTTTGTCAGTTTTACTTATTTTGATCAAATCATACTAAGGTTAGGGAGCTTTTGTAGACATTTTCAGTTCAATCAGGCTTTAATTTTACTTTGATCTCTATTGTAACTTCACTTTTTATCTATGCCGTAAAAATAGTAGCCATGAGTGTGTTTTTATCTTTTTAAGGATTTGCAAGTTTATTTTAGTCTTTCCTTATATATAGGATGATAAATCAGGTCATGATATATTTTTTTGCCCCTGAATATCTGCTATGACCCAGCCTTTGGTCTATTAGTTCTGATTAGATGATTTGTGTGCTTTCCTCATAAAATCTTGACCTTCCAAGAGTCCTGGAGCATCAAACAAATAACACGCTGTATTAATGTTTCAGGACAGAGAGTCCACCTCATGTGAACCATAGATGTCTAAACTCAATTGCAAAAAAAGTAAGTCCTGCAATCTAGAATTTCCACTTATACACTAAAAATAATGTAGTCAGAATGAATTCTAGGGTTCAAAACACACAATTGTGAATTTAACTGAAGTAATAGCACAGTGGTAGGGTGTTTGCCTTGCACACGGCTGGCCCGGCCAACCAGGGTTCTGATTCCTCCGCCCCTCTTGGAAAGCCTGGCAGGCTACCATGAGTATCTTTCCTGCATGACAAATCCTGGCAAGCTACTTGTGGCATATTCCATATGCCAAACATCGTAACAAGTCTTACAATTGAGACGTTAGTGATGCCCGCTTGAGAAAATCGATGAACAACAGGAAGACAGTGCTACAGTGCTACTATTATTATTTAGAATAGAATATTCGATTCCTCCGCCAGTCTCGGAGAGCCCGGCAAGCTACTGAGAGTATCTCACCCGCACGGCAGAGCCTGGCAAGCTACCTGTGACATATTCGATATGCCAAACACAGTAACAATGAGTCTCATGATGGAGACGTTACTGAGCCCGCTCAAGCAAATCGATGAACAACGAGAGGACCGTGATTCCATGATAGTTTCTTAGTTGCTACATAGATTATCTAAGAATGTGTACCACTAATCAAACATATACATCTGGATTATTAAAATACAACCATAACATGTTGTATCTCAAGTTCTATTTTTGGTCCATATTGTTTTCTGGACTCCATCATTTTCTATTTTATTGTTTACTCTGTGTTTTCATTTGAACTTAAATTAAGCATGACAGAGTTGACATGTTCAAATACAATTGATATTTTCTTCAAATTTAAATAGTATTTCTTATAATTCATTCATTCATTCATTCATCATCCTGTTATTCGTTGATTGCCTCGAGTAGGCCCCAGTAATGTCTCTTTCATTCTAGCCCTGAGATTATATTCAAGGCTCTTTAGGAGAATGAGACCCATCATTGTTACTGGTATTTGGCATATTTGGTATGCCACGGGGAGTTTGCCAGACTCTCCCCTGTGGGCAGGCTACATTCGATGGCTTGCAAGTTTGTCCAAAGTAGGAATGAGATAATAAGATGTCATAAAAAGATGTCCTGATAAGATGTCGTGCAGCCGTGAAAGTGGCTGCGCGGTTCCGGGAGCTGGATTTTATAGTCTCTGAGTCTTGGCCGCTGATGGGATTACATGGCGCCAGGGGGCCAGGTGGTGGGTGTGACCTCCGCCTACTGGAATTTGGAGGATCTGGGTGGAGGATGCTCAACTCCAATCCGAGTAGGCTTGGAGATCTCGGCCCCGGACCCACGTGGCTTTGTCCCTCTACCAGTACCTTCATGTGTGCGGAGAGTGGTCTCGGCATGGTGGTGGCTGGTCCTGGAGGTCTTTGGCTGCCGGACCCCTGGTCGGGGCGGGAGGGAATGCTCAACCTGCTCCCCTCCAAGGGACCCCGGCGAGGAACAGCCAGGTGCAGGGGCAGGAGACTGCACTGGTCTCGTTCGGGAGCTAGATTTTATAGTCTCTGAGTCTTGGCCGCTGATGGAATTACACGGCGCCAGGGGGCCAGGTGGTGGGTGTGACCCCCGCCTACTGGAATTTGGAGGATCTGGGTGGAGGATGCTCAACTCCAATCCGAGTAGGCTTTCTTATAATAAATATCATTAAAATTACACTGATTTTGAGTACCAAACATAAATAGGTAGATATGTGTATATGTGTGTGTATGTATGTGTAGACACGACTTTGATTTCTGTCTTTATTTCACACAACTCTTTATCAGCAAATCTCATTTTGAGAATACAACCAAAATTAAAATTTCTGTAATTACTTGCTAGAAGCCTAGCCCACACAACACTTTATATAGATAATTAGAATTACTTTCTGAAGGTTCTTCCTGCTATACCATGACTTTCCTCAACTGTATTTTCACCAGACAGGATCAATACTATGAAATCTGGTGGGTAGCTTAAGGGGCTGGAGTTCATCCCTTGTATATGTAGTTTTCTGAATTTCATTCTCAACACTATATAGATCTGAACACTATTGGGGTCATCCTATTGGCTTTCAGTATCACTTTTCTAGACTATCATTGTTTCCTAGACCTTAGTATTATCTGGCTTGCACAATCAGGTCAAATATCACCCTACATTGCATTGCTGTACAGGTTCACAAACAAGTAGACAGATAAGTTTAATTTGATTTAATGGCATACAATGTAACAATCCTACTCAAAATTTTCTACGGATCTACAGAACCTCATTATGCATAGACAAATACAAATCTGGTTCTTATTTTTCCAGTCATTCCCAGATATCATCTAATATCTCAACTGCTTTTTTCTAGTTCCACTGATTTCACTGATGTTGGTCTAATAAAAAAATACAGTAAGAGTAGTTTCCCATGGATCTGTGTATTCGGATATGTCTACATAAAGAACATTTCTAATGTTCTTTCCTAATATTATTAAAAGATTGTTGCTTGTATCTCAAGTGCTTGTTCAAATGTAATTTACTTCGGGAGATCTTTACTAGACATAGTATCAAAAATTATTAAAAATTTCTGTCAAGGTTTTCCTAGAGTTACTACCCTGCAGCTATTAAATTATATATATATATATATATATATATATATATATATATAAATGGATTTTAGGGCTGGTGCGATAGCATAGCAGGTAGGGCGTTTGCTTGCACAAGGCCAACCAGGCAAACCTGAGTTCGATACCTACGCCTTCGATTCCTCCACCCCTCTCAGACAGCCCGGCAAGCTACTGAGAGTATCTTGCCTGCAGAGCCAAGCCTGGCAAGCTCCCTGTAATGTATTCAATATGTCAAACACAGTAACAACGAGTCTTACAGTGTTACTGGACCCGCTTGAGCAAATCGATGAGCAACAGGAGGACAGTGACAGTGACAGTGACAATGGATTTTAATTGTATCTACACCACATTAGAATTTAAGTCCACAAGAGCAAGGTGTTAGATTTATTTCATTGTTGTAATTGAAGTAGATGGGTAGATGGAGAGAGGGGGTAGGGACTGCAATGTATTCTAGAGAAATAATACAGTAATACAACCAAGATGTGATTGATAGAAATTACTTTGTCACTAATTCCAACATAATAAAATGCATTAAGGCTGGGCTACTTTGTGAATAAGAGAACTGAAGACTGATAAGACTCTAACTGGTGGCAGTAAAAGCCCAGAGAAGACATGTTTGGCGAGAGATAGGGCAGGGAAAATATGACAGCTTAATAATATCAATATTAATAAAAGGAATAATGACATAAAGTCCCAAACTCTTGTTCCTGACAACATCATAGAAACAAATTTATAACTAAATTGAAAGCCCCAGGTGGGGGAGTTTGGGAGCAAAATCTCTAAAGTCAACTCTCCAAAGACAAGAAGGCACCTGTCCTTACTGGGGAGTGCCCCATAATCATTCCCTAATATGTGAACATCCGGCTCTATCCTTTAGAGAAGGCTTCATTCTTTCTTCAATGTAGTATTTTATTTTCTCTCTTTCTTTCCTTATTATCTCTAAATAAAGTTCTTTTTTTTTAAACTATTCATCTTCTCCTAAATATTTTTCCCCAGGAGGGATCATGATGTCCCTGAAAAACTTGAGTAGAACTTAGGAGTGAGATTCCTTTCCTGCAAAAACCAATTACTCATTCATAACTGAGTTTCACAGAGAAATTAAGTGGCAGGGGTCATTGCCCATGACGCAGAACAAGTAGGACATGGGTGAAGTTTGACAAATGTGCAATAAAAATTACTGTTCTACATTGAGAAATTGACCTATACTTTAGCAACATAGAAATTAAAAAGATATTGCATTATTGAGTGATGAATATAAGACATTTAAAAGAGGTTAATTTGAAAAGAAAAATGATAATGACTCAGGACTGTTACTAGCAAAAATCATGAATCAGTCAAGTATATATTAGGAATAGTAAGTTTGAATATTTGATGTTTTATAGTATATTATATTTAAGAATGACCTATTGAAGAATACTTAGAAAAAACACTTGTCGCTGAGGATGTAAAGAAAAAGGAACACTTACCTTTTGGTGGTAAAATAAATGGATTTGATTGCTATTGAAAGCAATTTGAAGGTTTCATTTAAAACTATAAATAGAAATATCACGTGGTTCAGGAATCTCATTTTTAAGAATTCCTATTATAAAAAATAGGAAAACAGTAACTGTAAAAATTAAATTCATCCCTATGATTTAAGCATTATTATTTTTTTAATGTAGGAATATTGCTATTTATTCAGCCACTGATTAGGCTGATTGAATTGGCATGAACTCCACCTTACTTTTTTTTTCTTTTTTTATAATTTTATTTATTGAATCATCATGAGAGTAGTTACAAAACTTTCCAGTTTAAGTCTCAGTCATATAATGAAACACCCATCCCTTCACCAGTGCCCATTTTCCACCATCAAAAACTCCAGTAATACCCCCTCCCACACCCTCCCCCTACCTGTGGGGCAGATAATTTCCACATTATTCCCTCTCTACTTTGATTACATTCAATATTTCGACAACAGACACACCATTATTATTTGGGATTTTACTCCAACACTCAGATCTGCCAAAAAGGCAACCATAGACAATGTGTTTTCTATTGCTGTTGTGAATAGCATATGATGTCAGGCGACCACAGTAGTGACCACACGATTTTGGAATTCCAAAATTTTAACAATTAAATCTGGAGGGATTTCTTCCGAAACCTGCTGGGTTCTGAGATTTGTTCCTGAGTCTCTTGGATCATGGCCGTTAAGCAGCTTGATCAGGAGTGACTCTGTGTCTCATTGGGGTGGGGAGGAAAGGGCCAGCTCTACCCCCATCCCTTGAGACCCCGTGTGTCTCACAACTATGAGCCCAATCATCACCATTATCAGGATTAGAATGATAAAATAATGGAATTAATTGTATGTATATTCATTGGAATACTACAAATGAAACCTTGCCTTTGTGACAACATAGATGGCACTTTATGATGTTAAGAAAATAAGTATGAAAATGAAAGGCAATTACTGGATGGATTCACTCATATGTGGAATACTGTCACTGTCACTGTCCTCCCGTTATTCATCAATTTGCTCAAGCAGGCCCAGTAAGGTCTATATTTTGAGACTCGTTGTTACTGTATTTGGCATATTGAATATGTCACGGGTAGCTTGCCAGACTTTGTCGTGTGGGTGAGATACTCTCGGTAGCTTGCCAGGCTCTCTGAGAAGGGCAGAGGAATCAAACTTAGGTCGGCCATGTTGGCTGCATGCAAGGCAAATGCCCTACCCACTGTGCTATCACTCCAGCACGTGTGGAATACAAGTAGGCAAAAGAAATAAGGTAATTATGTAACATAAATATTAGATTAAAAAATTATAGGTCACCAGAGGAGGATAAGTGTGGACAATAAATAATGTCTAATTCTGATCATAGGTATAACACTAGATCTTTGTGGCAAGGTGAAGCATATATACGTATTGAGATATGAAGCTTTTTCCTGATGCTTATAAAGAAAGAAGAGTCAACCAAAAATGTTTCAATAATATCCTAGTTTTAATAAATAATTCATTGCTGAAGTCTATTAAAAATTATGCAATTGTAAAATGCCTCAGTGTGACTCTTTTATCCCACTACACCTCTCCACAATGTAGCTGGACAATAATTACAGATTGGTATTTAATTTACTATATATAAAATAATAAAAAATGCTAATACTCCACCAATTTATTTTTGGTGATGTATTGCCACAACACCATCTAGAACAGAATTTCTAAAAGTTACAAATCAAGGAAAAACTGAAAATTATATTGTATTATTTACTGCTTCAATTGTTAGATCTAGATGGGTCTTCAGATTCCTTTGTATAAATAAATGCTGTCCATGGTATAAATAAGAAAACTAGTTAAGACAAAAGCTAAGTGACTTGACCAAGTTTATAAAACCTAGGTAAGTCATTAGATTTGTTGAGCTTTTTCTAACTGTAGCAGAAAAGATAGGAAACATATGTCAAACTTAAAAAAAAAAAACTTACAAACCAGCAAAATCATTTTTATTTTTAGTGTACTAAAAATAAGGCAATTTAGATAAGAGACTGTCAGAAAGAGCTAGGAATCATGCTCACAAATTTTGAGTTATTCTTGTTAAAAATGGTAAAACAAATGTTTTTTTTAAAAAATCAAATTATAAAACAATGAAAAATTATTGCAAAATTGAAGAATGTGTTTACAGGTAACTAAACATACTTTTGATTGTAGCAAAGAGTATCAAAGACTACATCACTCTTAAAAATTGTAGTTTCTACCTCACAGACTCATGTTTTAGCAGCTTTCCTTTCTAGACACTTGTATTGTAACTATGAATGTCTCTCCCTGGTCTTACTCTACAATACTTCTTTGTCTTCTCTGATCATTTTCATATTCTAAAAGGATAACTATTTTTTGTATTCTTCTTGTGGTGAATTTTACTGGATATTTGGAACATATACAAAAAAAGTCACAGCATATGGGTTTATATTACTAAATAAATTATAACATAATTTACAATTGTTAATAAAATTAGCTCATAGTATTAGCTTTCTTTCACAAGTTCATGGGAAGTTTGAAAGGTATATGTATTTTTCAGCTTTTTTTTTCAACAGATTCACTGAGAGTAGTGGCCACAGAACAAATCTGAATCTTTATAAATTAAAAATATCTTATGTGTGACATTGTAGCTATTTCTTTCTTATGTTAAATGGCTCACTAGATCACTTGACATACCTTTACTCATCGATTTGCTAGGAGCGGGTGCCAGCAACATCTTCATTCATCCCTTTTACTGGCTAGTGTAGTCCAATGGCATCTGCTCGTTCTAGGAATATGAACAGCCTCAGACCGATTGTACAGGGTCTTGACAAAGAAATCTAAACATCTCATAGGTGGGTGGCCACGCGATCTTTTGACATCCCATGGAATCCAGTCAGTAATGGATTCTGATTCTCCAAATCTGATTACATGTCCCGCCCATCTTATTTTCAATGCTTTGGAAAACGAGACAGCGTCCCTGATTTTTGATCGTTTATGGAGGTCAGATCTCTGGATTCTTTCTCTCATTTGAGTGAAGTGTCATACTCCAAGCATAGCTCTTTTGATTCCTCCTTGGGAGACCCAAACAGCGTTCTCATGCTGTTTTCTAGGGCCCAGATCTCTGAGGTGTATGTTAATAAAGGATGAACAGTGGAATTGAAGAGATGTGCCCAGAGCCAGAGGTTCTTAGCTATTTCCTCTTAGCTATTTATTTGATGCTTTTGAAGGTGTTCCAAGCAGCTCTCTTCCTACTGCGCATCATGTTGAATTCTCGACCTAGGTACACATAACTTACATTCAGAGATGTTCGTCCTGTTGAGAGTGAATGGAATGTCAGGAACGAGACTGTTTCTCATAAACATTGTCTTCGTTAGATTTAGCTGCAATCTAACCTTTCCACACTCATGGTCCAAGTTGGCCAGCATTTGTGCTGCTTGGCTGATGTTCGGTGTTATTAGAACAATGTCATCAGCAAAACAAAGGTGGTATAGTTACCGACCTTCTATTTTCACTTCCTTTCTTTCCCATTCCAGTCACCGCATGAAGTTTTTGAGGATGGCACTGAAGAGTTTTGGTGAAATGGTATCACCCTGCCAAACCCTTCTCTTGATGTCAATGATCACTTCCCTGTAGAATGGTGAGATTCTGGTAGTGAATCTGCATAAAGCTCACAGAGGATCCTGATGCATTGAGTTTGAACGCCCTGTTTGGTTAGGGCTTCAATGACTGCTTCCGTCTCAACAGAATCAAAGGCCTTCTTTAAATTGATGAATGTTAGACAGAGCGGCATCTTGAACTTCCCAGAAACCTGCAATGATCTTGGTCATCTTGTGGATATGGTCGATTGTGTTGAATCCTTTTCGGAAAATGGCTTACTCACATGCTTGTACTTCATCTAGTGTCCTGCCAATCCTATTCAGGATGACTCTAGTGAACAGCTTGTAGACGACAGACAATGTTGTCGTGGATGTCTTCCTTCTTGTACAATATTAACCTTGCATTCAGACAGCTAGCTTGTGAAGAGCCAAGCCAGTGTATTGACGAGTACTGACGGCAGATTCTTCAGGTGTTTGGGTCTGACCTTGTCTGGGCCAGGTGCTGTTTGCTTCTTTACCAATGAAATGCCGTGTCGAATTTTGGAAGGGAGAACATTGGTAATGACATATCCATCCTGCAGAATTTGGTGTGTGAGCAGGTGGACATGCTTATTGAAGATATCCTAGTAGAAGTCATGGATAATCTTCTTCATTGCCCTTCTGGAAGATGTGATAGATCCATCACGACGTCGGAGGGCAATCATCTTGGTCTTGTAGTTGGCATAGGACAGCCAGGCATTGTGGATGCTTTTCCCAGCTTCTGCCGCATCTGCCAGCACTGCTGCTCCTCTCTCTTTGGGGTCTTCCTTGATTGCTGCTCTGCACTGCTTTGCGAGCTTGGATGTTTGCTCCTGGTTCCCTGAGGCTAAGGAACTCGAGAGTTTTCCAAAACAGGCATCTTTTTGTAGCTATCTCTCAGCATTCTTTGCACAATCATGGAGGTGCTGAACCAATTGATCATATTCCTCATCAATGTTGTCAATTATGGTATCTTCCGACAAAAGAGGCTTTGGTGTTGTTGGTGTACTTGTCAACAGGAATTTGGCCATGAACACTGATTTATTTGAAACCCTATCAACCCAAATCAGATGATTACACTTGAATAGATGTTGCTCACTGCCAGCAGTTTCTAACTTCATTATCTATGCACCACTATCCAATTATGATGAAGGAGAAGTTCTATATGGATCTGGAGAAGTTCTATAAGGAAGATCACACCTTCTACAAGATCATTGTCAGTGATTTTAATGACAAGGTAGGACCAAGAAGATCAGTTGAAGAACTCCACATCAGGATCCATGGCCTAGAATGGAATCAGTGGGGTGAGAGACTGTCTGAGTTCATCATGTCAACCAAGACCATCCATGATAACTCACAGTTCCAGAAGGCCGAATCTAAACATTGGACATGGGAGTCTCCCAGTGGACGGTTCTACAGTGAAATTGACCACATCATATTCAATTGACGGTTTTGCCTGACTGATGTTGCTGTTGTCCCAAAATTCCAAACAGGAATGGACCACTATCTCCTTTATGCAAAATTCTACTTCACAGAGTGGGAAGAAAGGGCTGCAAAGTTTAAGAGTAGAACTCCCAGAACAACCACCAACTGGGAACTCTTTGACACTATTGCGGCAACCTGGGAAGATACCATAATTAAATGGTTAATTTTTAAAATAACAGTAATTAATCCCAACACTATTACTATGAAGGAGATTTTGCACATTCATAAGACTAAACAAGGTAAAGGTAAAGGTAAAGGCCCTCCCGTTGATCATCGATTTGCTCGAGCGGGCCCAGTAACGTCTCCATTGGAGACTTTGTTGTTACTGTGTCTGGCATATCGAATACGTCACGGGGAGCTTGCCAAGCTCTGCCATGCGGGCAAGATACTCTTGGTAGCTGGTCGGGCTCTCCGAGGGGGCCGGAGGAATCGAACTCGGGTCAGCCATGTTGGCCGCTTGCAAGGCAAACGCCCTACCCGCTGTGCTATTGCTCCAGACTAAACAATCCAGTTTAAATATTGAGAATAATTCTCAAGGTTGACAACATATTTAACAATCAAGTCTCAGACAAATTATTATCTTAATTTCTCAAAATTACAGAAAAGTTTTAGCATATATTCTTAAATCCCACTTTTTTATTACTACAATTTGTTATTACAGAAATTATGTCAAAACTAGGTGTAAAACTGTGCCTACTCATAAAAATAATTCTATATGGTAAAATACTGTTAAAAGTAGATCTATTGAGAGTTATTTACACAATAAATTAGCACAATAAAAAATTTATGTTAGACTTCAGAGAGTAAGAATTCCAGACACCCCCCTTTTAATTTTATAGTTGAAAGTCCCTATACAGGTTGTTTAGCTCTTATTTTGTGGATGTGAAAAATGAATTCAGAAAATTCCAGATTTCCTTTTCCAAGTTCATTCTTTTAGTTTAGTAATACTTGTGAGTACAGAATTTCTATATTCCTGCTTCTCTGTTCTTTCCAATGAGGAAAAATAAGTCCTTTCTACATTATCCTTTTATAGTTTATGAAAGAGAATATTGTAAAATACAACAAAACATTTTGATCAGTGACAACATACCCAATTGTGCATTTTAGAATGCATTAGAAATATCAGGATTGCTATTAAGAGGAAAGACTTTTATTGCAGTTCACATTTTTATTTTTCCCAATTATTTGAGAGTCCTAATTCTTAAGAGTAAAAATCAGATTCCAGCAGCAACTTGCATCCAGTGCAACTCCACAACACTATCAATATGACAGCCTCTAAGTAAAAAGACTAGATCATCTCTCTATCACACATTTCTCTGCAACTCAAGAATGTCAATCTTTGGGAAGGATCAGCTAACCTATATCCCCACAAACATTCTGACAGATTTAATGTTTTCAATATCTGTTGTCAACAGAGAAAAGTAAAGGGAGAGCCAATCCAATTTGTATCCTTCAATTCCAAGGCATTGGAGACACATGCAAGAATAAACATATTGTTTACTTTCTGAACATTGGCATTTCCCTGTTCGCTTTTATCTGGTTTTTATTTAGCTCAACACTTCTAACTTTCTTCTTTATCTCTTCCTTTAAGGCTCAAAATTCTTGGAGATTTTACAAAGAATTACCTGGATTAGATATGCTAAGGACAGGAAAACTAGCTCTGTTTTGACACACTGATATAAAAAAAATTGGTTCAGCACACACTGATTCAACTAAACAGCTTGTTAAAATATTTCCTCAAGAGACTTTTGTAAATTTCCATTTTAACTCAAAGATTATGCTATGTTTTCATTCCTCTCTGGGTTTAATAAGGTGGAAAAGCACTGATTCGAAGGAAGGCTGCCTTAAGTTTTATCTTAAATTCAAATCATTTACCATTCTGGGAATAAATTTGTCACTACAATCAAGATAATAATATTAAACATAATGACTTTAAAGGCTAGTTGTAGGAATACAATAAGTAACAAAGGCTAGAGCAAGACTATATAAATTTCATATGAATTTCTGAGCCTGTCAACCAGAATAGATATGGTAGTTAACAGTATCAAGTTCTTTATTAGCATTTCATCATTCATATCTCCATTTCATAACTTAGAATGTTACCTTTTGTTAAAAGGACAAATTTCAAAATGGAGTCATGAAATTTGCCTATAAATGGATGGGCATGGAGAATATCATGTTGAGTGAAATGAGTCAGAAGGAAAGAGGCAGATATAGAACAATTGCATTCATTTGTGGTAAATAAAAATTTATTGTAGAAGAATAATATCCATGGCTAGGGTTAACAGGGCTTAGAATGACTAGTCAATGGTTTGTACTAACCATAAGTGTGTGTGGGGCTGAGGGTAGGTAAGATAGAGAACAGATTAGTATGGCAATAGTAGCTGGTAATGATCAGCTGAATAAGATCTGAGGGTTAAAGCTAGGTAAGGAATATTCTTGATAATCTTTAAGTAGCAACATTACAAGTCACAATGCCCAAAAGGGGGGGGGGAGAGAGAGAGAGAGAGAGAGAGAGAGAGAGAGAGAGAGAGAAGAAAAGCACCTGCCATAGAGGCAGGCAGGGATTGGAGGATAGGGGTGATGGAAGGGAACTTGGGGACACTGGTGCTGAGAAATATACACTGAGGGAGGAATGGGTGTTGGAAGTGTATGACTGATATCCAATCATGAAAAACTTTGAATGGTCTATCTCACAGTGATTCAATAAAAAAAGTTTTAAAAATTAAATTAACATAGTTTAAAAAGAACAAATGGATAAAAGGGACAACAAAGAAAAGCAATGTAGATGGATAAAAGGGACAACAAAGAAAAGTAATGTAGACACGGCAATGGAGTTATATCCAACTGGCCAATATTAAATATTTTCTATGCCAAACTCCAAGATGCACTGTTGCACTGTCCTCCATTGTTCATTGATTTGCTCAAGAAGGCACCAGTAATGTTTTCATTGTGAGTCCTGTTATTACTGTTTTTGACATATCAAATATGCCACGGGGAGCTTTCCAGGTTCTGCTGTGCTGGTGGGATACTCTTGGAAGCTTACCAGGCTCTCCCAGAGGGGCAAGGAATTGAACCTGGGTTGGCCGTCTGCAAGGCAGAAGCCCTACCTGCTGTGGTATAGCTCCATCCCTGAAAAATTTTACCCTTAAAAATGGGAGCTTACACTGCATATTCAGCACCCTAATTCTACATACCAGAGTGGTTAAAACTATACAGAAAACTATACAGGCTATAGATAGGAAAGAGAGACATCAGCAAGAGCTCTCTCAGTAATTCAAGTGAGTTTGTTGGGGGATTCTGTGTTGGAACCTGTGAGTTTTCACAACACCCCAAGACACAAGAAGATTAAAGATAAATGGTTGAAAGCCATAAGATAGGCAAGAAAATATAATATCCATTCTTGATAAACTATGTGTTGCTCAAAAGTTAGAATTCTAGCACCATAATAATAAAGAAAATTTATACTTGAAACAATTACTACTTAGATTCATCTACTATAAGAGTAACAGCTGCAAACATCTGCCTAGACCCACTATTTATTCTCTCATTCCCATGGAGTTTATACCTAGTGGTGTGGGGGGAAACTAGAGTCACACCCAGAAACTGCAAAAGGATAGCCCAATGATGCTCATGTTTGATTTTATGCTGAAGATCAATTTTGGGTCTTGCTTATGCCTGCCATTGAGCTATCCACTTGATTCTGGAGCCACTTCCAGATGTTAGTATTTGATAGTCTCACCTTATTGGAATGTGAATCAAATTGATGTGTGCGAATTCTAGTCTTAACCTTTAAGGCAGGACTGTTATTCTCTCTTAGTTTACATCTCCAAGGAGTTAACTAAAACTAAACTTTGAAGGCATCAATATTTCTATGTAAACCAGGATAATCATTTAAAGAATGGAAAGAATGGGATAAATTAAGACCCTATAAAACCATGAAGGAGAAAATAAAACCCACTTGTAGCAGTGAACTTCTTATTCAGTACTAGAGAGATGTAATTCTAGTCTTGCAATATTTTAAAACATGTATAACTAAATTAAGGCTTGCTTGAAGGGAATAAATGATGTAATGTCTATGACTTATGGGTAATACTTGCCATAATAGCACATAAATTAACACATAAATTAACAAATATCAATCAAGAAAACAAAATTAAACATATAACTAATTGTATCATTGATAATATAATTGATATACTATGTGTATATTTAGCAAATATATATGTATGTATTATTACATGTGAATTTTTGTGTATATTCACATAACTGTAATGTCAGCGAGTTTTTTGTAATATTATAAGGTCTTGATAAGTGATGGTCTATATCAATCTTTATATATACATTTATTTTGATATATAATTATAGCAGCATTACTTATTTATCCATAGATAGTGTACATATACTGATAACCTACTTCTTCCAGATAACTATATTAAATCTTTCAGTTGAATCTATCATATCTCTTTCTCTTCGTTTTTATTTTTATTTTAAAACTTTTTTATTGAATCACTATGAACTTTATTAAGTTGTTCATTATTGAGTTTCAATCATACAATGTTCCAGCACCCATCCCTTCACCAGTGCACATTTTCCAGCACCAATCTGTTTTTAAATTAAGAACAAGTAAGCAGATTTTAGCGTTTTGGTATTTTTGGCTTTTGGGCCACACCTGGTGATACTCAGTGATTCTTTCTGGCTCTACACTCAGAAATTACTCTGGGTCGTGTTTGAAGTACCATATAGTATAAGGGATTGAGTATGGGTTGACATCATGCTTGACAAGCATTTTATCTTACCCACTGAACTATTTCTCCAGCCCAAATAGAGCAGATTTTAAAATCCCAATAATTAATTTATAAAAATAACCCAGTTTTTCATCACTGTGAGAAAATTTAGGACTTTTTTTTTTGGCTTTAGTGTCACACCCATGATGCTCAGGAGTTACTACTGGCTCTGTATACAGAAATTAATCCTGGCAGTGCACAGGGAAGGCCAGGGTTAGGATTAAACAAAGAAGTTGATTCTGATAGAGAAGATGAATGAGATAAAATCAAATAGGAAAATTTCATATAAAAGTTGAAATGTTTTTACAAATGGGAAAACCCTCAGCATGTGTATTAAGTCAAAAAAAAGATTTAAGTTGTCTTCAGTTATTTGTTCAAGATTTTCTGTTTAGGTTTGTACTTTGACATGCCTTTATGTCACAATTCTCTAGTCGGTATAATTTTCTACTTTCCCATTACTGTTCATGGATTTTAAGCCTTTTACTGCCTAAGAATACCCACTCCAATCTTCTCAGAAGAATGTCATCCTATGTAATGCACAATAATCCAGGGTTTATGCATCACAAACACTAATTCATCCAGGGCTGCCACTGTTGGATATATTCCATGAGTCCATTTTGCAAAGGCATCAATGTAGTACAATATGAAAAAGCACAAAGGGCTTTGATAAACTGTAGTGATTATGGAACCAATCCTTATGTGAGAAACAGAAAGAGTCAAATAATTACAAAAAAACACTTTAGTTCTTATTTGAAAGTCAATCAGTCTACTCAGACTTTATGTTGGAGCCTTAGCCTTATGGTAAATTATCACTTCTCTGTCTTTTCTAGCTAACTCATAGTTATATTTTCTGCCATAACATAAATAGCTAGAAATAATTACCAGTTTTTAAACATATTTCTACTTCAAGTAAACTACTTTAAATATTTTAATATTAATCTAGTTGATTCACACTTTAAAAATTATTAAAAGTATTTGTATCTATGCTAATGAGAAACAGAGTCATACTTTTTCAGTCTGAAATCTTGAATTCTGTGTGATTTATATAGTTAGGGAAACATTCCAGTTCTGACATTAAACATAAGCAGATGCATCAGCAATGAGATCCAGAAAGAAAACATAGCAAAACTTTAAATCTAGACAGTCAAATGAGTCTGTCCTAAATAAAGAATCGTGATATAAATGATATTGTTTATATTTTAGACATTAAGTGAAAAATTCTAGATTATATATACGTATATATATAATGTACATACATATGTACATATCTATATTATATGTACCCTCATATAACTTACTTGTCCTTAGACATCGATGAGAATATCTAATTTCATAAACTAAAAGTAGTCATTAAATATGGCATTAAAATTATGAAGGGCCAGAGAAATAGTATAAATTAAATACATGTGGGGTGGTTGACAATGGTTCAATCTCTGGCACTACATGTGGTTCCCTAAGCGCCACCAGGAATGATCCCAGAGGTCATAACCAGGAGTCGGCCCTGAGTTCACTAGCACGTTTCCCAATCCAAACCATCCTCTGCCAAAACACCAGTTTTTTCACTTTGAAATTTCATGTAATATTTAAATCACCAATCTAATACCTTGATCTGTATTCATTCCATGAATTTCTAAGAATCACACCAAAATCCTTTCACATTTCCTTTCCTATTTTTTGGTTTTGGGGTCACACCTAGCAGTGCTCAGGGCTTACTCTTGACTCTGCTCAGAGATCACTTGTGATGCTGCTCAGGGGACCATATGAGGTGACCAGAATCAAACTATACTCACCAATTTTGAAACTTTAGGACGATTTCTGTTTCAATAGAGAGGGAAAGTTCTCTATTGAAGATACTGAAGTAGAAAAGTTTCATGTCTATGAGCTTAAAGATGTTAAGAAATACAGATAGCCAAAGATATATTAAAAATGTCTTATACTACTTATCAATAGAAAAATACAATTCCAAAAAAGGTTATATCATCTCACAATAGAAAAACTGGCACAGATCTCAAAGAAAAGAAACAACCAGTGCTGGCATGGATTTGGAGCAAAAGGGAAGCTCACTGCTGGTAAGAATTTCAACTGGTTCAGCCTTTTTAGAAAATAATATGAACACTCTTCAAAAATCTAGGAATTGAGCTTTCATATGACCCAGCAACACTACTTTTTGGAATATACCCCAAGGGCTTAAATACACAAGGAAGAAAAGATATATATGTTTATCACTAGTCAGAATAGCCAAAAGCTGGAAAAAGTCCAAATGTCCAAGAAGAGATGACCACACAAAGAAATTATAAATATACACCATGAAATATGATATGGCCAAAAGAAAAAATGAAGTCATAGAATTTGTTGCTATGTGAGTAGATATGGAAAGCATCATGTTAAGTGAAGTTAGTCAGAGGGAGAGAGATAGACACAGAATGATCACTTTCATATGTGGGATATTAATAAAAAAATAGAGGGACATAACAAATGTCCAAAAGCAACAGAAACTGAGAACTGGTTTTCATCAGGAACCTTACCACAAGTAGAAGGTGTAGGGTGGGTGGTGAGGGTGGAGGTGGGGGAGGCATGGGACCATGGTGAACAATGGGGAAGAGAAGTATACACTTTGGTGGAGGATATGGTGCTGGATTGATTTATGCACAAAGCCGTACCATTAACAATATTGTAACCAGAGTGGCTAAAATATTTTTTTTAAGTGATGAGCTATAGAACCTAACATTTTTCTGCAAACATCTCTGTTCACTTATTTCTCCCCAATTTCTCCTCTCTGACCTACAGATTGTCTCATTTCTACTATATTTTTTTTGCCACACCCAGTGGTTCTTGGGGCTGGAACGATAGCACAGTGGGTAGGTCGTTTGCCTTGCGTGCGGCCGGCCCGGCCCAGCCGAATTCGATTCCTCCACCCCTCTCGGAGAGCCTGGCAAGCTACCCATGACGTATTCGATATGCCAAACACAGTAACAAGAAGTCTCATGATGGAGATGTTACTGGGCCTGCTCGAGCAAATCAACGAACAACGGGAGGACCGTGATATATTCCGTGATATACTGTGGTTCTTAGGGCTTCGGGCTGCAGTCAGGGCTGATTCTTGGTGGTGCTTCGGGGACTACACAGGGTGCTGACCTAGGTTGACTATGAGCAAGGCAAGCCCCCTATTTGCTGTAGTATCTCTCGAGTTATCTACTGACTTATCTTTAATTTACTACAAAATAGTTCTTTTTTTAAGTTTTCTATTTCTTTGTTTTATTTGCATGTCGCTTTCTGCAATGTCCTCAATTTTATTTTAATATCTGACTTAAAGTTCATGTCTGCAATTGCAAAACCTGGATCACACAGGTCCTATTTATATTAAATATTCTGTTTTTGCTAATGGATGAAACCAATTCTTGTACTTATCACAAAACAACATTTTACATGCTGAAAATTGCTGTAACATATCATAGACAGAAGGGTTATGTTATTTTCTTTTAGAAGATGTTGCCTTTTGATTGGCCAATCAGAATCAAATTACTGACTTTATGTTTTTAAGTGCTGGAGATTTTCATTTTGTCTTGGACTTAAAACAACATTTTGGAGGGACAGACATAAAAGGACTGCACTCATTTGTGGAATATAAAGTAACAGAATAGAAGACTAACATCCAAGGATAGTAGAGTTAAGGACCAGGAGGATTGCTCCATGGCTTGTGAGCTGGCCTCACATGCTGGGGGGGAAAGGCAGTTCAGATAGAGAAGGAACCACCAAGTAAAGAATGCTTGAAGGGCCTGCTCAGGATGGAAGATGTGTGCTAAAAGTAGATTATAGACCGAACATGATGGCCACTTAATACCTGTACAGCAAACCACAACACTGTAACGAAGAGAAAGAGTAAAAGGGACTATGCCTGCCACAGAGGCTGGGGGACTGATGGAGGGGGATGGAATATAGATGATAGGAGGGATACTGGGAACATTGGTGGTGGAGAATGGGCACTGGTAGAGGGATGGGTACTCGATCATTCTACAACTGAAACATAAGCATGAAAGTTTCTAAGTCTATAAATGTACCTCACAGTAATTCATTAAAATTTTTTAAAAAATTAAAAAAAAATAAAACACAACATTTTGGTCTTCACTGACTGTAGGATAACACTCTTTTGTCCTTCCTTAGGTAGCTTAGGTTTGTCACACCTATCTAAGGACACTGAACTTGTATTGTAAGCCATGTCCTTTCTGTGTGGACACAGGAAGACAGTTAATATTATGCTTTGTAACTTGGGAGTTAAGATTGACTCCGAATAATATTTACTTCTGATTTCTTGACTCAGTTGCCCTTAGTTCCTAGCACCCCAAAAGCAGGGTCCCGAGGAGGAACTGAATGGACCCAGGGCAAGTGGTGAGCTACCCTGGCATCGAAATGGGCCAGGTCAAAAAGCCACAATACTCAACTATAAGTTGAGGGCATGATCATGGACAAATGCTGTCATGATCCAAAAGTAAGTAACGACGAGACTAGGACCCTGCTGGAGCTAGGAAGACTAACCTGGCCTGAGAACTGCGGAATGTATAGTGAGATGTTCTCAGGAAGAACCAAACTAAATTTATATCTCTTACTGTGCTCATACAGAATGACATTGCTAGAAATATTAGTAGATTTATTACAACTATTTAAGTAGATTACTAACTGAGGGAAGAACACACCCTTGTTGGGATCCCACTCTTGAGCGGATCTCCTAGTAATCTGGAGTAATCTTTATAGATGAGATTTTATCCTTGAGTTAATCTCCTGGAGGAGTGGTCTTACCTCTCTTTGTTGATTCGTCAATATTCAACCCACCTTTACGTCACCGCCTTATGTGACTGCTATATAAACTAAGACTGTAAGCTCGGGGGGAAGAGAGTCAGAGCGAGAGGGACTCAAGCTTGAGAGAAAGAACAGCCGTCCTGATGCAGGCCATACACAGGACTCAAGAGCACCGAACATAGGCTGTGAGAAAGAGCCATCCAGTGAGTCAGTGAACAGACAACCTTCGGCGTGATAAGATTTTACAATTGACTATGTATGTCCCTTCTAAGATATACTGTCCTAACTTACTGAGGTGCTAAACAAGATCTCCCCACGTTGCATAGCACAAATCCAATAACCCCCAGAACTTTCTCACTTCTATCATCTCTGTTCAGTCATCACACCCACAGCAGCCACTTTCTGAGAGGCCTCTAAGAGCTGAGTTTGGGTCTTCTGTCCTGGCACTTGGTCAATAATCCCCAGGGGGCCCAGGAGATTTCTGGTCTCTGCTTCTCTGAAGAAATTCCTCCTATAAACATTCTTTGCATACAAATTCTAGAGATACATCACCATCTTAGAATGCCTCATTTCAGTAAGAGCTATTCATTTTGATGGGGTGTAACTAGTACCTACCATTTAAGAAAATGCTGTCAGATACTAAGTTATCTATAGGATTCATCTTCTAAGGATCACTGTGTTCAATTCTTAAACAAAAGTATCCATTGTGTGCTTTCCTATGTGCTGATGGCAAGACAGTAAACCTGGAACCAATTATACCAAATCATAGACAGAAGTTAATTTACTATGGCATTGTGCTAAAAAGCAAAGCAATATCAACAAACAAAAATAATTAAAGGAGATACTTATGAATATGGAAATTCTTAAATTATTCTCCATGCTTATATTTAAAGTCCATTCTTCTTTTTAAATGTGCAACACGGACAGAAAGCTAAAGCAACAGAAAACTGGTGTTTTGTGTATGAGCATGTTTAGAATGATCTGAGAAATATAGAATGAAAACTAAAGGATAAACTCAAAACCCTAAGTAGGCATTTTAAAGAGAATAACTGGAAAAACAGCGTATGGGGATTGTGAGCTTTAATCTACATACCTCTGTGGTATACTTCGACAGTAAAATGCAAAACACATTTTAAATAAGAGCAAATTTGGGGGTATGCTTCGACACTCCTGCCTATTCCTTTTAATTGTGTGAAATACCTGCTATCATTTCAGAATTTAAAAGCAGTTTTGGTAAAAAAATTAAAGTAGAAACAGGACACCTTCGGAAAAAATGATTATTTTACTGGCACTGACTTCCTACCTTTTAGTTTTGACACCAATCTGTAGAGAAGCCTCTTTCACCCTTTCTCTGTATTTAAGTGCATGTATGGGAAATGCTCTTTTCTTACTATTACTGGAAACCCAATGGGAGGGACCCTCCCTTTCCTGCAAAACTGACATGCCAATTTGAAGGAGGATTTGAGAAGCAAACACTTGACACAATTTATTTATTTTCAAAGTATGAAACTCAGCTTCTCCCCTAGCTCAGGTTTGAATATTTGAAAACTACTTTTTATGTCTTTCAAAATCTTGACAGGCCTGTGGAATTTGAGTATGTTAGTAACACGTCAAACTGTATCAGTCCCTCATCTCTGGGAGTGAGTGAGATCTTCTTTTAGGATCAGATCCTAAAAATGCAATTACTTAAAATTAGCACATTCAAGTAAGAATTATTTCGCCCAAATTAAAAAATTCATGGTAATTGGAACTGGAAATTACTTTGATCAATCAATTTTCTTTCTGTCTTCTAATTTTCTCCTCATCACCATGACTCTCTACCAAAATCAGCCTGACAACTAATTAAAAATCCCCTTAATGAAACTGTTGGGAATATCAGAACCATTGGTAAATATATCAAACATGTATGTATATTTTAATTTAATTAAAATTAATGAATGTACTATAAATATATTCTCAAAATTAATTTCCAGAATAAATATACAGAATTTCTGAAATCTGGAGAGAGACTGCCTTAAGTCATTGGTTATATAAAATTGGTAACGATTTTTGATTTCTTTATGTTTTCATTTTTCTTTTTAATGGGGATCATAATACATCATAAGATTACTTGAGATATAGTTCAGGTTTTAAACTGAGAGCAAGAGATCAGAGGTAATACAAGGGGTGAGACATGTTCTTTGCATGTGGTCAACCCAGTTCAATCCCCAGCACTGCATATGGACCCCGAGCACTTTAGGAATGATTCCTAAGGAGAGCCCATGTAAGCCTTAAGCACATCAGGGTGTGACCCAAACAACAAAAACAAAAATCTAGGGTATGGAATATAGTCTCTGTACACAAATTTTAATCACCAACATCTGTATAAACATTGTTTCTATCACCTCTTGAATGCTTAAATTGTTTTATCTTGTAAAACATTAATGTAAACCAGCAATAATTCTCCATGTATTGGTTTCTTTTTTCTTCAAGGATTTCATCATCTCTGAGAGTGCTTAATGAATAATAATTGCTCATCTTTGACACATAAATACTGCCTATAATGCAAAAAATAATGAGCCCTAAATTTAAAGAATTTTTATTTGCAACCACTCAACTTGATATCGATTTGTCACACAAATGCTTATCAATGCTTTGCATGCTACAGGACAGACCATTGAGCATATATTCAATGAATGATAATTTTAACAAAAGCATTTGCTATCTCATAATTTCCATTTATATTTATAAGTTATCTGAAGCTTGATTATAACTCTAGCTATCTAGCACCCACAACTATTCCCCCTACAACTGATTCAATTTGTAAGGATACTGAAGTTTTACATCTTTGAAAAGCAACCTTCATTAGAAGGTATTTTCATCTCTAATACCATTCTTCATAATATCATAGCCTTCATCTGCCACACCCATCCCACTATACTGCACTTATCCATAGTTCGAAGCACCAGAATAATTAATCCCATAAAAAGCTCATCCTCTCCTAAATTTTACAATGTCTTTTGACTTGATATTTATTTTAAATTTGCTACATTCAATCAAAATTGAATGTAGAGAACATTTGAGTTGTGAGGATATGGTTTCTTCTGACCCAAATAATCTTCTTCTAAATATACTACACTGAGGCTTCAAGTAAGAGAAACTTGTCCAGGGACACCTGAGGGAAATATAATGCAGATCGAGGCAAGTAGTCTATGTTAAGGTGGTTAAGAAAACAAGAACCTCAAAGCTGAAAAGAAATATAAGAAGGAAGAAAAGTCCTGAGATTAGTCCAGAAAAAAACATCAGAGGGAAGATTACAAAGGAAGTAGGAGGTCTGTCCAACATTCGAATTTTACTCTGAATGAGTTACAAAGACACAGAAGAGGGTCCCTATTGAGTGAGCATTATCTATTTTGTGCTTTAGGAAGATATTTCTGGCTGCTGTGTACAAAGCATGCTGAAGCAATCCGACAGGAGAGTACAAAAAAGATTAGAAGGTAGTAGAAATAACTTTTGTATCTTTGTTTTACAATTCTTAACACCTATCATATTTCCTATTCTATAGTATTAAAATAGTTTTGAATTCAGGAAAACGTTACATGCTCCCTGCCCCCCCACTTTTTTTTTACTGATTGGAATGTTTAGCCGATTCTTTTATTCTCCCAATATTTCTTGCCTTAATAATAGCTATGAAAACAATTGGATTTTTGATCACTGTCACTGTCCTCCCATTGTTCATTGATTTGCTCGAGCGGGCCCTGTTACGTCTCCATTGTGAGACGTGTTGTTCCTGTGTTTGGCATATTGAATATATCACGGGTAGCTTGCCAGGCTTTGCCGTGTGAGCCAGATACTCTCAGTAGCTTGCCAGGCTCTCTGAGAGGGGCGGAAGAGTAGATATATAATATATTATCTTTTAAATTTATTTGTGGGTTTCTCAACCACATCTACTACTTATTTCTCTATGCTCAGGAGTGACACCTGTGGGTACTCAGGGAACCAGGATTTGCCTCACTATAAGGCAAGTGCCTTATACACTGTACTCTAGTTCTGCCTTTAGTTATATAATTGTAAAGTATAGTTTTAGCAATAGCACAGCAGGTAGGGCATTTGCCTTGCATGTGGCCGACCCAGATTCAACTCCTCAGTCCCTCTTGGAGAGCCCTGCAAGCTACCGAGAGCATTTCGCCCACACTGCAGAGTCTGGCAAGCTCCCCATGGCGTATTTGATATGCCAAACACAGTAACAACATGTCTCACAGTGGAGATGTTACTGGTGCCCGTTCGAGCAAATCGATAAACAATGGGAGGACAGTGCAACAATGCTACAGTTTTCTATTTGAATTATAACAATATTTCATTACTTTGGAATATTTCTCAATTTAGAGATAGAGTATAATCAAAGGAATTGACAAAGCGACAATGGCTATCAGCAATTCAGTAGTATAAATGGGAATATTTATTTAGAAGTCACTTGAAAACATGGCTCTATAGAAAAATATTCTTTTTGGACCAGAGTAATAGGACAGAGGTCATGGCACTTGCGCTGCCCACAGCAGATTTAGATTGGATCCCAGCAACCACATAAGGTCCCAAACACTGCCAGGATGCACAGTTGGGAGTAAGCCTTGAGCACTGGCAGGTATAACTCAAAAAACCAAAAAGAAACGAAAATAGAACAATATTCATTATTTATGCTGGCAATCTTTCATTGACACTGGATTTATACCAGACTGACAGTCTTTTGTGATGTTTCCAGTGAGCTAAATTCCCATCTTTGATATACATATGCTTTGTGAGCCCTCCATAGCACTTAAACCATTTTATAAATTTGCTCAGCAGAGACAAACATCAAGAAATTTAACCAATATCTTGGTAAGGAAAGAAAAGGAGGAGGAGGAGGAGGAGGAAGAGGAGGAGGGGGAGGAGGAGGGGGAACGGAGACTAGGAAATAGAAGTAAAAAGAGGTGATGATATCCAGCCTTAGCTGTTTTCTCAATTGGTGTGAGTATAATTCTGACTGATCATATCATTAGCTTATAAATGATAAGGGGACACAATAAAGGACTAATTATTAAAAAGAATATTGAGTAATCAGGAGCTACAAACCTCACAGTATCATAAAAATGTGGTTCACTGATAATTTGATGATCTAAAGGTCTCCTCTGGGCAACTGATATAATTTAGATTATTTAAATGCTGTGGTGATCTCTTATCCTTTTAAATCTTAAAACAACACACATATACATAATTACGCTTCTTTAACAATCTGGAAATGATTGGCTAAAACAATAGTACAGAAGGTAAGGCACTAGCCTTGCAGCCAGCTTACCCAAATTTGATCCCCAGCATGCCCTATATTCCCCTGAGCCTGCTAGCAGTGATCCCTGAGTGCAGAATCAGGAGTTATCCCTCAGCACATCTGAGCCAAAAAACTGAAAAATACATAGATAAAATCTTTAAATGATAAGTTATGAAATGTATTTTATAATGAATAATTCGTTGAATTTCTCAGAACCTAGAACTTTGTTTTGTCTTTCAGTAGCATAATAAAAGAAAGGTACTTATTTTATAGTATATGATCATTTTTTCCTGATACAGAACAAATTGTAAGAGTATGAAAATTAACTATGTTCTTATGAAAAAAGTCCAGAAAGTGGAGAGTGCTTTTCAATTTGCTTGAAACAGCTAAATTCAAATATATGAATTTAATGTCAATAATGTCCCTTTCTTGAATATTTCTAATCTCACCTTAATTATTACATAAACTATCATCTATTATTTATATTTTAAAATCACTTAACCTCATCAGTTCATCGTGTCACTGAATTTTATAAATAAAATTTTATTTGTCATAAGGTAGCAATTCCCATTTAAGCGACACGATTTATATACTCTACAGATACAATATTTGGAAATTACATAAACTATGTCAATTACTATTACTATAAAGCAAACCACCTCCAAATAATGACATAATTTTAAAAAGTCAATGGATTTTTCATGCCTATAATGTATAGAACATATTCAACTACTTATATTTGTTCCACAACTGAAGGCTCAACCAGAAAGATTTAAAAGCTGAAGAGCCAAGAAAAGGAGTATTTTAATTTTGAAGTGTCTGATGCCTAAATAGTGGCAGCTACTTAGGCCTTCAGTTGCAGCATGAGGTGACACTTTGAAGGTAGTCTTCGTCACATGATTCAGTGCTCCAAAGGTAAGCTTCAAAGCTAACCAGTCAAATTATACTGTACTTTTATGACCGAGTCTTAAAAATATGTTGTATCACTTTTGTCAAATTCGATTGGTAAAAGACTAACTGCAAGCTTGCTCTGATTCAAGGGTTGAACAATTAAGGACAAAATCCTAGTGGCAATGTGATAAGGTTCTAGAGAACAGGGAGATATTCTATGACCTCAGATGGGAAATAAAATTTGCTGAATCTACTTTACTATTCTTGTGTCAACTGAAAAGCATTTTTAAAAGCTTTTATGCAAGTAACAGGGTGAAGTCATTTATGACTGAGTACTAAAATAGGGGAACCAAGAATAACATGGCACTTAATTATATATATTTCGCTTGTTTTTGTTTGGGGACCACACCCAGTGGTGATAAACTAAGGAACCACTCCCAGTGGGTGCAGGGGAAAAATGTGGAACTGGGATTGAACCTGGGCTGGCCACATGTAAGGCAGCATACTCCCCACTGTGCTATCACTCCAGCCCCCTGGCTCCTGAAATTATAAAGAGATGTGGCAGAGCCATTACAAAAGACTTGATAAGTCCATTTTACTGGCTTTAGATTATAATCCACTTTTAAAATATAAAACGAGGACACAGACCTGAAAGAAAAATAGTACTGAAAATAATTTTGTGACCCACTGAAGTGAATGGATGCCAGAACACACAAAGTTATTAGAAGAGACAAAACTCAGAGAGTAGACATATAAGTTCTTATGATATGAAATGAGAACTCCACAAGCTTTTTTGTTTCTCAGACTAGTGAAGATGGACATCTTAATTACACTTCCTTCTTACCAATTCCTACTGAGTTGAAGTAATTTACTTTCTCATTTTTTCCACTTATCCCTGTCCTAATAATCATCAAGCCGCATGGAAATTATTTATGCAAATGCCATAAATATAATGACTGTGTCCTGACAATCATTTACTACTAAGAATAATTACTTCATAAAATAAAAACTGAACAGGTGATTTTAGAAGAATATATTTTTAAACAATTTTCAAGTTCTTTTTCAATTTTTGACAGTGCATGGACACAATTTTCAACATACAATTTTATTACATTATATGCTTGTTATTGGCTTTCTCCTCTTTTAAAGCTTAAATAGAAAAATTTAAAGGACTAGAGAAAATACCGATGCATGCAGAATGATTCCACATATATTTTCAATACCAAGATAAATGTCACTTGCTGAGAGGTATAATTGTATTCTCCAGTATATCCTATAATCTTAGCCTTGGCTTGGAAATGTACCATCTCTATTACACCTTTCTTGTTTTAGCTATCTTTTTTTAAATATCAATCTGGAGAGAACACAGAAGGTAAGACACATAACTTGCAGGCAGTTTACCTGAATTCAATTGCCAGTTTGATATATATATCACTTGACTTTCTATTCATCATCAATTTGCTTGAGCAGGCTCCAGTAATGTCTCCATTTGTCCCCGTCACAAGCTCGTGTAGCCCAATGGCGTCTGTTCATTATAGGAACATGAAAACCCTCAAACCGATCGTTCAGGGTCTTGACAAAGAAGTCTGAACATCTTGTAGGTGGGTGGACACGTGGTCTTTTGACATCCCGTGGAATCAAGTTGGTAATGGCTCTAGTCCATGGGTCATCTTCAAATCTCATTACGTGTCCAGCCTATCTGATTTTCGACACCTTGGCAGAATAAGATAGCGTCCCTGATTCTTGACCATCATCAGAGGTTGGAACTCCAGATTCTTTCTCTCATTTGAGTGAAACATGATACTCCAAGCATAGCTCTTTCTATTCCTCTTTGGGATACCTAAAAAGCATTCTCATCCTGTTTGCATAGGGCCGAGGTCTCTGAGGCGTATGTTAATGCAGGAAGAACAGTGGAATCAAAAAGATGTGCCTGGAGCTGGAGGTTCTTTGTCCTCTTAGCTATTTCTTTGAAGCTCTCGAATGGGTTCCAAACCGCTCTCTTCTTCCTGCTCAACTCAGTTGCCAAGTCATTCATCATGTTGACTTCTCGACCTAGGCACACATAACTGTTGCATTCAGAGATGTTCGTTCCGTTGAGAGAGAATGGAACACAGGAATGAGACTGTTCCTCAGAAACATTGTCTTTATGAGATTCAGCTGGAGTCCAACCTTTCCACACTCACCGTCGAAGTCGACCAGCATTTGTGTCACTTGGCTAATGTTTGGTGTTATTAGAACGATATCATCAGCAAAGTGGAGGCGGTATAGTTGCTGACCATCTATCCTCAACTCCATTCCTTCCAATTCCAGTTGTCACATGATGTTCTTGAGGGTGTCACTGAAGAGTTTCAGTGAAATGGTATCACCCTGCCGAACCCCTCTCTTGACATGGATGATCGCTTCTTTGTAGAATGATAAGATCCTGGTTGGGAATCCATAATACAGCTCATGGAGGATCCTGATGTATTGAGTTTGAATGCCCTGATTGTCTAGGGCTTCCATGACCGCTTCCATCTCAACAGAATCGAAGGCCTTATTTAAATCAATGAACATTAGAGCGGCATCTTGAATTCCCAAGAAACCTCAGTAAACTTGGTTGTCGTGGATATGGTCGATGGTCCTGAATCCTTTGCGGAACCTGGCTTGCTCTCATGGTTGTACTTTATCTAGTGTTCTGCCAATCCTATTCAGGATGACTTGAGTAAACTACTTGTAGATGACAGACAATAGGCAGATCGGGAGATAGTTTCCAATGTCATGCATGTCTCCCTTATTGTACAGTAGAACAGAATATAGTATATAGTAGTACATATATATTTATATATAGTTTCTCCCCTTTGTCTCTGTCTCTCTGCTATGCATACTATTTCAACACTTCCTCTATTTTTAATGAAAGTAGAGCTTTGAATGTGAGACAGTTTTATAGCAGGGATACACGTTAAGCAGGATTAAGTGATATTATAAAAAAAGTAAATTTTTATTAACTTTGAAGAACATGAAAGCTATGACTTATGGTTTAAGTTATATCTTGATGTATCTTGATCTATGATAGAAAGTAATGCTTCATATTGTGTAGCACAAAGCTTTAGACTTTATGAAGATGCAAATATATGGCCATTTCCTCCATGAATGGAACCTACATGCCTGGGTACCTTAGCAGGAACTTCAATAATGATATCTGAAAGCCAAAGAGCAATTTGATATTACATCTGAGCAAAACAAACTAAAACCTAGAGGTAGTAAGTACATTCAGATTTGAAAATAGCACTGTAACAAACTCCTCCCGTTGTTCATTGATTTGTTCAAGTAGGCACCAGTAATGTCTCCATTGTGAGACTTGTTGTTACTGTGTTTGGCATATCGAATATGTCATGGGTAGTTTGCCAGGCTTTGCCGTGCAGGCGAGATACTCTCGGTAGCATTCTGGGCTCTCCAAGAGGGGCTTAGGAATCAAACCCGGGTCACACTGGCCGGCCGCGTGCAAGGCAAGCACCCTATCTGCTATGCTATTGCTCCGGCCCTGAGATTTGAAAATATGAGGAATAAATTGACCTTATGAAATTCTTATAAGGTTAATAATAAGAACATTTCAGATAGATTTAGAAAACAGAATTCTTTCTTCAAACGTTCTCCCAGATTCAGAAGAAAAAAAACATAAAACAGCTATAATAAGCTTTACACTATTACTATTTGAACTAATCAAAACAGTCTCAATTTACTAAAAATATTTCTGATTCTTAGCAACACAATTTTGTATTGTCAGGTAATTAGTTCCTTTGGGAGGAGGTGGTTGTTAATAAGCAAGATTCCATATTAAGCTATTTATTTATGAATTATGAGAGAAACTATGGTCTATTTTCATTAACAGTTGTTGAGACCATAGATAATGTACAGTTGGTAAAACAGTATAAGTGAAAAACATAAACAAGTCTTTGACATGAGAAAGAAGATTAATACTTTAGATATTGACTATTCTAGAGTACTTGAATTCAACTTTTATGTAGTTCTAGTAATGCTTAAGCTATAGAGCATAAAAGTATTTTTGGACCTTTTATATATATATATCACTTGACTTCCTGTTCATCATCAATTTGCTTGAGCAGGCGCCAGTATATATTGAAAGAGAAAATAGCAATATTTTAAGTCATAAGTTTTCAGTGCCTTTCTCTGTCACTGTCACTGTCCTCACGTTCACTGATTTGCTCAAGCAGGCCCAGTACGTTTCCATTGTGACAATTGTTACTGTGTTTGGCATATCAAATATGTCATGAGTGGCTTGCCAGGCTTTGCCATGTGTGCGAGATAATCTTGGTAGTTTGCCGGGCTCTCCGAGAGGGGCAGAGGAATCAAACTTGGGTCGGACATGTTGGTCGCTTGCAAGGCAAACGCTCTACCCGCTGTGCTATCACTCCATCCCTCAGTGCCTTTCAATTAATAAAATCATGTAAGTAATTTTGTTTTATTTTGGGGACCACACCCAGTGGTGCTCAGACTCACTCCTGGCTCTATGCTCAGGGATCAGCTTGGCAAGGATTGGAAACTTTGCCAAGAAAGAAAAGCCTTGTGCAAGAAAAGCTCCTTACCCACTGTACTATCTCAATAGTCCTGATTTTTTAATGTAAACATTCTTGAATAACTCCCCAAGATTCTGGTCTAAGTATGCTATTTATAATCTGTGTTTTTAAATTATCTACTGAGTGATTTCTGGATATTCTTATGGCGGATAGTCACTATTCTACTCGATGTTCTACTCTTTTATGCCAATCATTTTCATGGGTACACCATCATCTCTGGTGGATGATTATCACATCTACATTTTTAGTTCTTCGGTTTCCAAACAGATATTAACATTAACACTCCTAACCTCTGGTTGAACTTACCTACATGGGTGGTTTACTAAACCTACTTTAATGTACAACAACAAATGTATAAGGAAACATTAAATTAGGTAGCAAAATAAGCTTAAACTCTGTAGTCAAGAAATATTTTAATATTGTTTTTTGACTTTGACTTCATATTAGTATTTTGTTTAATTTCTGTTTGTAGCTTTTTTTTTGTCTTCACAAGCAAAGAGCATGCTCCATAGTGGTTATGCAGACTCGTCTTTGATTGCTTGTGATAATTTTTTTTATTAGCGATAGCACAGCGGGTAGGGCGTTTGCCTTGCACGCAGCCAACATGGCCGACCCCAGTTCGATTCCTCCGCCCCTCTCGGAGAGCCCGGCAAGCTACCGAGAGTATTCGATATGCCAGACACAGTAACAACAAAGTCTCCAATGGAGATGTTACTGGGCCCGCTCGAGTGAAACACCATGAGGTACAGTTGTAGATTTACAATTTTTTGTGCTTGGGTTTCGATTATACAATGATCAAGTACCCATCCCTCCACCAGTGCCCATTTTCCACCACCATGGATAATATCCAATGTTTGTAGCATTTTTAAAGAACTATATTCATCCTAATCTTGATTATAAGTCATATAAATGCATTTTACAATCTAAATATGAGTTTTTATACTTCCATTTAATTTGTGTATTTATGAGCTGAGTTATTTTTTTTCCCCAAATTTTTCAGGAAATTTTGATATTTGGTATAGTAAACTCTAAAACTGTTCACTTATTGATAAAATGTCAGAGTTTTCCAAAAGTGAATAAATTTTTTTTTTACTTGTAAAAAAGTGGTTTCAGGGGCTGGAGCGATGGCACAGCGGGAAGCCAACCGGGGTTCGATTCCCTGCATCCCATGTGGTCCCCTGAGCACCACCAGGAGTGATTCCTGAGAGCAGAGTCAGGAGTAACCCCTGTGCATTGCCGACTATGACCCAAAAAGCTAAAAAAATGGTTTATTTTGCACATGCAGACCCAATAAGATTAGCAATTCTGTTCATTAGGGAAATTTACAGCTAAATTGTGAACAAAAATTTCAATTTCAGTCTCACAATCTCTTATAAAATTTATACTAGCTATTATGCTATCTGAATGCTTTTGAAGAAAAGGTGTATAAAAACATGTTATGTGGAAAATATCTTTGCCAATAAAAATTTTTGTAAAAATTCAATCATTTGAACTTCACTCAAAATGTCACCTTGTATTTATTTATGACAATGATATATGAGTTCAGAAAATTTCCTGATGCTCCTACAAGCCAGCTTTTATAAACTGTAACAAAAGAAAGCTACAAAAACTAAAGAACCCTTTATCACTGTTTTTTTCAACTAGACAACATCATTCTTCAAGGTTCATTACACATGCATTTTAACCACACCAATAATACTTCCCTTTTATGGCACTTATGGTGTTCCAAGTATAATTCTATAACTCCTTTTTACCCTATCTGGGTTATGTATTTCAGTATTTCAAGCTTTGAGATATATATATATATATATATATATATATATAGGCCCTCCCGTTGATCGTTGATTTGCTCGAGCGGGCCCAGTAACGTCTCCATTGGAGACTTTGTTGTTACTGTGTTTGGCATATCGAATACTCTTGGTAGCTTGCCGGGCTCTCCGAGAGGGGCAGAGGAATCGAACTCGGGTCGGCCATGTTGGCCGCTTGTAAGGTGAACGCCCTACTGCTGTGCTATCGCTATGGTAAGAATTCTCTACCATCTTGGCTGAAAAACCATAGATAGACGAAGCTGATGTTTCATTATTCCTTCTCCCTTACTAATGTCTCTGTTATTGTCATAGTTGAATACTGGCTACTATTGCCATTTCAAGTAAGGCACTGACTTCTCAGAAATGTGTTTAGAGGCCTGAGAGATAGTATAAGAGGCATAACACTTGCTAGATCTAGACTCAATACTTAATGTCCATATGATCCTCCAAGTGCTGCTAGTAGTGAATCCTGAATGCAAGCCAAGA
The DNA here is from genome assembly GCF_029834395.1 of Sorex fumeus. Classification (NCBI taxonomy): domain Eukaryota; kingdom Metazoa; phylum Chordata; class Mammalia; order Eulipotyphla; family Soricidae; genus Sorex; species Sorex fumeus. The sequence goes on from NW_026606064.1 coordinate 17,919,862, forward strand.
GAAAACCCTAACCATCCCTGATGTGGCAAAAACACACAAGATCACAACCATCCTATTACTCGTCAATTGCCTCAAGCAGGCCCCAGTAACATCTCTTTCGTCCTAGTCCTGAGATTTTTTTAAAAATTGCCATATTCAAGGCTCTTCAGAGTTAGAAGAATGAGACCCTTCATTGTTACTGGTATTTGGCATATTGGGTACGCCACGGGGAGTTTGCCAGACTCTACCATGTGGGCATGTTACATTCGGCAGCCTGCCAGTTTGTCCAAAGTAGGAATGAGATGATAAGATGTCGCAAAAACAATAACAACCAAAAAAATCTGTTCCTTTGGAAATATCTATTAGTCCTAATCAAAGTATAAGAAGAAAGGACAAGTCAGTCATATAAAAACATGTAAATCAGTTGCTTATTCTAATAATCGGATTTTCCTTTCCTTATGCCCTCTCTTAGATACTGATATATACACATCCTCCAAATGGTTTCTACTATGAATTATATCTAGGCATAGATAATTTCTTACATTTTATTTTTTTATATTCTGTTATATAGTACTTTAGAAACACACTAGATTGATTTTAATTATAATTTATGATCTTGAGAATGTAATTAATAATGAAAATAGATCACAGAATCACAAGATTTAACTACATAGATTATGTATTAATAGATTTAATTCTTAAAATATGTCCATATTCTAGATAGTAATAATAAAATATACTCTTGATATTTTATAGATGAGGAAGTTAGGAAGTTAATGTTATAAAACAAATGGAGGAGCTAAGAAATAAATTGAAATTTTTTTGTTCTTTGATCATCAATAGTATTTTATGATTTCACTATTAAAAGTTTTCCTGATGGAACTCCTTTATTTATTATTTCTGAGATATATAAATGGCACAGGACTGAGAAATGAAGGTCTAAATTGGAATGAATCTTAACTCCACATTTCTAGATGAAAACAAGATTCCTGTCTCAGTGTCCTTGGAAAAGGGGCAAAATCACAGAACCAACATTTCTAGATTTCTTCTATAATTAACTTAACAAAAGTAAGGAAGAGTATGCCAGAGAAGCAGTACAGAAGGGAGATGTCTGCCTGGCACATCACCAACACAAGTTTCATCCTTGACACCACTATGACTCCCCAGGTCTTTCCAGGAATGATTCCTGAATGCAAAGCCAGGAGTAAGTCTTGCACATGACTGGTGTGGCCCCCAAACAAAACAATCAGAAAAACACTAAGCCCAGTAATGGATAAAAATATTTACAAAGACTGAGTTTAAGCACAGCGGTAGGGCGTTTGCCTTGCATGCAGCCAACATGGCCGACCAGAGTTCGATTCCTCCGTCCCTCTCGGAGAGCCTGGCAAGCTACCGAGAGTAGCAAGGCAGAGCCCGGCAAGCTCCCCGTGACGTATTCGATATGCCAGACACAGTAACAACAAAGTCTCCAATGGAGACGTTACTGGGCCCGCTCGAGCAAATCGATGAACAACGGGAGGGCCTTTACTTTTACCTTTACCTATTTGAAAAAAAGAACATTGTTTCCTCTTTGTTTTCTCGGCAGAGTCTGGCAAACTCCCCGTGGTGTACCCAATATGCCAAATTCCAGTAACAATGATGGGTCTCATTCTCCTAGCCCTGAAAGAGCCTTAAATATGGCACTTTAAAATTTCAGGGCTAAGACAAAGGAGATGTTATTGGTGCCTGCTCGAGGCAATCGACAAACAACAGGATGATCGTGATCGTGATCATGATCGTTTTCTCTTAAGACATATGTTTTTTTAAATCTTAATATAAGAAATATAAATCAAGGACAATACTATCTGAATTTCACAAATACTTAACTTTTATTTTAAGAAGCATGCAATTACGTTTATGAAATTAAAAGTAACTGCTTTTTATTAATCTATGATACTTTATTGTCACAAAGAATGATTATTTATACATATGATACACTTCTTTGATCTGGAAAAGATTGTATCTGTCTACCTTTTATGGTCTAGTCACAAAAGTTCGTATAACTACAAAGATGACAGAAAAAGTTGAGAACACATGGACATATGACTAACACCAACGATGTTTTTCCTATGAGCTACCCACTTTAATTTGCTCAGTCACTCAATTAACTTATGTCAAGGATGGAACTAGATCTAAGGATTCATTATTTCAGCATGCACAAACTGTGTTAGATAGGTTAAAACAACACAATCACAAAAATAGAGGGTCCAAAATCTGAGTGTGTTTGAAACTTTTTTTATAAATTAGAAAAATAATATCTGAGAATGTAATGTTAAATAATCTGGGATTCCTATACTTTCTCTCTCATTCCCATACCCCAGATTGTCATGTCTTTTCAGTTTTTCAGAGAATTCTTCCTAGACCAAAGTTTTAAATTTAACAACATCCTTCCTCCTCCAACCCTGGGTATTCTCCATCATTGTTATTTTCTTTCTAGAATGTATCATCACCTAAGAATATTCACAATCGACTTACATATTTGCATTGTGAGTTCCATAGGCAATTTAGCAGGCTATTCTGTGCCCTCACAGTAAATAATCTCCAGGAACAATTTTATTATCAGAGTTTTTCACTGATTTGGACAGTACCCTATACAACACTTCTACCAAGTAGATAATAAGTATTGACTGAATCAATAAACTTGTTATGCTGTTTATAAAATAAGCTGCAACATGATATTTATCTCAAATGTGTTAGGTGACAGTATTTTTTAGATAAAGGTAAAGGCCCTCCCGTTGATCGTCGATTTGCTCGAGCGGGCCCAGTAACGTCTCCATTGGAGACTTTGTTGTTACTGTGTCTGGCATATCCAATACTCTTGGTAGCTTGCCAGGCTCTCCGAGAGGGGCGGAGGAATCGAACTCGGGTCGGCCATGTTGGCCGCTTGTAAGGCGAACGCCCTACCCGCTGTGCTATCGCTCCATGAGTTAAAAATAATATGATGTGCACCAGAAACTTTTTTCTCAGATCTTCACAGAATTCTTGACTTTATTCTTATTTAATGACAAAATAGCATTTTCTTATTTTGGGAAGCAGGTAAGGGTATGTATCTGTATTAACCTCATTCTTTAACTGTGAAACAACCTCAACTTGTGGGATGAAGTGTAAATTTGCTGAAGGATCCAAAATTCTGGCAGCATTTTTGCAACCGCAGATATCTAGGACACTTTAACTTTTTAAAGTCTCTATTCATTTCCCAATGTACCATCACAGAAATGTATAATTGAGACATAGGCTGTTAAGATCCCACAGGAGTTGTTTTCTAGGATGATGTCTGAGCAGCAGATTTAAATGCTTTTCTCTTTTGATCTTTAAAAATTACTCGTTTTTGTCATAGTTGCACTGGAATATTGACATTTGGTATGGTTTGTCTAGAGTCCTATCCTTTTTATAGAATGTGTGTAAATTCTAAAGCAGTACAGAGCTAACCAGAGAGAACGATAGCTAAAGAAGACAGAAAAAACTGAGCTGACTAGGCAAATTGCCTGTTATATCCATGACAATGATGATTGAACAGAAATTTTTATGAAAATAAAAGGGTTTTCTGGATCTGGTCAGTTCATGTTTCATTTTAAACTAAAACTTTTCAAAACAGCCATGTGAGAACACAGTGGTTAATAACAAATATTCACCACATCCCATATGCAGAATACCAAGTGGTGAATAGGAAGCTCTAATAATGATCTTTGAGAAGGGACTTAGGGACAGAGTTGGATATGGCAGGACCGGTGAGGTACAATAGTACACGTGCCCCTAAAATATTGTATCAATACTATTGTAAGTCATGATATTTCATTTAAAAAAGAGTGCTCTTTTACTGATGGATTATAGCAATGGACACACTATAAGTTTAGATGAATAGAACCCATTGTATATTGTACAAGTTACATTAACTTAAAATCTATTTACTTTAAATGAATAAGTTCATGAACATTATTATTTTTAATTATGTAAATAATTTATCATTCAAATTTATATACTTACATTGGTAGTGAATTCTCAACAAAATGCATTTACTCAGGACCTTAAAAATATTCAAATTTGTAGCGGAGGAATAGTACTACTGGTAGAGTATTTGCCTTGCATACGGCAGACCTGGGTTTGATCGCCGGCATCCCAGATGGTACCCTAGCCCACTAGAAGTAATAACCTGAGAGCAGAGTCAGGAGTGAACACTGGACACTGCCAAGTGAGCACCCCCCCAAAAAAAAAGTAGAAAAAGAGAAAAGAGGAAATAAAAAGATTATATCATCCATCTAACCCTCCTATTTATATCATAGAAAAGTAATTTTATAGAAAATGAAATTGGTTGATATTTTAGACTTTCACTTATAATTTCTAGTATGTTTGACACTACAATATCATCAATGTCCATGTGCTGTTTCTTTACATTTTAAATGCCACATGTAATTATCTCTACATTTATAAACTTTCTCTGAGGGACACTGTAAAGTGGGAGAAAACTTGCCTTGCACATGATTGCACATCAACTCCAGCACCAATAGGATACCTTGAGCCCCACCAATAATGATCCTTGTGTGCAGAGTTAGAAATAAGATCTGAGAAAAGTCAGGTATGGCCCTCAAACAAGCAAAAGAAAAACAAGCAAATCAGTTCTAAATATACAAAAATATTTTTAAACTTCTTACTCCTATAAAAAGTTATTACTATTTTATTGCTGTATTTTCTTTATAAACGTTATTGGGTAATGTCAAAGGAAGCTATGAAGATGAAGGTAAATCTTAGTTAATTTTAGCATTCATGAAAAAGAATATCTGGAACAGAATAGCTTATATTTTCTTACCATCTCTGAAAGGTCTGAAAAATAAACCAATTCTTATGGACTAAACTTTTTAAATGATCACAGTTACACTAATCTCTTTCAAAGGGATAATATAAGATTTCAAAAGTAAGGATAATTATGAGTTTCTCATACCTATCAACAAAGGGTAGGCTATTAAAAGTTACACAAGATAACATATATGAAACATTTTATACCACATCTGACATAAAACAGGCATTCAATAAATATTAGTTGTTATTATCACACATCTTATATCTGTAACTACCAAAGGTATAAATCATTCTTTTTGGATGCCTTACTTCTTGAAGTCTTTAATGTCAGTTTTCAAAAAGCAACAAATCATGCAAAAAATATCTTATCCAACAAAGTTATACATAAACTAGGATAAAAATGCTTGTCTTTTCTCTTTTCCACTCAAAGTTAATGTTAAACAAAGTCTTTTATCTTGAACTACTGTAAGTTTCAAAGATTCAGAAACATTACAATTGAGTGCACTTTTCTATTTCAAGTAAATATGAAAGTTTAGAAGTCAAAAATAAGAAGAAAGATGGACCAGAAAACACAAGTACTTTCGTTAAAGACAGTCAACCTAGGTTAGAGCCCCAGTACTGCATATGATCCATTAAGTCATGCCAGGAATGAACGGAGCACTCCAAGTATGGCCCTGAAATGAAAAAGGAAAAAAAAAAAGAAAAGACGGAAAGAAACCACAGAAAATGATTGCTTAAAGTTGAGGTCTTAAGATTAAATAATTTCAATGAAAAAATATAAGATTCAGTTCATAAAACTCTACTAGTAAAACTTTCTTAATCCACAACTCTTTCAGTTTTATTTAATAAAACCGAACACTGCTATTTTCATGAGGATGAAAACACTCCCCTGTGGTAAATGAGCAAACAAAGATGATCAAAGTCATTCAAGAATCTAGAATCACCATATGGCATCAATAAATTTACTTTCATGTATATTTTAGCAATTTTTAAAGCTTTCTTAACATCTGACAGTAAGTACACCCTAAAAGACATCATCACCATGGGATGCCAATTGTAACAGGGATATGAATTATTTTTAGAGAAGAAGTGTCATAATTTAAAAAATACAATTTATTAGCAGGCTCATAGCTAGTGTATTCCAGAAAGTCTAAGAGACTTTAGGAATGCAAACATAAATTCTGCAATTATTAAGCCAGTTTCCTCTTGCCTCTCATTCAGTCATTGCATAGTAATCCTTTCCACATCATTTTGTGTGTTTGATGGGTTTTAAAAATTATCTTTCAATTTTGCATTACAATTTAAGTAGAGATGCAATCACATAGAGATTTAATGAAAAGTGATTCTAATTTTCTCATACACAGATTGAGTATAATATAATGAGAGCACTGGGTCCTTTATCATCTCAAAAGTCTGTATAAGTCTTCTCAAAGGCATCTGAGAAGAGTACAGATCCATCTCATATTTCTATACAGTTTCGCTAGTAGCTAGGTCACTGAGATACTTAAGAGCACAGACTCTGGAGCCTGATTAAAGGAATTCATAGACCAATTCTATCATTGCCCAGTGGTAGTTTCCTCCATGCTTTAGTGAGGTATAATTAAAGGTATAATTATATATTATATAATATATACATTGCATATGAAGCATATTCTGTGGAATGATTATGACAATCAAGGTAGTTAACATATCCATCACCTTTCTTTTATTTAGTATGTGGAAAGACATTGAATATTTTTTCATCAAAATTCTGTTCAGAAGTCAGGAAAGAAATTTCAACGTTTAGGTCCAGTGATAAAGTACAGCAGATAGGGTTCTTGATCCCTTGCACTGCCTATAGTCCTCTGAGCACTGACATGAGTGATCCCTGAGTGCAGAGCCCAGAGTAAACCCTGAGCACCACCACTCTTTCTATGTGATTTTGAAATAGCTGAAATTGTACACTTTTCAACAACTTTTAAGAAGTGAAAATATTAGGGCCACAGATCTAGAAAGACACCTTAGTGCACAGAGTCATAAACTGTGAAAAATAATGGAAAACACAGTTTACTTCAATCCAGCAGTAGAGAACAAAGGTCTAGGAAGTCACTTTCATGGAATAATAGGCATGTCGTCCCCCCAAAAGGAATAGGCACTTGTATTGGTCCAGTTAGATTTTATCATCTTTATGAAGCAGTGCCTACTCTTTTTCATCCCATAATAAACTCTTTAAATAAAAGTCTTATTGCAGTTATTTTATCATTTTGTATTCAAAAAATAAATTACTAAGGGGCCTCAGCGACTCTCTCTCTCTCTCTCTCTCTCTCTCTCTCTCTCTCTCTCTCTCTCTCTCTCGCTGCCTGCGTTTGGTGTCTTTTACATAAACCTTCACACATGGCAGTCCTCAGGCACTACTCTCAATTCTGTGCTCTAGGGCCACTTCTGGTGATGCTGGGCTATTCTGCAGTGACAAGGATCAGACCAGGCCGGACAGTAAACAAAGCAAGTGCCTTAATGCCTGTACTAGCTCCCCAGTACATGTATTTTACTTTTTATTAGAACTTTTACCTATATTTATGAATTGTTCTATTAATTCTCACACCTGAAGTACTACTTTGATTTTTCTGTATCTTGTATTTGGCATTCATTACCACAGATATATCTGGACACAATTACCTTTTATACAATAGTCTATGCTCTTTAAAGAACAGAAATACCTTTAAACCATTATATTCTTTGCTGTTCTTATGTCTAAAATACCTGAAATATTGAATGAATGTGAATTCAATTAAACAACCATATATATCTTGCTAGCTGTTTAATCTTTTTATAGACTTTTTAGGAAAAGCTATGTAGTGTCTAGGTTTAAAAAAAACTATAGACTCAGTGTTTAAATATTCTTTCATTTAGACTGGAAGAAGAACTCAATTTCTCTAAGTTTCACTTTCTTCTTTTTAAAAATGGTATTAATAAAGTTGTGAAGTTCAAATACTAAAATATTATTTAAAACTAAGGAATTTTATATTGGTATTATTATCAACTTGAACCAACATTAGATTTACAACGTTGACTTTTTGAAGAATATTATGAAGGGCTTAAGCATACTAATCATGATCAGCAATTCATAATTCTCTTTTTAATTTGGGTAAATGGAAGATTACTTAATCATTTCTGCTATAACACATTGAAAGAAGAAAAAATTTCCAATATGTAGGTATCAACATCTTATTACCCAATAATGTTTTAGATTTCAAAGTAGTTTCTTCTCACAGCAACCAGTTAAGATAAGATACTTAAGCTACAAATTCCGTTTCCATTATGAGACTATGTATAATTTAAAAAAATGTACCTTTCATAGTTGCAGTGTCAGGTTCACTTGTTGATCCCAGAAAGGCCACATGAGTAAAGGATTTATGGTCAGTAACTTTGAAAATTTCTTGAAACAAGCTCTATAATTTGCTTACAGGTGCAGTGTGCCACCAATTGCTGGCCTGGTTTGAATTCTGTTAGTGCAGCGTCTGTTGACACCAGGCCTTCCTCCTAGCTGCAATCACTATAGATCTTTTTGAATTTGCCATCTGATCATTACAATGAATTGGTTGTTCAAAGTAGTTAAAGTAATTATGATTGGAATTCTTCAATCATGGACTAATTGTCTCAAGGATAAATTTAAAAATATTTGAGTAAGGCGATCCCTTCTCTAAAAACCTGAGAGATGCATTGAACATAAAATAAGTCTGCATTAACTATATAACATAACATTTAATTTTAAAGACACATAGATGTATTTAAATAGTATATTTGTGTTAATTTAAAATTTTATTTACAATGTTTCTACACTACGTCATCTTCTTCCTATTAAATGGGACTATCATCTTAAATACTATAAAATTTCAATCTCAAACCATTATTATAAGAACATATTGCTTATACTTGTTGAAGTTATTTTGTCCCTTTGTTCATATTACAATGTTTATTTGAGAGGAAGTTCTCTGCTTTGTGTTTAGGTCAGAAAAGCAGTTATTGAAGCAAGAGATTTAATTTTGGGGAGTTCAGTCCAGTCACTTGCTTATTATACAGCCACAATATGCTCTCAAACATAGAACTAAATTCCCACAATGTGTCTAAATGTACTCGTATCAATCATAATGACACTAATTATTGCTAATGAGAATGTGATAGCAGCGTCAATATGTTGAACTTTAAATAAACTTGTCACGCTTCAAAATTATTTTCTCATAATGATCATGAGTACCAGATTTATTAATGAGTAGCTGCATGGGCAGAACTGTCTCATTAGAGGACCTCCAGTTTCATGTCAAGTAGCAGGGGTGCGAGGTTTTGAGCTCAAAGAAATCATTCCGAACTGCTTTTCTAACCATTAGCAACATAACTTTGAAACTTGGCTATATCTTCTGTAATATGGAAGTAATAAAATCCCTCCTGTAATTTTATTTTAAGGAATATAATTGAAGATATTTTCTCTAGCAGAGAGTGTTCAGCGGTGGGGGGGGAGGGTTTGAAGAAATAATAATTTTTCAGGTGCTGAATGAAGCCTAGAAAACAGCACAAGAGTGTACAAAATTATTACGAATTTCTGGGAAAGTACTAATTCTTTTGAAAGAATTAGTTAGAATTGGGAATTGTTGGTAAGAAGATTTAGAAGCTGGTTTACTGGCTTCATTCATAATATAGTTCAAGTTTGGAGAAACTTTTTTTTTCGTTTTTTGCTTTTTGCTTTCTGGGTCAGAGCCAGCAATGCTCAGGGGTTATTCCTTATTCCTTCCTGGTTCAGCACTCAGGAATTACTTCTGCCGGTGCTTGGGAGACCATATGGGATTCCGGCGATCAAACCCGGGTTGGCTGCGTGCAAGGTAAACAAACGCCCTACCCACTGTAGTACCACTCCAGTCCAAATTTGGATAACATTTTTAAAGACTCTTTAAAAGGGAAGGACACTTGCAACTGACCAAGTTTCATTAAATGGTATCCCAAACGGTACTCCATGAGCCCTGCCGGGAATGATCCCTGAGCACGGAACCAGGAGTAAGCCCTGAGCACTTCAAAGTGGGGCCCCGAATCAAACAACAAAATGTTGTTTAAAGCATATTTTAGCATATAAACTTGAAGTTACCTGGTTTGGATATTATAATTAACTGCTTATCAGAAATTTTAGTCATGCCCATTTTCTATTGATTCACTAATGATATTTATAAATCACTGAATGCTTGTTATGTGCTAAATTCATTGCATTAATTAGCTATGCGATCACTTCTGTAAATATTGTGATCATTATGTTTTTTATTAACATAGTCATCTAAAATTAATTGTAGGGGTAGGAAAGATAGTACAAAAGTGAGGATCCCAGCCATATATGTGGCTGACCCCAATTTAATCCTTGGCACTGCCTAATATTCCCTAAGCACCACAATGAGTGAGCCCTAAGCACAGAGTCAGGAAAAGCAGCATTGCCAGGTGTGTCCCCAAACCAAAGTTAAATTAAAAAGTAAAAATAACTTTAAGAGATTCTTATAAGTTTCATAATTAACACAAATATTAATTTAAGAAAACTATAATAATGTCCAAAATATAAATCTAAATATAGTAAAAAATAAAGAGGTTTCATTAGACACACCTAATTATGAAGTGGACCAGATATAAGTACTTTTTCCCAATTTTAGACTCTGTTTAGAGACTAGTTTGTAATAGATTAAAAACTGGTTCTAGAGAGACTGTTCAAGAAATGGTGAATTTAATTTGGTTAGAGTTTAGGGGGTGCATAAGAAATGGTGGAAGATGAAACTGTGAAAATAAGTGGAATTTAGAACTGGCATGGCCTTATGCTCAAGGAATATGAACTTTTCACACAATCAAAATCAAGGAACAGTACTTCTGTCATAATCCTTCATGCCTCTGTGCTCTTTCTATTTGTTCTTATAATCATGTACTTAATGACTTCTCTGATGGTTGTGTCTAATATGGATAAAAATAGGTTTTCGCTCAGTGTGAACAAGACAGTTATGTCATAATTCTCAACCTCATGCATAATTATCATATAATGACGCATAACTAACTGGTGCATAAATAATGATTCGGTGGACTTAAATGAGTTAATTATAGGGAAATAGGAGAGATTGGAAGGCCAGGCCTGTGATCTAGTTAGTGTACTTGAGGAGAGAAGAAAACTGTACACTCAGCCATAGCAACAAGTCAACTAAGGCAAGGAGAACATAGCACTGACTGACTGAACAAATCCAATGTCTTATAATATAACAATTATCCTCTTTTCATGTCTTAGTTGACATCAGTTATTAATCATGACCCTTAATTTTCCTCCTGAGAACTTAAAAAGTCTTTAATTCATTTAAAATATGGAGAACAGGCAGCCAGGAGTCCTATATTATTTGCAAGAAATTAAATGTTTATCTATTTGCTATTTAAATTAACACTTTTTTTACTCAGCAGGACCATTAATCTCTCACCCATTTTTGTACTCAAATTCACCCAGAAATGATGATATTTTAAGAACAAGTGTTAATATTTTTATAATAACTTAGCAGAGGAAAGAATGGGTAAAAAGACTTTTTTTGTTCAAAAGTAAATTTTGTATTTGATTTATAAAAATATATATAAATAACTTTCATAAATAATAACTGTTAAGGCCTAGAAAGATAGTTGGGAGCTGCCCTTCCATGTGACTGACTTGGGTTCAATCCCCAGCACCCCACATAGCCCCTTTTTACCCCTACAGGTATAATGCCTGAGCAATAGAGCCAGGAGTAATAACTATAATTAGTGTAATAACTGTGGTAACTCTAATTACCCAGTGATTACAGGAGTAATTGCTGGGTGTGACCAAATACAAAACAAAATATGATTAACTATTAAAAATAAAATAAATCATAACAAATTTTTAAAAATTAGAAACAAAATAATCCAGGTATTTAAACAGAATTCAGTCTTAGTGAAAAGTCTAGGAAGATTTGTCCCAATTTCTCCTGCTCATATATGCAGTATATTACATTGATAAATGAGAGAGAGAGAGAGAGAGAGAGAGAGAGAGAGAGAGAGAGACAGAGAAACCTTGATTAATTGTTGAAAACAAGAACACCCAACAAGAGATAACCTAGTAATCCAGAGAAATATGGTTTATTGTTGAAAACTACTAAGTACATCATTAAGAGATCTACATCAACAGAAAAGTAGATACATAGGATAACCCTTGTGGAATGATTGTAGGAGAAATTTAGTAAAAACCAAGAATTTAAAAATCCAGAAGGAATTAAGACCAGTGTTCAATTATTTGTTTAATCAGGAATCAGGTGAAATATGGAGACATATTTCTAAGAAATGAGAACAACTAAATTTATAAAGCTGGATCCCAAGGTCAAAAATAGACCTGCAGTTGTATTACTTTGATATTTCAAGTATAACAGTGTTGTATTAGGGAAGAAAAAGATTTAAAATTCAAAGTCAAATTCTGCCTCTGCCAATTATTTCTGTAATAGGAAAATTGCTGTTTCTCCCAACTTCGAAGTTATCAACTTTCAAATACTATTAGCTTATTTATTTAGTGGGAAAAATATGAATATAAAAGAGTACTTGAGGGCTAGAGAGATAGTACAGAAGATGGGAGGGTTGGGAGAAGCAGAAGTAGAATAAGAGAAAAAGAAGAAGAAATGTTTAAATTGCTGTTTACACAGTCTAGTACATTAGTAAAACTCTCTAAGTGCTCAAATTCACTCTTGAATTGTCCAAACTCCATCTATTACTCTTCTCAGGAATTTGCCTAGAATTTGATGTGGAATGGTGGGTGGCTCTTTGATCTTGGGAACATTGTCTGAAATGTAAACTGTGGATACCAGATTCAGAAACCAGTTTAGGGGTTAATTCTCAGATTCATGCTGGTTTCATTTGGGGTAACTTTTCAGCCCAGTAGCAACAATAAAAGCAACAAGTGTATAAAAGCAAATTTAATCTTTTATAACTTTTTCAGAAGAAAGGCAGTATGACAACTTGGGTTGTTTATTCTTTCATGATAAGAAAATGCCCCAAGTTAAAACAAAAGAAAAGATCATGACCATCATTTGTACATGAAGGAACTCAGCCTTCAGGCAACTTCCTGCATGAAGTTCCCCCCCCATCAATCATATGTACCAAGGTGAAACCCACTGAGGTGTGTGGAAAGTACAGTCAGAAAAAGGGCTCCTGTATATAACACCCCCTCCTGAAACACCCACCTCCTGAAACTTAGGAAGGTTCAAATTAATGATTTTTTTCTTTACCTTCAAGACAGTGCAAAATAGCAATGGATAGTCAGTAGAAAACAATACTTCAAATTTTGAATTTTGATCTTTTCTGGACTAGTAATTGGAGATCTGGTGAGAATTCTCTGGTGATATATTGGTAGCAGGTACAGCTTGCTCTCCGGCAGGCCATCGCAAAGGATACTCTACACCTTCCTTTAAGATTGCATTCATCTGGGGAACATAAAGTAACAAAATAGGAGACTAACACCCAAGAATGGCCGAGATTAGTACCAGGAATTTTGTTCCATGGCTTGGAGACCAGCCACACATGCTAGGGGAAAAGGCAGCTCAGATAGAAAAGGGAGCACAAAATAAAGGGTGTTGGGAGGATCCTCCTAGGATGGGAGAAGCATGATGAAAGTAGACTATAGACCAAACATGATTGCCACTCAATGCCTCTATTGCAAACCACAACACCCAAAAGGAGAGAGAGAACAAAGGGGAATGCCTTGCCACAAAGGCAGGGTGGGATGGGGGAATGGGGGTTGGGAGGGATACTGGGATCCGTGGTAGTGAGAAATGAACACTGGTGGAGAAATGGGTATTTGATCATTGTATAATTGAAACCCAAGCACAAAATTTGTAAGTCTACAACTGTATCTCATGGTGTCTCACTAATAAAAATTTAAAAAAAAATAAAAGGGATAAAAAAATTTTTATAAAAAAAAGATGTTATTCCATTTGAGCAACCATGTTTTACAATGCTGATCATAATAGGGTTTCATGTGCACAATCTAACACCCTCCATCAATGTATACTTCACTCTACCATTGCTTGAATGTGACTTTCAGCCCCTCCTCTCAGCTGCAATCCAGCCTTGCCCTTAGAAACCTTTTGTAAACCAGTTCCCAAAATTTATGTTGCCTTTGTCATCCCCTCATTATGTTTCTTTAGTAGTAGTAGTAGTGGTAGTATTTTTGTGGTCACACTCAGCAGTACTAAGGGCTTACTCCTGGCTCTGCACTCAGGGATCACTCCTGGTGAGTTCAGGAGCCATACAGAGAGCCAGGGATTAAAGTCAGGTCAGTGGGTGCAAGGTAAGTGCTTCCCCTACCTGCTGTATTATCACTCAAGCCTGTTTCCTGTATGTATTTACACAGCACACAATGAGAGAGATCAATCTGTATTTTACCTCTTCACTCTGCAGTGTCTCTGATCAATTTTTCTCAAGTCTCAGCAAAAGAGAGGATTTGACAACCCTGTTTCTATCTCATCCTCACTCAGCAACTCATCTTATTTTCAAACTTCAACCAATATTTTGGTTAGGATGCTTTGTGAAGGGTGGGGAAACCATACAACCATTCTGCTTTTTCATTTTTTATCATAGTATTCAATGCATATAATTTACAGTCAAACATTTACTGAAAATTATTCTTTTGGTTAAAAATTTTAGGCCAGGTATATGCTAATCTATGTTAGAACACATTTAAGATAGGCTAGGCTAATAAGAAGCTTTGCAGATTGGCTGTACTAAATGCATTTTCAACTTAAGATACTTTGAACTTAAATTGGGCTTATCAGGCTGTAACTCCATCATAAGTGGGAGAAATTTATGCTTTCTTGCAACTATTCCCAGAAGATTTAGTCTTGGAGACTTTTGTTTAGGAGAGATATAAATTAGAGAAAGCCTAGGTTCTCAGCACTGAAAAAGTAGATGCAGTATAAGAAATTGGCTTCTGTGTCATATCATATAAATTTATTTTTCTTATTTGCCCTTGAGAACTTCCAATAAAACACTTCTGAGGTGCCATAGAGAAGAATATTTTTTAAATTCCTCAATCTCCTGAGCTAAGAAACAGTGTAAAACTATTTGAAAATCTTTGAAGATGATTTTATATGCATGACTCACTCTCGATTGATAGTTAGATAGAAAAATTACATACACATATAGAAAAAATAGCAGATACATTCATGTAACATATAGAAAATTAAATATATATTATTAAATAATAAAAGTATGTATTATATAATGTAGTTTTCCAATGTTCATATAATTTAGAAAGTCTTTTTTATTTAATTTTTATTAGTGAAACACCATGGAGTACAATTGTAGACTTACAAACTTTCGTTCTTGGTTTCAGTTATACAATGATCGAGTACCCATCCCTCCACCAGTGCCCATTCTCCACCACCAATGATCCCAGTAGCCCTCCCGCCTCCGCCACCTAAACCCCCCCCCCCCGCCCCGCCTCTGTGGCAAGACAAGGCACTCCCTTTTGCTCTCTATTTCCTTTAGGGTGGTGTGCTTTGAAATAGAGGCCATCGTGTTCGATCTATAGTCTACTTTCAGCACACATCTCCCACCCCAAGCACCCTTTACTTGGTGTTCCCATCCCTATCTAAGTTGCCTTTTTCCCTAGCATGTGCTGCCAGCTTCCAAGTCATGGAGCAAACCTCCTGGTACTTATCTCAACTATTCTTGGGTATTAGTCTCCCATTCTGTTACTTTATATCCACAGATGAGTGCAATCTTAGAAAGCCTTTTTTATATTAATTTTAAAAGCCACAAAATAATATGATTTCACCAGAGAGTACTTTCTTAATGCTAATAACTTTATGTGCCAACAGAATAACTCTCCATTTTCTAAAATATATAATATTAAAAAGCCTAGAGATAAGCAAATTTCATCTTTTAGATGATCAGCAAATCGGAAAACAATGCTTTCTTTTTCATTGGAGTAATCACTCACATAAACCCTAAAGTGATAGTTTCTCTCCAGGTAAAAACTCGAACATTGATAATTATAAGTATTTCACTGGATTATCCCTAAATCATTATATAATGAATATGAAGCTCCTTTTTAAGTGTGTAATGTATATTTTTCTGGGAATAACATTCCATGGCTAATATCAGATCCTTAGACATGTGGTCTTGAGGAAAAATAAAAAAAGCAGCCACGATTTTTGAGTATGTGTCACCTGAGTTGTACCCTAAACCAAAAAATGCATTTATATAAAAAATGAGAATAAATGGCATCACAGTGCAGTATGATATAACTATACAGATCCTTAATTTCCAACGTGTAGTATCGCTAACATTGGTGACAGAAATATTTGTATTTAGTTTTGAAGACATGCTTCCTGGGACTCCTACCTTAGACAAAGATTTCTAAAAAGCTATTTCACATACATATCTTTTGTGAGAATCAAGAAAGTCAATGGTTTAAGGCACTATCTTATATTGTTCAAAATCATATGGCCATCACAGTTATCAATACCCAACATTGCAGGTTTTATTTTTAAACATTGGGCTGGAGCAATAGCACAGCAGTAGGGCGTTTGCCTTGCACGCAGCCAACATGGCCGACCCGAGTTCGATTCCTCCGCCCCTCTCGGAGAGCCCGGCAAGCTACCAAGAGTATCTCGCCCGCACGGCAGAGCCTGGCAAGCTCCCCGTGACCTATTAGATATGCCAAACACAGTAACAACAAAGTCTCCAATAGAGACGTTACTGGGCCTGCTCGAGCAAATCGATGAACAACTGGAGGGCCTTTTTAAACATTAGCCATGTACCTTCCTTTAAGTCTTGTGATTTCAAAATCATTTTCACTTTTATAAACATTAAGTTTTATGTCAGGTTTTCTCTAACTATAAATAAAAGATTTAACACAGACAACACTAATATACACACATTCCTAGAAAATGTCAGGATATTTCCTCTGTCGCTATTGTGTAAAAGCATGCAATGAAATAGTAACAAATCTTGATCTTTCTGTTTAGTTTTCTTTTCCTGACATTTCTTGACTGGAAAAAGAATAGCTAATCTAATAACTCCATCATATTCTTAAGCGGATGGGAGTCCCACGTGCTACAACAGTCATAATGTGCACTAAAACTTTTTGCTGCTGTAGCACAGTAGCGCCGAGCCCGTGAAGTAGAGCAACGCGCAGGCAAACTCGCCGTAGGGGACTGTGATGATGTCCAGCCGCCGGTGCCTCCGCCCTGGCCCTGGCAGCCGGCACACGCCCAGGTACTTCTGCTGCTGGCCGTTCTCCTCCTGGCTCACCAGGTCATCGGTCAGGAACCCTTGCTGCCGAAGGTTCTCAAGGAGACGACTGAGGATGCCTTGATGAGAGGGACCATCAGGGTGAGTGACCAGCACATCCACGTCCCCACAGCTTGCCTTCCCCCGTCTGTATGAGCCACACGCCACACACAGCAGCCCGGGGCTCAAGGCCTGAGCGGATTCCCGGACCGTCTGTTCAATTTCTGCAGCCTCCTCCCTGGGCATGCGCTCTAGGAAGTCGTCATAGTGCTTCAGGCCAATGGCTTGCTGGGTGGTCAGCGGCACCTGGTCGCGGATGTCATCTAAGCTCCGGAAGCCCTGCTGATACCACATCTGGGCAGTCTTGGTGCCAGCCCCCCAGATGTTGGAGAAGAGTTCCAAGACCGGAACTCCCTTCCGAAATCCGACACGCCATTTCGTCAGTAAAGAAACAAACAGCACCCGGCCCAGACAAGGTCAGACCTGAACACCTGAAGAACCTGCCGTCAGTACTCATCAATACACTGGCTCGGCTCTTCACTCGCTACCTGTCTGAATGCAAGGTTCCATCTCAATGGAAAACCAGCAGGACCGTACTACTGTTCAAGAAGGGAGACATCCATGACATTGGCAACTATCGCCCGATCTGCCTATTGTCTGTCATCTACAAGTTGTTCACTCGAGTCATCCTGAATAGGATTGGCAGAACACTAGATGAAGGACAACCATGTGAGCAAGCAGGGTTCCGCAAAGGATTCAGCACCATTGACCATATCCACACGATAACCAAACTCATTGAGGTTTCTCGGGAGTTCAAGATGCCGCTCTGCTTAACGTTCATTGATTTAAAGAAGGCCTTTGATTCTGTTGAGACGGAAGCGGTCATTGAAGCCCTAGCCAATCAGGGCATTCAAGCCCAATACATCAGGATCCTCCATGAGCTGTATTGCGGATTCACTACCAGGATCTCACCATTCTACAAAGAGGTGATCGTTGATGTCAAGAGAGGGGTGCGGCAGGGTGATACCATTTCACCAAAACTCTTCAGTGCCACCCTCGAGAACATCATGCGACGACTGGAATGGGAAGGAATGGGAGTGAAGATAGATGGTCGGCAACTACACCACCTCCGCTTTGCTGATGACATTGTTTTAATAACACCAAACATCAGCCAAGCGGCACAAATGCTGGCCGACTTTGACCGTGAGTGTGGAAAGGTAGGACTACAGCTGAATCTTACGAAGACAATGTTTATGAGAAACAGCCTTGTTCCTGACGCCCCATTCGCTCTCAATGGAACGACCATCTCCGAATGCAACAGCTATGTGTACCTAGGTCGAGAGGTCAACATGACAAATGACCTGGCACCCGAGCTGCGCAGGAGGAAGAGAGCGGCTTGGAACGCCTTCAAGAACGTCGAAGAAATAGCTAAGAGGACGAAGAACCTCCGGCTCCGGGCACATCTCTTTGATTCCACTGTTCTTCCTGCATTAACATATGCCTCAGAGACCTGGGCCCTACGCAAACAAGATGAGAACGCCATTCAGGTCTCCCAAAGAAGAATAGAAAGAGCTATGCTTGGAATATCACGTTTCACTCAAATGAGAGAACGAATCCGGAGTTCTGACATCCGTCGACGATCAAGGATCAGGGACGCTGTCTCATTTGCCAAGGTGTCGAAAATCAGATGGGCTGGTCACATAATGAGATTTAAAGACGACCGTTGGACTAGAGCTGTTACTGATTGGATTCCACGGGATGTCAAGAGACCGCGTGGCCGCCCACCTACCAGATGGTCAGACTTCTTTGTCAAGGTCATGAACGATCGGTTTGAGGCCCTCCATGTTCCCGGAGCGAAGAGATGCCATTGGGCTACACTAGCACGCGACAGGGACAAATGGAGACGTTACTGGCGCCCGCTCGAGCAAATCGACGACTAACGGGAAGTTAAGTGATTAAGTGATTAAGCACAGTAGCACTGTCCTCCCGTTGCTCATTGATTTGCTCGAGCAGGCACCAGTAACACCTCACAACAAAATGTGAGACTTCTTGTTACTGTTTTCGGCATATAGAATACGCCATGGGTTGCTCGCCAGGCTCTCCGAGAGGGGCAGAGGAATTGAACCTGGGTTAGCTGCGTGCAAAGCAAACGCCCTACCCACTGTGCTATCGCTTCAGTCATTTTGCTCCTAACACCCCTCAAATTTGTCTATACTGAGTCTTTTCATACTTAGTTTCCAGTCATGTTAAATATCATCTATAAGTCCAGGCAAGTTTATGTCACAGCTCTTCCAGAGATGCTCTTTGCTGTTAATTAAATCAACAGCTGCAGGAATGCCAAGAATTAGATTTAGGGAGAGAGGCACTCATTGTTCAGATGGGTTCTGATGTTGTCAGTGTAGCTTGTATTCAAACTCTTGTTTTGCCCCATCTTACATAACATTCTTATCAGCCCACATTACAAAACAGAGCAAGAAAAAAGAATTCATACAAGACTTTCAGCAAAAGAACATAAGTTTCTAGATGTTTATACTCTTCAAAATTTAAAGAGATTAAGAGAAGGCAAAAGTAGAGCCTGATAAGCTCACAGTAATTAAAAACCTAGATATTAGTTCTGGAAATAAAACACAAGAATATTTTCTAAATATTGACAAAAAAGGGTTTTTTATTTGTTTGGGGTATTTTTTTTTTGGTTCTTTTTTGGGGGGTGGGCGGAACAACTGACTATTGCTCAGTATTTACTCCTAGCTCTGCTATCTGGAAACACTTTGGGCAACCCAGGGATCAATAAGGGGTGTCAGGGATCAAACCCAGGTTACCTGCATATAATACCTAACCCACTCTATTGTCTATCTGACTGTGGAAAAATAAGTTTAGTGTGACCAGTGCCAAAAATCTATCTACATCATTAACTTAAGGTCAGCGCATACAATGCATATTCAGCAAACTGATGAGACAACACTCTACCAATTTTGTTCATTAAATGGTGTAAAAAAAAGTTACTAAAATCTTTTCTGGTCTTATGTTTAACTGGCTATGCAAAACTACTCATTATTAACAACAGAATATAGATTAGTTCTAATCATCATGACAAAGATATGAACCAAAAGTCATAGATTTGGTTCTAAAGAAAAAAACATTTAACCTAGACTTCCCTACTTGAGAGAGGATAAAAAGAGGAGATCTGGTTTTTAAAAAATTTAATTAACTAATGAAAGATAAAGACTTATAAACCAGGGGAAAGTCCTATCTCTTAAGTGGAATATAGCTATAAAAACCATCTATTTTGAAGAATTAATGATTCACTCCATAAGAGTTTATTAACTAACTGATGCATGTAAATGTTTTAAAGCCCAATCACCGTCAACTATATTATGTGGTATTTAACATGAAACATAAAATGATATGACTAACAAGAGTGCCACAAACTGGTGTATTGAAACAGTTCAGTTGATTTTGACAAATGAAATATTCCTATTAACATAGTTCATTATTATTTTCTCAGACTTTTTTTTCTGTCCAGAATATGTTCACTTTGTTTACCACAACATTCACTAAACCTTTTTTTTAAAGGTTATCTAAATTTATTTATTTATTTACTCTTTGTTTTGTTTTAAAGTTACTCAGAGTTGTTTTATTTTATTTTATTTTAATTTTTTAATTGTGAGACATCATGAGGTACAGTTGCAGACTCACACATTTTTGTGCTTGGGTTTCAGTTATACAATGATCAAATACCCATCCCTCCACCGGTGCCCATTTCCCACCACCAAGGATCCCAGTATGCTTTTTGGGTCACACCTGACAATGACCAGGGGTTACTCCTGCCTCTGTACTCAGGAATTACTCCTGGCAGTGCTCAGGGGACCATATGTGATGCTGGGAATTGAACCCGGATTGGCCGCATACAAGAAAAACGCCCTACTCACTGTGCTATCTCTAAAGTCCCAACAAAACCTTTTTGAGAAAAAAAGCTTTAAATTTATAAGGGAAGAAGATAATATTAAAATAGGGTTGAATTTAAGTGAACTGGGTATTACAGGAATTAATGCATTTTAAACAATAGTGTCTGATATCAGTTAATGACTATGGCAAAAGAAATAAAGATCTAGGTAGTGAAATAGTCTCCTTCTCTGAGTGCTGGCAGAGATTGGGGGAGGGGTAAACTTCTAAGGAAAACATCATAGCAACAACCAAAAACTCAGTATTACATAGTGATCGTACGTGGGATATTACATTTAGCTTTGGATGACAATAAAAAGTAGAATCAACTGCATCCGATTTATTTATTTTTTTATTTTTTATTTTTTTCTTTTTTTATTAGTGAAACACCATGAGGTACAGTTATAGGCTTACAAATTTTGTGCTTGGGTTTCAGTTATACAATGATCAAGTGCCCATCCCTCCACCAGTGCCCGTCATCCACCACCACGGGTCCCAGCATCCCCCCCACCCCCCATCCCCCCCCGTCCCATCCTGCCTCTGTGGCAGGGTATTCCCCCTTGTTCTCTATCTCTTCTTTTGGGTACTGTGTTTTGCAAGAGAGGCATTGAGTGGCAATCATGTTTGGTCTATAGACTACTTTTAGCATGCTTCTCCCACCCTGGGAGGGTCCTCACAACACCCTTCATTTGGTGCTCTCTTCTCTATCTGAGCTTCCTTTTCACCTAGAACGTGTGGCTGGCCTTCCATTCATGGAGCAAAATTTCTGGTACTAATCTCAGCCATTCCTGGGTGTTACTCTCCCTTTTTGTTGCTTTATGTTCCCCAGATGAATGCAATCTTTCTGTGTCTATCCCGCTCTTTCTGACTCATTTCGCTTAACATGATACTTTCCATGTAGTACCACTTGTATGTAAATGTCATGACTTCGTCTTTTCTAACAGCTACATAGTACTCCATTGTGTAGATGTACCAAGTTTCTTTAACCAGTCATCTGTTCTCGGGCACTCAGGTTTTTTCCAGATTCTGGCTATTGTAAAGAGTGCTGCAATGAACAAACAATTGCAGATGTCACTTCGACTATACCTTCTTGCCTCTCTGGGATATATTCCCAGGAGTGCTATAGCTGGGTCAAATGGCAGATCAAATCCTAATTTTTTGAGAGTCGTCCATACTGTTTTCCAAAAGGGTTGGACCAGCCGGCATTCCCACCAGCAGTGAAGGAGGGTCCCTTTCTCGCCACATCCGCACCAGCATTGGTTGCTTTTGTTCTTGTGGATGTGGGCCAGTCTCTGTGGTGTGAAATGATATCTCATTGTGGTTTTAATCTGCATCTCTCTGATGATTAGTGATGTAGAGCATTTTCTCATTAGTCTTTTTGCCATTCGAATTTCTTCTTTTCGAAAGTTTCTGTTCATTTCCTCACCCAATTTTTTGATGGGGTTGGGTGATTTCTTCTTGTGGAGTTTAACCAGTACCTTGTATATCCTTGATATCAACCCCTTGTCGGATGTGTATTTGGTGAATATCCTTTACCATTCTGTAGGCTGTCTTTGTATTTTGGTCACTGTTTCTTTTGAGGTGCAGAAGCTTCTTAGTTTAAGATAGTCCCATTTATCTATCTCTGTTTTCACTTGCTCGGCCAGTGGCGTGACATCTTTGAAGATACCATTAGCTTCAATATCATGGAGAGTTTTGCCGACTTTGTCTTCAATAAACATTATGGATTCTGGTCTGATGTTGAGGTCATAAATCCATTTTGATCTTACTTTTGTGCATGGTGTTAGGCAGAGATCTGAGCCCACTTTTTTGCATGTAGCTGTCCAATTTTGCCAGCACAGTTTATTAAAGAGGCTTTCCCTGCTCCATTTCACTTTTCTTGCCCCCTTATCAAAGATTAGATGATTATATGTTTGGCAGGAAATGTCAGTATATTCAACTCTGTTCCATTGGTCTGCAGCTCTGCTTTTGTTCCAGTACCATGCTGTTTTAATTATTACTGCCTTGTAGTAGAGTTTGAAGTTAGGGAGGTTGATTCCTCCCATTTTCTTTTTCCCAAGAATTGCTTTAGCTATTTGTGGGGGCTTATTGTTCCATATAAATTTCAGGAGTGTTTGCTCCATTTCTTTGAAGAATGTCATGGGTATCCTTATAGGGATTGCATTGAATTTGTACAGTGCTTTGGGAAGTATTGCCATTTTGATGATGTTGATTCTCCCCATCCATGAACAGGGAATATTTTTCCATTTCCTCGTGCATCCGATTTATTAAACCAATTATTTTATTGGCTTAACTGAAGAGTAGAAAGTAGATGATTTGAAGTTATTGATGGTCATGGCAACCTCAATATCTGTTCAGATCAGTTAAAAAGGGAAGTCGACTGTGTGATAAGGAAGTCTATTATTTAATTCTATTATCTATAATTGTACTTTTTAGTCACACACCCCAAACAGCAACTTCTAAAATCAAATTAAAATTTTCCAGAGAAATTTTATGAATCTATTCAACATCCCATTGACCTTCCAACTCTTTCTCTTCTGTGGATTCCTGGTTCCTCTGTTGTCACTCTGAGATTTACCAGAGCTACCACTTGTATCTTTACATCAGAGCTTCTCAAACATTTTTCACCTGCAACTCCTTTGTGCCTGAGAAATATATTATGTTAAATAATGCCAAGATAGGACCGAGAAGATCAGCTGAAGAAATTCACATCGGAACCCATGGCCTAGAATGGAACGAACAGGGTGAGAGACTGTCTGAGTTCATCATGTCGACCAAGACCATTCATGGTAACTCACAGTTCCAGAAGGCAGAATCTAAACGATGGACATGGGAGTCTCCCGGTGGACGATTCCACAACGAAATAGACCACATCATATTCAATCGACGGTTTTGCCTGACTGATGTCGCTGTTGTCCCAAAATTTCGAACGGGATCGGACCACCGTCTCCTTTGTGCAAAATTCTACTTCACAGAGCGGGGAAAAAGGGCTGCAAAGTTCAAAAAGAGAACTCCCAGAACGACCACCAACTGGGAACTCTTTGGTACTATTGCGGCAACATGGGAAGATGCCATTGTTGACAACATTGACGAGGAATACGATCGACTGGTTCAGCACCTCCATGAATGTGCGAGGAACGCCAAGAGAGAGATAGCCACAAAAAGTCGCCTATCTTCGAAAACTCTTGAGCTAATTCGCCAGCGTGGTTTGGCGCATGCCTCAGGCAACCGCAAGCTAACGTCCGAGCTTGCAAAGCAGTGCAGAGATGCGATCAAGGAAGACCTCAAAGAGAGAAGAGCAGAAGTACTGGTAGATGCGGCAGAAGCCGGGAAAAGTATTCGTAACGCCCGCCTGTCCTTCGCCAACTATAAGACCAAGATGACTGCCCTCCGACGTCCTGATGGATCCATCACATCCTCCAGAATGGCAATGGAGAAGATTATCCATGACTTCTACTCAAATCTCTTTGATAGCCATGTCCACTTGCCGACATACCAAATTCCACAGGATGGGTATGTCGTTCCCAACGTTCTCCCTTCCGAAATCCGACACGCCATTTCGTCAGTAAAGAAACAAACAGCACCCGGCCCAGACAAGGTCAGACCTGAACACCTGAAGAACCTGCCGTCAGTACTCATCAATACACTGGCTCGGCTCTTCACTCGCTACCTGTCTGAATGCAAGGTTCCATCTCAATGGAAAACCAGCAGGACCGTACTACTGTTCAAGAAGGGAGACATCCATGACATTGGCAACTATCGCCCGATCTGCCTATTGTCTGTCATCTACAAGTTGTTCACTCGAGTCATCCTGAATAGGATTGGCAGAACACTAGATGAAGGACAACCATGTGAGCAAGCAGGGTTCCGCAAAGGATTCAGCACCATCGACCATATCCACACGATAACCAAACTCATTGAGGTTTCTCGGGAGTTCAAGATGCCGCTCTGCTTAACGTTCATTGATTTAAAGAAGGCCTTTGATTCTGTTGAGACGGAAGCGGTCATTGAAGCCCTAGCCAATCAGGGCATTCAAGCCCAATACATCAGGATCCTCCATGAGCTGTATTGCGGATTCACTACCAGGATCTCACCATTCTACAAAGAGGTGATCGTTGATGTCAAGAGAGGGGTGCGGCAGGGTGATACCATTTCACCAAAACTCTTCAGTGCCACCCTCGAGAACATCATGCGACGACTGGAATGGGAAGGAATGGGAGTGAAGATAGATGGTCGGCAACTACACCACCTCCGCTTTGCTGATGACATTGTTTTAATAACACCAAATATCAGCCAAGCGGCACAAATGCTGGCCGATTTTGACCGTGAGTGTGGAAAGGTAGGACTACAGCTGAATCTTACGAAGACAATGTTTATGAGAAACAGCCTTGTTCCTGACGCCCCATTCGCTCTCAATGGAACGACCATCTCCGAATGCAACAGCTATGTGTACCTAGGTCGAGAGGTCAACATGACAAATGACCTGGCACCCGAGCTGCGCAGGAGGAAGAGAGCGGCTTGGAACGCCTTCAAGAACGTCGAAGAAATAGCTAAGAGGACGAAGAACCTCCGGCTCCGGGCACATCTCTTTGATTCCACTGTTCTTCCTGCATTAACATATGCCTCAGAGACCTGGGCCCTACGCAAACAAGATGAGAACGCCATTCAGGTCTCCCAAAGAAGAATAGAAAGAGCTATGCTTGGAATATCACGTTTCACTCAAATGAGAGAACGAATCCGGAGTTCTGACATCCGTCGACGATCAAGGATCAGGGACGCTGTCTCATATGCCAAGGTATCGAAAATCAGATGGGCTGGTCACGTAATGAGATTTAAAGACGACCGTTGGACTAGAGCTGTTACTGATTGGATTCCACGGGATGTCAAGAGACCGCGTGGCCGCCCACCTACCAGATGGTCAGACTTCTTTGTCAAGGTCATGAACGATCGGTTTGAGGCCCTCCATGTTCCCGGAGCAAAGAGATGCCATTGGGCTACACTAGCACGCGACAGGGACAAATGGAGACGTTACTGGCGCCCGCTCGAGCAAATCGACGACTAACGGGAAGTTAAGTTAAGTGATTAAGTGAAGTGAAATATTGCCCCAAATACCTCAGAGTCACTATGTGTTTGATTTTTTCATTATGGATTCATAAATATTTTACTGATGCCTAATTTTTCATAACCCCCACATTCAATTATACACAGATAAAGCAGTTAAGCTCCAGATTTTGACCTCATTATGTATTCTTCTCTCATTAGTTCAAATTGTGACTTTTGAGTGACCTCTGCTATGTCTCTCACTCAGTTTTTCTTTTATTCTCAGGTGTTCAACTCTCAGGGGTGACTGAACAATGGTTTCTGTGTGATCACACCTCCTTTGTCCCTATTCCTTGGACTAGAGCAAAACTGTTTACATGACTGATCTATTATCTGTGAAACAGCATTTATTTTCAATATTGTCTTATGTGGAGGGCAATTATTTACTGGCCTAATATAATATAGGCTTCATATAAAGATCTAAACTCAATCTGTTGAAGGCTACCCATAAATTTCAAAGACAAATTAAGGCTCAATAAAATTCTAAGGCTATCCTCATATTTAGTAAAAAGCATAATGCTTTGATGTCAGTTTATTATATATAGGATGTATAAACTCCCTTTGTCTAAAAGTGAGGATAAACCCATTGTATACTTTTAGCGTTTTTTCACCTTAGCATCCCCTTTTCATAGGAAATAATCTCTTTCCCCTTAATTAGGCTGATTTCTAGATAAATAAAATATCTCAAGATAATTTTCTGAATATGTCCTTTATTTATCTGAAATTCTCGATTATAGAGTCCTGCTTGATATTCTGTTCTCTCTAACCCTGCTTTCTGTACTTTTCTTTTTATAACAGAATATGTATGATTATAATACATTCATTTTTATAATTTATTTAAACTGTGCTATAATGTTATGTTTAACAGCATTATGAGTTCTTCGAAGGCAAGTACTGTATGTTCTCCTCTGTACACAATGCACAGATTAATTTCTGGCAGTATAGATATTCAAATGTCAGGCAATCCATTTAATCTAAATGACCTTTAAAATTTCTTTCCACTATAACTTATACACAAAACATTGTTTCATCACGAGTCTTTGGAATGTTGTTTTTAATAAAGTATCAATGGCTCTCCACTCTTTATAGTTCTAGAAATCTTTAACACTAATCATCAAAAAGGTTATTTCATTTGTTGCATTTAAACAATATTTGCTTCAACCCTCATCTCCAAACTTGGATTTCATATCCTCAAGGTGCTCTTTTTCATTCAGTTTTCAGTTATGCTCAGTCTTTGGGTTCCTGTTCATTCTGCCAATCATTTCATAGCAAAGGTTTGGCAGACAAAGCAATTTCTATGCACAACCAGGTGTTCGCCTTGGCACCCACAACACTGGAAGGAGTTGACTCAGATGTTTCCCACACCTGTAAATTGGCTGCACAGTCTTTGCCAGCTCCCATGAACTTAATTATCATGCTCTATTTCAAAATTTCAATAATAGTTAACAGAACTTGCATCAAAATGTAGATGCCTTTGCTTTATCCCACCCCCTGTCACATGTCCCATCACAGAGTACTACTGTAAGCAGATCAGTATTTCTTTATCATCATTTTATTTTGATTTGTGGCTGCAAAAATGGAATGCAACTCAGTGTGTCTGAAAAACCAATTAATCCAATAATGAAACATTCTCTGTTTCTTTCCAGTAGATTAAGATGCCCAACCTATAACCTCTAAGTTGTTGGTTCATGAAAAACTTTGACATTTGACACTATTTTTAAAGCATGTTACACCTTAGACATCAAAAGCTAGAATTTTATAATAGAATCACTGCATTGTCACTGTCGTTCATCGATTTGCTTGAGCGGGACCAGTAACATCTCCATTGTGAGACTTATTGTTACTGTGTTTGGCATATCGAATACGTCATGGGGAGCTTGCCAGGCTTTGCCTTGCCAGTGAGATACTCTTCAGTAGCTTGCTGGGCTCTCCGAGAGGGGCAGAGGAATAGAACCAGGGTCGCCAAGTTGGCCATGTGCAAGGCAAAAGCCCTACTCCCTGTGCTACTGCTCCAGCCCTATAATAGAATACAATTTTTAATATAACTATATTCCAAATGCTTTCTCCTAAATCTCAAAGATTTACTTTGTTTCTTCAAGAAGAATGCTTTTCTCTTCTTTGGATAGTTATTCATTTGTTTAATACCTATAGTGATTTCATTTGTATCATCTGTTTTACCAACCATTTGGAAAAAATCCTTATTTATTTTAGACTTTAAACACTAGTAAACTAGCATTAGAATAGACACCTAGATCAATAAAATAGAACTGAGAGTCCAGAAATAAACACATTATTTAGGTTTAAATTATTTTTTGACAAAAGCATAAGACAACTTATAGAAAAAAGGTTTTCAAGAAATGATACTACCAAACCAGATACTCACAAGAAAATGAACTAAATTGGATATGTTCCTGTAATATATTCAAAAAATTCAAAAACAAATATTTAAATATTGTTTAACTTTTAACCTGAAGAAAAGTGTTTTGGACAATAATGGACATTATAATCTTAAATGTTGCACATGACACATAAATAATAAGGAAAAAATGTCATCAATAAATTAAAAATTTAAATATTGTTTAAAATTTGTTTCAAAAGTTACTATCAAGATAATAAATGAACTCCCCAAAATTATAAAAATAGTTGTGAACTGTATAGATGACAAAAGTATTTGTTTAAAATTCTAAATCAAGAATATGTAAGTATCTCAAACCTAAAATTGATAGCAATTAAATAAAAATGGAAAAGTACTTCAAATTACATTTTCCCAAAGAATACATAAAGCCAGAAAGAGTGAAGAGATACTCAACATCATTAGTCATGAGGAATACGAAAGTAAAAAGAATTATCAGATTCATATACATAAGATTTGGAAATATTTTGAGGAAATTGGAACCTTTAAGAACTGTGTATTTCTTAAATACTGTATTCCTCAGTTTAGTGAGTATACTGAGTACTGTGTATACTGTATATTACTATACCCAGTATACTGAGCATTTCTCAAACACTGTGAGGGAATTGGAACCTTCACATTCCCATCACGTTACTGATTGGAATATGAAATGGTACAGCCACCTTAGAGAATAGTTTAACCATCCCTTGTAACTTAAATACAGTTGACATTTGTCCCACCATGCCATTCCTAGGTATTGATCTAAGACCTAAAAATGTTTCACAAAAAGAAACTTGTTGAACATAGAAATGTTCATATTAACAATATTTAATTGATAATAATATCCAAGTTTAAAAAAAAACCTATTGACCTTCAATTGTGAATCTATAAATAAAATGTAAGTACCCATTCAATAGAATACTATCTATGGGAACAAAACATTGATATATGTTATAAGGGTAAACCTTGAAAACATTACACTAAGAGCCAGGGGAAATAGCTTAATGGCGAAAGTGCTACATTCCTGGTACTGCTCACACACATTCAGTACTAGTGACCAGATAATTACAAAGTGAGACAGTTCCTGTTTGTTCTCCCACAGATGCTCTGCTCATAGAGGCCCGTTAACGCTGTTAAGATTAAGTGCAATATTCCTGTATTTTTAATTAAACCAGTGAAGCTGTTTTGCCCAAGCATAGACTATTGTTCTTTTCTTTTCTTTTTTTCTTTTTAAAATTTTGCCGTTTGGGTCACACCGCTGACTCTCAGGAGTTACTCCTGGCTCTGTACTCAGGAATTACTTCTGGTGGTGCTTGGGGACCAGATGGGATGCCGGTATCAAACCGGATTGGCCGCACCCAAGGTGTCCTACCTGCTGTACCATAGCTCTACCCCCATCCACTATTGTTATTTTCCAGGCTTCTGTGAACCTTTCTGAGGCCTGGGACTTCGCTGAATCTGTTCTGAGGTAAGACCTTGGGAAGCCATAGGCTGCCTCAGTTTCAGAAAGAGCCCTGGAAACTGCAGGAATGTTTAGAATTTAAAATGAAGGCAGCTGAAATGGAACCACTCTTGCCAACTTTTAAGGGAAAAACTGAGACTTCCTCTTTTCTAACCCCTGGTCCTTAGTTACACAAGAAAGGTGTGAGCATTGTTGCCGCAAGTGCAATTCTCCATATGTGGGTACCACAGCAACCTGTCAGAAGCATCACACTATAGAGTGTTAGAGTGTGCATGAGCACCACAAAAGTAAAGGATATGAGCCTTGGTAAGCACATGTGCAAGCATCACAAATGAGAATGTGCCACTTTGGTGAGCACTGCTGTTAAGTGATTGAGCATCACGGTTAAATATGTGTGTGCAACACCCATAATCACAACAATCTGTGCCACGGAAGAAAAAAGGAAAATGAGGGAAAGGGGGATATTATGTTTAATGAAAGAAACCACAAACAATCATCAACATATAGTCTGTTTCACTTAAACAAAACTACTGAATAGATAAATCCATAGAGACAAAGTACATTAATGACAGGAGCGTACAAAAAATAAAATGAGAGTAACTACTAATGGGTATCATATTTATTTGGGAAGATGAAATTATTCTGAAATCAGCATTATTAATTGCATAGTATTGTTAATTGCATAGTTAAAAATAATCATGGGATCATATGCTGAAAAGGGGTAAATTGCAGCATATGCAAATTATATCACTATCACTATCATCCTGTTGTTCATTGATTCGCTCAAGCAGGCTCAGTAATGTCTCCATTCGTCCCTGTCACATGCTAGTGTAGACTGATGACATATTGGGGGCTCCTTTAGGATCCTTTAGGATCAGGGGAATGAGGACCATTCATTGTTACTGTTTTTGACATATTAAGTATGCCACGGTTAGCTTGTCAGGCTCTGCTGTGTGGGCGGGATACTCTTGGTAGCTTGCCGGGCTCTTCAAGAGGGATGGAAGCTTTTGGGTAGCCTCTAATAACCATTACAGGTGTTGCTAGTCAGGCATATAGGCGGGTATGATACTCTCAGTAGCCTGCCGGAATCTCTTGAGTGAGAACTAGAGAATAAGAGGTCGCACGGCCGCTTGTTTTTAGAGTCTCTGGATCCTGGCCGTTGATGGGGTTACATGGCGGTTGGTGGGTGTAACTGTCTAGCTACTGGGAGGTGGGGGAGCTGGGTGGTGGAGGCCCAGTCCCGAACCGAGCAGGCTTGAAGATCCGCACACCTGGGTTCCTCTGCCGGTTCCTCATCCAAGCGTGTGGAGAGTGGTCTCAGCATGGCTTTGGCTGGGTCCCGGAGGTCGTCAGCTGTCGGGGCTCTGCTCGGGGTGGAGAGGAAAACTCAATCCGGCCTCCTCCAAGCGGCCCCGGTGAGGACAGCCAGGAGCAGGGGCAGGAGACTCTGCCTTGTTCTCTTCCAGGAGCTTGGTATTAGAGACTCTGGATCCTGGCCGTTGATGGGGTTACACAAATTATATACCAATAATAAAAATGCACCATCTTGAATTAAATTATAATAGTGTATCTAGATTGATTATTTGAAAAAATTATATATGTTATTTAATTTTCATATTCATATTCACTTCCTACCTATTTATGCCTCTCGGAGAGTCCAGCATACTACTGAGAGTATCCTGTCTGCATAGGCAGAGCCTGGCAAGCTCCCCGTGTAGTACTCGATATGCCACATACAGTAACAACAATAGTCTCATTCCCCTGACCCTGAAAGAGTCTCCAATCATTGGGAAAAGACGTGTAAGAAGAGGTTGCTAAAATCTCAGGACTGGGAGGAATAGAGACATTAGTGGCACCAGCTTGAGTAATTTGAAGACCAAAGGGATGACAGTGATACAGTGATATAGTGATTCAGAAAAAGAAAACTACCAAGTTAAAGGCAGATGTTAGATAAGTAGTTGTGTGAACAGAATTATGACAATGGAGAGATTACAAAGCGAAACAAGGAGGAAAGACAGAACTCAACTTCCTTATATTTAGTAGTAAAATTATAAATATAGATACAACTTTTTGGAAATCCAATAATATAGTAAGCTGACTACTAGATATTGATTAAAACTATTAAATAGCTTTTATATTACAGAAGAGATCGGTGTCATGGGCATTTTAATCGCTTTCAGATCTTGAGCAATCACAACAATCACTGGTCCAAAGCAAAAAGTTACAGTAGAAAATAAGAGTATAGCTAGACCTCATAAAGCCACCTAAAATTTAGACCCTAGACACAACTCAATATGAACTCTTTGCTTAACCCCAATACTGAACCCCTAATACCTAATGAATGAGGCATTTAATAAATAATTCCAAGTATATGAAACCTCCAAAGAACTTTTTTCATTGGGTCCATGGTTACTTTGAAAAAGGGAATCCTATGTGTATTATAAGCAGACAAATAAGTATGCTCTCAGGTAGAGATACATATCATTTTTTTCCATTGCCTAAGTAGCTGAAGAATCACTTGTTTAGAGTCAAGAATTGTCTTCTTAAGGCTTTCTATTGAAATGGAAAAAAAAGAAACTAACTTTTCAGTATTTGTGCAGGGACAGAGAGTTGCTAAAAGAAATCAAAGAAATTACTTGTAACAATAATTACAGTCCATCTCAGTTTAAAGGTGCTGTCAGAGGAGAAATTTTACAGAGTGCAGTATATACTGTCCAGTTTCAAATTTTTTTTCTCCATTTATCTTTTCTTTATAAACCCAGAATGATCTTTTTGTTTTTGTTCTTTTTTCTGACCTTCGCATTGAGTGGTTTATCTCAACTTTTAGCAAAAAGGAATTCTTAATAATTGTGTGGGTAGAATCAGTGTTTCTCCCCAACCAAACATGTAAAGTATTCTCCGTATATTTTTCTCAGCTGCTAGTTTTTTTTTAAATATAATTTGTGATTAGTCTGACACCATAGACTAAAATTTAAGCTCTTGAAGGGAAGATATTTATAGCTATCTTTATGTCTTAAATGCTTAATAGTCAAAACAATAGTCATGTTGTAAATATTTAATAAACATTTATGATTTACGAGTTCAGGTATAATAACAATAAAAATTGCATTCTCCCAATTACATATCACTCTGCCTGGTTTGTCTGTGTAAGTACAAACCATATCTGGAAACTTAAAAAGATACTTCCTCTCTACATTAACAAAATGATCATTTTATTCTATTATGACATTTTTAGCAATTTTTGTACATCAACCACGATTTAATTTTTATTAGTCATTGAAGACAGAAAGAAGAAATAAGTCAAGTACAATTTCAAGAGTAAATTTCATTCTGTTGTTTTCCCTGTTTGGAGGACAAATAACATGAAAATAAGATGAAACTAGAATCAAAAGACATCATCTCCAGGTAGTACTCCAAACATGTTTAATGCAAGAAGATGATGCAAATGATCAAACTCAAATTTGTAAAGAGTCTGTGAATTTTAATGGCATGCAATCTCTGTGTGCCATTGCCATGGATAATTGAAAGCTTGCCAGATTGCAAGGAGTAACGTTATTTCCTATATAAGTTGGATATATTTTGCAAGAGAAGCAATCATAGCAATTGTCTCATCTCAGAAGGGTGGAAGGTGGATATAAACTGACTCAATGATACCTTTACTCCCTCAACATACTAATATGATTGGTTCGTCAATCTTGTGCAAAAACTCTCAAATACTTATGTTCAGTTGCTATACCTAACAATCTGTGCATGGAAAGAGGGATGTTTCAAGAAATTGCTTAATTACTTTGTTCATTCCTTATATATGGAATCTCTCATAAGTATTTCCTCTCATTTCCCCTAACATGTGTCTACTGGGGAAGCAGCATTCAAAGTACTATTCAACAAACATCTGAAGACAAAAATGAAACAAAATGAAACTCTGTAATAACAAAGGAGAAGGCCCTGGAGTAATTCTGTTAGTCCTGCAGATATAGAAGTACTTTGGTTGTGAGGAATTGAATATTTTCCAAATTGCTAAGCATTTCTTTGTTTCAACTACCAATCCTAAATTGATATTTTGTCACTCTGACAGGGTCAATTTAGACATTCTAAAGACAGATCTTGGGCAATCATACTAAAATATGGACTGCCAAGGTCTTTTGTATTCCTAAATTTCAACCTAAAAGGAATCTAATCGCTATTGTGAGTCAGTCAGTCTTCCAAGAAGTTAGCTGCACAATCTCTTAAATACCACTACATCCTATTGGGAACAGGTGGAGGAGAGACCTTTTTGGTAAAGATCTTTTCTTTTTCCAGGGCCAAAGCAAAGCACTTTGGCCCTGGGAAAAGAAGGATCCATTTGGTGTTCTCAAGAGATCAACCAAGTTTCTTAACATGTTAGTTGTTAAGATTATCGGAAAGTATGCTGAGAGAATCCTGCTTAAGAGACAGGCCACTTTCGCCCAACCACCACTGAGAGGCTACCTCTTTACCCTTTCTTCCTACCTCTTAAAATAACCACCTGAATTTAAATATGTATACATTTATATGTATATATATCTACTGAATGCCTATATATGTATACACATATATACACATATTTATATATAAATATATCATGAATATTTGTATATATATACAATATATGAACTTACATAGTCTGTATATATTTATGTATACTGCAATTATAAGTTTATAAATTAAGTATATATAAATATATTATATAAATAATTTATAAATATGTATATATGATATATACATAATATATATAAATATGTAATATATAAGTTCTTATATACACATATGTATACACACATAAGTGTGTATATATATATATATGTACTGAATGCAGGTGTCTGGTTCAGTATAATAGAACTCAAAATTCTGAAAAACCATTAGAATTTAATTCAAAACAGCATTATCGTCAGCTATGGTGTGTGTGTGTGTGTGTGTGTAAGTGTGTGTGTGTTTGATTTTGTTTTCCTTTGTGGTAACCTTTTTCCTCTGGGCAATTGACTGTATTTTTCAGAATATATTTCAGTTGCTTTCAAATTACATTCAAGTATTTCAGTTACTTTCAATAACTGCCTATTATAATTTTATTTAAGGAAAGGGAAAAACTTCTGACTTTAAAATTTAAATTATGGAGGGCTGGAGCAATAGCACAGAGGGTAGGGCATTTGCCTTGCACACGGCTGACCCAGTTTCAATTTCCAGCATCCCACATGTTACCCAAGCACTGCCAGGAGTAATTCCTGAGTGAATGAGCCAGGAGTAACCCCTGTGTATGGCTGGGTGTGACCCAAAAAGCAATAAATAAATAAATAAATAAATAAATAAAAATTTTTAAAAATAAATAAAATAAAATAAAATAAAATTTAAATTATGTTGTGGACAAGATTCTTTGAATTTTCATTACTCAAACTTCTTCTATTGGGCTAGTCATAACTACGGATTTATATTCCATTTTCTGAACTCTTTAAAGGCTTTACTCACAGTGGCCTCAGTCTGGAAATGTGGACCTGATAGTTTGGGACGAGGGCCTTGCAGTACTTGGAGTCCACAGGGCCTACTACCAGTGGTGCTCAGGAAGTTGTGTAGAATTGGGGTTTGAACTCAGAGCCTTTTGCCAGTTAAGCATATATTCCCCCACTTGCACTATCTTATCTTCCCAGCTATGATTTCCTAATATTTTTCCACAAGCACATAAAGCAGACTGGTAATATAGTTATCAAACCATTTTTCCTCACTCTCATCAAAATGCACAGAGGTCTTCCACTCCACAACGTAATTAGAGGGAATACTTGTGTGGCTGGATAAAGCACTAGAAACACTGCTGCTCCTTGTCTATTAGGCCTGGACCTCCTGCTTTTCTTCCGTTCCCTGCACAATTCCTTCACCAAACTTGGGAAAAATAGCAATGGACTATTTACAGGATTTTTGCTGACAAGGCTTCACATGTGTGTCATTATGCTAAGTGCTTCGTGATGTTATGTAATGTAATCTTTGCAAGATCTCTGTAAGCTCTGGCCATTCATTAAGTCAGTATTAAAGAGATGAAAAATTGTTTGATGAAGCTCTTTCTCAAGGTCATATAC
Source organism: Sorex fumeus (assembly GCF_029834395.1). Lineage (NCBI taxonomy): Eukaryota > Metazoa > Chordata > Mammalia > Eulipotyphla > Soricidae > Sorex > Sorex fumeus. The sequence continues at coordinate 17,955,923 of NW_026606064.1, forward strand.
TTTTACAATTGGCAGTAACCCATTGACCAAGGGCTATTTGCAATCAAAGGGCAAGCTCTTAACCATTACACAAATCTGATATTCTATTTGTTAAGATAAAGGTGATAGTTTTGTTTCTGGGCTATACCCAGCATTGCTCAGTGGCTACTTTGTGCTTGGGGTGAGGCTTGGGGGACCATATAATGCAGAAGATGAAATTTGGACCTCATACATGCAAACCATGGCTCCATTCCTTTAAGTAATCTCCTCAACCCCAAGACTATTTTTTTTCTAAAAGTGATTTTCCAAGATTCTTTCAAAGTACTTAATTAAAGCATGCAGGATAGTTTACATCCTGCTATGGATGCCAAAGCCTGGTAAAGAAGAGGAAAATGCAGCTATATATGACATCAGTGTTCAAAATTCTGAAAGAGAAAGCTTCATCTTCCTCTTGCCATTGAGGAAAGCAGTTTTCTCTCTGTAGATGTTCCATCTCTTCACCATCAACCTGATTCACATTCCATCCCCAAGGTTCTGTCTCAGTGTTCCCAGGGTTTCTCAGAAACATAAAACTTTACCCTGGAATCTAGACTGACAGAGAAACTAAGATAATGAGCAATTATGCCTGGAAATTTGTTTCAACTTGCCAGTGAAGCAGGAGGCAACAGTTTCCTCTTGCCACCTTTTCTTCATTGACCTGACACATGTTTCATTCCTAAAGTCCTGCCCCAGAATTACTAGAGCTTTCCAGAAGCATTAAACACTGTTTTGCTCTTAGACCAAGAGGGAGACTAAGATAAGAGGCAAGGATGTTCATAGACATTTAGTCCAACAAGCCATCCCTATAATTTTCTGTCATCTTTTGTAAATTACCTGCCAATCAATAAGGAATGCAAGAATTCTTTGAATGGGGCACACACAAAACTCCCTTTTTACTTAGTCTGATACTGAGTTTCTCCCCACTTGGAGAGCTTCTCTTCTTTTTGCTGCTACTGTCCAATAAACTTTTCTACTATCCAGTAACTTGAGTCTTAGAACTTTTATTACTTATTATTTTATTCTTAAAAATATTGAAAAACCTGGGAATTATGGATGAACACAGAGAACCGTGATCATCATTTCTACATCATCTGAATCAAGACTATAGTCACGTAAGACAGAAGTAAACTGTGAAAAGCAGGTTGGAGAGAGAGGAAGACTGAGCTATGTGTAGACATGTAGACTTTTACATGATTTTCACTGTCACTGTCACTGTCCTCCCGTTGTCCATCGATTTTCTTGAGCGGGCCCAGTAACATCTCCATTGTGAGACTTTGTTGTTACTGTGTTTGGCATATTGAATATGTCACGAACATGTCACGGGGAGCATGTCACAGGGAGCTTGCCAGGCTTTGCCATGCGGGCAAGATACTCTCGGTAGCTTGCCGGGCTCTCCGAGAGGGGCAGAGGAATCAAACTCGGGTTGGCCGTGTTGGCTGTGTGCAAGGCAATCGCCCTACCTGCTGTGCTATCGCTCCAGCCATCATTCCTAAATTTATAAATACTAACACTCTTGTGTTTTTAATCCAAGGAATAAAGAATTTCAAATTAACCCAAATCTAGTCACTTAGAAGTGACAGTTGCCAACATCTGGTGCACATCATGAAGTCATAAAACATAAAACAGACAGCTATTTTGAAATGCACACATACATTAAAAGAATGGTTCCTATGTGTGTGAACATAAAAATGGTTCACAATTCTGTTATTTTAAAGATGTTATGAGAATTGGTTTATATTCTCATAAGTTTAAGAATACAATCTCTATACTAATTTAATTAAAATGAACATGTAGGGCCTGAGAGAGAATAAACAGAGCTGAAGGTGCTTACCTTGGCTGGAGCCAACCCTGGTTCAATCCTAAGTACCATATATGGTCTCCAAGCACCTCCAGGAGTACCTGGAAATAGATCATTGGAATATCACCTGAGCATAGTTGGGTGAGGCCCTCGCCCCCCATCCACCAAAGTATTAAAAACTCAATTAAATTAACATGTATTAGGAGCATTATATTTTAAATTAAAAATTGGTATAAATTTAAAGTAGCATTGCTTAACAATAAAATATTCACTAAAGTATCCTAGTACAAAATTTAACCAAAAATCATAAGACATATTGGAACTGAAAAAATTGTTTTTAAATATACTTTATAAGTCTAACTGTGTCAATAAAGCTTAATTGTATCAATAGACTCTGCTATTGAAGATGAGAAAGCAGGGCCCAATCAGCATCTCAGATTCCAACCTTTGTAGTTAAACCACTGTCTCGTGACAGCTGTGGTTTAAGATTCTCAGTGGGGTACCATGACCTCCTTGCTTGGGAGCATCTCCCCAACTTCCTCAAAATTGCATTAGAATTGATGAAAAATGAAACCATTCTATTTTTGTAAGTAAATAAATGTAACTCAATTTAGTTATATTTCACCAAAGTGAATACCTAGTTATTGATCATTCTAGAACCTCTGCTCTTATACCTTTGAACTCCCATCCTTATTTTCTTCCACCCAGGGAGTTCCTATTAGTATAAAGCATGCTGAATTCAAGTGTAGCTAGAAACATAAAACCGAAGTTTAGAGAAACAAAAGTCACATAAATGCCAAATTACTTTCAAATAAAAATGTCTATTTCATATTAATTCTTGAATTACTCATTTTAAGTGAACTATGTGCAACCCGAATTCTGTATCATTTCTGTGCTTCAGAGGTTGACCAAAAGATTATGGTCTGTTAATTTTCTTCCTTTCATATGTGAATAAAAGTACAACAGATGGCCTATTGCATCTCTTACATGTCTAATATTTAAATGGTATATTACACTACAGCTGCACTTTTATTCATTGGTATTTTATCTTCTGATTTATGTTAATTTTAAGACATTTGAAATGGTGGATTCTCTTAGGTGCTTTATAAATCATTATTATTACATCATCTGAGTATGATTTAGTTTAAAATATACATGAATACACTTCTTGTTTTTTTGGGAGCCACATCCTGCAGTTCTTAGGATCACTCCTGGTGGTGCTTGAAGGACCATATGTGGTGCTGGGCACCAAACCCATGTCAGTGGCACACAGATAAGCATCCAAACCACTGTGTCCTGTCTCCGCCCCATAAGAAAGTTTTCCTCAGGAATAGGTTGCAGTTTGTGCATAAGTATCTAAAAAAAAAAAAAATTAATAGTCTCGGCGACTTTTAACAAACAATTCAAAATTTTAAAAAAATTACTTAATTGTGATATAATATATTCTCAAATAATGGCCTAGAAAACCTTCCCAACACTCAACACTGATATTAGATGCACTAGATAAGGTTTCATGTCTCAGATCAACAGAAATTATTCTGTGAGAATTGGCATGTCAGTTAACCTCTCAAAGATTGAGTTTCACGGCCACACCTGGAGCACTGTTGATCAAAACACAGAGTCTTTGGTTGAGCTACTATAAATTATATTAAACTGAAGAAACACTATAGTATAATAAATACAATACTATATGATGCTCTCCCATATGATACCACAAAACATTATACCATGCCGTCAATATCATGCCATCCATACGATATCATATCATCCAGACCAAATCACACCATACAATACTGTACTAAAAGAAGAGTGCGAAAAAATAATACTGGGTTTACAATAATATGAGAGACAGACACAGAAAGCGACAAAAAATTTATAATTGCATAAAAATGATAAACCTAAATAGAAATATTTTAAAGCTCAAACACCTTGCTTATAACCTTTCCTTAGATCTCTTTTGAATTTTCATGCAGGAAGAACTATCTTGGGTTTGGTTCCTATTTCACAACTTTTATATACTGATTTAAAGAAGATTCTCAGAAATATTTGGTAAAATATTTGAGCCAAGCAGAATTCTTGCAATCATTTCATTTAAGCAACTTACGAAACCATTAGTGACACAGGTGAGGGCATTTAAATGCCTGTTAGTTTTTATCCTGACCCATTAAAATAAAGAGGCATTTTGTTGAAGTAAGATGATTATCTCTAAGATATTGTTTTTTCATCAAATTTCCCAATTTAACCTATTTCTGAGTTCTCAGAGGGTTTGTGTAACGAGTAGGATAATTGAATTGCTTTAGTTAATGATATCCCCTGATTGTGATGATGTGTGTGTATGGGGGTGGGGGGGGGTTCAAGAAAGCACAGCAAACTTTTTTGCAACTGAAGGTGCAATCTGGCTTGGCAAGAACTGCATTTCATGTGACAGATGGATGAAAAGCAAAATAAAGCTCAAAACAACAAATATTTTTTGAACTTTTTTAAAGATAAAAAAATCTCTTAAATAGAAATATTTATCAGAATCTACTCCTCCACAATGGGCTGGAGCGATAGCATAGCGGGTAGACATTTGCCTCGCATGCGACCGACCCCGGTTCGATTCCTCCGTCCCTATTGGAGAGCCTGGCAAGCTACCAAGAGTATCCCGCCCACATGGCAAATCCTGGAAAGCTCCCCGTGGCATATTCGATATGCCAAAAACAGTAACAAGTCTCACAATGGAGATGTTACTGGTGCCCACTCAAGTAAATCGATGAACAATGGGAGGACAGTGCTAGAGTGCAACTCCTCCAAAGCATGTGGCAAAATCTTACCCCTCTTGGTATTTAGAAAAAGTTTGGTAGTATAGTGAAAGAAACTATTGAGGGAAAAGGCATCTTTTAACTTGAAACATCTTAATTGATAATCTTTCCACTTCACAGAACTATGTGTCATGTAATCTGAATTTTTTTCTTTGATTCACAGATACAATCCTAATCCAGTTCTTCATCAGTCAAAATAAATTTGTTGTACTTGTCAAAACAAAATAAATAAATAAATAAAACAACCCCTCCAAAAAAAGTGACAGTAGTTAAGGTAGAGTTGATTTACAGAACAAACAATATATTTTTTCAGAGTCTGCCATAAATCCAAACAAATAGCTCGAGAAAACAAACAAACAAAAAATAAAATAAAAAGGGAAGAAAACCACTTAAGTGCTGTAAAAATTGGTAAAAAGCAGAAAACTATCTTGTGAAAATTATGATTTAAAAATTTTTCGTCATTAAGTAAGAAAAGTATGGAGCTATGATCAACATGGTGGTTACAGAACTTATTATGATGACTATGATGAAATTCTTTGTAACAAGGAAAATAGTTTTAATTTTTCTGTAGCTCAACATCATTGTTTGTGTTACAGCAAATAAATCACGCTTTATACTGTAGGATTGAAGGGCAAATATATTTATGATTGGGACCCATATATCCATAAAAGTCCAGAATGAACCAATGGTTCACTCACTCCTTCTCAACTTTGAGCTAAAATTTTTGTGGAGAGATTTGATAAGGTACAATGGAGATCTAATATGGACCTAGAAACTTAAATGCACCCCTCTCCTCACTACTCACAGACCTATTGGCAAAGATTAAAAGGTCAGTAGCTTTTTGAGTAAATCATTCCTATCATTCACTAACTACTCATGTCTTCTCAGGCACAGAGTCAATAACTGAAAAAATAGATTTTCAAATATAAACAAAATTTACATAAAAGGAGAAAAGCTCTGAATAGCCACATACCAGATGGAATAGTTACTAAGCAAAGAATCAAACACACTGAAAACAAATAGTAGCAAAAAGTAGCCCATAAAAATACAATCCCAATTTGCTATAACATTTAGTTTTCATAAAAAGAAATAGCATGCAACACACTACAAAGAAAAATTAAATAATCTGGGGCTGGAGTGATAGCACAGCGGGTAGGGCCTTTGCCTTGCGCACTGCTAACCAGGGTTCGATTTCCAGCATCCCATATGGTCCCCTGAGCACCACCAGAGATAACCCGGTGCATCGTCAGGTGTGACCCAAAATGCAATCAATCAATCAATCAATCAATCAATAATCTACAGGGAACTGTGTTCTGTACTTAACAGTAAAACAAAATTGGTTAGGAGTCAAATACATTTACCTATTCTGTTTTTCCCTTAAAAACAGGTCACGATTCCCTGTTGATCATTTATTTTCTGTGTGTGTGTGTGTGTGTGTGTGTGTGTGTGTGTGTTGGCAGGGGCAAGGGGGAGTGCACATGTGCAAGCATGTGCATGCACTGCTTATTGCTTCTTTGATGTCTATAGAAAGGATTTGGTTCTGGGCCAAAGAGATAGTACAGTGGATAGGGTGCTTGCCTTGCACAAAGTTTCAAACGGTTTGATCCCTGGCACCACATATGGTTGTCTGAGAACATCCAGGAGTGATCCCTGAGCACAGAGGCAGGAGTAAGACCTAAGCACTGTAAGGTGTGCCCCCAAAATGCATTTGACTTTGAGTATTTCCAGATATTGTATTTAGAGAATTAAATAGACGTTAATCAAGTGTTGATTAAAAGTATATGCCCAGTTCCAGATGGAGTAGGCGCCGCATCCCGCCTCCCCCAGATGGAACCCCGGTGACCAGAAGCCTCTACAAACACAGCTCGAGTATGCGGGAACGAGGACTTTTTCTCAAAACCGCGCGGCCGCTTACGCGGCCACGCGACATCTCTCTATATACAAAGTGATCAATGAGAAGTAAACCACCCAATCTTTCTCCCTGAAAATCAGAGTTAAGTTTGGAGCACGGCCACAGCCCCAGAAACACAAGGACTTAATGCAGAACCCAGCAGCTTAGAGCAGAAAAGTGAACGGACGATGAGTTAACCCAGGCCATCATCTCTGCCCAGAGGGAAAAGGGTGTTGCCCCATTCGCCCTCTCTTCTCTGGAAAGAAGGATGGCGGCCGCATGGGAGCCTTGTGGACAGCAGGTATGAGCCGGGGGTGTGGGGGGGCGACTAAAACCTCACGAGAAGGGGGGCGTTCCGGTCCGTCCTTCACGCCCTACCGAGGTCAACAGTTGCCCCCCACGAGCGGCTCCCCAGCACGGCCACAGTCCCAGAAGCACAAGGACTTAATGCAGAACCCGGCAGCTTGGAGCAGTAAAGTGAAAGGGCTATGCGTTAATCCAGGCCATCAAGTCTGCCGGAGGGGAAAGGGTGTTGCCCCATTCGCCCTCTCTTCTCTGGAAAGAAGGATGGCGGCCGCATGGGAGCCTTGTGGACAGCAGGTATGAGCCGGGGGTGGGGGGGCGACTAAAACCTCATGGGAAGGGGGGCGTTCCGGTCCGTCCTTCACGCCCTACTGAGGTCACCAGTTGCCCCCCACGAGCGGCTCTCCAGTACGGCCACAGCCCCAGAAGCACAAGGGCTTAATGCAGAACCCAGCAGCTTGGAGCAGAAAAGTGAAAGGACTATGCATTAATCCAGGCAATCATTTCTACCCAGAGGGGAAAGGGTGTTGCTCCCTTCCGCCCTCCTCCCTCTGGAAAGAAAGATGGCGGCCACATAGGAGCCTTGTGGACAGCAGGTATGAGCCGGGGGTGTGGGGGCGACTAAAACCTCATGGGAAGGGGGGCGTTCCGGTCTGTCCTTCACGCCCTACCGAGGTCACCAGTTGCCCCCCACGAGAGCGGCTCTCCAGCACAGCCACGGCCCCAGAAGCACAAGGACTTAATGCAGAACCCAGCAGCTTGGAGCAGAAAAGTGAACGGACTATGCATTGATCCAGGCCATCAAGTCTGCCGGAGGGGAAAGGGTGTTGCCCCATTCGCCCTCTCCTCTCTGGAAAGAAAGATGGTGGCCACATGGGAGCCTTGTGGACAGCAGGTATGAGCCGGGAGTGTGGGGGCGACTAAAACCTCATGGGAAGGGGGGCGTTTCGGTCCGCGCTTCACGCCCTACCGAGGCCACCAGTTGCCCCCACGAGCGGCTCTCCAGCACGGCCACAGCCCCAGAAGCATAATGACCTAATGCAGAACCCAGCAGCTTGAGCAGAAAAGTGAAAGGACTATGCGTTAATCCAGGCAATCATTTCTGCCCAGAGGGGAAAGGGTGTTGCTCCCTTCCGCCCTCCTCCGTCTGGAAAGAAAGATGGCGGCCACATGGGAGCCTTGTGGACAGCAGGTATGAGCCGGGGGAGTGGGGGCGACTAAAACCTCATGGGTCGGGGGGCGTTCTGGTCCGTCCTTCACGCCCTACCGAGGTCACCAGTCACCCCCCGCGAGCGGCTCTCCAGCACGGCCATGGCCCCAGAAGCACAAGGACTTAATGCAGAACCCAGCAGCTTGGAGCAGAAAAGTGAACGGACTATGCGTTGATCCAGCCCATCAAGTCTGCCGGAGGGGAAAGGGTGTTGCCCCATTCGCCCTCTCCTCTCTGGAAAGAAAGATGGCGGCCACATGGGAGCCTTGTGGACAGCAGGTATGAGCCGGGAGTGTGGGGGTGACTAAAACCTCATGGGAAGGGGGGCGTTTCGCTCCGCCCTTCACGCCCTACCGAGGCCACCGGTTGTCCCCCGCGAGCGGCTCTCCAGCACGGCCACGACTCCAGAACACAGAAACCAATTTCTTAACTATCTGACTTTCAGTAGAAATACTTCCAGGGTCAATAGGTAAAATACCAGAAATCCAAAACCAACATTTAATTCTTGAACCCAGCTGTAGAAAGCAAATCACTTCACAATGCTTTTTCAGCATGTCTGATTTGGGGGGGGGGGGTAAACTCTAAATAATAGTGGTGAATCTTATTGAAACAATGAATCTAATCAAAGCAGATAGAGTGTTATCTAGAATTCATCAGCCTCACAGGGACGGGGAGGGGTGGGGGGTGGGGTTTTATTGGGGTTCTTCAGGGTAAAAAATAAGTATTGGTAAAGGGAAATGTGTTTGATATTTGCATGACTGAGACATAAACCTGAAAGCTTTGTAACCTTTCCCACAGTGATTCAATAAATAAATTAAAAAAAAAAGAACTCAAAAAAAATAAATAAATAAAAGTATATGCCCATAAAACCACAATGTGTATTTCACAAGAATACATTCAAATGCATGTCAAAGATACTCATAGAGATGCTCATTGCGGTTGGAGTAAGATTGAGGAATGTATATGTGAATGTTATTGGTGACTTGGGAGAAGCAGTAAGCAAGGGATGCAGCTTCCAGAAAGCAGTGCTTCCGCCTCTCTGTTATACCCATTCAGATAGGAAAGGCCTGGGGTGTAGAGGACAGATATAGTGAGTGAGTGAGTGAGTGAGTGAGTGAGTGAGTGAGTGAGTGTGTGCATGTGTGTGTGAGAGAGAGGGAGGGATAAGGAGAGTGAGAATGAGGGAGAGAAAGGGAGGGAGAGAGGAAGAGAGTGAGGGAGGGAGAGAGTGAGGGAGAGAAAGAAGGAGAGAAGGGGAGGGAGAGTAAAAGGGAAGGAATAAGAGAGGGAAGAAGACACATGGAAAGATAGAGGAGAGATAGAGAGGGAGACAGTGGGAGAGGGAGAGTGAGAAGGAGAGGGAGAGAGAGGGAAAGAGAGAGGGAGAAAGAGAGAGTGTGTGTTTTCAAAAGAGAACAGGCTGTTTTCTCCACAGGGGAAAAAGGAGAGAATAGTTATCAGGAGAAGTTTCTATATAGTTGTTTCAAGTTGTCTTTGCCTGGAGTTCTCTGCATATATAAAAATTAATCTGAGTGTTCTGACAGTGAAAGTCTTGAGCTCTTGGTGGTCCTTTCATGAATATGACCTTTAGATTCTCCTCTAGCGTCTCCTTTTCTGAGTGAGCCCACTCTTCTCTAGGAGATAGTTTCTGCAGCTCAGTGGTGCCCCAGTTTCTCCATCTCTAAAGAGCTCAGGATATGCATCTCAAAGGAATGTTTTCCTCATGCCTTTGGACTACTTCAGCGGTAGGGCGTTTGCCTTGCACGCAGCCAACATGGCCGACCTGAGTTCGATTCCTCTGCCCCTTTTGGAGAGCCCAGCAAACTACTAAGAGTATCTCGCCCGCGCGGCAAAGCCTGGCAAGCTACCCGTGACATATTTGATATGCCAAACACAGTAACAACAAGTCTCACAATGGAGACATTACTGGGCCCACTTGAGCAAATCGATGAACAATGGGAGTACATTGGACAGTGGAAATAAATTAGTTCACAACATTTTATTATATTTAATATTCAAGCACCAATCCCATCACCATTACACCATCCCACCAACATATTTCTGATACTACCATCCCAAACCTAAACCCCTATTCCAAAACAGAATGGAAATTATACATTTTGTATTGTTTGTTATGAAAAACCACTGAAAATGCTACAGCAAAGTTTCCTTAGAGGAAAGAGTGTGAAGATTTTTGTATTTCACTGAGGGGCCATTAAGCCTTTTTATAAGAGATTACTAACATGTTATTAAAGGTTGAGCTTTGTGTGCATATCTTTATATATATATATATATATATATATATATATATATATATATATATGACTGGAGCAATAGCACAGTGGGTAGGGCATTTGACCTGCACACAGCCAACCCAGATTTGATTCCTCAGTCCCTCTCAGAGAGCCTGGCAAGCTACCATGAGTATTCTGCCCGCATGGCAGAGCCTGAAGCTACCCGTGGCATATTTGATATGCCAAAAACAGCAACAATAAGTCTCACAATGGAGACGTTACCAGTGCCTAGTCGACCAATATTTCCTTCAAATATTGATTGCCTCCTACTTTGAACCCCATCAAATATGATATGGTACTCTTGGAATATAGGTATGGTGTATGGTATAAAGTGGTGCGGTAGCATGGTCCAGGAATAGGTTTACTCATGAGTGAGACTTGGCCCTAACATGTAGAGAATGGCTATGAGCATGGCAGCAGTTGAGTTCTGGAGATTTCCAGCTGCCAGAGCTTGGTCCCTTGGGGTGGGTAGGGGTCTCACCTGTCCCTTTCCAGAGTGCCCAAATGAAATAGCCTGATGTGGGGTCCAATGTCATGGTTATGGCTAGTGTCATGTTAATCTCCCTTCCAGGAGAGAAGGACATATGACTGGATGGTGGACAATGGTGAGATTTCCCGGCACCAGCCAGGGGTGGCTTCTGTGCATGACTGCTTAGTTGCCAGAGACAGGGGTATACAGGAGGAGAATCCCCGTTCCTGGTTCCATTGAACCCAGAGTTCTCAGTCACAAAGTGCCTTTGGACTATTTCAAAGCTCCTTTACATAGCCCTCCTAAAGATCTGTCTGTAACACACCCTTAGTAGAGAAATATTTTAAAGCTATATTTTAAATGATATTAATTAAAAAAATAAAAGAAATCAAGTGAAAACATTTTAATGCATAAATAATCAACGGGAGCTCTTAAGGCTATAGAGGTTATTATAAAAGTTGGAAAATCTGGAGTTTCACAGTGGATAAACTTAAATTAAAAGCCATTAAAAATTCTAAAGCAGAAGAAAGAATAATAGTACTGAATGGCAAATCAATAGAAGTAATCTAGTGTGAGGAAGAATGGAGGAAAACAAAAACAAATTAACCTGTGTCATATCAAGATGTATTTGGGCATTAGAAGCTAAAACAAATGCAGAAATGGAAATGTTGATGCTAAACATAAAATTTTGATTTAAATAATTATGTACAGATCAAGATACTACAAACTGGGTCCTTACAGGCAATAAACCCATGTTTGATTCCTAGTGTCAGATATGGTCCCCTGAGTACCACCAGGAGTAATCCCTAAGCACAAAAGAAAGAGTAAGCACTGAGTACTACTAAGAGTGACTCCCCAAAAACAAATAAACAAAAATATAAAAAATTAAAGAAACTGGACAAAACTAAATAGGATAAATACAAAAAAGATCTGTAGTATAAGGTATACATAATCAAAATGTTGGGGAGGGGGAAATTGGAAAGCAGAAGTCCAAAAGACACTGTTATATAAAGACATCAATATAACTTTCACAAGAAACAATGAAGACCCAAAGGCTGTGGGTGACATATTTAAAGTTCTGAAACAAAAACAAGGAACTAGTTGACAAAAATTTATATACTATAAGGCAATTCTATATTAAAATTATGATATATATTATAATTCTTAAAACAACTATTCAGAAAATAAATCAAAAGAGCATTTTAGTGTCTAAAATGGAGTAGAAATATAACACTAAAATATTTAACAGAAAAATGAAGTCTACTTGACTACAGAGATAAAATACATGATGGAAGATCCATACAAAACAAATAAAACAAATTCTATTTATATCAAAATAAACAGGTTTTGTATGGCAAAAGAACATAACCTAAAACTAAACAAGAACTAACTGAATGGAAGAAAATATCTTCAAAAAATATCAACACACCAGCATATATAAAATTTTCACAAAGATCAACAACAGCAAACAAAAACACCCTATCAGTACGAAGAGGAAATGAACAGACACTTCTCTAAAAAATATCAATGTATGACCAAAAAGCCATTGAAAAATTACTCATCATTACTTATTAGTAGGGAAATTCAAATCAAGTTGCCAATGAGACATCATCTCACACTAGGGAAATGAGTGCATATAAAAATAATGCTGGGAACAATCTGTGCTGGTGAGGTTGTGGAGAAAAAGGAGCACTTATTTACTGCTGGTGGAAATGCTGGTCATTCAAATGTGATTCAACCCCAACTGAAAAACAACATGGAGATTTACCAGTATACTAAGAATTGAACAGCCAGATAACCCAGCAATTCTCCTTCTGGGTCTACAATCAGGTCACAAAAAGCCATTCTTTCAAAAGAATGTATTCATACAATTATTCATTGCAGCTTTTAGTACAATAGCTAAGATATGGGATCAACCTAGAGTGTCAACAATATATCAATGGGCTATGAAGATATGATATATGGAATACGATGGAGCTGTGTGGAATGATGGAATCATGCATTTCACTGCAATGTGGAAAGAACTGGATGGAAAGTAAGTTAAATTAAATATAAGCCATAAAAAGGGCAATGAAAGGGTGATCTCATTTATAGGCAGAATATAGAATAATAGGATAGGCAAATGTAATGTATTTAAGGGAAGGTACCTTGACCACCTTGACCCAGAGTATAGGTAGGAGAAGAACAGAGAAGGAAAGAAATAGAAGTGTGAAGAGGAGGCAGATGGAAAGCAATGGGAGTAGAGATCTAGGGGACTCACGTACAACGGCGGTGTAATGGAGTGGTATGGCTATGTATTCAAACCAGGGACAACACACTGAATTCATGAGATCCAAATTTCAACAATCAATCTTAAAATTGTACCTAACAAGGTGACCAGGCGACCAGCTGTGGAAGAGGTGGGCAGACAGGAAGGAACCTGGTGACAACGGTGAAGGCAGGTTGACTCTGGGGGTGGGATTGGTGCTGCATTTATTTTATGCCTAAAACTCAATTATGAGTGACTATTTAATTCATTGTTTTAATAAAATAGAAAAAAGTTACAAATGAAAATCCATAATCTACCATATCAACAGTGTTGCTACAAGTAAGCTTTGAGCACATTAAGCTCAAACATCTTGTTTTCTCCCGCAAATGGACCAAGAAGGATTATTCCTAATTCAGTCTGTTAAAGTTATATATTTCAAATGTAAAAATAGTAATGTTTTATTTTGCTTAAATTAATTTTCTAGAAAAGATAGACTTATATAGGCCAAAAGAAAATTAGTGGCTTTCAAGATTTATAAGTGGTTGATGGAATGGTCAAATTAGGAAATAATGAAGAGAAACCAATTTTATTTTTAAAAGATGGCAGAGACATTTGATAAACTGGCACATTTTCACTTACTGATCACTGACTGAAATAATTCCTTGGTGATATCTTGACTTTTGCTAGAACTGAAACTACAGATGCAGTTAAGTTAAATAAGTCAGAATAAAAAGGGCAAATGTTGGATGATCTCATTCACATGTGGTAAAAAAGTATGGGAATGGACAGTAGCTACTGTTATCAATTTGTTTAAACTGTCACTACAGAAATAAAGTTACCAAGCAATGGGAGGGGGGTGAGGTTATAGTAGAGGTACAGTAACTTTGTACACCAAAAGTAGTAATGTTTAAATTACTGTAACTATGTCATCTCAGCTATAATAATGTGAATATAATGATGATGATGATGATGTTGATGATGATGATAATGATGATAAAATAAAAATTAAAACAAATTTGTCTTTGTTATGATGGAGTGTTGAGGGCAGGGAGATGAATATTATTTTTTTTAATCTTGCTTTATTCTCTTGCTCTCTGAGTTCAAGTACTCTTTCCTGCTCAACTTATTTCTCAGAGGTGAAACTGAGAATCCATTTTCAACAGTGAGTAACAATGCTCCAAATCAAAAATCAAAAATAAGTGAACACTTGTTACAGCTATGTCTTGACACACTGAGATCATTTTTCTATCGTTTTTCTCTTGTCACTGGTCGACTTTATAAATATTATTAAATAAAAAGAAATGCAATATGGAGATACACAGTAGCAGAGACAGATAAGTGAGACTTAATCATTTAAGTCTAACATTTCAGTTCAGGAATGTTGGGAATGTTAGCTGATATCTTTCACCCACAGATTCCTCCTTTAGAACGATGGGTAATAGTTATATCCTTATTTCTCATAGATTCCCCGCCAGGCTGTTTTCACTCGGGGCACCCCAAAGGGGGGCGGGTGAGAGCCCTCCCTGCCCCAAGGGACTCAGCCCCTGCAGTAGACCTCCACTACTCAACCTCCGCCACACTTCAGACCTCTTTCTGGACTTGGTTTGCAGCAGCACAATGCATCATAAGACACTTCCTACCCATTTTCCATAATTACACACCATGTTTCATGGGGCTCAGACAGTAGGCAACAAATCATTGAGATATATATATATATATATATATATATATATATATATATATATATATATGATAGCGCAGAGTTAGGGCGTTTGCCTTGCATGCGGCCAACTCGGCCGACCTGAGTTCGATTCCTCCGCCCCTCTCGATGAGCCTGGTAAGCCACTGAGAGTATCTCGCCCGCCCGGCAAAGCTTGGCCAGCTACCCGTGACATATTCAATATGCCAAACACAGTAACAACAAATCTCACAACGAAGACGTTACTGGGCCCACTAGAGCAAATCGATGAACAATGGGAGGACAGTGCTCTATATTATCTATCGTGCCCTGAAAGCTCCTGAGAGTATCCTGCCCACACTGGCAGAGACTGGCAAGCTCCCTATGGAGTATTCAGTATGCCAAAACCAGTAACAATAACAGATCTCATTCCTCTTATCCTGAAAGAGCTTCCAATCATTGGAAAAGATGAGTAAGGAGAGGCTGCTAAAATCTCAGGGCTGGCATGAATAGAGATGTTACTGGCGCTGGCTCAAGTAAATTAACGGACAATTGGGATGATAGTAATATAGCGATACAGTGATTTCTCATAGAGTTAAATTTCTTAAATGAAAGATCACATACAAATGAATTTAGCATAGTTTTACA
Organism: Sorex fumeus; assembly: GCF_029834395.1. NCBI lineage: Eukaryota > Metazoa > Chordata > Mammalia > Eulipotyphla > Soricidae > Sorex > Sorex fumeus. The sequence goes on from NW_026606064.1 coordinate 17,971,281, forward strand.
CTACAAAACATGTCTGAAATAGGACTACTTATTCTCCCTTTCTGGTGTACACCTTAATTTCTGGCAGTATCACTGTCTCCTTCACTTCTAGTTATGGTTAATGTCTTCTCTCTGGCTCATTTTCTTCTTTCTCCTCCATTTCTAAGACACAAATAGGATACTGTCACTCTGCTCTTGTAGATTCTATGCTTCAATAGTCTCCTGTGAATCCCTCCATGATAGATTCACTTGCTACCGCCCTGATTTTATTCCTCTACAATTGAGTACTTGAATTAAACTCAGAGAATACGTCACATCTAAAAGTATTTATCTCTTCTGTTTGCTATTCTAATATATCCTTCCACCAGATTAAATCCCTATTTTCTTCTCTCAACACAAATGGTACCTTACAATGAAACCACGACTGCACCTTTTAGCATCACAACTCGTCAGTCCTTGCCTTTCACTTATTTTATTCCTCGTACTGAGTAATACCTATTACTTTCTCCTTAGAGTTTCTTTTTCTTTCTAGAATAGAATCAGCAATGGAAAAATCCATTCGTATCTTTGCTGCCCTGCTGCTTTCTCGGGATTTTTAACAGTGACAGAGACATACTAATACTCAGTTAATGAATATCTAATTAATGAATAGATTAATAATAAATAATAAATCCCCTAAATACATTTAAATAACATTATAATTGAACAAGACCTTAGGTGATCTGACTCAACAGTGGCTAATAAAAATAATATTTCCATGAATTTCCTAATCATAATCAAGGTACTCAATTAAAACTCTCATATCTCCTAATGACCATTTAACCATAAAAACAAATTGAAAAGAAAAATGGTTGAGGTTTCTAAAAGTTTTCCATTCAAACTAGATAACATATTTGCAGATAAGATAGATAATTTTATAAAAATTAAATGGAAAATAAATTCAATATTTTTCTATATAAATTCATTATTGATTTACTACCATTTTATTTCTGTATCAGTATTGAACTTAATACAATTTATCTCTATAGGGAATCTGGAAATCTTAAGACCTCTCCATAAAAAAACTATTCTCATAAGAACAGAATTTATCTCTGTGTACAATTAATCATAGCTTCCTTGAAATACTTTACAAACTCAGACTTCCCATCTCATCATTATTTATTTTTCTCTTTATAAATTGCTTTATTCAGTTTAACTGTTTGCAATCTATACTCTCTGTTATATTTCATGTTTACTTTGTAAGTATAATAAAATTGTTCTATAAAAATTGTAGAAACAATGAAAAAAATTCAATTTTATAAAATGATCTGAGATCTTAACTGCAACAAAATGACTAGGGAAACAAGCTCCTAGTGTGCCAAGATTCTAGTTGCTTGGATACAAGGTTTAAATTATTTTAACATTCAGTTGACACTTGAAGCCATTTAGTAAATACTGATGATTTAAATACTCATAGTTCTATAAATCTCAATATCTTTCTATACACACACGACCACTCTCTCCTACTCCACACATCACCATCAATCTCACTTTGTGTCTCTGATTTCTTTAAACGCTCTAAGGAAGACTTAAAGCCTTCAAATATATATATATATATATATATACACATATATATGTATATGTATATATGTATATGTTTTTGTTGTCAATTGACACTGTGAATTACAAAGTTACAAAGTTATTCATGATTGAGTTTTAGGCATACAATGTCCAGACACCAATCAGAAGTGGTAGTCTTATTACTCTCTTGGGCACTTCAGTTTTATTTCTGAAGGATAATTTATTCCAGGTTATAAATATGATTAAAATGTACACTTAAAATTAAGTCTATAACCTTCTTAATTTTAACATTCTTTACTCATAAGTTACTTTGAAACTTTGAGAACATCTATATGGCAACTGATTTTTCTATAAAACATCTTAGGACATGACAACAGTTGTTTTCTTTTTCAGACAAATCTTATGTAAACAGCAACTAATTTTATATCTGGAATATTCAAACATCCTATACATCCAAGTTTTTCAGGAAATACATATGAATACTGAGTAGCATAATTAGTTCTGATTCCCTTTAAAATTTATTTAATCACAACAAGGAGGTCAAATGGATTTATATTCACAGATGGTCCAATAGATATGGTTTAGTTTGGGATTTTTTCTTTTTAAAAATTTGTTTCACTAGCCTTTGTGATAACCCCCAGTGGTGGTGCTTGGATTTTATTTCTGTCTTTGCTCAGGACCTATTGCTGGTGCTTTGTAAAGGATTATATAGGGATGGCAGGGATCAAACCCTGGTCAGCCAAACACAAGGCAGGTACCCTACTTGCTATTCTATCTCTCTGGGCTGATAAATTATTATCCTAGACCTTTTAAAATTATATTTTTTAAATAAAAGAATGATAATCTGGGATATTATTTATCAACCAGGGATCTATGTTCCCTACTATGTGTTTTAGGATATTCTAAAATGGGCACAAATGAAAATCAAGTAAATGATGTGGTGGGTGTCAAAAAGTGAAATTATGGGGCCAGCTGGGGGGACCAAAGATCAAGGGAAAAACACAAGGTCAGAAATAAGTAATGATCAGAGAAAAGGTTGAGAAACACGAAACTAGTGCATGTAAGAAATGTGAGAGTGAGATACTAATAAAACCCCCATGGAAAGTACAAAAATTGTTAATAAAGGTATATAATAGCACTTTTTAAAATATTTAAATAATCAATCCATTTGTTACTATAACAATAATATACTACGGAAGGACAGTGCTACAGTGCTACTAACAACAATAGCCTTTTAAAATATTGACCCTATTTGTTAATTCATAGTACATTGGTAACATTTTAAAAATTGAGCATAATACAATGAAATACTTTTAAAAAACCTTTTATTATAAAAGGTTGATATCAGTGAGGAATTTTAAGTTAGAGAACGTATAGTGGGATCAAAGTTTATAATCTTATTCATTAAGTTATTTTCAAACTGGGCTGGCGTGATAGCACAGAGGGTAGTGCATTTGCCTTGCACGTGGCTGATTGGCCGAAACGAGTTCCATTCCTCCATGCCTCTCAGAGAGCCCTGCAAGCTACTAAGAGTATCTCATTCGCACCGCAAAGCCTGGCAAGCTACCCATGACATATTCAATATACCAAACACAGTAACAAGTCTCACAATGTAGATGTTACTGGGCCCGCTGAAGCAAATCGATGGAACAACGGGAGGACAGTGCCTGCAACAGTGCCTGCAACATTTTCAAACTATTGAGTACTTTGAGAACACATGTTCAATATGTTGTAATATATATCACGGACATTATGGGGTTTGAGAAAACAAAATATCTGGAGCAATAGCACAGCGGGTCGGGCATTTGTCTTGCATGTGACTGACATGGCTGACCTGAGTTCGATTCCTCCGCCCCTCTCGGAGAGCTTGGCAAGCTACCGAGAGTATCTCTCCCGCACAGCAAAGCATGGCAAGCTAGCCATGACATATTCTATATGCCAAACACAGTGACAAGTCTCACAATGGAGACGTTACTGGGCCCGCTCAGGCAAGTTGATGAATAACAGGAAGACAGTGACAGTGACAGTGCACTTTACCTTTTTTTTTTAATCTTTAACTCTGTCCTCAATTTTATTTATTCTACATACCACCATATATCATTTTATGAATTACATTTAGATAATATGAAATCAATCCAAGCCACAAAAATTCCAAATGATCAGAGTATGTCAGACAGAGAAGAGTTTTTTTTTTGGGGGGGGGTTAAAGTTTTGTTTATATAATATCTCCTAAATTTGAAATTCAAACATAGTTCTGTAGCTCCTTTTTACATAAATCACTTTCTACAAACATTTCAATAAAACCCTATCTCCAAATCTTTCCTTTGATAAATTACTGAACAAAACACAATTTCCAATGATATCAAAATGATATGAAAGTATACAGTACATATGCAAGTTTACCCAAAAATACATTCATTTAAAATTAGGCACAAACCTGTCTCTTCCTCTTCATCCCTAAAGCTGTGCTGGTCCTCTTCATCACCCAGGTCAGTTTATCCACCGGTATTCAAACCTGGGACTTGGCTTTCTTTGTCCAAGCACCCCAGGCATCCTCTCGGACCCTGAGACCAAAGGAGCCCTAAGCCTCTGCCTGTTCCTCTTCATCCCCCAAGCTGTGACCTTCTTCTTCCCCACCCAGTCTTTATCCCCCCCACACACACCAGGTTCTTGTGGGGGCATGGCCCTCTTCAGAAATCAGCGTGGCTTTGGTAGAAGTGGGTGTGGCCTAATTTAAGGTGGGCGGGCGCTCATGCTGCCACAGTTAGTTTAATCATACCAAGAAATCTAGTCCCCATACCTACACACCAACATGAAGAAACAACGCAAATCTGCACCACGTTGGAAGGATGATGAAAAGAGTCAGAAGCCTCCGTAGGTGCTACTCATCTAAGGGACCACTTTGACAAAGAAGTCAGATTATGAAGTCATGAAGATGTTGAATGAACTCAATGAAGCAGTCAGATATCCAGTAAATTCAAGGAGGACATGAAAGAAACAATGGATCAAACAATCGAGAAAATTCAGGAAGAAATGAAAGCAGATATTAGGAAGGTATGCACAGAAATGTCACAAATTAAAGATTCCGTAGATAAAATAAAAAACTCAGTCTGTGCCCTCAACAGTAGAATGACCACAGCTGAAGACAGAATCAGTGAGCTGGAAGATCAGCTGCACCAAGCCAAGAGGCAACAACAAACAATGGCAAGGGACCTCAAACTAGCTCTAGAGCGAATCAGAGTCCTAGGAGATGATTCCAAGAAGAATAATATTAGAATCATTGGAGTACCAGAAGCTCGGGGAAACAATCCCAATAAAAAAGCCACGGTTAAACAAATAATTACTGAAAAATTCCTAGAGCTCGACAATGCAGCCATTCAGATTCAAGGAGCTCAAAGAGTGCAAGCTAAAAGAGACCCTAACAAAAACATTCCAAGACATATCATAGTTAGAATGATTGATGCTGCTGATAGAGACACAATACTGCAAGCAGCAAGGTCAAAGAAGGAAATCACATACAAAGGAGAACCCCTTAGATTCAGAGCAGACCTATCAGAGGAAACCCTCCAAGCCTGAAGGCAATGGCAGAATATAGTGAAAAAACTTACTGAAATGAATGCTTCACCAAGAATACTCTATCTGGCTAAACTCTCATTCAAGTTTGAAGAAACGGTACATTATTGTCTAGATAAACAGCAGCTCAGGAACTTCAGAGACTCAAAACCAAACCTAAAACAAAGGCTAAAGGGGCTACTATAAGACAAGACAAATCCTACAAGCACAACACACTGTTACAAAAAGATGACACAAAACCCCATAACAATAATCTCTCTCAGTGTCAATGGTCTAAATTCACCAATTAAGTGACACAGAGTGGCAAAATGGATTCAGAGACAGAACCCAACATTCTGCTGCCTACAAGAAACTCATCTCAACATTCAGAGCAAACCCAGACTCAAAGTGAAAGGATGGAAAACAATCCTACAAACAAACAGCTCCCTCTAAAAAGCTAGGGTGGTCATACTAGTACCCGACAACATTAATTGGAGGTTGAAAAAGATTAGAAGGGATAGCGAAGGCTATTTTCTCTTTATCAAGGGATACATACCACAGGAAGAAATCACACTCTTAAATGTATATGCACCTAATGAGGAACAGCTAAATATCTAAAACAACTGCTAATAGATTTTAAGGAGGACGTTGCTAGCAACACAATAGTATTTGGAGACTTCAACATCACCTTATCACCTCTGGATAGATCAACAAGAAAAAAACTCAGCAAGGAATCATTGGCTTTGAAACAAGAAATAGAAGAGAAAGGGCTTATAGACCTATATAGGGCTTTACACCCAAAAAAAGAAAGAATACACATTCTTCTCCAGTGTACAGGGAACATTTTATGAAATAGACCATGTGCTAGGCCACAAAAAATACCTTAATAGAATCAGGAAGATACAAATAGTATCAACCATCTTTTCAGACCACGATGCACTGAGGATAAAAGTGAAACACACACACAGACAGAGAGAAACAAATCAAACACTTGGAAATTAAACAAATCAGTGCTGAACAATGAGTGGGTCAGGAAGGAAGTCAAGGATGATATCAAAAGATACCTAGAAACAAATGAGAATGAAGACACGAGCTACCAGAAATTATGGGATTAATATGGCAGCTAAAGCCATATTAAGGGGATAATCTATAGGTCTACAAGCATTTCTCAGGATGGAAGAAAGGACCCACATAAACAACTTGACTTCACAGCTCAAGATCTTAGATAAGGATCAACAGAAGGAGACCAAATTAGGCAGAAGGAAAGAAATCATAAAACTTATAGCAGAAATCAACGACATAGAAAGCAAATAATCTGAAATATCAATGAAACCAAGAGCTGGTCCTACAAGAAAATAAATAAGTAGATAAACCACTAGCAACAGAGAGAGAGAGAGAACCCTAATAAACCGAATCAGTAAAAGGAATGGGGATATCACAAAGGAAACCAAAGAAATTCAAAAGATCATCAGAGACTACTTTGAAAGTCTGTATGTCACGAAACAAGAGAACCTAGAAGAAATGGATAAATTCCTGGATTCCTATAATCCATAATCTCCAAAAGCTGAATCATGAAGATCTAGAGTACATGAAGATCTAGAGTACTATTAACATCAAGGAAACTGAAACTGTATTCAAAAGGCTTCCTAAAAACAAAAGCCCAGGTCCAGATGGATTCACTAGTGAATTTTTCCAAACATTTAAAGAGGACCTATTGCCAGTTTTTTCTCAAGCTTTTCCAGGAAATTGAAGAAACAGAAACTCTCCCAAACAGTTTCTATGAAGCCTATATATCTCTAATATCAAAAGGAAACAAAGACACCACAAGAAAAGAAAACTACAGGCTAATATCCCTGATAAACATGGATACGAAGATTTTCAGCAAAATACTAGCAAATAGAATTCAACAACTCATCAAAAAGATCATACACCATGACCAAGTGGGATTCATCCCGGGAACGCAAGGATGGTTTAACATTAGGAAATCAATCAACATAATCCATCATGTCAAAAAAACAAAAGATAAAAACAATATGATCATATCAATAGATGCAGAGAAAGCATTTGACAAGATCCAGCACCCCTTTATGATAAAAATCCTAGCCAAAATGGGTATAGAGGAGACTTTCCTCAATATAATTAAAGCCATCTACCACAAGTGTACAGCAAGCATCATCCTCAATGGGGAAAAACTGAGAGCCTTCCCCCTAAGATCAGGCACATGACAAGGATGCCCACTCTCTCCACTACTGTTCAATATAGTACTGGAAGTACTTGCAATAGTGATTAGGCAAGAAAAATATATTAATGGCATCCAGGTAGGAAGGAAGAAATCAAGTTCTCACTAATCGCAGATGATACAATACTATACTCAGGTAACCATAAAACCTCTACCAATAAACTCCTAGAAACAATAGACTTGTGTAGTAAAGTTGTAGGCTATAAAATCAATACCCAAAAGTCCATGGCTTTCCTATATGCAATTAGTGAGAGAGAAAAAATGGCATGAAGAAAACAATCCCTTTCACAAATGTGTCCCAAAAATCAACTGCCTAGGAATTAGCTTAACTAAGAAATTAAAGGACATGTACAAAGAAAACTATAAAATGCTACTTGAGGAAATAAAAGAGGACATGAGGAAATGAAAAAAGATTCCCTGTTCATGGATCGGGAGAATTAATATTGTCAAAATGGCAATACTCCCCAAAGCACTGTGCAAATTCAATGTGATTCCTATTATGATACCCAGGACATTCTTCAAAGAAATGGAGCAAACAGTTCTGAAATTTATAAGGAAAAATAATCCCCCATGAATAGCTAAAGCAATTCTTGGAAAAAAGAAAATGAGAGGAATCAACCTCCCTAACTTCAAACTCTACTACAAAGCAGTAATAATTAAAACAGCATGATACTGGAACAAAGGCAGTGCGGCAGACCAGTGGAACAGGGTTGAATACACTGACATCTCTCCTCAATCATATGATCATCTAATCTTTGATAAGGGGGCAAGAAAAGTGAAGTAGAGCAAGGAAAGCCTCTTTAACAAATTGTTCTGGCAAAACTGGATGGCTACAGGCAAAAAAGTGGGCTCAGATCTCTACCTAATGCCATGTACAAAAGTAAGATCAAAGTGGATTTAGGACCTCAACATCAGACCAGAATCCATAAGATACACTGAAGACAAAGTTGTCAAAACTCTCCATGACATTTAAGTTAATGGTATCTTCAAAAATGTCATGCCACTGGCCAAGCAAGTGAAAATAGAGATAGAAAAATGGGAACATCATAAACTAAGAAGCTTGTGCACCTCAAAAGAAACAGTGACCAAAATACAAAGACAGTCTACAGAATGAGAAGGGATATTCGCTCATACACATCCAACAAGGGGTTGATATCAAAGGTGTACAAAGTACTGGTTGAACTCCACAAGAAGAAAACATCCAACCCCATCAAAAGATGGGAAACAAAATTAACAGAAACTTTCTCAAAGAAGAAATCTGAATGGCTAAAAGGCACATGAGAAAATGTTCTATATCTTTAAACAGCAGGGAGATGCAGATAAAAAAAATAGATATCATTTCACACCACAGAGACTGGTCCACATCCAAATGAACAAAAGCAATTGGTGTTAGGATGGATGTGGTGAGAAAGGAACCCTCCTTCACTGCTGGTGAGAATGCCGACTAGTTCAGCCCTTCTGGAAAACAATATGGATGATTATCCAAAAATTAGAAATTGAGCTCCCAATTGACCCAGCAATACCACTCCTGGGAATATACCCCGGAGAGGCAAAAAAGTATAGTCAAAAAGAAATCTGAACTTGTTTGTTCATTGCTGCACTGTTTACAATAGCTAGAATCTGGGAAAAAAAATGAGTGCCCAGGAACAGATGAACCGTTAAAGAAACTTTGGTACATCTGCACAATAGAGTACTATTTAGCTGTTATAAAGGATGAAATCATGAAATTTACATACAAGTGGTACTACATGGAAAGTATCATGCTAAGTGAAATGAGTCAGAAAGAGAGAGACAGACATAGAAACAATGCATTCATCTGGGGAACATAAAGTAACAAAATAAGAGACTAACACCCAAGAATAGCTGAGATAATACCAGGAGTTTTACTCCATGGCTTAAAGGCCAGCTGCACACTCTAGGTGTAAAGGCAGCTCAGATAGAGAAGGGAGCACCAAATAAAGGGTGTTGGGAAATCCGCCCAGGATGGCAGATGCATGCTGAAAGTACACTATAGAACAAACATTATTGCCACTCAATTCCTCTTTTGCAAACCACAGCACGAAAAAGGAGAGAGAGAACAAAAGGGAGTGCCCTGCCACAGATGCAGGGTGGGATGGGAGGATGGAGGGTGGGAGGGATACTGGGATTAGTGGTGGTGGAGAATGGGCACTGGTGGAAGGATGGGTACTCGATCATTGTATAACTGAAACCCAAGCACAAAAATTTCTAAGTCTACAACTCTACCTCATGGTGTTTCACTAATAAAAATTAAAAATAAAATAAAATAAAATAACTTCTAGGCACAAAAAAATTAAAAAATAAAAAATTTACAACTTTTTCTAACTGTCAAAAAAAATTAGGCACACATAGAGTATGTCATGGGTACTGAGGTTAGTATTATCAAAGAGATCACTTGTTTTTCTTTTCTTTCTTTTTCCTTTGTATTTTGGGGCACAACAATGCTCAGGATTTATACCTGGCTCTGGCTCAGGGATTACCCTGTGGTAGCACTTCGAAAACCCTATCGAATGGCAGAGATCAAACTGAGAATGGCTGAATGCAAATCAAATGCCTTAATCCTTGTATTATATATCTGGCCCCTATAGCAGTCACTTCTTATAGTAGATAAAGAGAAAAAAATAGTTAAAAAATCAAATAACCTATACATAGATAACTATATATTTTAAGATTATGTAAATTTTTTCTGCAAACTTATTACATTTTCCACTGATAAATTCTGCATTTTTGAATGCATGAATATTATAAGCAGTCAAAAGTTATGCTATTATATACAGAAGTCCACACAAAAAATATCACACAAAAGCTATTTCCTATTATTACAACAGGGAAATAAGCACCAAGAAAAATTAAGCAAAAAAATGTTGTACTTGATCTATAGTAGTTCCTTTAAAAAATTAATTTTAGCATAGGAGAATATTCACTTTTATTACTCATACTACTACAAATATGAACCCACCTCTATCTTTATGTTTAGTCTATTTTAAATATAAATATATTTATAGCTTGGCTTTTGCCCTCATTTCTCATTTGAGAGTACGTATATTTTTGAAGTCTAACAGAATGATCTATAAACCTATAAAGACTTATATTATGTATAGAGAGATATGACATATATTTTTTGCTTTTGGGGTCACACCTAGCAATGTTGAGGCGTTACTCCTGGCTCTGCACTCAGGAATTCCCCCTGGCAGTGCTCAGGGGACCATATGGGATGCTGGGAATAGAATCCGGATTGGCCGCGTGCAAGGCAAACGCCCTACCTGCTGTGCTATTGCTCCAGCCCCTGTCCTAAATTTTTTTTAACTAAAACCACACTTTAGGCTTAATCCATGTTGCTAATTATTTATCTAATTTATAGCTTCTATACATTGTATGTTATATGTATCATATGTATATATCTATTGTATGTGTATAGATAAACAAATAGAGATATAAATATATACTTATTCATGTCTATATGTATCTCATACATATTCAAAGAGTTATGAGCATAAGGAACATTGAAAAAACTAACAATAAACAAAAGATACTTTAGGATTTACAAGGGTGAAAATTTCTTAGAGAATGAATTAAAAGAGAGGTACTAGCCTAGTTTTTATGTCAATTTGTTTAGAATAAAAACTTGCACTTTTACCTGATTTTACGGATGGAAAGAAACCCAAAGATGCTTTTCATTGTTCAAGGCAAAAGCTAAAGACATGCTTATACTTTTTTTTTCTTTTTGGGTCACACCCCTGCACAAGGGTTACTCCTGGCTCATGCACTCAGATATTACTCCTGGCAGTGCTCAGGGGATCATATGGGATGCTGGGAATCGAACCCAGGTCAGCCGCATGTAAGGCAAATGCCTACCTGCTGTGCTATCGCTCCAGCCCCAGGAATGCTCATATTTTGAGTTGACTTTGCACACCCCAAGCAGAGTCTAGCACCACCAAACTTCTCCCTCAAGAACAACTCTTAAATATTGATTATGTAATTTCCACTTTTTGTACATGTTAATATTATTTTATGTCTGTGTTTTATTATGAATTTGTGCTTTATTTTTGGTTTGGGGAAAGCTCAAAAAATCTTCACAGAAAATAGCACTGATTAATTCCTGGCTTTAGACCATTTCAGCTTAAGGAAGGATTCATAGGAACACTCTTAGATCCACAGATACTTATGATTTGGTATAAAATCTTAAACTCCTGTAAATTTAAATACTTCAAAGAGAGCAAAATTACTGTGTCCTACAATCTGCTTATAGAGAGAACAAAAAGGTGACTCCTGTATTGACAAAGACCTTGCATATTAGGTATAAAGGGAATTAGAATAAAACTATTTTATAAACCATGAGAATGGAGATCAAAGAGGGTCTCCAATGTTTTAGATTATCAAATAGTTATAACTTTCAATTTTAGGCTTTTGAATTAGCTTGATTCTATTTTTGTAAGCAGTAGAGATGGCTAGGTACTTTTTTTCTAACACCATGTGCTATATACTTTAAATAAATAATATATTTTTCACCATCTATTCTTATATATTGATATTGTGTATTCAATGGGAAAATAAAACACTAAAAGTTACAATCATAGTATATAAAGTTTTGCTAAATAAAATCAACTGAGAGGCTCTTTTACTGTAATCTGAAAACAACTTTGGAAAACTGTATCATAAAATTCTTCTGAGATGATACTGGAATAAAAGACATTTGTTTGCCACTGCTTCACAATATAAATTAGAAATACAAGCTGAAAATAATAGGGATCAGAGCAATAGAACAACAGGTATGCCTTGCATACCCAGGAATATGGTTGAATCCTTGGAATATCATATAGTTTCCTGAGCTATGCCAGGAGTAATTCCTGAGTGAAGAGCTAGAAGTTACCCCTGAGCAATGATTTTTATGACCCCCCCCAAAAAAAACAAACAAAAGAGCGGAAAAATAATTAGAAATATACAGTAATAGGGGCTGGAGAGATAGCACAGCGGGTAGGGCGTTTGCCTTGCACGCGGCCGACCCAGGTTCAATTCCCAGCATCCCATATGGTCCCCTGAGCACCGCCAGGACTAACTCCTGAGTGCAGAGCCAGGAGTAACTCCTGAGCATTGCCGGGTGTGACTCAAAAAAAAGCGAAAAAAAAAAAAGAAATATACCATAATAGACTAGAGATTAAATTAACTTCATAAAGAACTTAACTATTAGCATTTCTATTTCACATATAAGAAAAAACTGGTTTATTAGTGTTAAGTGCCTTTTCAGTTTCATATAATGAAGATTCTAAGATATATATTTAAACTTATTACTTATGTTTATATTTGGACTTCATCCAATAATCTATATGTCAGCAAATTCAAAATTTTGTAACCCATTATGTCTCTGCTACAACTATTCAATTTTTTCATTCTGAAACAAAAGGACCACGGACAACAAATAAATAAATAAAAATGGTAGAATTCTAATAATATGGTGTGTATGTTTATATATACAGACATATATACAAACTTGAACACAATTTAAATTTCATTAAAATTTATTGCCATAAAATATCATCTTGCCCTCTATTTCGAACATAAAATATACTTTGTTTACTGCTAACTTTGGTCCATGCTCTAAAATTTTTAAACACTCCACTAAACTCTGTTAAACACAGAAAGTATTTAAAGAGTGGACTTTGTATTTCAATGGTTACATGTTTCAACAAAATTTTACCTTAAAAAATGTAGACTAAAGTGCCTTAGAATCAAAAATAGGTATCCAAAAGATAGAAAATAATATAAAACCATAGTTTAGGTAATCGTCAATAATGATAAGTACTTATTGGAGAGCCATTCTCATTAGGTATAAATTCCAGATAAAAAAATTGCTGAAGGTGACTTGGAAAAAAGATCTATGTAATAAAAGGGGAGAGGGAACAAGGGACTGTGACATGTATAAGAAAATATCAGAGAAAAGAAGAGAATCAAGGTGAACAATCACAGGGGAAATGAAGAACAAAGTCTCAAAAAAGAGAAAGAAGAAAAATAACAAATCCAATACAATCTAGATATACTGTTTAACATTTATGTAGATTGGAAACAATTATTGAAGACAAGTCAGTAATGATAGCACAGAAGGTAGGTTACAGTTTAAACCAGAGGAGAAATAGATCTGACTTTCCACTGGATACATTTTTTAAACAAAGGATATATCATATTCATCTAAAAATTAATGCTTAATACATTCTTATTAAACAGAAACATTTCTAGGGAATCACTGCCAGAAATAAATTCTTAAAAGAGAGACAGTGATGTATACAGAGAGCCCTCTGATATCTTTGAAGATTTTGCAAATGCTTAGATTGACTGTCATACTCTGGGAATTTTCCAAGATTTTTTTCCTCTTCATTAGAAGTTTCATCATATAATAGCATCCTTTACATCTATGTGACTTAATGTATGTGGCAGACATACAATTTATAACTTGTGGTCTATCTATCACTCCTCCAACGTTTCTTTCATCCTAGCCCTGAGATTATATTCAAGGCTCTTTAGGAGAATGAGACCCATCATTGTTACTGGTATTTGGCATATTTGGTACGCCACGGGGAGTTTGCCAGACTCTGCCCTGTGGGCAGGCTACATTCGATAGCCTACAAGTTTGTCCAAAGTAGGAATGAGATAATAAGATGTCATAAAAAGATGACTTCTTATTATCAGTCTGCATAATAGATCAAAAAAGACAAAAAAATAAATAAATAAAAAGCTCTCGAGTTGATATTTTTCAGGGAAAAAGAGAAAAGTTATAATTTAAAAATTATGAAATTGGGGGGTATGGTGCTGCCAGCAGGTCACTTTGTACCTGTGAGGCGAATGCATAAGCAGCCTGATGACACCGTCAGGCTTTCAGATACCCCAAAATTGCTGCTATACCTTTGGCCAGACCCCAAAAACTTGGGGCAAAGTTTACCAAGAAAGTAAATGGCCAAAAGTTAGGTATGTGGGAGACACACCCACAAACCACCTCCAGCTCAGCTATATATTTGGAGGAATGGCCTCTCTGGTTCTTGATTGAACTCCTTATCGGCCATGATCCCAGAGACTCAGAAACGAATCTCGGATCCCAAAGGCTTTTGGCAGAAATGCATCCTGTTACTGCAGTAGGTTACTGGCACTGGACCACTTCAGGTATGAACAGGTTTCATGCCTTGGCCTGTTCCCCTTGGCGGCCCGGTGACCACCATCCTCCAGAGGCCACTGGACAGTCAGGTTTGGGCCTGCAGTGACGAGACACGTGGGGCCTCACCAAATGGTGCTGGATCCAGCCCTTTTCTCTCCATCCCAGCGAGACCCTGAGTCGCTGCCTACAAAGGGCCTCTCTGGCTCCTGATCAAGCTAATTAATGGCCATGATCTCAGAGACTCAGAAACAAATCTCAAAACCCAGCAGCTTTTGGCAGAAATGCATCTGGACCACATACAAGGCGGCTGCCGCCTCAGAGCTTCTTGGAAAACCAGGTATGAGCTGGTGGTGACGGGGCAACTGCAGTCTCACTGGAATGGAGGTGTTACCGGCTCGTCCTTCACGCCCTACTGAGGTCACGAGTTGCCCCCCATGAGCGGCTCTCCAGCACAGCCAGAGCTCCGAGGCAAAAGGACTTAGTCCAGAGCCCGGCAGCTTGTGGCAGAAAAGTGAATGGACCATGCATTAAACTATGGCGCCATGCCTCCCTGAGAGGGGAAAGGTGTTCCTCCCTTCGCCTTTCCTGCCCCCTGCACCCAGCAGCAAGTTGGCTGCTGCCTCAGAGCTTATAGGAAAGCCAGGTATGAGCCGGCGTTGACAGGGCAACTGCAGTCTCATGGGAAGGGGGGCGGTACCTTCGCACCCTACAGAGGTCATGAATTGCCCCCCACGAGTGGCTTTCTAGCACAGCCATAACACCAGATGCACAGAAACCGCGGTGCCCGCCTGCCATCACGCACCCCTGACAGGCAGCCCACGGGACGCCGCAGTGCCCACCCGCCGTCACGCACAGAAACCAATCTCGTAATTTTCTGGCTCTTTGCAGAAATCTAAAATTGTGAGGCCGCTATTGCAGCCACGTGAGATTATGTGATTCTCATAACCAGCTATAGAAAACAAAGTATTTCACAATGCCTTTTCATCAATTCTGATTGTTGTGGCAGGGTGGGGAGGGGGGAAATTCTAAACATGCCTTTTCATCAATTCTGATTGTTGTGGCAGGGTGGGGAGGGGGGAAATTCTAAACAATAATGGTGCATCTTTTGGTGAAATAATGAATGTAATCAATGTAGAGAATAGTTAAGTGGAAATCATCTGGCTTATAGGCATTGGGAGGGGTGGGAAGGGGGATATATTGGGGTTCTTGGTGATGAAAAATGAGTACTGGTGAAGGGAGAGGTGTTTGATCATTGTGTGACAGAGACTTACACCTGAAATCTTAGTAACTTTTCCCACAGTGATTCAATAAATAAATATAAGAAGAAAAAATAATAAATAAATAAAATTATGAAAAAAGTTGCAAAAAATATGAAATTGTGTAAATATATTTTCTCCAAATTAGAAAGTTTTACAAAAATAATATATCTATATCTATATCTATATCTATATCTATATCTATCTATAAAACAGAGGGATATTTCTTTTTCTGATGTACGATTTCCAGAAGAAAACCTAAGGTAAATTCTATAAGAACATCAATTTAAGTAACTCGGAGGGAAATGAGGAAGAAAACTCCAACACACAAGGGTTGGTTAGCAAATCAGAACCCTGTTTTAATGTTAAGAATTAAAGGGCCAGTGGACAAAACAGTTCCCATAATTCAGGAAGGTCTGTGATTCTGCAGGGCAATCAGGGAACTGCAGTAACATTCATGTGATGACAAAGTTACTGGAGATTTTAACAATTTTTAGGCACAGAACAAAATTTCTATAGACAAAATGTTGACTGTAATACACTGGATGGTGTTGCAACATAGAAATCTGAAAACTGAGTCTGTAGAGATAGTAAAGTGGGGAGGGTGATTTCCTTGCACATGGATGGCCCAGTTTCAAAATTCCAGGCACCACATTTCGTCCCCTGAACCTCACCAGATGTAGTCTCTGAGCACAGAGCCATAAGCGAATCCTAAGCAACGCAGAGTGTGACCCCCAAAATAATAAATTAATAACTAACAAATTAGGAGTTTGGAGACTTTTTAACTTAATAGTATATATGCTAGAGGGTAGAATTCTTAACCTGATAGTAGCTGTTTTGATTAAAGTTCATTTAAATGTACTGTGATGAATACACTGTTTGCTATTATCTGAATTATAATATGTATGTCACTGTCACTGTCCTCCCATTGTTCATCAATTTGCTCGAGCGGGCCCAGTAACGTCTCCATTGGAGACTTTGTTGTTACTGTGTTTGGCATATCGAATACATCACAGGTAGCTTGCCAGGCTCTGCCCTGCGGGCGAGATACTCTTGGTAGCTTGCCGGGCTCTCCGAGAGGGGCGAAGGAATCGAACTCGGGTCGGCCATGTTGGCTGTGTGCAAGGCAAACGCCCTACCGCTGTGCTATTGCTCCAGCCCATAACATGTATACTGAATGTTTTATTTTTATGAAATAATAATTTCTTCTGTACTCTATAGTTACCACCAAAATCACATGCTGTAGTCGATTTTAGTATATAAATTGAATCAATTTAAATACATTAGCTCCAATATTTATGACATTTTGTTGGGGGGAAAAACTGCATTCTATTAAACTTGTTTAGAATTTTCTTTTATGGTGAAAATATGGTTTTTAATTTAACTACCTTGAATAAGATCATTTATCACTAAATCCTTATCTATATCCTTATCCTTATGATACTTATAACTACCTTGCAGGAAATAAAGTCATCTACAAACAAATATACTGAAGTTATCTACAAATATATATAATTTTTCTCACATCGTAGAGGATTATTATTAGAAAATCACATTTTCTGCCATACAATACCAATAACCATTTTGAAGAAAATAAAATTATTTGCAAACAAATATATTAGGATTCAGAAAAAATTAAGATGGGAGGAAAACAAAGTGACAACTTTGGAAGGATGCAATAACTGACCTCAGCATTTAAGAATGAGAGAGCCAGAGTGATGAGGAATTTTCCAATTATAGAGAAGAAATGAGTGAAAATATGCCGAAGTATAGCCAACACCATGGTAAATGGAAATAAAAAAGCAATGATGCAGTCCTTGAGATGAACTGTTCTCCAGGGAACAACCAGATTCTCTATAAATGGGAAAAGTGACAATATCAAACTTTTAATAACACTAAGTAAGCAGTTTGCTCTAATATATTGTAACCATAGAATTTATTGTAAATAGTAAAGCACCTTATGTGATCATCTCCCCAATAAATCCTTTCTAAATTATTGCATCTAGTTTGGCAGAGCAACAGAAGTTTTTATTCTCAGGGATCTTGAGAAAATACAAACAATTTTTTTTAAAAAGGAAATTTGAAAATGAGAGGATGCAAAGTACAGGGTTGGGAAGATAGCTCAACAAGCAGAGTGCCTAGAAAGGAGTAGCTCTAGGTGTGCACCCTTCCCAGAAAACAGAAAAAAATATTTAAAAGGACCAGAGATATATTACAGGATAAAGGGGCTTCCCCTGCACACAGCCGATTCCTGATCAATTCCTGGAACCATATATGATCCATAACCAGCAGTGGTCATCGCTGAGCACATGAGAGGAGAGAAAATGAGGGTAGGGAGTGAAGGGGAGAGGTGGGGACAGGGAGGGGGATAGGAGGGGAAAAGCGGGAGCAAAAAGGACAGAAGGAGCAGGGAGGAGGAGAAAATTTAGATGTCACTAGTTCTTAAATTACTCAAGGGAACACTGATGTCTGGGAGATGAAACAGAAGTGTGAAAATGAAGTACATTGCAAACCTAACTAAATGGTACTTGTTCTTACCCAAAGACAATAGAAACAAAGAACATGAGAAATGATCTTCAGCAAGAAACCTGTCTCTGGGGGTGGGTGAGGGCTTGAGGGGATAGGAAAGGGAGGGAGCTACAACTATTTTCTTTAATTTTTATTAGTGAAAAACCATGATGTAGAGTTGTAGACTTACAAATTTCTGTCCTTTAGTTTCAGTTATACAAAAATCAAGAACCCATCCCTTCTCCAGTGCTCATTCTCCACCACCAATGATCCCAGTATCCCTCCCACTGCCCATCTCCCCATCCCACCCCATCCCTGTGGTGGGGCATTCCCTTTTGTTCTCTCTCTCCTTTTGGGTGCTGTGGTTTGCCCAAGAGGCATTGAGTAGCAATCATGTTCGACCTATAGTCTACTTTCAGCATACATCTCCCATCCTGGGAGGATCCTCCCAACACCCTTTACTTGGTGCTCTCTTCTCTCTCTGAACTGCCTTTTCCCCTAGCATGTGCGGCTGGCTTTCAAGCCATGAAATGAACCTCCGGGTACTTATCTTGACTATTTTTGGGTGTTAGTCTCCTATTTCATTACTTTATACTCCACAAATGAATGCAATCTTTCTATGTCTGTCTCTCTCTTTCTGATTCATTTCACTTAGCATGATACTTTTCATGTAGTACTGCTTGATGTAAATGTCATGACTTCATCTTTAGGAGTATTGCTGTTTTGACGATGTTAATTCTTCTTATCCATGAGCAGGGGGTATGTTTTCATTTCCTCCTGTCCTTTTTTTATTTCAAGGAGTAATGTTTTGTAGTTTTCATTGTAGAGGTCCTTTACCCCTTTACTTAGGCTAATTCCGAAGTATTTGATTTTCTGGGGCACAATTGTGAACGGGATTGTTTTTTCATGTCACTTTCCTCTGTCTCATTATTTGTGTATAGGAAGGTCATGGATTTTGAGGTATCAATTTTATAGCCTGTGACTTTCCTGTACAATTATATTGTTTCTAGGAGTTTCTTGGTAGAGGACTTAGGATTCTAGAGATATAGTATCATATCATCTGCAAATAGTGAGAGGTTGATTTCTTCCTTTCCTATCTGGATGCATTTAATGTGTTTTTTCTTACCTAATGGCTATTGCAAGTACTTTCAGTACTATACTGAAGAAAAGTGGTGATAGTGGGCATCCTTGTCTTGTCCCTGATCTTAGAGGAAAGGCCCTTAATTTTTCCCCATTGAGAATAATGCTTGCCATAGGTTAGTCGTAGATGGCTATGACTATATTGAATAAAGTTCCTTAAAAACCCATTTTGGTGAGAGTTTTTATCATATACAGCTGCTGGATCTTGTCAAAAGCTTTCTCTGTGTTTATTGATATGATCATATAGTTTTATCTTTACTTTTGTTGATATTATGAAATATGTTGATTGATTTCTGTATGTTAAACCATCCTTGAATCCATGGGGTGAATCCCACTTGGTCGTGGTGTATGATCTTTTTGATGAGTTGTTGGATTCTATTTGCTAATATTCTGTTGAGGATCTTCTCATTCGTGTTCATCAGGGATATTGGCCTATAGTTTTCCTTGTTGGTGGTGTCTTTGTTTGCTTTAGGCATTAGGGGGATAGGGAGAGTTCCTGTTTTTTCAATTTTCTGGAAAAGCTTGAGGAGAACAGGCAAAAGGTCTTCTTTTAAATATTTGGAAGTGGGGGGTATGGTGCCGTCAGTAGGTCAATCTGTACCTGTGAGGCGTGTGTATCAGCAGCCTGATGGCGGTTTCAGACTTCCAGATACCCCAAAATTGCTGCTGCGCCTTTGGCCAGACCCCAAAAACTTGGGGCAAAATTTACAAAGAAAGTAAATGGCCAAAAGTTAGGTATGTGGGAGACACAACCATAAACACCTCAGGCTCAGCTATATAATTGGAGACATGGCCTCTCTGGTTCCTGATCGAACCACTTAACGCCCATGATCCTAGAGACACAGAAATAAATCTCAAAACCCAACGGCTTTGGGCAGAAATGCGTCTGGTGCCTGCAATATGTTACCTGCCCTGGGCCACCCCAAGTGGGAATAGGTTTCGTGCCTTGGCCTTTCCCCCCCAGCCACCATCCTCCAGAGGCCACTGAACAGCCAAGTTTGGGACCACAGTGATGAGACAAGTTGGGCCTCACGGGATAGGGGTGGAGCCGGCCCTTTTCTCCCCACCCCAATGAGACCCCAAGTCGCCGCCCACAATCGGCCATTCTGGCTCCTGATAAAGCTGCTTAACGACCATGATCCCAGGGACTCAGGAACAAATCTCAGAACCTAGTGGCTTTTGGCAGAAATGCATGCAGACCCGTGGTAGGTTACTGTCACCAGGCCACCCCAGGGGGGAAGGGTGCTGTCCCTCTGCCTGCTTCCCCTAGGCGTCTCAGTGGCTTCCATCCTCCAGAGGCCATTGGACAGTCAGGTTTGGGCCCTCAGTGACGAGACACGTCGGGTATCATGGGATGGGGGTGGAGCCGGGCCCTTTCCTCCCCACCCCAATGAGACCCCAAGTCGTCACCCACAAACGGCCTCTTTGACTCCTGATCAAGCTGCTAAATTACCATGATCCAAGAGACTTGAACAAATCTTCGAACCCAGCAATTTTGGCAGAAACCCCTTCAGTTTTAAGTGTTAAAATTTCGAAATTTCAAAATCACATGGCCACTACTGCAGCCATGCGACATCATATGTTATTCTTAACCAGCAATAGGTAACAAATTGTCTACTGTTGCATTTTCATCAGATCTGAATATTGGGGTAAAGTCCCAAATAATAATGGTGAGTCTGGTATCAAAATATTGAATGTGATCAAAGTAGAGAGAGTAATGTGGAAATCATCTGCCCCACAGGTAGGGGGAGGGTATGGAATGGGGGTATACTGGGGTTTTTGGTGGTGGAGAATGGGCACTGGTGAAGGGAAGAGTGTTTCATTGTATGACCGAGACTTAAACCTGAAAGCTTTGTAACTGCTCTAACAATGATTCAATAATAAAATTATAAAAATGAATAAAAATACTTGGAAGCATTCACTAGTAAATCCATCTGGGCCTGGGCTTTTGTTTTTGGGAAGACTTTTGAGTACAGTTTCAATTTCCTTGATATGAATGGGTCTATTCAGGTATGCCAAGTCTTCTTGGTTCAATCTTGGGAGATTTTAGGAATCCAGTAATTTATCCATTTCATCTAGGTTCTCTTGTTTCATGGCATACAGACACTCAAAGTAGTCTCTGTTAGTCTTTTTAATTTCATTGGTTTCTATTGTGATGACACCTTTTTCATTTCTGATAGAGTTTATTAGGGTTCTCTCTCTTTTTCTTTGTGAGTCTTGCTACTGGTTTATCAATCTTGTTTATTTTCTCAAAGAATCAGTTTTTTGTTTCAATGACCTTTCTAATTTTTTTTTTTAGGTTTCCATGTCATCAATTTTTGCTCTGAATTTTATTATTTCCTTCTTTGGCCAAATTCGGGTTCCTTTTGTTGGTCTTTTTCTAAGATCTTTAGCTGTGAGGTCAGGTTATCTATATAGGCCCTTTCTTACTTCCTTAGGAATGCTTGCAAAGCTATAAATTTTCCTGTTAAAATGGCTTCAGTTGCATACCATAGGTTCCAGTAGCTCATTTCTTCATTCTCATTTGTTTCCAGGTATCTTTTCATTTAGTCCGTGACTACCTTCTTGACCCACTTGTTGTTCAACATTGAGATGTTTAATTTCCAGGTGTTTGATTTGGTTCTCTGTGTCTTTGTGTGATTCACTTCTATCTTCAGTGCATCATGGTATGAAAAGATTGTTGATGCTACTTCTATCTTCCTGATTATATTGAGGTATGTGTTGTGGCCCAGCAGTGGTCTATTTTGGAAACTGTTCTGTGCTCACTGGAAAAGAATGTGTATTCTTTTTTTCTGGAGTGTAAAGCCCTGCATAGGTCTATTAGCCATCTCTCTTCTAATTATTCCTTCAAAGCCAATATTTCCTTGCTGAGTTTTGTTCTTGTTTATCTATCCAAAATTGATAAGGCAATGTTGAAATCTCCGACTATTATTGTGTTGCTAGAAATGTCCTCCTTAAAATATGTTAGCAGTTGTTTTAAGATTTATCTGGTCCCTCATTAGGTGTGTATACATACATTTAAGAGTTGATTTCTTTCTATTATATATATCCCTTGATAAATAGAAAATGGCCTTCACTGTCCCTTCTAATCTTTTTTCAACCTGAAATTTGTGTTTTAGGATACTAGTATGACCACCCCTGCTTTTTTGAGGGAGCTGTTTGCTTGCAGGATTGTTTTCCATCCTTTAACTTTGAGTCTGTGTTTTCTCTGACTATTCAGATGAGTTTCTTGTAGACAGTAGAATGTTGGTTTCAGTTTCTGGATCCATTGTGCCACTCTGTGTCTCTTTATTGGTGCATTGAGACATTGACATTGAGCGAGATTATTGTCATGGTTTTTTTTTTTTTTGCCATCTTTCTGTAAGGGGTTGGTTGTGCTTATAAGTGTTTTTCTTCTTATCTTACAAGAGCCCCTTTAACCCTTCTTTTAGGTTTGGTTCTGAGTATGTGAAGTTCCTCAGCTGTAGTTTATCTATAAAACGGTGTATTGTTTCATCGGGTATGAGTGAGATAAAGTATTCTGTATAGCTGGATAAAGTATTCTTGGTGTGACGTTCATTTCATTGCATTTTTTCACTATATCCCACCATTGTCTTCGTGCTTAGTGAGTTTCCTCTGATAGGTCTGCTGTAAATCTAAGGGGTGCTAATTTGTATGTGATTTCCTACTGTGTTTGGCATATAGAATACGTCACAGGTAACTTGCCAGGCTTTGCCATGTGGGCAAGCTTGCTGGACTCTCCAAGAGAGAGGCGGAGGAATCAAACTTGGGTTGGCTGCATGCAGGGCAAATACCATACCTGCTGTGCTATTGCTCCAGCCCACTGTCACTGTCACTGTCACTGTCCTGCCATTGTTAATTGATTTGCTCAAGCGGGCCCAGTAACATCTCCATTGTGACAATTGTTACTGTGTTTGGCATATTGAATACATCACGGGTGGCTT
This sequence comes from Sorex fumeus, assembly GCF_029834395.1. Taxonomy (NCBI): domain Eukaryota; kingdom Metazoa; phylum Chordata; class Mammalia; order Eulipotyphla; family Soricidae; genus Sorex; species Sorex fumeus. The sequence continues at coordinate 17,994,618 of NW_026606064.1, forward strand.
GCCAGGCTTTGCCTTGCGGGTGAGACACTCTCAGTAGCTTGCCGGGCTCTCTGAGAGGGGCGGTGGAATCGAACTCGGGTCAGCCATATTGGCTGCATGCAAGGCAAACACCCTGCCCGCTGTGCTATCGCTCCAGCTCTGCTCCAGCACATATATATGTATATATATATGAATACTATATATGCATATAATATATATGTATATACACTCATATATGTGTTCTTGTATATATCTGTGTACATATGTGTACATATACACATGTGTGTATATATATAAGTCACAGTTGTCAAGACATGGTTTCATTGTTGTAAGGAAAGACACATAGATCAATGGAATTAAATGACCATAGCCTGGATCTATGAAAATGATGGAAACAATGTATTAAAATCCCCAAACAGATTCCTATGAACAATGACAAGTGGCTTTACTACTACTGCCATACTTCGCTTAACGAGCCCACGCAATCTACTTATTTGGGGAATACCCCCATAGTAGATCAATACATTGGATATGTTCCATGATCCTTGGTTCAATAGAAAACTTTTCTTATAGCATATGATCTCCAAGTGAAACCTCAGATGTGCCTTCAGATGATCACACAGTACTCAATAAACATAATTTTACACGTAGCATTATAAGAGATAAGAAATATTAATCTTGGGCTATGTACCTCACTTTCTTATCTTATGTGAAGGTCAGTTTTCAAGACAGCGTTTACTTTGTTTATTTCCACATATTCATGTTCCCATGTAGACACCTCTCACACTGAATAAGACTGAACTATATGAACATCTTTGTAACTGTATACCACAGAGACTCAATTAAAAAAATAAAAAAATATATTTACACAAGAAATAAAATCAATCAGAATGAAAATGTGTGACTACCAGTATTAGCATTCACAATATACTCCCACTTTTGTTCCTATTACATCATTTATTCTGGAAGAATTTGTCAAATTCTGAAGAAACAGAAGCAGTTGTATACATGGTCATTTAGCAAGGAATTGTAACCCTTACCAAAAAAAAAAAAAAACGAAAGAATAAAATAATCAAACAACGAGCAACCGCTGGCCTGCTCTGTGAGATGCATGGAAATTTATCATCCAAATGCAATCAATCATTTAGATGACTGAGGTCCCAGCTGATAATTCTAATACAACTTAATCTGGCAAAACTATCCATCTAAGACACTCCCAGATTTCTGATCCACAGAAATCATATAATAAAATTAAGGCTTATTGTTTGAAACATCTAAGATTGGGGACAATTTTTTCTACAGCAACAACTAATGTAGCTGTTAAGAGGGTCCTTTAGTCTATGGCAGTTCAATGCATAAGCTTATGTGAACAAGACATTGTATATCTTTGAAAGAAAACCAGTGTTTAGTGAAACTGTGTAATAGAGAAACAATCACAGAATCTGTACTGATTCCAATGCAGAGGTTACTGACCTTTCCCAAGTAATCAAATGACAATTGCCAAAAAAAAGATGTCAAATTAGGTAACAAGTGTTGTTTTGTATTGACTGCTCTTTGATACTTGTCAGTCTTTTAGAGAAAGTAACATTGGATGCCATACTACAGGGCTTTTATTACACAATCTATTTCTGCCATAATGGTTACAACTTTCATGTGCCCATTGTGCCAGGGAGCACGCAGAAAAACAATGAAATAAACTAACTCATGCCAATGGGTCAGATAATTTTTACTTACTCTGAATTTAGTCATTACTCTGAGGGGTAACAGATCATTCCTACTATTTTAATTTGGGAGAGATGTCCTCCTATCCTCCCGACCATTATACTCCCAAAACATTGGCTGGTTGTAGCAACCCTTGAATATTCATAGACTTTATCTTCTTTCCTGAGGACAATACAGAGCTGGTCACAATATCTTGCCATTTTCTTTTTCTGATAGACTACACATAAATATAACAGACTAATGTAATGTTTGTGAATATTAGGTAGACCAGATACTACTGGACTATACTTAACGTGTAACTAGTGCATGGGTCATCCTGCTGCACAATGCATGTGAATTTGTAACAAACCACGAATCTTATAAACACAAGACTTAATGTTGGATAGATATAGTGTAAGCAAGTAGTGTGATCTCATGTTTATTTCTTTCAGATCACTCTTGTTTATCTGTTCTAGTTCATTAACAAGGGTAGGGTTTTGAAAATATCTATTAAGCTGCATTTATTCTCCCTCCTCCAATTCTGTCCATATTCCCTACATATTTTGGACTCCTGTTACTAATTTCAGATATATAGGATTTACTTATCATTCTTAAGAATCAACTATTTAATGGTTTTGAACATTTCCTGTTTTTCTTAACTGTCTACTTAAACGTTTATTATTTAAAATATAAACTTTGATATTAATATCATCAACCATACTTCTTTTGCCAAGTGTTTGCTTCACATGTGTTTCGATCTTTCAACTCACAATCAGCCTAGTCTTTATACTGAATACACTAATTTGCCAACCCATAAAATAATTTTTAATCTAATATATTGCTACTATTGTTTAATCTATTTATACTTAATGTTGTCATCTATGTAGTTTTCTTAATTGAAGTGTGTTCTCTGGCTGTACTTTCTGGCTTTTATATATTTTCCTTATTTCCTTACTACCGTAGAACAAATAAAATACACTTTTATTGGATATGTTGGAGATATTTTAGCCATAGTATTCCTAGGACCAATAATATGTGCTTTAACTTAATTAAGTTTGCCTCAAGTCAATATTGTATAGATTCAAATAAACGTTAAAATAGTGAATTTTTATTTGTCTACCATTCTTTATGCTATTGTCTTATATATTTTATTTATGCTAATAAATTTATACCTTAATACAATTAAAATTATGTTTTGCTTTAAATAATTATTTTTAGAAAAGTTAAAAAATAAAACTTTATATACATTTAACCACATACTTATCATTTCCTGTATTCTTCATTCCTTCTGGAAGATCTAAGTTTCTTCTGATGTCCTTTCCTTTTAAATCTCAAAAAGTCTCTTAAACCTTATTTCCTGAAAAGCAGATGTGGTGGTGACAGTTTTCAACTGTCAATTGTCAGAAATGTCTTTATGTTGCTTCTATATTTAGATGCACTTTCATTGCTTATGGAACTGATGCTTTGTAGATATTTTATCTTCACAATGACATTCAACACTAAAGATGGTTCAATGTCATCTACATCCCTTATTTGCATGAAATCAAAAATCCTGTGTAATATTATCCCTCTGTACCTAACTTTGTACTTTCTCTGCTAACTTCTAAGGCTTCTTAATTTTTTTAAATTTTATTTTAATAATGTTGGTCACAATAATTTATTACATTCAATATTCCAACACCAATCCTACCACTGTAATACCTTCCCATCACCATTATTTCGAATTTACCCACCATCACTAAAACCTGTCCCCAAAGCAGGTCCTAAATAATTTATTTTGTATGGCTTGTTATAAATAATGCATTGTAAATGATTCCAAAAGTTTCCTTAGAAGAAAATGTGTGAAGATTGTTGTATATGACCAGATACCCATTAAACCCTTGTATAAGAGATTACTAGCATGATGTTAAATGTTGAGTCTTGCACGTTAATATTTATTTATTATTTTTGAATTGAGATCCATTCTCTTCTACTTTAACCTATTAAATGTGGTGGCTACTTTTAGTATATCAGTGGAGTAGAGTATGATTCTAAATATTTAAATAAGGTGATACACCTGGAAATGACTTTAAGATTCAGCGGCATCTCTGCAAGCTTGTCGCTCTTTTCCAAGATTTATTTGTGATTCTCTGAGTCATGGCCATTAATGAGCTTACATGGTGCCAGAGGCAGATTGTGGGCATGGTCACCAAACTCCAGGAAAGACAGGAAAATTGGGGAAGGTTGCCCATTCCCAACTCCCAGAGAGCCCGGAGATTTCAGTCACCAAAGCCACAAACCTGGGTCTTTCAGCAGGTTCATTCTCTTGGAGGGCAATCTTTTGTCAAGAGCATGTTGCAAAACTCTCCCATTCGGTAGAGTCTTTAATTTTAGCAATCATTTCCTCATAGTAAAGACACTTTTCAGTTTGATATCATCCCTTTTGTTTATTATTGCTTTTGTATTCTTTGTCATGTTGTCCCATTGAAGAATCCTCTAATTACACAACTGGGAAGTTTTGCCTATGTTTTTCTAAGTATATTTTATGGATACAGATTTAATATCTGTCTTGATTCATTTTTAATTAACTTTTGTATATAGTATGAGACAAGGGTCTACCTTCATTTTATTATGATGCTGACAAGTTTTCTCAGCAACAATTTTTGAAGAAGCTCTGCTTAATGCACCTAGCGCCATGTTTCAAACAAACCTAAAGAGAAAAATAGCAAGTTCATACTATCTTCCATAAAAGCAAGACTAATTACATTCCTACCATGAGCATAAAAGGCTCCTGTTTCTTCACACTCTCCTGAAACACATACTATTACTCGTGTTTTATAGAGTAAGTAAACTTAGTATGAAATGGTGCCTTACTGGCATTTTGATTTGCATTTCTCTGATATTAAGTAACAATAAACATTTTCTTGCAACTGTTGTCATGTGCACATTTATTTGATAAAGGGTCTGTTCCATTCTTTTCCAATTTTGATGGGTAGTTTCTCTTATTACTGAGTTTTGTCTGTCCTTTATTGGGAATATTCAATATTAGCCTTTTTCTCAAATGTTTGTTTTTATAATTTTCTTCTATTTATTAGATTTCCATTTGTTTTAGCATGTATCTTCTGCTGTGCAGAGACTTTTATCTTTAGTGTTTGTTTGCTTCTATCTCCTTGCCTTTAGAATTGTATTGCCAGATATGTCACAGAAGACAAACAGAAAGGAGTGCTCTGTCTAATGTTCAGTACATTTTCTTTAAGATCTAAATATTTAAATCCAATAATCCATTTCTATATAAAGTTTTCAATTTATGTCATCTTTAAAAAGCAATTTTGAATTTTTGGGGGGTCACATCATCAAATTCTTGAGCTTGATTATGCACTTTGCTAGAGTAGATCTGTTGCTATTTATAAAGTTAGTTTAAATAATTCCTAATCATGTCAAGATGGTTTTCCCACCAGTTATTACTTTTCTAGAACAAATTTTGGACATAAATGTAAGGTTCTTGCAGAGGTCTTTCTACTCTTGGGTTAGGTGGGATTATCAATATCTCTTGAATTGTGTATGTTACTGTTACAAAATTTATATCAAATATACTGTTAATATACAATTTTAATATAAGACCAACTATTCCTGTTCTACATCAAAAGTCATCTTGAGAATAGAGTGACATAAGAAATGTAAATAAAATTTAACCAAATAGGGATGGAATAAAATGTCTTTAATAGTAATGTGGGTGGATAGGTGGGTCAATATCATCCTCAAAATCATGATCATCCTTATGTGTTATAAGGTAAAAGTTTATGTGCTTTTTAATGATGGTGATAAGATCTCTCCTTGGAATATTTAACAGTCCACAAAATTCATGACACTGAAAAGTTATGGCTACTACTAAAATCCAACTGCTTTTTACATTTTAAGAAATAGAACCTTGAAGAAGAGAGAAAGCTAAAATATTAAATAATTGGATTTCCTGGAACAAATAGGAATCAAAGATAACTATAACACAGAATCCCATACTTATATATTGCTATTCACATATGACAGCAATAAGTAGTAGTAAAAGTGTTCGACTTGTCACAGAACAGATTAAATTTTAAATATATTCCCTTCCATACAATCCTCAATGCATAATTAGATTACTGATATTATGTTTACAATATGTGAGGGCTCAAAGCAATTTAATTCCAATGAAAATGGCAAACTTTGTACTATCCAAGGTGGAGAAAAGAACAAAAGTTGATTTCTTCAGCAAATTTTATTATTTTTTTAAATAGAGAATAATGGCATATTCAGTTCCTTAATGAAGGACTTTTTAGAGGATTTACTTTAAACAGGATATGATATACTCTAAATGTTGTGACTATACTTTTTAATCACACAAATCACAAATCATCCTGTTATTCGTCGATTGCCTCGAGCAGGCCCCAGTAATGTCTCCTTAATCCTAGTCCTGAGATTATATTCAAGGCTCTTTAGGAGAATGAGACCCATCATTGTTACTGGTATTTGGCATATTGGGTACGCCATGGGGAGCTTGCCAGACTCTGCCATGTGGGCAGGCTACATTCGGTAACCTGCCAGTTTGTCTTTTATAGTATCTCTTAAAGTCATGCTTATGCTTTATCACTTCATCACTTGACATCTTGTTATTCATCAATTTGCTCCAGCGATTGCCAGTAACATCTCAATTCGTCCCCGTCGCATGCTAGTGTAGCACAATGGTGTCTGTTTGTTGTAGGAACACAAAGAATCTCAAACCATTCATTCAGGACTTGATGAAGAAGTCTGACCATCTGGTAAGTAGTCAGCCATGCGATCTTTTGACATTCCATGGAAAACAGTCGGTAATGACTCTAGTCCAGCAGTCATCTCCAAATAGCATTACATGTCCAGCCCATCTGATTTTTGATGCCTTGGCAAACGAGATAGCATCCCTGATTCTGGATCGTTGATGGAGGTCGGAACTCCGGATTCTTTCTCTCATTTGAGTGTAGAGTGATACTCTAAGCATAGCTCTTTCGATTCTTCTTTGGGAGATTCAAATAGCGTTCTCACCCTGTTTGCATAGGGCCCAGGTCTCTGAGGCTTATATTAATGCAGGAAGAACAATGGAATCAAAGAGATGTGCCCGGAGCCGGAGGTTCTTCGTCCTCTTAGGTATTTCTTCGACATTCTTGAAGGCGTTCCAAGCCACTCTCTTCCTCCTGCACAGCTCGGGTGCCAGGTCATTTGTCATGTTGACTTCTCGACCTAGGTACACATAGCTGTTGTATTCGGAGATGTTTGTTCCATTGAGAGTTATTGGAACGTAAGAAACGAGACCATTTCTAATAAACATTGTCTTTGTTAGATTCAGCTATGGTCTGACCTTTCCACACTCATGGTCAAAGTCAGTCAGCATTTGTGCCGCTTGGCTAATATTTGGTGTTATTAAAATGATGTCATCAGCAAAGCGGAGGTGGTGTAGTTGCCGACTGTCTATCTTCACTCCCATTCCTTCCCATTCCAGTTGTCGCATAACATTCTCGAGGGTGGCACTGAAGAGTTTCAGTGAAATATACCACCCTGTCAAACCACATTCTTGACATGGATGATCACTTCCTTGTAGAATGGTGAGATCCTAGTGGTGAATCTGTTATACAGCTCACAGAGGATCCTGATGTATGAGTTTGAATGCCCTGTTTGGTTAGGGCTTTGATGACTGATCCAGTCTCAACAGAATCAAAAGCCTTCTTTAAATCAATGAATGTTACACAGAGTAGCATCTTGAATTCCTGAGAAACCTCAGTGAGTTTGGTCATCGTGTGGATATGGTCGATGGTGCTGAATCCTTTTGGGAACCCTGCTTGCTCGTATGGTTGTCCTTCATCTAGTTTTCTGCCAATCCTAGTCAGGATGATTAGAGTGAATAGCTTGTAGGAGACAGACAATAGGCAGATCTGGCAATAGTTGCCAATGTCGTGGATGTCTCTACTGTCTTGTACAGTAGAACAGTCCTGCTGGTTTTCCATTGGGATGGAACCTTGCATTCAGACAGGTAGCATGTCAAGAGCTGAGCCATTGTATTGATGAGTACTGAAAAAAGGTTCTTCAGGTGTTTGGGTCTAACCTTGTCTTGGCTGGGTGTGGTTCACTTCTTTACCAATGAAATGGCTTGTCGGATTTCGGAAGGGAGAACATTGAGAAAAACATATCCATCCTGCAGAATTTAGTATGTGGGCAGGTGGATGTGGCTATCAAAGAGATCCAAGAAGAAGAAATGGATAATATTCTCCATTGCTCTTCTGGAAAATGTGACAGATCCATCAGGACTTTGGAGGGCAGTCATCTTGGTCTTGTCATTGGCAAAGGACAGGCAGGCATTGCGAATGCTTTTATCAGATTTTGTTGCATATGCCAGCACTGCTGCTCTTCTCTCTTTGAGGTCTTCCTTGATCGCTTCTCTGCACTGCTTTATGAGCTTTGACGTTTGTATGAGGCTTGCACCAAGTCAAGTTGGCAAATGAGCTCAAGAGGTTTCTAAGACAGGCATCATTTTGTGATTCTCTCTCTCTGTCTCTCTCTATCTATCTATCTATCTATCTATCTATCTATCTATCTCGGCGTTCCTCACACAATCACAGAGGCGCTGAACCAGTTTGTCGTATTTCTCATCAATATTTTCAATGACGGCACCTGCCCATGTTTCCGCAATAGTGTCAAAGAGCTCCTTGGCACATGTGATAAAAGAGGCATCAGAGGTGTCAGTTTCCTTGTCAATACAAACTTGGCCATGAGCATTGATTCATTAGGATGCCTAACAACGTGAATTGGATGATTACACTTGAATAGATGTGGCTCACTGCCAGCAGTTTCTCTCTTTGTTGTCTATGCACCAACATCCAAATATGATGAAGGAGAAATTCAGAAGTACTACATGGAGCTGGAGAAGTTCTATAAAGAAGACCACACCTTGTACAGGATAATTGTGGGTCATTTTAATGCCAAGATAGGACGGAAAAGATCAGCCGAAGAATTCCACATGGGGACCCATGACCTCAATGGAACAAACAGGGTGAGAGACTGTCTGAATTCATCATGTTGACCAAGACCATCCATGGTAACTCACAGTTCCAGAAGGCCGAATCTAAACATTGGACATAGGAGTCTCCCAGTGGACGGTTCCACACGAAATTGACCACATCATATTCAATTGACGGTTTTGCCTGACCGATGTCACTGTTGTCCCAAAATTCCAAATGGGATCTGACCACCGTCTCCTTCATGCAAATTTCTACTTCACAGAGCAGGGAGAAAGGGCTGCATTGTTTAAGAAGAGAACTCCCAGAACGACCACCAACTTGGAGCTCTTTGGCACATGCTTATACAAAGAATTTTTATCATAACAGTATAACAACTTAAAACATCACTCCATTGGAAACCAAAACTGAACACAACTGAATGCTTTGTGGCAAACATTTGATAAATGCAATAAAAAGAATGTTTAGTGAAATGAGTAAATATTCTAAATTTTCTTGGATAAAATTAGTGAACACTTTACAATTCATGTACGCTCTGAAATCTCCATTTTTTTTCTCTTGGCTATTTTTCATAGATAGATTGCTTTTCTACTAACTTCTGGGAATTAGAGCTAAAAACACTATTAAGAGTTTAACAGTATATAACTATGTAAATCAAAGCTAACCTTTCATATGACTCAAACCACCAGTATCACAGATTCATAATCAATCAAGTACTTGTAAATAATACTTGTAAATAATAATTTTGACATTGCCTCACTGACTTTGTCAGGTTAGACAGAATGAAAAAGATTTGCAAATTTGCAAAAGTATTGATCGAAATTTTGTATTCAATTAAGACTTGTTATAGTCTTCTAGTAACAGATAAGTCTGGAGTACAAAGTTGAACTTCTTCATTGATGTTCTTTATATGGCTTTTGGATACATAGGTGCCTTCACCTAGCACCATTCTCATATATGCGAGGCGCTGCAGGACTGCCCTTCAAATTACTAGCCACTTCTCTCATCTCAATGCAGTCTAGAGTCTACTTAGTCTATAGGACTCTCTCTCTCTCTCTCTCTCTCTCTCTCTCTCTCTAACACACACACACACACATACTTTTTTTCTTGTCAAATCAGGAAGAGTACACCATTTCTATTGTTGCTTTCTTTCCTTTCTTCCATCATCAGATCAATCAGCTAACTTGAATTAACATAGTTCTTTTCCAGGCAATAATAGGCATTCATCTTCTCCCCTTAAGAATTTACCTGCACTTAGCTCTAATGGAAGCAGTCTTTGTAATTTCAACAACCTGGTTTTGGTGTGAGTTATTGTGCTTTTTTAATGTAGAAGGATCTCTTTCTAGGTATGTTTTTCTTTTGAGTATATAACTTGGCTGGAGACAATGAAAAATAATTGCCCTTTACTAAAAGTAAAGGAAATACACAAAGTTCTTTTTTTTAATGTATCCTTTTCAAGGAAACCTCTTTGTAATGCTTCTCTATTTAACTCATAAACTTATAAGATGGATATTTTCTGTGATAAATTTGGTTTATTCTTCAATTATCAAAAAAGATGTTTTATACTCTTATTATGAAAAGGTAGGAATACTCAAAATTTCATTCTAGTTTTGGGGACAATAGTCAAACTCCAGCTATAGAGGCTCCACCTACCATGATATGAGAATATATACAGAAATAACTATCTTTGGTTTTGGTTTGCTAAAAGTCTCTTTAACCTGTTTGGACTTCTATGATATATGATATTCCTTGTAAGTACCATAATGTGATTTTGTAACTTTCTTTCTCTTCTCTTTGAGATGGTCTCTTTACACCCAAGTTTTAGGAAACGAGGATTCAAATACTGTGTTGTGATTTTGTCTAGAGAGATGTATTTTAATATCAAGAAAAGTGCATAGAACAGTCTAAAAATCATTTTAGTGTTAATATCAACTTCTCTTTCATCAGCTGTCCCATACAATCTTCTATCCACATGTGTACATTTTACCCTCCCTCAACTCTCAGCATGATCTAATCTAATAATCAATTATGGGATCAATTTGATCATTTCCTATGATATCAATTTGGGTAGATATACCTAAGATCTCAGTAACCTAAAAGATCAAATGAGGCATGTAAATGGGAAACTCTTGTCATGCATAACTTAGTGCAGAAATAAACACGATTTGGCATTTTAATGAAAGGGTTTATGTGGCATGCACTTGACTAACATCTCTAATATAATAGGTACTTAATAATATAGCTAACTGAAACAACAAATAGGAAAACCTTTTTGAGGAGACAACCACAATATCATAAAATAAGGATATATTCATATTGGTTTAATTGATTTTAAATGCTTGGCACTGAAGAAATTATGGCTGTGAAACAGCTGCTACCCAGGCTCAGCCAACCCCAACAGTTTCTACATTTCTCCAACTCCACTAAATCTGTGCGTCAAGTATGGCAAAGAAGTTTAACTTTATGAACATTTAGTAGTGAATGAATAGACACTTGTGTCTAGATGGCATTTTGCTCTTGCTGTTCTAGCTCTCTCTAGATCTAGTCTAAAAACATGCTATGGTCAATGAATGATGCTGTCACAGGTACTGCAAAAAAAAGTGATAACAGTTATGCTATGTATCTGTCATTCATGGGAGAGGATAAACAGATGCATTGCCTGGTAATCTTTCTCATCATTATGCTGTCCTACATCAATGTATCGAGAGACACTCTACAGTCTATCATTCCATTTCATGAATACATTTTGTATAACAATCTGAAAGAAAAAGAAAATCGCTCATTTTGTGTCTTCATTCTAAAACATATGCAACACTCAGCAGCACATTATAGCAAGCAAGCAGTGATTGGAATGGAAATAACTGAATTGTTGTCCCCCACCCATGCCTCATTTCTGATTCCTCTACCTCAATGTATAAAATGCAACACAATGTATTATTTATCAACAGCAGTGCAGCAATACCTTGCAAATGTCACTCAATGAGATTACCATACATATAGGGCTGTATATCAAAATACTTTTATGTGGCTTGCGATTATCCCACATTATGGAAATGTGACTAACAAGAGTTAAAGCAAATAAGAAAGCTCATTCTAATGGTGGAAAAGGAGATGTTTTCGCCATAACAAATATGTTAAAAAGCATCCAGGTGAGGAGAAAAGCGTCTTTTAGCTGCCAGGGTAGAGCTGACCATAGCAATCTGACTTGGCAGACAGATAAATCACAATCATTCTCCACAAACCCACAGCTCTTACTCTAGCCTCAGCCAGCTCACTGGGACAGCTGCTTTCAGACAACTGTGCTCATAACAGAGATTCAGAGATCTCTGATACCAGAAAGAGGTTGGTACCTTTCCTCTTGGAGCTAATGAGGTTTTACTTTGCTTTCAATTAAATATTTTAGTTTCTAAAACAGAGTGATGTTTGGGTATCCCAAAGAGCTCTGCTTGGAATAACATGTTTCACTCAAGTGAGAGAAGGAATCCAGAGTTCCGACATCTGTCGATGATCAAGAATCAGGGACGTTGTCTCGTTTGCCAATGCATCAAAAATAAGATGAGCCAGACACATAATGCGATTTAGAGAGGACCGCTGGACTAGAGCCGTTACTGACTGGATTTCATGGGACGTAAAAAGAAGGCATGGCCGCCCACCTACGAGATGGTCAGACTTCATCAAAACCCTGAACAAATGGTTCTAGGCTCTTTGTGTTCCTGGAACAAGCAGATGCCATTGGGCTACACTAGTACACAACAGGGACTAATGGAGATGTTACTGGCGCCTGCTCAAGCAAATCGATGATCAAGGGGATGACAAGTGATACAAAACAGAGAGACAAAAATGTTTTTAAAACTTCCTATGTTTTGGACACTAGACGCAAGCCTTTATACATATCAACTCATTTAATCATAAAAATACTCATTGAAGAGCCAAAGAGATAGTTCCGGGGTCAAAGTGTTTGTCTTGCACGTGACTGATCCTGGTTGGATCTGTGGAACTACAGACTATATCACAAACCCCTCCATGAATGATCCTGAACACAGAGCCAGGAGTATGATCTGAGCACCACTGGGTGTAGCCCCCAGAACAAAAATAAGAATAAATAACTGCTCTTAAAGTAACTGTAGCACTGTCACTGTGGCACTGTTCTCCTGTTATTCATAGATTTGCTCAAGTGGACACCAGTAATGTCTCCATTGTGAGACTTGTTGTTACTGTTTTTGGTATATCGAATACACCACATGGAGCTTGCCAGGCTCTGCTGTGCAGGTGGTATACTCTCGGTAGCTTGCCAAGCTCTCCAAGGATGGAGGAATCAAATTCCGGTCGGCCATGCAAGGTAAAAGCCCTACACACTGTGCTCAAGCCCATTAAGTTAACTAGAAATAATAGTATTTAAAGACTGTTTGCTTGATCTAAGACCTTATTCTTTGTGTTTTAAATTACAGCAAAAAGAGAGAAGCGGTAGCTGAGCTGAACCTGTCTTTCTCCAGGTGAGATCAGTGGAGTCTTCTCAGGGTGATGCAGGCTGAGTTCCTGCCCTGTTGGAGCGCTGAGCATTCCACTCCCCACCTACATTCACATTTAAACTCCCCACCTACATTCACATTTAAACTGCCCAGCCCTACAACTGATCTCGGAGAGAGGCCCCAGGAGAGCTAAACCCAGTGGACCCTAGACACCATGGTGCTGAATTATCCTAATGACACATCTGCTGGAGCTAACCGCCACCTGTTCCAAAGTTCACAGAACTGACGGCTCAGTAGGAACACAGACAATTAGATGGAATAGTTATCCAGAAGCCCACTAAGCTCAATTAGCGAAGTACTGTAGCACAGGGTCAACTAGCACCTCACAACTCAGCAAATCCTTGGACAATGACTAGTAAAACCATTATGAAAAATATTGTAACAAGCACGATAAAGTAAATTACTTCGTGCCTGCAAAAGGGGAAGATGGGACAGGAGGGTGGGTAACCCGGACATTGATGGAGGGAAGGTCATACTGGTGGGGAAAGTCGTGTTGGAATACTGAACACCTGAAATTGTATTATGAATAACTTTTTAACCATGGTGTTTAAATAAAATTTCAAATGGGAAAAATAGTTTGCCTTAGAATTATGTCTCTTCTGTCACTGTCACTGTCACTGTTCTCCCATTGTTCATCGATTTGCTCGAGCGGGCCCAGTAACGTCTCCTTCACGAGACTTGTTGTTACTGTGTTTGGCATAGTGAGTACATCACAGGTAGCTTGCCAGGCTCTGCCATGCGGGCGAGATACTCTCGGTAGCTTGCTAGGCTCTCTGAGAGGGGCAGAGGAATCGAACTCAGGTCGGCCATGTTGTCTGCTTGCAAGGCAAACACCGGGATTGGGTGGTGCTCAACTCAATTAAATTTATAAGGAATCACTTGATCACCTGATATCCCGTTACTCATTGATTTGCTCGGGCAGACGCCAATAACATCTCCATTTGTCCCTGTCGCATACTAGTGTAGCCCAATGGCATCTGCTTCTTCCAGGAACACGAAGAGGCTCAAACCATTTGTTCAGGGTCTTGAAAATGAAGTTTGACTATCTCGTAGGTGGGCGGCCACATGTTCTTTTGCTATCACGTGGAATCTAATTGTTAACAGTTCTAGTCCAGAAGTCATCTTCAAATTGCATTACAAGTCCAGCCCATCTGATTTTCGATACCTTAAAAAACAAGACAATGTCCCTGATTCCCAATCTTCAATGGAGGTTGAAATCTGGGTTCTTTTCTCACTTGAGTGAAAATTGATACTCCAAGCATAGCTCTTTCGATTCCTCTCTGGGTGACCCAAATAGCGTTCTCATCCTGTTTGTGTAGGGCCCAGGTATCTGAGGCATATGTTAGTGCAGGGAGAATGGAGAAGTTGAAGAGATGTACCTGGAGCCATAGGTTCTTTATCCTCTTAGATGCTCTTGAAGGTGTTCCACCCTTCTCTCTTCCTCCTGTGCAGCTCAGGTGCCAGGTCGTTTGTCATGTTGACTTCTTGACCTAGGTACATGAAAACTGCTGCATTTGGAGATGTTCATTCCATTGAGAGCAAATGGAACATCAGGAACTAGTTGGTTTTTCATAAATATTGTTTTGGTGAGATTCAGCTGCAGTCTGACCTTTCCACACTCATAGTCAAAGTTAGCCAGCATTTGTTTGGTGTTATTAGAACAATGTCATCAGCAAAGTGGAGGTGGCATAGTTACTGACCATCTATCTTCACTCCCATTCCTTCACATTCCAGTCATCCCATGACATTTTCGAGTGTAGCACTGAACAGTTTTGGTGAAATGGTATCGCCCAGCCAAAACTCTCTCTTGACATGGATGATCACTTCCTTGTAGAATGGTGAGATCCTGGTGGTGAATCCATAATACAGCTCACAGATGATCCTGATGTACTGAGTTTGAATGCCCTATTAGGCTAGGGCTTTGATGACTGCTCAGTGACAACAGAAAAAAAGCTCTTCTCTTCTTTAAAATGATGAACATTAGACAGAGCGGCATCTTGAACTCCCAAGAAACTTCAATGAGCTTGGTTACCGATATGGTCAATTGTTCTGAATCCTTTTTGGAACCTGGCTTGCTCACATGGTTGTCCTTCATCTACTGTTCTACCAATCCTATTCAGGATGATTCGAGTGAATAGCTTGTAGAAAATGGACAACAAGCAGATCGGTTGCCAATGTCATGGATGTCTCCCTTCTTGTACAGTAAAACAGTCTTTTTTTTTTTACTGGTTTTTCATTGGGATAGAACCTTGCATTCAGACAGGTAGCATATGAAGAGCCAAGCCAGTGTATTGACGAGTACTGACAGCAGATTTTTCAGGTATTTGGGTCTGAACTTCTCTGAGTCAGGTGCTGTTTGCTTCTTTCCAACAAAATGGTGTGTTTAGAAGGTAGAATACCGGGAACAGCATATTAGAAAGAGCATATCCATCCTTCAGAATTTGGTATGTGGGCAGTAAGACATGGCTATAGAAGAGATCCAAGTAGAAGTCATGGATAATCTTCTCAATTGCCCTTCTGAAAGATGTGATAGATCCATCAGGATGTCGGAGGGCAGTCATCTTGGTCTTGTAGTTGGTGAAGGACAGGCAGGCATTGTGAATACTTTTCCCGGCTTCTGTCACATCAGCCAGCACTGCTGCTCTTCTCTCTTTGAGGTCTTGTTTTATTGCTTCTCTTCAGTGTTTTGTGAGCTAGGACATTAACTTGTGGTTGCCCAAGGCTCACACCAAGCCACGTTGGTGAATGAGCTCAAGAGTTTCTGAAGACAGCCATCTTTTTGTGGCTTTATCTCGGCATTCTTCGCACAATCATGGAGGTGTTGAACCAGTCGATAATATTCCTCATAGATGTTGTCAACGATGGCATTTTCCCATCTTTAGACATCTTTTGAGCTTTACTTCCCATCCTGCACAGTAAACCATTATTTTCCATATTGATAAATTATGTCTTTAGGCTTCAACATGGCACCAGATATGTATCCAAAAGATATTAAATGGAGATGGCAAATGTATTGGTTTAGTGAAAATAGCTTGAATCTTGGCCAGAGCAATAGCATTGCGGGTAGGGAGTTTGCCTTGCATGTGGCCGACTCGGGTTCAATTCCTCTGCCCCTCTCGGAAAGCCGGGCAAGCTACTGAGAGTATTCTGCCCACACGGGAAAGCCTGGCAAGCTACCTGTGACATATGCGATATGCCAAAAACAGTAACAACAAGTCTCACAATGGAGACGTTACTGGTGCCCACTTGAGCAAATTGATAAACAATGGGAGGACAGTGCTACAGTGTTACAGCTTGAATCTAGTCTAGTATTTACTTTATATCAGCTATGCTTTCAAGTGCCTTATAATGATAGAATTGTTCAATCTTCAAAACAAAAGCACAGGGTAATTACGATTAGCTGCATTTCACAATAGTCAAAGCTAACCAGAATAATGATATTAACCTGCAGAAGGCTGCAACAGTTGCTCAAGCTCTTATGTTTTAGTTAGGAACACAGCCAGGATTCACATCCAGCAATTCTGTCTGAAAGTTCTCTCTAGTTAGCATCACATCATAGAGCATGTATTGCACGGCAACTGCTTTATCTGAGTTAGCAAACAAAGAAGAAGCCCTCCTTGAAGTTTTGTACAATTACTAGTTATATTTCATCTGCATTAGATAAAGAATCTGAAAGTCAGCTTTTATCTAAGTTCACTGTGCATCAGAGTGAAAATTTAGGCTAGAACCTGCTTCACCTCTGGTCGCGTGCTCTCTGCTGATCATAAGTCAGTCTGTGTTGTTCATTACATTTGAAGCTTTCTTTCAGGGAATGAATTATATACTACAAAAAATGATATTATTTTTTGTAGTATACTGGGCATTTGCCTTGCACGCAGTCAACTTTGGTTTGATCCCCAGCACTTTATATGGTCTTCCAAGCACCTCCAGGAGTGATCCTTGAGTGCAGTCAGTATTGAGCCCTGAGCACTGCAAGATACAACCAATCTCCAATTATATTTTATTGAAAAGGAAAAATGAAAGAAAATGCTAGATAGCTGTATTTTTAATTTTTCCATAATTCTGGAGTGATAAAAACTTGTTTTAAAGAGCTCTCCTAAGGGTTAGAATCACAGAGTTACAGTAGGTAGAGCACATGCCTTGCACGTGGTTTAATCCCAAGGTTTGATCCCCAGCACACAGTATGTTTCCCCAGGTCTGCCAGGAGTGATCCCTGAGCAGAGCAAGGAGTAAGTAAGCAGTGAGCACCACTGGGTATGGTCCCAAATTAAAAAATAATTATGGGGCTGGAGCGATAGCACAGCGGTAGGGCATTTGCCTTGCACGCAGCCAACATGGCCAACCTGAGTTCGATTCCTCCGCCCCTCTCGGAGAGCCCGGCAAGCTACCGAGAGTATCTCACCCGCACAGCAGAGCCTGGCAAGCTCCCCATGACGTATTCGATATGCCAGACACAGTAACAACAAAGTCTCCAATGGAGTTGTTACTGGGCCCGCTCTAGCAAATTGATGATCAATGGGAGGGCCTTTACTTTTTACTTTAAATTTACACACACACACACACACACACACACACACCAGTGCAAAGAAAGTGATTTTTAACTAAAGAAAATTAATTAAATTTTAAGTGCTCACATTTCTCACAGGGAAACAAATCATTAGAAAATCTTTTGAGGAACTACAGAGACTAGTTTGTTTTTATATTAGAGCTCCAGAATGCCTTTGTATTCTTAATGGGTTTTATTTTCATTATATTTTTAATTAGAAAAATATAAAATAAACTTTATTGTTCATAAGATTCCTATTGTACAATTTTTAAATACATTGACTTTTTTTCACTTAGCCCCTGCCCACATTATCATATTCATATATATATGTATATATATATATATATATATATATATATATATATGGGGGGGTGGAGGGTTTGGGAACCACACTTGGTGGTAAATAGGTCTTTCTCCTGTCTCTGTTCTCAGGAATCACTGCTTGATGGGCTTAGGAGACCATATGGGCTGTGTGCAAGACCAGGTCCCTAACCACTGCACAATCTCTCTGGTCCCTACCCACTTCACTTTCATTAAATAGGTGAGCAGTGATTTGATGGGTGAAGGGTCACTTGTCCAACAAAACAAGACAGTTCAATATTTGACCCAGAAATATACAGCTGCTTGCAAATATGGGAGTAACCAGGGTTACTGGTGATCAGAGATCACCCAGAAGTGCTTGAGGCCATGCAGTGCTGGGACTTAAACTCTGGGCCTCGTACAAGTAAGACCTATGCTTTATCTCATTGTGCAATCTCCCTGGCCCCATTATTCATCATGTATCTGGTATAAAAATTTTTTCCCTGTGTGATAAGGCAATGGTGAAAATGGAATAACATGTCACAAAAGTTATATGTTTGTACCATATATAGAAGTTTTCTCTCTAAGTAAGTTACAGGTTCTCAATCCCAATTGCCTCACCACCAAGATGTGCATAAGAATACTTCCATTTCATGGCTGTTTTAGGCTTAAATGAAGTGCTTAATAGATAATGCTTTCTTCTTCTTCCTGTCTCAGTACCTTAGTCAAGGTGATTTTGCATCACAGTACAGAAACTCACTTCAAACTAATTTAAGCATAAAATGAAAGCTATTGAAAATACATTTTGCAAACTAAGACAATCCAAGGAGAGAAAAATCAACGAAGGTACAAGACAGGCAGGAAGAACAACCAGCAAGTTTTCAGAAACCTAAGCAGATATTTTAAGTGATCATTTTCTACTGCTAAAAGACTTCTCAATCTGCCTTTATCCTGTCATTTTTCTTTTACTCAATATAAGAGATCTGCTTTTCAGCTTATGTTACTGGCTCAATTTGATAATTAATGCCCACTTAGAATTCACCCAATTAAACCTAATTCTAAATTTTAGAGGAGAAAAATCTGATTTTCTCTAGTTGGCTTACTGGCCTGGCTCATATTCAATTGTCATCTCTGCTGGTATATTTCTCAGAAAGTTTAGGAGGCAGATTATGAGCCTATTAATACAAAATGATAAATTTATAGCAGGATGTGTGATTTACATTTTTTAAAAAAATAGGTACTAATCATCTTTTTAAAATTTCTCTACCTAGCACAGAACTATGTACATAATTAAGGTTTGTTCCCCTAATTCTGCCAAGCAGAACTAGAAGCCCATCAATATGTATTTATTATCTACTGGGTGATTCACACATTGTCATCTAATGCATAGAAAATATTCATGGTGCAAATATTGCCATCCTAATATTTTTGCATATGTATGTGCTAAGTTACAGAAATGCTAAATGACTTGTGCACAGTCACACCATGAGAAATAATAAGAGAAACTCCCAAACATTGCTCCCACGTCCCAGGCGCTTATCTTCTACTGTCAACCATAGGCCATGATGCCATGCCCATAAAGAACCCACAAGAGACCTTTAGAAAAGATGACGTTCATTTTAAAGTACCTCTGACTTTCTTTTTCTCCGTCTTTAGTAAAGTGGCTGTGTACAGGATCCATCATACTATTGACTGTATAACAATGGTCATTGCTTTGTTAGCAGACTTAATACAAAGAGAGTGTAATATGCATTTTATATCTGAGAAAATTGTGCAGCAGGAAGTTTTGCTCACTTTCAATTAGTTAGAAAGAGCCAGAGCCAGGATTCTTACCTAAGCAATCCAGTTCTTCAAAACCAGAGTTCTAACATATGATGCTAGATTACCAACACCCCCCAAAATAAATGCTAATATTTCAATAATATTTACTGTTCTTCTAATTTGCTTTATGGTTATTCATACAATGCAATGCATTCTTTTAATGGACTTCCATGACTTTTGCTGTAATATGAACTTGTAACCCATAACTGTCATTTGGAAAGTGCATATTTGAGTGATCTTTGCAATATTTTTTTGTTTGCTTGTTTGCTTTTGCAATATTTTAAACAAAGATGCCTAATCCTAGTGAGTCTTGTGATCTTCCATGGGTGGAAGCAATCCCCACATCATTCCAGTCAGCTTCTTTGTAAGAATCAATAACTTAATTTGGGTCATTTTTCACTACTACCCACAGGTTATCAACCTGAGACTGAATTTTAGTACCTGTGAGTCATAATGCCCAAGGGGTGGACTTGAAAAAATAGCAACCCTCCCTACCTCCATTTTTTTTTATAACTACAGTAGCAGAGATTTTGCTTTATAAAAAGTCAGAAATACTCCTTTCCCAATGGGGGAGCCCGAGAGTCACAGACAGAGTTCACTTGTTATCTCTCCATCCAATAAGATAACTTAAAGGTGAAACTACTTCCTTCATCTTACCTATAAACAATTCTCTCTTTTGGAATCGATCAGACGAGATGAAACAGCTGCTGGAGCATAATAAATTATCAAGCCTTCAGATCATCCCTGAGCATGACAGTCTCTTCAGCATTTACTCAGATGACTAACAATGAGGAAACTCAGACTTGAAGGTATTCAAGTCAGCCAGAGGTTTGCAGTTTTAATTTGATGTGATTTATAAATTGCTGCTATTATTGATTCTGTGGTTGTGGGCAAATCTTGCTGCTGTCTCTGGCAGCTGCCCTCTGTTGGTGGTGAGCTTGCATCCATTAGTGGATGTCTTGGTCACAAACACAATATTGAAACAGATGTCATTTACCTAGACTGACACTGTAGATGGAATTCCCTGCTGCTTTCCTTTCTCACACCAGCAAGAAGAAGCTGTTTCCTTGCTATGGTCAAATTTGTATTGTTGTCAGCTGATAATTTAGAACACAAAAGTTGCCTTAAAAAATCCACCAGGAGACATTTCTCAGTATGACAACAATAACATTCTTTGCATCACAAATTCTTGGGAAGCAGACAAAGAAACTTGATATAATAATATCGAGAAGAGTGTTTCAATACAAGCAGTTACACACCAGAAGTCCATCACCTGTACATATTTACTATCTCACACAAATCATTCTGTGAAAGTTCTTTCATTCTATGTGATACAAAATTATTTGGGGTGAGGGTTGATAAAGGGTTGGGCCACACCTGGTAGTGTTCAGGTCTTACTCCCCACACTGGGCTCAGGGATCACTCCTAGCGGTCTTATGGGGACCACATGGGGTGCTGGGGATCAAAGTTAGGTTGGCCATGTATAGGGCAAGTTCTATAATATCTCTCCGACCCTGATATTACACTATTTTAACTCTTTTCCCCCTTAATTCAAAAATACAGAAATTATCAGGTATGACAATCATTTGTTAGCAACTTTTCAGGTCCATAATTTCTTTAATGGAAAAGAGTACATTATCATTACACAGCGTTGATTGTAAAGTACAGTGCACATTTTAATATTATGTTAAAACTAAAAGGTGTTCAAATCACCTTTGAAAAACTTTGCCCTCGGTTGAGAAGAAGCAATCTACAATTGTGTTAATTTGCCTGAGGGTAATACTTCCAAACAGAAATTAAATTTTATCTGCCTGGCCTCCAATTTCACGTGCTGTATATAACATATTCCATTATATTTTTCCTCTTTTAGGAAAAAGAAAAGAGAGAGAAAAACAGGTCTGCTTGTAACTAGCATTAGTAGTTAGCACTTGCTATGTGTCTGGTACTTTCTATGCTTGAACTCATTAAATACACACAAACTCTAATGGGATAGTTAACTGTCATTATCCCCTGGAGCAGTAATTTGTACTACCCACTAAGTGTTTCTTATTATCCACCGCCTGAGCAATGGGTATGTTTCCCCTCCCTAAATTCTCCCATTTTTTTTGACACTTGGTATGTTTTCACATAAATCCTGAGTGACTCTAATACACAGAAACTCTGCTCATTGATTTACATATGAGGAAAAAATAAATTTTTTTGTGGAAGATATTGAGAAATGGGGATTATATGTTTCCAGCACCTAATGCATATATGTGCCCTACCCCATAGACTATTTAGTTATGTGACATCTTGGAGAGTCAGAGACACTAAATCTAGACTGCTTTCTCCACTCATTCCATGCTTTTGTTGTTGGTCTTCCCCTGAATATAGATGCTAACTGTTTGCTTTCTATAATTTGCTTAAATACCTGTTTACCCTCTTTATTTTGTGGCATACTTGCCTCAGTTCTTCTAAATACCTCCTTTACAATTTTCTCAATTGAGTCCTTTATGTTGAGTGGCAATCATCACCCTAAAAGAGAGACAGGGTAGGATGGGTTGAGTTTTAAAGGAAAATATATTCCATTACCCACCTACAGGCCAAATTTCTGGGCCTGCATTCAGGAAATCCTCTTCATTTGACAGCAAGACTTGAAAAGTTTGAGAAGCCTTTTGGTTCTTCAAATGTCATGGTCAATTTTTATTACACATTAAGATTTTAATTTTAAGCAATTAATGATGGTAAGAGATTTTTTAATCAACAAATCTGCATACATTCACTGAGTATTAAAATGAAATCAAGAAAACTCACCCTAGTATTTGTAAGCTTTCAAACACACAATTGGAGCCAGGGTGATATTAAATTAGGGAGAGTGTTTTCCTTGCATGTAGCCAAGTGGGTTCAATCCCCAGCATTCTTTATGGTGCCCTGAGTACCTGCAGGAATAATTTATGGGTGTAGGGCCAGAAGTAAAGCATGAGCATCACCAGGTGTGATCCCAAAATCCAAGATAAATAAATCATAAAACAGACAAAATTAAAAATAATAACATGACATTTTCTTGTCTCTTGGTATTAGAAAATTTATATAATAGCTGTCTTAGTTTCTTCAGATGCAAAGTAGTATTAACATGAAACACAAATTTTGAGATTGTTGAAAAACTAAATGAATTAGTACATTTAAAAAGGTTATAATAGTTTCTGAAACAAATGCACGATGAAAGTTATTTTCTGTCACTATTTCTGCCACACGTGGCAGAAAATCAGAGACTTCTAAAATTAATAGAGCAGATTGATTTCTGAATACTCACAGGGAAGGGAAAAAAAGACAAAGATTGTTTCAAAGCAGTGTGCTAATTCTTACAATGGCACCACATAGAAAGGTATGTGAGCACAGATAAAAAACAACTTTCTTTTGGCAAGGGGGGTCAGAGAAGGTTAAATTTGGACAGACATCTAAAAATTCAGTGAAGTGTGATAGATAGGTACACAAAGACATTTACAAAAAGAAACAGATAAATCATGAAGTTCTCTAGTGTGGTCTTAAAGAATAAAAAAAGAGTATCACAAGAAGTTTGGTAGTTAACTAAAAGGTATCTGAGAACACTCTGTGTGTGTGTGTCTGTCTGTCTGTCTATAAGTGTTTATGAGAGATATTTATATTTAACTTTCTATTTTCTTTGGGGTCAATAAAAGTAAAACTTCCAGTCACCTTTTAGATACTACTTTTCTAGACACTGATATACTGTATTTATCTACTGTATTTCACATGAGAATGGCCCTTCCTGTTATTCTATCACATTTATATATAATTACTTTGGTCCATTACTGTGTCATAATCTTAGGGTTGAGGACTCTTATTCCCAATCGCATTCAATTGCCGGTAGAGATATGGTGTCCCTGTTAATGCATATAGGGAAAAGACAATGTCTAAAACCCCAACCCATCTAAAACCCCAACCCACCCAGAGGCATGATGGTCTTTGAAATAAAGAACCCATCTGAGGAACTCAGAAACCCTTTGAGATGCAAAATTTCAGGTCCAGAGTATCCTGGGAGGAATGGCTCAGCCGAACAACAAAAGCCATGCTAAATCAAAGAAGAATATCAAAAGGTCCAAACTTTCCCTTTCAACTAAATAAAAATTAAGTTTGCAGAGAAAAGGCATATGTTTCTCCATACTGGAAAGTTCTTTGCCTGAGATGTGTACTCTGCACAGTTTTTCAATCCCAGGGACCCCTATGTCTCTGCCTGAGATGTTCAATTCCTCCGTTTCACCTCATGGTGCAATTTCCACCTTTGGGATCCACCTATGGCTCTACTTGGGACATGTTCTTGGCTCTCTCTACTTTGAAGAAGCCTATGTACTCTCGAGTCAATGAAACCCTTCTCTTCCCTCTTATTTTCCAAATAAACCTACCTTACTCCTCTATTTGTCTCCTTCCTTGAATTGTTTCCTCTAGGAGTTTGCAAAAGATCATAGAAAAATGAAGAGGGGAGGCAGCAGTTAGGGTTGATGTTTTTTTTCTTTTCCTACCAAAGGCAATTGATCACTCCAATCTGAGCCCATGACTTCCTGGGAAATCTTTCAGTGGTGGGGAGTAATTCTCACACTAGATGTATCAGTTGGGACTCGGGAGCACTTTGATCCCTGCCTATTTGACAACTACCATAAGACACAAGGTCTGTGCAGTGCAAGTGCTCACAGCTGCCTTTATCTGTTCTAAACCTCTCAGACACTTCCCATGTTACCAAAGTGGGTAAAAAAGAGAAGCCGGAGACCCCTCTCAAGGTTGTCATCTCTATTCTCCCAACTTCACATGTCACCTGCAAAATTCTATTTACTCTTCACAACTCTACAGTCTCAAAGTTAGCTTTCAGTGCTACTTTAATGGATTTTAGATCTCTGCAATAGTCTCTTAGCTTCCTTTCCTTTGTGACTTCAGCCTGCTATGTTTAATTTGTTGGAATTTAAAGCTCCTGACATTTACACTCGGCCCCGGGCCTCACTTCTCTGTCTTCAGTCTATATTCTTTGATACTTAGCAATTATACACCGTACTATATCTCATGTCAAATATATTTTACATTGGGGAATCAACCCCTCTTCCTCAAAGAAAGACTATGATACAAAAAGGGGATCAAGCCCTCTTCTTCAAAGACTGAATATGGCACAAAACAAAAATATAAAGTCATTTAATGCCAGAATTATATAACTAAACACCTAGTTAGCTGCTCCTGATGATAATGTCCCTAACTATTCTGAGGATTTCTTATGTGACTGGCTTATGAGACATTTCTTGTTTGTTTTTGTTTTATTAGTGAAGCACCATGAGGTACAGTTGTAGACTTACTAGTTGTGCTTGGGTTTCAGTTATACAATGATTGAGTACCCATCCTACCACCAGTGCCCATTCTCAACCCCCACCAATCCCAGTATCCCTCCCACCCACCCCCATCCCCCATTCTACTCTGCCTCTGTGGCAGGGCACTCCCCTTTGTTCTATCTCTCCTTTTGGGTGCTGTGGTCTGCAGAAGAGACATCGGGTGGCAATCATGTTCAGTCCATAGACTACTTTCAGCAGGCATCTCCCATCCTGGACAGATCTTCCCAGCACCTTTTATTTGGTGCTCCCCTCTCTATCTGAGTTGCCTTTACCCCTAGAGTGTGCAGCTGGCCTCTAAGCCATGGAGTGAACAACCTGGTATTTATCACAGCTGTTCTTGGGTGTTAGTCTCTTACTTTGTTACTTTATATTACCCAGATGAATGCAATCTTTCTGTCTGTCCCTCTCTTTCTGACTCATTTAACTTAGCATAATATTTTCCAAGTAGTACCACTTAATCACTTAATCACTTAACTTCCCGTTAGTCGTCGATTTGCTCGAGCGGGCGCCAGTAACATCTCCATTTGTCCCTGTCGCGTGCTAGTGTAGCCCAATGGGGTCTGTTCACTCTAGGAACATGAAGAGCCTCAAACCGATTGTTCATGATCTTGATGAAGAATTCTGACCAGAAGTAGACTTCAGACTTCTTCATGTAGTACCACTTGTATGTAAATTTCATGACTTCATTTTTTCTAACTGCTACATAGCACCCTGTTGTGTAGATGTACCATTTTTTTTTACTATATTTGAACTTTCTTTTTTTTTTTTTACTTTTTTTTTCCCCCCTTTATTTTATTTTTTTTTAAAGTTGTAGATTTACAAATTTTTGTGCTTTGGTTTCAATTATACAATGATCAGATACCCATCCCTCCACCAGTGCCCATTTTCCACCACCATGGATAATATCCCTCCCACCCCCATCCCCCCATCCCCCCTGTCTCTGTGGCAGGGCAATCCCCTGTGTTCTCTCTCTCCTTTTGGGTGTTGTGGTCTGCAAAAGAGGCATTGAGTGGCAAACATGTTCAGTCCATAGTCTACTTTCGACACGCATCTCCCCTCCTGGGAGGATCCTCCAAACATCCTTTATTTGGTGCTCCCTTCTCTATCTGAACAGCCCTTTCCTCTAGGATACCCGGCTGGCCTCTAAGTTATGGAGTAATCCTCCTGGTGCTGATATCAGCTATTCTTGGGTATTAATCTCATACTTTGTTACTTTATATCCCCCAGATGAATGCAATCTTTCTATGTCTATCCCTCTCTTTCTGACTCATTTCGCTTAGCATGATACTTTCCATATTGTACCACTTGTATGTAAATTTCATGACTTCATCTTTTCTAAGAGCTACATAGTACTCCATTGTGTAGATGTACCAAAGTTTCTTTAACCAGTCATCTGTTCTTGGGCATTCAGGTTTCTTCCAGTTTCTGGCTATTGTAAAGAGTGCTGCAATGAACAAACAAGTGCAGATGTCACTTCGACTATACATTTTTGCCTCTCTGGGATATATTCCCAGGAGTGGTATTGCTGGGTCAAGTGGGAGCTCAATTTCTAATTTTTTGAGAATCGTCCATACTGTTTTCCAGAAGGGCTGAACCAGTGGACATTCCCACCAACAGTGAAGGAGTGTCCCTTTCTCGCCACATCCACGCCAGCATCGGTTGCTTTTGTTCTTTTGAATGTGGGCCAGTCTCTGAGGTGTGAGAGAGATGTACCATTTTTATCTCTAAATTTTATTTTCTTTATGGCTGAAATCATGGTAAAAGATTATGTTCTATGTTATCGGTGTTAGACTTTTACTAATAAAAATCACAAAAGCATTCACAAAGCAAACATGTAATTTTATCAGGACTGGAAAGATAGTATAGCTGGTAGGTCAATTGCCTTGCACATGGCTAACTCAGGGTCCATCCTAGACATCCCATACGGTTCCTTGAACACCACCAGGAGTAATTCCTGAATGCTAAAGCCAGGAGCAAACCCTGAGCATCACTGGTGTAACCCAAAAATCCAAAATAAGAATAATGCAATGTCATCAAAAAGTTTCAGGAGAGTCCTTCCTGCACGGAGTACACTATAGAACAGTGGGTACACTGAGGTGGAATATAATCCTCTGTAGATGTGAGCATACAATTTTACTAAGTAGGGTATGTGGAGAAGATAAAAAAGAGATTGCTTTGAGAATAAGAGACTGACAAGTTAGTTAATATAGATTATTTCTGTAATTACAAGTGCAACTTTCTCAAGTTGGAGAAAAGACATAGTAAAAAATAGTCACCTGTGCTCATTCCAGGGATTATACAACTACTAATTACCCATTTTTATAGCTTTTTTACATATTGCTATGAGTTAGCTGCTGGGCTAATTTTTGGCATCTGTATATTCAGCTTTTGACCAATGAATGGGATAAACTGATTGCTACCAAAAGGGAGAAAAATTATTTTTTAAAAATCTGTAAACATATATAACTCATTAAAGGAAAATTAAATTTCAAATACTTGAGGCTGGAGCAATAGCACAGCAGGTAGGGCATTTGCCTTGCATGCGGCCAGCTCAGGTTTGATTCCCAGCATGCCATATGGTCCCCTGAACACCGCCAGGAGTAATTCCTGAGTGAAGAGCCAAGAGTAACCCCTGTGCATCTCCGGTTGTCACCCAAAAAGAAAAAAAAATTCAAATACTCCTTTTAACGGTCAGGACAATGGTATAACTAGATAGAGTATTTGCCTTGTATGAGGCTGACATGGATTACCCCCATGTGGTCTACTATGTCCCACCAGGAGTGATCTTTGAGCTCAGAGCCTGGAGTAAACACAGAGGACTTTCAGGTATGGTGCCAAACAAAAAGAAAATAAAAGAAAATAAAATACTCTTTTTGTTGGGGGTGAAGAGGGCTTCATAAGCACGATTCAGGACATAACTGGCTATTCCTGGTGATTCTCAGACTGTCAGATAAAGAGTTCAATGTGAGGCAGAGGGCTGTGGTGCTACTTGAGCTTTGCCTTGCTAGGACCCACCAAGGCCATCCTAGCAATGCTTGAAGACATATCTAGGTGGGGTGTTGTTCTGCTGAGGGGTTTCCAGGGCTATATATACCCAGGAACACTGAAAGACATGAAGACTTAGGATTTGGTGCATGCTTTGCAATCCAACACTGATTCACTAATCCCCCCTATTCTATGTACGGGTCCTACAAATTACTTCTTAAGGAAACAAATGTTGCCCAATATGGCACCAGAGGCAGTTTGTGGGCGTGACTGTCAGGCTACCAGAAGCAGAGGGAGATATAAGGAGGTCGCCCATTCCTGATTTCCTGCAATTCTGGAGATTTCGGGCACAAGCCCTGCATACCTGAATTTTTCAGCAGATTCACTCATGGATGAGGCTCATCCAAGCCTCTGGAAATTGGGTGTGAGCATGGCAGCAATTGAGTTCTGGAAGTTTTCAACTACTGGGATTCACCCGGCCCCTCCAGATAAGAGAGCATGGCATTGGATCTGGAAGTTGAAAGCAACCAATCCTGGGAAAAAGTTATATATGTGTGTGTGTATGTATGTATGTATGTATGTATGTATGTATATAAACACATATATAAGCACACAAGGCTCAGCTTTTACAACATGTTAGTAATCACTTATGCAAGGGCTTGATGACTCCAGGGTGAAATACAATGATCTTCACACACTTTCCTCTAAGGAAACTTTTTTGGATCATTTTTAGCCGATTATTCATAACAATCACTACAAATTAAATTATTTAGATCCTGCTTTGGGGGCAATCTTTGGGTTTCCTGGTAGAAAGATTCAAATTATGGTGGTGGGAATCATGTTGAAGTATTAAATGTAATAAATTATTGCAAATAATTTTATGAAAATTTAAAAAATAAAAAGAAAAAAATCATTGACTTATCTTTAAGAAAGAATGTGTTTATGATTTTTTCCTGTTAACTCAAGAAAATATTTCACAAGATACTTCCCACAGATGACCCATAATTCTCAAGTTTTCAACAGTGTGTCTGTCACTTTCTAGCACCCATATCTAAACAGTTCTAGTTTTCCATTTTTTGCCCTTCTAGTGTTTATCTTGACAATTTTGATGAGGTTTTTACTGCGCAAAAATGTTTTTGCACTATTGTTTTTTACAGCTTTTATAATTCAAACCATCTGCACTCCCCCCACCAAACCCTCTTCCTATTGTGTAAAGCATTTTTTGAAATACAGTGCAGAAAAGAAATGCAATCTTGAACTGCTGTCCTGTGCTATACCATGCATTAATTTTCAAGCTGCCTTGCTCTGCAGGATTCATTTCTCCAATAAAATGGCAAAGTGTTGATGCCTTGAGGGCCTGACTTTGCTTTTTTCTTAATCATAAGTAATTAGAGAAACTGCCACATGTTGTTTTGGATAGTGTTTAAGTTCAGAAATGCTTTGAAAGGAGGATATATAAAGCTAGATTAAAGATATCCGAAGGCAAATTAGTATCTTCAAAAGCTCAAATGGGTTGATTTGTTACTTCAACCCACTCTACAACACCTGGCTCTACATAAAATTGAAGATTCAGCCTAAGAGAAAAATATGTAATGAGGCACCAAAAGCAAATCATGGTTCAGTGTCATTCTCTGCTGTATAATTAACCTAGACAAGAAGAGGGCTATGTGTGGGTTGAGGTGTGCCATTAAGACCTCACCCCTGTAAAAATGACTTCCTCCCACTTCAACAGGATACAAAGTATGCCCCTTTAGGAATTATTCTTTAGGGTCTTGAAAGCATTTTAATTATAAATATTTTATTCAGGTAATTTTCATTTAATTGCCCAAACATGTTTGCTAGCCAGGAGGGAGAGTGGACTATGAAAATAGCCTTAAATATATCTTTAGTTTGGAGAATCAAGAGCAGCAAGACAGAACATAAGAACTGAAGGCTATCAATGAATCACAGTCCATTCATGATGACTCCTAAGATCTCAGAGATGAATAGAAATTAAAGATGATCTAACTATAATCTGTGATGTGTTATAATCCTTACCTATTCAACAGGTAGCTGCATTGATAAATAAAATAGTCATGTATTTTCATAATATTACTGTCAAAACAATTAGGTGAGAGGATCCTTGATTACAGAGCAAGGAATAAGCTCAGAAAACTACTGGGGGTGGACCCCACAAAACTGATATTATAAATAAAATATGTTAATATTTTCACAAAGACATGAGAAACATCCATTCTTACATACCTAAAGTGGAACTGTTGAAATTTTGGCCAGTTACATTTCAGACATATTTTTCTCTGTAATTCTGGTACATATGTGTGCATGTATTTCAAACAATACATCATTCTACTTTTATGATAATCAAGTTTTTTTCTCTCAATTTTATAAAAATTTCACTGCATTGGGTACTAAAAAATAACTATCTTAACAATTAGTTTCTATGTTAGTGTCTTATTACTTAATTTTAAAAAATTTTGTATTCTCACTTTCTTATAATCTATCACCCTCCCCATCCAATCTCACACTTCCATTCCTCTTCCTGTTGTTTCCCAATAAATTTTCCGTAGTAGGAGGTAAAACATATATTTCTTATATCTGAATGTTTTCACATTATGAGGGACAAGACTTGTTATCCAAGGGAGAGAGGAGAGAACATATCTAGGCCCCCAAAAAACTCTTGACCTGGCTCTTTTTATTTATTTATTTATTTATTTATTGACCTGTATCTTTTTTTTTGTTGGGGGGGGGCAATAGCACAGCAGGTAGCCTGGCAAGCTCCCTGTGACGTCTTCTATATGCCGAACACAGTAGCAACAAGTCTCACAATGGAGACATTACTGGGCCCGCTCAAGCAAATCGATGAACAACAGGAGGACAGTACAATGCAGTGCTACTTAGCAGTAACAATTATTAACTCAACATTTCTAACAAGAGAAGCCTCTAAGTGAAATCCCCAATGGAATAAATAATACTTCTATGACATGCCCAATAAATTACCTGAACACTTCCAGAATTTGCTCTCACAGTTTCATTTAGGCACATGATTAAAGGGAAGAGATCCAAAGAATAAATAAAAACAGGTGGAGTTGGACATGTTATCTCCCAACAGGTATCCAAGAATGATAAATATTTTAGGCTACAGAACTTCAACAACAATGGCAAAAGCAAGAAGATTATCCTAATATCCTCTCCAACTTGCCCCCATTCCCTGAAACAGACCACAAAATCTTCATGCAAAATATTTCCTGCCCAAACCATGAGAAAAGGAAAAGGAATGTATAGAAAAAATCCTAACAAGCAGGTCTTGCTATGTTTTTCCCAGTTTACTTCAAACACTCCATATTCTTTAACCTAAGATGGCTATAGCCATGACTAACCATTCTTCACCAAAATTGGTATAAATCATATACAGGCTTAACAATTCTTTCGGTCTTCATTTAGGATTGCATAAAACTTGTGAAACATACATCTGCATGATTTCATGTTTTTAATATTTTTGCCTTTTTAATTTTCAGACCTAGCCAAGGAGCTTAATATAGTATAGGGAAAAAAGTACTTCAACGTAACGGAAGCAATAAATAAAAAAAAATCATAGATGTTCTCATTATTTTAATCTTTGTCATCTATTCAGTAAAGTTTCCTATGGTTTTAATAAGAGGAACAGTAGAAGTTTCCAGTGCATGCATATTATCTAGGTTAGGTATAGATGAAGAAAATTATATTCTCAGCTCATTTTTAAGAAAATTTAAGATTATAAGGTTACAAACTTAGTATGTTCTGGAATTAAGCTTACATGCAATAGGATACTAATACCTATTTAATTATAAGCATTAAACTTAAAAACAATCAAATATTAGTGTAACACAGTAGCACTGTCCTCCTATTGTTCATGGATTTTCTCAAGCGGGAACCAGTAACGTCTCACAACAAATTGTAAGACTTGTTGTTATTGTTTTTGACATATCAAATACGTCACGGGTATCTTGCCAGGCTTTGCCGTGCGGGCGAGATACTCTTGGTGGCTTGCCAGGCTCTCCGAGAGGGGCAGAGGAATCAACCCTGGGTCGTCTGTGTACAAGGCAAATGTTCTACCCGCTGTGCTATAATTTTTAAAATCCAACTGTCTCTTCAACAATTTGCTCGAGCGGGCCCAGTAACGTCTCCATTGGAGACTTTGTTGTTACTGTGTCTGGCATATCGAATACTCTCGGTAGCTTGCCGGGCTCTCCGAGAGGGGCGGAGGAATCGAACTCGGGTCAGCCATGTTGGCCGCTTGTAAGGCGAACGCCCTACCCGCTGTGCTATCGCTCCAGCCCAATAAAATCCAAATATTTAACTTAAAAGACAATGAAATGTCGATTCCCTTCATGATTCTAAACAGAAAAATAATAATACTCACATAACCTCTACTGACCCAAATGAAAATAGCTAGACAATAAATATAATAGAAGTTGAGGACATTTACTGTTAGAAGTGGGAAACACACTCAGCTGTGTGTAGGGTTACTATGTCTACTAAATAGTACTGAGTCAAGGAGATAGATGTTCATTCTTACAAAAGATCTAGGATCTTGCATGTGTAAGGTATCTATCCTTCCATTTGAACCATGTCCTAGGACCTCCTAACTTTACATAGCAACAACCAGTGGTCAGTGGTCTTCCAAAAGTCTTGCCTATGAACTCTTATTTCCCTAAATCACTAGAAAATTTTGGATAAAACAGTATATCTCCAAGGAAAACACATCATTAAGTTGTTAAGTCAAGCAGGAAAAAACATCTTGAAGCATTTTTAGTCACCAATCTATAACTGAGGGTTGTGGAGGAAAAAAAGCTCAGACAAGAAATATTAAGCATACCATTGCTTAACTCTTACATGGACTCCAGTGTTCATTTTCTTCAGTTATAAAATGTGAGTCAATAAAGGGTCTGAAAATCTTGCATGTGAAGCGTGTTAGTTTCTGTGCAGTAAACTTAAGAGTTATTTATTGTATAATTGTGAGGGGAGAGCAATTGGATAATGTTGTACTCACACTCTGTTCTTTCTCTTCAGATGCATGGAATAGTCTCTTCAGCACAGCTTCCGTTATCAGTATCTCTTTCAAAATGCATCACACTGTCTTGAAAACTAAGTGAAATATGTCTTTGGTATTGCTGCTCCATATGGAATAGAAAAAAATAGTTTTAACAAAACTTCTCCAGTTATTGTGTGAAAATCATCTATATATAATAATGTAAGTAGTTTTATGTATTTTGGGGTGTTGGGGCCATGGAGCCACACCAGGCAATTCTCAGAGCCTATGTATAGCTCTTTGTTCAGTGACTAACCATAAAAGCACTTGGGGTACCATATGGAATGCCAAAAAATGGAACCCATGCTGGTCATGTGTAAGACATGTGTAAGTGTCCTGCCTCCTGTACTATTGTTCTGGTCCCTTCTTTTAACTTCTTAGGCCATGGAGATGATGGAAAATGTTGGTTTCGTATGAGCCTTTATTTTTAAGCAATGGCACCTATAGTGTTACACCAGAAGGCAGTGTTGTTGGAAATACTTCCTAGCATTACACCTGTTGGTGATAAAAGTTTTGGGGTAAAATTAGCAACAGGAAATTAAGTTTTGTTTTTAAAACTGATTTCTACAGGATCATATCACATATCGCCGAGACTTAGCTCTGGGCATCATCTTTTTACCAAAGATGGCAGATTCTGTAGGCCTTTGCTCTCAAATATTTTCTGAAGTACATATTACATCATAATAAATCTATGCCAGCAAGGCATTATATTGTTCTATCAGGTCTCCATCAGGAATTTCAGTATTCCATGGGTTGATGAAATTTCTTGTTATGATTCTACAGAATTAGCCCATCAAGCTCATGACTTAAGATACCAATGCTCTGCCTAATTTGGTGCTTTCCATGATGTGGTATTAACGTTGCTTTCCTTTCAGTTCTCACAAAGTTATTTATGAAAAAAATATTCTTTGTTTTCTAATTCTAACCTTTCTGAAATTATGGAACAGTAACTCTTACATCTAGATAAGGGGATCAATATATATTCTTCAACAGTTGGTCAAACTGACTGTACACATAGTTACCTACCCCCAGTAAAAAATATCCTCCAATGGAAAGTGAGACACTTATACAGTGAAAACTAAAATTTATCGTTAAGAGAAATAGAAGACACCAGAAAATAGAACGACATTTCCTATTCATGGATTGGAAGAATCAACATTGTTAAAATGACCCTTCTACCTATAGTACTATACAGATTTAATTCAGTTCCCATTAAAATTCCTATAACTTTTTCAAATAGATGTAACAAACTCTACTAAAATTTATGTGGAGCCTTAAAACTCTCCAAACAGCCATTAGAAAGAAGTTGAGGAAAGGCATTGTATTTATAAACTTTGAAGCTGTAATAATCAAAACTGCATGTATTGGGACAAATATAGAATGCAGATCAAAAGAACAGAACTTAGAGTCCTGAATTAAGCTCCCATATTTATGGGAAGCTAATACATGGCAAAGGAGCTAAACATAGGAATTGAAGGAATGAAAATCTCTTCAAGTAATGGTACTGGAAAAAATGGACGGCCACATTGAAATTTAAATTAGAACCATACCTTACACCATTCAAAAAAATAACAAACTCAAAATGTTAGATCAGAATCCACAATATACACTGAAGAAAATGTCAGCAGAACTCTTCATGAAATTGACTACAAAAGTGATTTCAGTGAGAAGGCTAAAGAGGCAAAGACAACAAAGATAAACCAAAAGGACTCCATCAATTTTAAAAGCCTTTACATAGTGAAAGAAATTCAAGCTCTAACAAAACTACATCCAATTGAATGGGAGAAAATACTTGTATTTAATACATCAGATAAAGTGTTGATATTCAAGATCTATAAGGCACTTACAAAACTCAACAACAACAAAATTCATCTAAAAATGGAATGATGAGGGGCGATGAAATGAAAAGAAACTTTCTCAAAGAAGATTTCCAAATGGCTAAAAGGCACATGAAAAAATGCTCCACATCATTAATGATCAGGGAGATGCAGATCAAAACCACAATGTGATATCATTTCACACCACAGAGACTGGCCAACATCCACAAGAACAAAAGCATTTGGTGATGGTGCGGATGTGGTGAGAAAGGGACCCTCCTCCACTGCTGGTGGGAACACTGACTGGTTCAGTCCTTTTGGAAAACAGTATGGACGATTCTCAAAAAATTAGACATTGAGCTCACGTTTGACCCAGCAATACCATCCCAGAGAGGCAAAAATGTATAGTCGAAGTGACATCTGCACTTGTTTGTTCATTGCAGCACTTTACAATAGACAGAATCTGGAAAAAACCTGAGTGCCCGAGAACAGATGACTGGTTAAAGAAACTTTGGTACATCTACACAATGAAGTACTGTGTAGCTGTTAGAAAGGATGAAGTCATGAAATTTACATACAAGTGATACTACATGGAAAGTATCATGCTAAGTAAAATGAGTCAGAAAGAGAGGGATAGACATAGAAAGATCGCATTCATCTGGGGAACATAAAGTAACAAAATAGGAGACTAACACTGAAGAGTGGCCGGGATTAGTACCAGGAGGTTTGCTCCATGGCTTGGAGGCGAACCACACATACTAGGCGAAAAGGGAGCTCAGATAGAGAAGGGAGCACCAAATAAAGGGTGTTGGGAGGTTCCTCCCAGGATGGGAGAAGCATGCTGAAAGTAGACTATAGACCAAACATGATTGCTACTCAATGCCTCTCTTGCAAACCACAACACCCAAGAGGAGAGAGAGAACAAAAGGGAATGCGCTGCCACAGATGCAGGGTGGGATGGAGTGGATGGGTGGTGGGAGGGATACTGGGATCACTGGTGGTGAGAAATGGGCACTGGTGGAGGGATGGGTATTTGATCATTGTATAATTGAAACCCAAGCACAAAAATTTGTAAGTCTACAACTGTACCTCATTGTGTCACACTAATAAAATTTTTTAAAAAAATGTATCACTTAACAAAAAAATGGAGTGATGAGATAAACACTTTCCTAGAGAAGACATACAAAATATGACAATGTGCTCATCATCATTCATAATTAGGGAAGTGCAAATGAAAACAATAATGAAATATAGGCTCACACCTGTGAGAATGGCACATATCACAAATCCTGGAAACAGAGTTGGCAAAGCTGTAGTGAGAAAGGGCATTTCTGTAATGCTTATGGAAAAACCACATTTTCTTGTGTTCAGCCTCTAGGGGAAGCTATATGGACATCTATCCAAAAATAGGAATGGAACACCTACACTACCCAGTGATACTACTTCTTGGCATCTATTCCCCACACACAAAAACATTCATTTGAAAGGATATATGCACACCTATTTTTATTGCCATACTTAGAACACTAGTCAGGATATGGAAACAATTCAAATGCCTGACTATGGATGAAAGCATATTATTAAAGTTCTTATGGTATATATGCACAATGAGATGCAATGCAGCTTTTAAAAAGAGCAAAGTTATGCAATTTGCAGCAGCTTAAATAGAACTAGAAGATACCATATAGTAAATCCAGTAAGAGAAAAAAGGGATAGAAGAAATTGATCTCTCTCAGGACTGGAGAGATAGTACAGGGTTGGGGTGTTTGCTTTGTACAAAGTCAATCAGTGTTCCATTCCCGCACTCCATATGGTGCCCTAAACTCGGTCAAAAATGCTTCCTGAATGCAGAGACTAAAGTTAATCCAGAGCATTGTTGAGTGTGGCACAAAAACAAAAACAAACAAAAATTTCTCATATCTGAGACTTAAAGAAAATACAGCAAGGTATCAGCAAAGGTACAAAGGCAGTATAGTTGTAGACCTGATTCACAATTCAGTTGAGGGATCACAGTTTGCGGGGTGACGGTTGTAAAGTAGGGGCATTGGGGTCTTGAGGGAGAGAAGTGGGCACACTAGTGATGGGTGTGATGTTGGAATTGTGTGCATGGAACACCATTATTCATAGTAGTGTAAATCACAGTACCTCAATTTAAGATTCCTTTAAAAAAATCCTCCCTTGATTAAAAAAAAATCCACATAGCTGGTACATATCCCAACATAGCTATTTTCCCTCACCTTCAGTAGGAAAAGTTCTGAATTCCAGGCTTGATTTAGGAAATATTCCTATGACCAGAACTTCTGATATCAACAAAAAGTTCTTTTCCAAATATCCTCAAGTCTCTGTGTCATTAATGTTAATGTTGAACAATCATATATTCTATACTCCATCTATATTTTTTCATTTATTCATTACATATTTATTCATTGGCATCAGTGAGGGTCAGACCCAGTAGTGCATTGGAACTACCAGATCCACTACAATAAAGGTACTGTTTTAGGGAGGTGAGGGGTGGAGCGATAGCACAGCAGGGATGGCATTTGCTTTGCAAACCTGGTGGACCCAGGTTCAATTTCCAGCATCCCATATGGTACCCCGAGCACCACCAGGAGTAATTCCTGCATGCAAAGCCAGGATTAACTACTGTGCATTGCCAGGTGTGACCCAAAAAGCAAAAAAAAACAAAAACAAAAAAAATCTTAGGGAGGTGCAAGTTCACCCAGAGATCAAACCCAGGATCTCACATATATAAGGTATATGCATACCATTTGAGCCACATCTCTAAATCGCATACACATTACATTTAATATCTAAAATCACACTAAAGTTGACATTATTATACATTATTATAATTTCTCTTTCAAAACAAACTTAGTAACTCTACTTTGATTTTGCCTATTTTGATTGCAGACAAGAAGTATATATCTGAATTTCATGTATAAGAATTAATTCACAATCACAAATCACAAATCATCCTGTTAATCGTCGATTGCCTCAAGCAGGCCCCAGTAACATCTCCTTCATCCTAGCCCTGAGATTATATTCAAGGCTCTTTAGGAGAATGAGACCCATCATTGTTACTGGTATTTGGCATATTGGGTACGCCACGGGGAGTTTGCAAGACTCTGCCATGTGGGCAGGCTACATTCGGTAACCTGCCAATTTGTCCAAAGTAGGAATGAGATAATAAGATGTCATAATAGGATGTCATAATAAGGAGCTGGATTTTATAGTCTCTGAGTCTTGGCCATTGATGGGATTACACGGCGCCAGGGGGCCAGTTGGTGGGTGTGACCTCTGCCTACTGGAATTTGGAGGATCTGGGTGGAGGATAGTCGGCCCCAATCCGAATAGGCTTGGAGATCTCGGCCCCGGAACCCGTGTGACTTTGTCCCTCTGCCAGTACCTTCATGTGTGCGGAGAGTGGTCTCAGCATGGTGGTGGCTGGTCCTGGAGGTCTTTGGCTGCCGGAGCCCTGGTCGGGGCAGGGAGGAAAGCTCAACCCGCTCCCCTCCAAAGGGCCCCGGCGGCGAGGACAGTCAGGCGTGGGGGCAGGAGACTGCACTGTTCTCTTCCGGGAGCTGGTTTTTATAGTCTCTGAGTCTTGGCCGTTGATGGGATTACACAGCGCCAGGGGGCCAGTTGGTGGGTGTGACCCCCGCCTACTGGAATTTGGAGGATCTGGGTGGAGGAAGAATTAATTACTGCCACATAAATACATTCCTTGTGTTTTTACGGAATCTTCACCACACTCTAATCTCCAAAGGCAAATAAGAATAATAAAAACATATATTTTTAGTTTTTATGCAACTGCTTATATCACTAAAATTGACCTGATTTTGACTTTGGCAGGAGGGGGAAAGACATTACTTTTTACACGTGATGAATAATGTAAGTAACATGAACAAAATTAGAAATCAAGTGACTAATTAAACTATTGATTTCTTCCACTGTTTAAACTAACATGACAGCTTAAACTACAGAAACCACAGTCAGATAATTAGGTAGAGAATGCAATCTATACCCAAAGGAACACAAAATATAAAGAGAATGCTAGAATTCACTGCAGTCGTCTGAATAGGAAAGGTTACTCAATCTGGTAAAATTCTCCTAGGATTTAGCCAAAGAACGAGGGCACAAACAAGGCCAAGCATATTCATATTATGAAAATGCTGTTTTCCAAATTAATTCCCGAGTCTGTAACAGTATATTTTATTAGAATAAATTATGGAGATAGGACAGTTCTACTAAAAACACTGCCAGAAAGTAGAGTTACCAAATCTAGGCCAGAGAGAAGATGATTAAAGAAAAAAAAAACAAAACGCTGATTCCATATTCCAGGGAGCAATAGTAAAGAATCTACTGAAGACTGAAGTAGCTGGATTAAAAAGTGAAATGGTCTTTGCTGTGGAATAGAGCTTAAAATGGAAAGTGTTATAATAGGAAAGAAGATATGAGTAGATCCAACTGACTGGGGTGTATGTCTGCCAAGTTAGGATTATTCTCTATACACATGAAAAGAAGATAACCCACTATTTTACACAAAACGTGCCGTAACAGAAAACCTGGACAGTTTCTGCTCCAGTTTTTTCTGAGTTTATCACAATATCAATTAGTTCATTTCCTTAAAAAACAACTATTTTCACTATTTTCTGCATTCCTCCAAGTTACCAAGTTACCTAACCTCTTTCTTTCATGCCTCTGGTGATTTCTCTGTTGGTAAATTCCCATTCCAAAGTTAAATGTCATATCAAACAGTTTCTAAGTTCTCTTTGATTTTTCTTTGTTCTACTAAATAACTATCTGACTCATCTCAAGCATACATCTTGAAGTTAAAATAAAATCAACTTCGGGGCTGGAGTGATAGCACAGAGGGTAGGGCGTTTGCCTTGCACGCAGCCAACATGGCCCGATACAGGTTCGATTCCCAGCATCTCATATGGTCCCACGAGTACCGCCAGGAGTGATTCCTGAGTGCATGAGCCAGGAGTAACCCCTGAGCATCGCCAGGTGTGACCCAAAAAGCAAAATAAATAAATAAATAAAAATAAATAAAATCAACTTATTTATCAATAAGCAGAGCATTGCTCCTTCAATTGGCTGATTAAATTTATTCTAATATCTCAAGTTTAAATATATGAATAAAAGCACAACCAGGCATTATAATTTCTTATTCATTTTTGACACTTTATTCTTATATTATATCAATTTATGACACAATAATAAAGTGTAAAAAAATTTAAAGTATGTACTTGGATGCATCTTAAATAAAACAACTGTTTCTAAAAGCCCCCTTCCTCTTATATTCAAATACAAAACACAAATTTCAACAGAAATATGCAAAACTACAAAAACTTCATATGAAGGTAGACTTTCATTAATATATTTAATAAATATTCATCAAGCATCCATGAAGTGGCAGGTGACATTATGCTGTTGATGTCTCTCCAGTGCTCTAAATTAATGTTAAAGTCACTAAAATTATTCTATGACCCAGAATTGAGATTAAAAATTCTGAGGTTCTGTAAAAGAAAACTACAAAACGCTACTTCAGGAAATAAAAGAGGACATGAGGAAATGGAAAAATATCCCTGTACATGGATTGAGAGAATTAACATTGTCAAAATGGCAATACTTCCCAAAGCACTGTATAAATTCAACGCAATCCCTATTAGGATACCCATGACATTCTTCAAAGAAGTGGAGCAAACACTCCTGAAATTTATATGGAACAATAAGCCCCCACGAAGAGCTAAAGCAATTCTTGGGAAAAAGAAAATGGGAGGAATCAACCTCCCTAACCTCAAACTCTACTACAAGGCAGTAATAATTAAAACAGCATGGTACAGGAACAAAGGCAGAGCTGTAGACCAATGGAACAGGGTTGAATATACTGACATCTCCCCACAAGCATACGAGCATCTAATCTTCGATAAGGGGGCAAGAAAAGTGAAGTGGAGCAGGGAAAGCCTCTTTAACAAGTTATGCTGGCAAAACTGAACGGCTACATGCAAAAAAATGGACTCAGATCTCTGCCTAACTCCAGGTACAAAAGTAAGATCTAAGTGGATTAAAGACCTCAACATCAGACTGGAATCTGATGTGATGGGAGGGATGGGGGTGGGAGGGATATTATCCATGGTGGTGGAAAATGGGCACTGGTGGAGGGATGGGTATTTGATCATTGTATAATCGAAACCCAAGCACAAAAAATTGTAAATCTACAACTGTACCTCATGGTGTTTCACTAAAAATTAAAAAAAATTAATAAAAAAATGGGGAGATGAAATGAATAGAAACTTTCACAAAGAAGAAAAATGAATGGCTAAAAGGCACATGAGAAAATGTTCCACATCATTAATCATCAGGGAGATGCAGATCAAAAACACAATGAGATATCACTTCACACCAGAGACTGGTCCATATCCACAAGAACAAAAGCAACCGGTGTTGGAGAGGATGTGGTGAGAAAGGCACACTCCTTCACTGTTGGTAGGAATGTGACTGGTTCAGTCCTTTTGGAAAACAGTATGGTTGTTTCTCAAAAAATTAGAAATTGAGCTCCCATTTGATCCAGCAATACCACTCCTGGGAATATATCCCAGAGAGGCAAAAAAAGTACAGTCGAAGTGACATATGCAATTGCCTGTTTATTGCAGCACTCTTTACAATAGCCAGAATCTGGAAAAAACCTGAGTGCCTGAGAACAGATGACTGGTTAAAGAAACTTTGGTACATTTACATAATGGAGTACTATGTAGCTGTTAGAAAAGACGAAGTCACAAAATTCACATACACGTGGTACTACATGGAAAGTATCATGTTAAGCGAAATGACTCAGAAAGAAAGGGATAGACATAGAAAGATTGCATTCATCTGGGGAACATAGTAACAAAATAGGAAACTAACACGCAAGAATGGCTGAGATTAGTACCAGGAATGTTACTCCATGACTTGGAGGCCAACCACACATACTAGGGGAAAAGGGAGCTCAGATAAAGAGGGGAACACCAAATAAAAGTGTTGGGAGGACCCTCCCATAATGGGAGAAGCATGCTGAAAGTAGACTATAAACCAAATATGATTGCCACTAAATGTTTCTTTTGCAAACCACAACACCCAAAAGGAGAGAGAGAACAGAGGGGAATGCCCTGCCACAGAGTTAGGGTGGGATGGGGGGGATGGGAGGTTGGGAGGGATACTGGGATGCGTGGTGGTGGGAAGTGGGCACTGGTGGAGGAATGGTATTTGATCATTGTATAATTGAAACCCAAGCACAAAAATGTGTAAGTCTGCAACTGTACCTCATGATGTCTCACTATTAAAAAAATTTTTAATAAAAAAAACAAAACAAAAAATCCTGAGGTTCATAGGAGTAGGTGACCTTGCCATAGTCTGATATAAAATTGCAAATAACTTTGACATTCTGAAAGCAACAACACAATGTCTTGATAATGCATTGAGGTGAAGAGTTTGCAATTTTAATTTTTCATTTGATTATTTTCTCCCAAGTGTTATTTTCAAGAAGAAGCTGAGTAAAATGAAAGCATTTGATGCAGAGTTGTTGCCTTTGCCTACATACCTACAACAAGTTAGGTATCTACAAGAAAAATTATAGTCCCATTAGTAGTGGTTGTCATGATAGCAATGCCACTTATTTTATCTTTATTATTCCAGCAATGTAGAGACAATTATTTACTAGATAATGAGAGTAAATTGAATCAAGAAACTACTAAGAGCATTTATCATCCTAGAATGTGATTTTTAGACACAACCTACTGTGAAAAGTGCTTTTTCAGGTAATTACTGACAATATGAGCAACTAAACTGTATAATACTGAATATGACGCACTGCTACTTAGTCAACACATCCTTATGCTATCTAACATCATCTAAAAAATCTCATCTGACATTTGGGGTACAGCAAACAGGCAAATGAAAAAGATCATCCTTACGCTTAAATAAATGCAAATCAAGATAACAATGAGATATCATTTTACCATTGTGAGAATGGCACACATAAAAAACAGTGGGAATAGCTAGTGTTGGGAGGATTGTGGTGAGAAAGTAACCCTCAACCACTGTTAGTGGGGATGTCATCTGTTCAAATCCTATACAAAACAATATGAGGATTTCTCAAAAGAAAATAGGACAAGAACTCTAATACCATCCATCTTAGCAAGTATTCTCAAGACACAAAACCACTGACTCAAATGACTATATATGCACACCTGTTTTTATTGTTTCACTAAATGAGGAAACAACCCAATTTCCCAAGTATGGATCAAGACATTTTGGTATATAGGTACGATGGAATACTATACAGCTTTAAGAAAGAACAAAATAACTCAATCCACAGCAACATGACAGAACTGGAGGACATAGTGCTGAGTGATATCAGTCAGAATTAAAGGGACAGATACAGAATGATCTCTCTCCTATGTGGGGCCTACAGATACACAGTGAGCTAGCAAAATAGATTCAAAGGCTACATAATGGGGAACTGATCCACACATTTGAGTTGGGGGGAAGTTCGAGAGAGAGAAAGGTTGGGGAGGTTGTTGGCTACACTGCTGATGAGTGTGGTGTTGAAATTTTGTTTCTGAGAAACCATCATTGATATTATTGCAAATAAAAATATTAAAAAGAAAAAACATAATTCTAACATACTCTGCCACCACACTTACTTCACTAATAGTGACATAAACTGTATTTCTTTATTTTGTATGAAATGGATATACAATACTTTAGATCCCTCCAACATATAACAACTTCTTTCTTCTACCCTAAAAAAGTCCTAAGAAAGATTTTTTTCTCATACTTCTAAAATGTCCTAAATTTTACTGCTTCTAGAACCAAAAGGAACTTGAATTTATCTATTCATCTGTTTCCACCATACTTGATTCAAGTTGTCCTTCTTTTTCTACATAATTAATATAAATGCCTATCAAACAGTTTATCATCATATACTGATTTA
This sequence comes from Sorex fumeus, assembly GCF_029834395.1. Classification (NCBI taxonomy): domain Eukaryota; kingdom Metazoa; phylum Chordata; class Mammalia; order Eulipotyphla; family Soricidae; genus Sorex; species Sorex fumeus. Next base: position 18,038,705 of record NW_026606064.1, read on the forward strand.
TTATCTTATTATTATCTATCATGAACCTAGAATTGTCTTGTATTATAAAAATTTCAAAGCTATATGTGCTATTCTAACATCCATGAGCTCTATGTGATTTAGTCTGAGTACCTCATCAGAATGTACACAAATGACAAAGATAGAATTCTAGTCTACATTTCATGTCAAAAGTACTTGCAAATTCTTAAAATTACCACTCTTTTTTTGTCTTCAGATATTTGCAGATTCGCAGTCTCTCTGGAATTCTAGCTCCCTTTTTGCACCTGCTTTAGGTTTACACGGTGAAGGTTTACACATCAAATTACATCTAAATTGTAAATTTATCTCTAGCTTTTTTGTATCAGTCCTACCTTAGGCAAGTGTTACCATAGCAACAATGGCCCCGGATCTCAAATCATAGATACTTATATCTAAAATTTTATTTTGTGCTCATATTTGTGTCCACCACAGGAAGTTATGGGTGAACTATGGATCAGTTTCAATATCTAAGATCAACACTGAGAAAACACCTTTTATATGCTTCATGCCAGTCTCAGAGATGCATTAAGATAGAAAGGACAGTTCTTAAGGCTCCTCTGTGGAGTGAAACATATTATTTCTGCTCAAATTTCTCAGTACAAGCATGTCGTATAGCCAATCAAAATAATATCAATGGCAAAGTAATAATTCTTCAAGTAGGTTTTGACAGGGAATAAACTAGTAATAATAAAGAGCAAATATTTTATAAATTTATAGCACATTGGTAGAGCGTTTGCCTTGCATGCAGCTTACCCGGCTGACCCAGGTTTGATTCCTCCACCCCTCCCAGAGAGCCCAGAAAGGTACCAAGAGTATCTCGCCTGCACGGCAAAGCCTGGCAAGCAATCTGTGACATATTTGTTATGCCAAACACAGTAACAAGTCTTACAAGGAGACATTACTGGGCCAGCTTGAGCAAGTCGATGAACAATGGGAGAACAGTGCAACAGTGCTATCTCCCTATTAAATACTAATTTTCCCCTAATCATGTTTTATCATAGAATATTATATATGCCTTAACACAATGGCAATCATCTAACTATAGATATTTCTCCCTATGCACTAGAAATATAGCAGCATGTGTATGCATAAATGTGCATATATGTGCATGTGAATATCATGTCTGAATATCTGTTGTATACCTGAAGGAATGCAGAGCAAAGATAAGAATCACCACTTTATAAAGTGCTTCTTAACTTATTATTTTTTCAGTTGATCTAAAATTAAAAATCTGAGGTATAGAAATAAACAATTTATCAAAGTTCATAGAGCTTAGTTAATTAAGGATTTAGAATTAAAATTTATCACATTCAAGACCATATAGACCCTCCAAATCAGATGAAAAAATGTATAATTTTGGCCAAAGCGATAGTACAGCAGCTGTAGAGGGAGCTTGTCTTGCACATAGCCAACCTAAGCTCAATTGCCCTCATCCCAAATGGTCCCATTAGCCCCACAGGAATGATCCCTGAGTGCAGAGACAGGAATAAACTCTGATCATAGCTAGGTGTCTTCCCCCACCCTCCACAAAAGCAAATTTTAAAAGGTCTCAGAAATCTATCAAATCATAGACTGATATTTGCATATTAGTATGTGAAAGGCAATTACAGATTCGCTTATTATTTAAAATAATAATATTATATCATTAAAAATAGCAAATTTTTACTTGCACATAATAGAAAAATAAATTTTTACAATATTTGGAAAGTAACTTTTTAAAATCTATGAGCATATTGTTTTACCTTTTGGGTCTTAGTAGTATAATTTAAACTGCAATCTTCATAAGAACAGGGATTTTGGTGACTGTTGTCAGTGCCTAGAAAAATGCCTCTTACATGTTTAAATACTGCTCCCCAATTTCATCAATAAAGGTAAATTTCATCGGCTGGAGTGATAGCACAGTGGTAAGGCATTTGCCTTGCATGCAGCCAACATGGTCGACCCACGTTCGATTCCTCCGCCCCTCTCAGAGAGCCCGGCAAGCTACTGAGAGTATCTCGCCCGCACGGCAGAGCCTGGCAAGCCACCTGTGATGTATTCGATATGCCAAACACAGTAACAACAAAATCTCCAATGGAGACGTTACTGGGCCCGCTCGAGCAAATCAATGAACAACGGGAGGGCCTTTACCTTTACCTTTAATTTCATCAATAAATTAGATAGGCAGGGGAATAGTATCTGAGAACAACTAGCTTGACTTACTTTCAGAATAGAGTAAAATAGAATTCTTGTATCTCAGAATACATTCAATGAAATTTCAGATTTTTAGTTTAAAGTTCTATGTGTTTAAACAAGTTTGAATAACAGCATATAAATTATTTTTCATACAGGATATACAATAAAAAATTGAATTTTAAGAGATTTTGAAAGTCCTACCATAGATAATCCAATTGGAAAACTTTTGAAATGGTGCTAGAATAAAGTACAGTGTATGCATCTGACACAGTTTCAAGTAGTGGCAACACATCATCCAACAAGCAGCTTCACATTCTTTGCCTCTAACATTGAACTTCCAGGCTGGTTGGCTGAGAATCTCCAGTGGGGACTAAGTGGGAAATTGGGATCTCTTGAGCATTGCTTTGGAGGCCCTCAAAACATTTTTGATACAGCTTGACTATAAAATCCTCTTCAGAGATTATACCTAATAATCAATTTATATAAACACCTTAAAATAAAATGCTATTCAGTAAACAACGCTGATGGTACAAAATTCATGGTCAGTGGGAGAGGGAGAAAGTAAAGTATGAAGGGCATTTGCCTTGCATGTGGTCAACTGGGTTTTAATCCTCAGCACCGAAGAAGCTTCCAAGAGCATCACCAGGTGTGATTTCTGAGCACAGAACCAAGAGTAAACTCTGAGAATGGCCAGATTTAGCCCCCAAAATAAACAGACAGAAAACAACTCATGGCTCAAAGAAGACCTTTTTATTCTTGTTTCTTTTGATAATTTCTCTATTGTTACTATTAAAAATTAGCTGCTAGGACTATGATTTTTCATATAGATGTCCATTTTCTGCTCTGGGTAACATTACCAAAAGAGTCAATTCCAATTCTCTCTGTCTTCTTTGTACTCCCATATGTACTAGGGGTTAATAAATACAAGAATTCCGAGCTAATATGCATCACTGTGTTGTATTACATGCATTTAATGAACATTTAGCAACCACGTGTTATATATCAGGCAATGTTATAGACACGGAGAATATAACAATTTGAAAACAAATAAAAAGTAATTTGACTCATGACATGAATTTTAATAAGAAAGACCATTAAAATTTTAACACATAAGTTTTGCCAGACAGTGAACTGGTAAAATGTGATAAAGACAATTAAAACACAGAAAGAGGGCAGAGACCGATACGGCAAAGAACAGCAACTTTAAACTTGTTATTGAGGAAATGCTTCAATTCAGTTAAGATATTCACACAGAAACCTAAAAGACATAATGAGGAAAAGTATAAGACTATATGGAGAAAGAACTTTAATCCAAGGTAATATCAGGTGGAAATATCCTGAGATAGAAACGTCTGTGCTCTTTTAGGTAGCATCAAGAATATTCCAGTTGGTAGGGTTCTGTGTATGCTGATTCAGGAGGAGTGTGGATTAAGGAGAACTCAGAGATGTTTGTAAGACAATGCCATGTAGGTTTCAGTAGATCACAAAAGAATTTAGTTTGTTTACAGAATGTTCTAGAAAATCAGAAGAGGCTATTGAATAAGAGATAAAGTGAACTGATTAAATCTTAAAGATACCATCCCATTGTATTGAGTAGGAAAGGAAACCAGCAGAATTAGGAAAGCAAGTCAGCAACACTGAATTCATTCAACTGAGAAATGGTGGTAAATGAGACAAGAAAATTAGAGGTACAGAAAGTAATAAATATATGAATATTGATAAGGGACCCAAAAGGAGCTTGCTCTTAGGGTATATAAGGCACTTAGAGATTACAAATGAGACATTGAAGATTTTGACTTGAGTAAGTAGAGGGTTGGCAACGCTATTTTCTGTGCTTGGCGAGTGATAAGAAATTTGGTTTAAAACATGTTGAACTAAAGATGGCAATTGGATGAAGTGATCAATGGGAAATACAACTATTCAAACCTAAAATTTATGTGTTTATATTAAAAATAATGATCTCAGAATGAAACAATAAACATCTTATTTATAGCTACAGAACTGCAGGAGATGGGACAAGTCAACAGAGAGAGCAGAGAATTATGAAAAGAATCTGGGTTTGAGAACAAAAGCATGGATTGTGAAGGGTTAAAAAAAGCTGGGGGGGCTGGAGCGATAGCACAGTGGGTAGGGCATTTGCCTTGCACACAGTCGACCCCGGTTTGATTCCCAGCATCCCATGTGATCCCCTGAGCACTGCCAGGAGTAATTCCTGAGTGCATGAGCCAGGAGTAATCACTGTGCATCGATGGGTGTGACCCAAAAAGCCAAAAACTAAAAGCTGGGGGTTTGACTATATAAAATTGTGTATAAAGGGTTTTTCAAAAAATAGGGCATGATCAACCATGTCAAATGATGCTTAAGAACTTATTGTTTAATAACCCAAAATTCACCAGTTATATGATAAGAATGATCTCAATGGAATAGTGGTGACACAAAATAAAAAAGATATATACTCGGTTATTTCAAGAGTAAAAGGAGAATGGGAAGTAAAGTTTGCTCAATTTGGGACCAAAGGGTTAGCACAGTGGGTCAGGTGCTTGCTTTACATGTGACTGACATGGGTTCAATCCCTGTCATCAGGAGTAAGTCCTGAGCACCAAAAGATGTGGCACAAGCAAAGGAAAAAAAAAACAGAAATAAAAAGGCAAGCAATCGTTTTCAATGCTATACTGAAATGTACTACATACTGTTTTCTACTATATAAGAGGAATTGAATCTAACTAAAATACAACATGTAGTCAAAACAATTTGGGTTTCTATAGGATTTTAGAAAACATTTTGGCACTAGAATTCACATATTGTTTATAAACTAAATCCCCACTTTACATCCGACAAAGCACAGAGGTAGGGAGTTTGCCTTACAATCGGCCAACATGGCCGACCCGAGTTCGATTCCTCCGCCCCTCTCGGAGAGCCCGGCAAGCTACCGAGAGTATTCGATATGCCAGACACAGTAACAACTAAGTCTCCAATGGAGACGTTACTGGGCCCGCTCGAGCAAATCGATGATCAACGGGAGGGCCTTTACTTTTACTTTACTTTAAAGAACATATTTGGCATTAGAACTATAGTTTAGTAGGTAAGGTGCTTTCCTTGCACAAAGCTGACTTGGATTCAATCCTCAGCACTCTATATGTTCCCAAGAGCCCACCCGGAGTGATCTCTGAGCACAGAGCCATGAGTAAGCTCTGAGCACTGCCAGTGTGGCTCCAAAACAAAACAAACAAAAAATCCCCACAAGTAACAGATTTTTATTTATATGTACTTGAATAATTGAAAAAGAAATTTTAAGAGGCGGCCTTAGAAGTACAAGAATTTATTCCCAGTAACCAGGAAACAAAGACAAGGATTGTGATAAAAAGGGGGAAAGCAGATACTTGTAGAATATACTTGTAGAAGGATTCTTTAAAATTCTTTTAGTAAAATATATGGAAAATCATAAATTGAGAAAGAATAGTATGTGGAAAAGTCTTGAGAATTGTGAACATACAAAATAATTGTTTAAATAATGCGAGTGAATAAAATCAAAGACATACCATAATTATGTGATCACAATAAGGGACAAATGCTGTTTAATACAGGGTGTTTGCCTTGCATGCAGCTGACCAAGGTTCGATTCCTCCATCCCTCTTGGAGAGCCTGACAAGCTACTGGGAGTATTCCACCCACACAGGAGGGTCTGGCAAGCTCCCTATGGCATATTTGATATGCCAAAAACAGTTACAACAAGTCTCACAATGGAGACATGACTGGTGCCCGCTCGAGCAAATCTATAAACAATGGGACAACAGTGCTACAGTGCTATAAAAATTTTTAAATGCAGCCTCTCATACATTAATGACTATCATCTACTTGAACACATAGTAGGGACTTTCCTTGGGTGTGGAATTGGTTTTATCTTTTTTCTTTGACATCCTCTTTCTTCCTTCGCTTCTTTCTCCTCATTCTTTCTTTCTTCTTCTTTGTCCTTCTCTGTGTTCTCCTTCCCTTTTTTATTCTGCTCCTCTTCATCCTCATCCTTCTCCTACTCCTCCTCTTCCTCATACTCCTTTTTTGCTCCTTCTTTTCCTCCTCCTTTTGTTTGCTCCTTTTCCTCATTGATTGTGGGGTTTTATTTTATTGAATCACCAAAAGGTACACAGTTAGAAAGTTGTTCATGATTGGGTTTCAGTCATACAACGTTCCATCACTGGTCCTTCACCAGGAGTACATTTCTCATCACCAATATCCCCAGATTCCCTCTTACCACCTTCCCCCCAGCCTGCCCCCTAAGGCAGGGACCTTTATTCTTTCCCTCTCTCTTGCTCTCTTTCCTTCTGGACATTATGATTTGCAACACAGGTAGTGAAAGGTTATCATGTTTGTTCCTTTATCTATTTTCAGCACTCAGAGGGGTCATTTCCAACTGTCAAACCAGTCCCTTTATCCTAGCTAACTTCCCCCAACCACCATTTTTGGCAGGTTTCCAATTGTGTTGCATTCCTCCAGGCCCTTGTTTTTACTGTTATTAGTAATTAGTCATATATATCTGTCACTGTCACTGTTCCCTCCCGTTGTTCATCAATTTCTCAAACAGGCCTAGTAACGTCGCCGTTGTGAGACTTGTTATTACTGTGCTTGGCATATCGAATACGTCACAGGGAGCTTGCAAGGCTTTGCACAGCCGAGATACTCTGGTAGCTTGCCAGGCTCTCTGAGAGGGGCAGAGGAATCAAACCTGGGCCGACGAAGTTGGCCACATGCAAGGCAAACACCCTACCCAATATATATATATATATATATATATATATATATATATATCACTGTCCTCCCATTGTTCATCAATTTTTTTCTAGTAATGTCTCCATTGGAGACTTGGAGATTTTGTTGTTACTGTGTTTGGCATATCAAATACATCACGGGTAGCTTGCCAGGCTTTGCCATGTGGGCGAGATACTCTCGGAAGCTTGCCGGGCTCTCTGAGAGGGGCGGAGGAATCGAATTCGGGTCTGCCATGTTGGCTGCACGCAAGGCAAACGCCCGCCCGCTGTGCTATCACTCCAGCCCATATATATATATATATATATATATATATATATATATATATATATATATATATTTCCACTCATTTGTGGGATATAAATACATTTGTTTATTTATTTATATCCCACAAATGAGTGAAATCATTCTATCTGTCATCACCCTCTGACTTGTTCACTCAACATGCCACTCTCCATGTCCATTCATTTATATGTGAATTGCATGACTTCATTTTTCCTGGCTGCTACATAGTATTTTACTGTGTAGATGTACCTTAGTTTCTCTATACAGTTCTGAAGCACTCCAGTTGTTTGCAGATTTGGGCTACTGTGAATAGTGCTGCAATGAACATAAACGTGCAGATGACTTTTCTGTAGTGTGTTTTTGGGGCCCTAAGGTATATTCCCAGAAGTAGTATTGCTGAGTCATACAGAAGTTCAACTTCTAGCTTTTTAAAGAATGTCCATATTGTTTTCCAAAAAGGCTGGATCAGTTGAAATTCACACCAAAATGAAGGAGAGTCGTGTTCTCCCCACATCTGCCCCAGCACAGGTTGTTCTTGTTCTTTTGATGTGTGCCAGTCTCTGTGGTGAGAGATTATATCTCCTTGTTTTGATTTGCATGTCCTGATGATTTGAGATGGATGTGATTTCTTTGCTTTTTTTCTCCTCTTTTTGAAAGCCACATGCATAGCTGCTCAGAGCTAATCTTCGGTCTATGTTTAGGGACTGCCTAACAACAATGCTTGTAGGACAAGTTGGCACCAGGGGGCAAATCCAGGCATCCAACATGCAAAGCATACACTCACTGTATTAAACTCTGTCTCCAATCCCAGGTTTGAAGTTTGTAAATTAGGTAGGATTAAGGATGGTCTGACAATTATGAAAATGGTTATGAAGCCTAGAGCCAAACTGATTTAAAAATAAATAGCACTGTAGCACTGTCCTCCCGTTGTTCATCAATTTGCTCCATCAGGCACCAATAACGTCTCCATTTTAGGACTTGTTACTTTTTTTTTCAATATCCATTATGTCACAGGTAGCTTGCAAGGCTTTGCCATTTGGGCAGGATACTCTTGATAGCTTACTGGGCTCTGCAAGAGGGGCGGAGGAATTGAACCTGAGTCGACCGCATGCAAGGCAAACGCCCTACCTGCTGTGCTATCTCTTCAGCAATGTTCAATTAATTAAATATTTAATTAAATGTAAATATTTAATTTATTAAATATTTAATTTAAATTATTTAATTTAATAAAAATTGGGCTGGAGCAATAGCACAGCGGGTACGGCGTTTGCCTTGCACGCAGCCAACATGGCGGACCCGAGTTCCATTCCTCCGCCCCTCTCGGAGAGCCCGACAAGCTACCAAGAGTATTCGATATGCCAGACACAGTAACAACAAAGTCTCCAATGGAGATGTTACTGGGCCCGCTCGAGCAAATCGATGATCAACGGGAGGGCCTTTACTTTACTTTTACTTACTTTACTAATAAAAATTAAAATTTATTTAAATAAATATTTTATTTAAAAATAATTTAAAATTAAAATAAAAATTAAAGTTTTTCTAGTAATCAAAGATTAGAAATATACTTCAGTTAAAGAAATATTGATTTGAGATACTTGAGAAAGTTAAGTTGAGAGAAAGGAAGTGGTAATCTAATGTTAAAAATTGGAAAATATAGATGTAGTGTGATAATATAGCAGAACTTTATATGAGCCCCACAAGCCCTATCAAAAGTGCTGAGCCAGGAATGAACCCTGAGCACTGCTGAGTGTGGCCCCAAGACATAATAAATAATAAACCGGAAATTAAAATTGTGAAGGAATTGAAGTTTTATCAATTATACCTCTATCTTATATCTATGAGCATGAATGGCTGAACTGGAGGTAGCATACAACAATCAAAGGAGAGAAATTTAAGGACCTGTAAAGCTAGGAGATCCGAAGATTCATGATTTCTCTTTTCCAATTTTCTATTTTGTAGAATGTGTACTCCTACTTGATAATGTTTTACCTTGAATATTTTGATATTTGATACTAGAATACTTTCCTTTCATACTCATGTATCCATGTCTAACACTGTTTTATAAAAATGGATTTCACCATTTTATACCAGGACCTGCTTTTGGAATACAATGATAAACAATAATTGCTTTAATAACAGTTACAGGGCATTTTGCCTTATAACAATTTTTCCACATTTTAGGAACATGGAGGGATGGCTCAAAATGCCTAAGTGCATGGAGGAGCCTCGGGTTGAATCCTTGGCATTGAGCACTGCGAAATATAGTCCCTGCCCAATTTTTAAAAATTTAAATAGTGTGGTGGGGCTAGAGCAATAGCACAGCAGATAGGGTGTTCGCCTTGCACGAGGCTGACCCAGGTTTGATTCCCAGCATCCCATATGGTCCCCCCAAGCACCACCCGGAGTAATTCCTGAGTGCAGAGCCAGGAGAAACCCGTAAGCATCGCTAGGTGTGACCCAAGAAGGAGAAAAAAAATTTAAATAGTGTGAAATAATACTTAAAATAAAAAGTATATGCTGAGAATAAAGAAGCCTAGATCTGAATCCAGGCAGGTAGATGCATCATCTCAGTGACCTTGGATATATTATACAACTGCTTTGTTCTACTTTGCTCTGATTTGTATAACAGAGACTTCATGAATTTTAAATGAGGCCATGATTATAAAGCACTGAGACAGTGCCTGGTACATATTTACCAAAATAATTGTATAATGATACAAAATTATAGTATTTCTTTTACCATGAATACTAACCATTATTAAAAATGTATAATAGTTTGAATATGGATGAACTAATAACTTTTCTTTAAAATCTGAGGTGCTACACTGGCTAATAATTTACTTGCAGATGTAATTGTATGAAGTGTATATTTAAAAAAAAATCAAGATTATAAATTAGCACAAGATAGAGAATTTAGTTCGGTTTCAGCACCAACCAAACCACAAAATTTAATATATAAAATTATAAATTTAGCCCCCAGAAGAGGACCTTTCCTTAGTAGCATATGAAATACATATTTTTTTAATTACTGAAATGTATTATCCTTTCAATATTACAACCTTAAAAGCAGCTAGAAAGTAGCACTTTTTGTAATTTCTGGAATCATCTAGTAGATAAACTAGGATGACTTGGGAAAATAAATTTAAAGTAAAACATTTATTATGGTGATCAATCAAAACACTGATCTGCTATTTATAGGTACATATTTCGTGTACATTATATTTTAAAATATCTTTTAGTTTGCATATTTGCCCTTTTATTTAGAGTTCTGGAGCTTCTTATATATCTCTATTCTTTCTTAGCTTCCAATCAAATGCCCAATTGGGTCACCACCCTCTTCTCTATTTTTTCATACATCATGCTGTTGTCCTGAGACATATTTCTATCAAGTGACAATACATTTTGGTTCTCTGTAAAATGATACCAATTAGCTGAGCCTCTACATCTGAGCTCCAAAGGCAGGTAGAAACTTTCCACATGAAAATGATCCTCACCTCATTAAATATGCTTTTTAATTAATGTTCCATTAACTGGCTGACAATAACTCGTAAGCTAAGTGAATAGATCTGAATGTAATTAAACATTTATTAAGTGCCCTGCATCTCCGTTATAACAATGTCCTATCTCCCCTTCACATAGGTCAGGGCAGAAAACAGAGAGAGGAGAAAAACACAGAGCTACAGTTACCTCCATCTTCCATCTCTCATTTCCCGCAAATGGCGCTTACTTTAATTAACAGAGAGTTAAAAGAGTGCAGTCAAAGTCATCTTATTGGGTTTTTAAAGCACTGGGTCCAAAGACTGCTTGTTCATTATAATAGAACTTATTAAACTGTATTAACTTCTTTCACTTTCAGTAGCAAGGGCTCAGCAGAAGACTGACAGCAGGTAGTGCTCTCTTGAACCAAGCAGAAGCTCTTCATAGCCGGGATTAAGATAAGGTCCCAAACGAACCTATGATGAAACATTTATGATTAGGTTGCTTCTGATTTTTTTATAGATTGTTTTAAAACAAGAGAAAGTCTCATTTATTCTCTTTACTTATTAAGGCTTATGCATAAACAAGTATTTTTTCCTGATGATACAGACTAGAGGAATTTAGGGCTTGAAACACTGTTCATTCCACTACAGAGTATTTTAATAGTTATTATAAAATAAATAGGGCTGGAGCGATAGCACAGCGGTAGGGCGTTCGCCTTACAAGCGGCCAACATGGCCGACCTGAGTTCGATTCCTCCACCCCTCTCGGAGAGCCCGGCAAGCTACCGAGAGTATTCGATATGCCAGACACAGTAACAACAAAGTCTCCAATGGAGATGTTACTGGGCCCGCTCGAGCAAATCGATGATCAATGGGAGGGCCTTTACCTTATCTTTTACCTTTAATAAAATAAATGATACTAAACTGCATGAATAACCTAAAGCTTTTCTCTCCTACAATATTTGTGTTTCTGCTCTGGGACACAACTTGATATTTAGCTCTTCATTATTTTTTTTCAGGAAAAGGCTGCTCATAAGTGCCAAATATATTTGCATGGATTCATAGAAATTCACATTATTTTGCCTTATACACTGAGAGTCTAATTGCACTTGGAATGACAGAATTTAAAATTGTGCATTTTAAATTGTGTCTTTTTCTAGAGTTATGGATATACTGTTTCCTAAATCTTGCAATGAAAATTGACCTACTATCTTATTAGATAAATTTTGAAAGTGTTCACTGATGGAAATTTGAATAGAGATGCACAATGATGTCTTCTGAATAAGTAAATACAGCTCTGATTTAGTTATCAGCTGCATTCTTGATAAAGACTTTATACTTATGTCAGGTTTCTTAAATATTTTGAAATTATTAATATTATTATTATTATTATCATTATTTAGGGTTTGAGGCCATATCCAGTGGTGTTCAGGGCTTACTCCTGGCTCTGTGCTCAGCAATCATTCCTGGCAGTGCTATGAAAACTGTATGTGGTACTGAGGATCAAGCCCAGGTAGTTTCATACAAGAGAAGCACCCTGTTTGCTGTACTATCTCTCTGGTACCAAAAGCTTGAAATCATTCAAAGTTAGCTTTCACTTTCAATTTAATACAAAAAAGCTATCAAGTGATAATGAGAAGCTACAGGAAAATTAACATGCCAGGTGACTGTTCAAGCTGAAATTTACATGGATAACTACTCTATTCGATCCTACATCATTTTATATTCCTGATAGGTCAACCAATATTGGGATTCTTTTATAAACCACTGTTTTTTTCCTTCTCATTTAAATGTTACACTGATGATGAGTACAGTATTGGAATTATGTGTGCGACAAACCATTATTAATAGTATTATAATAAATCTCAATAATAATAATTGGAAATTTAATAAATGTTAAGATAGACTAAGAGTAAACTCAAGAGTCATGTAAAATGGAGAAGGCAGAAGTGAGTACTATACAGAAAAGACTGGAATTTCAATTTGCATTTTCACAATTAGGAAAAACATCTGACTGAATGAAAACACAATCTGAGAGATTGAAGCAAAAAGAATCAAGGAGGAGAATGACTTTCAAAACCAATTACGGGCTGGCAACTCTCAATTTTGTCTCAAGTCTAGGCTTTTCTATGTTTCTCGGTAAAACTCACTTCTACTAAGTTTGGATACATACAGAAACCTGCAGGGTATGTCTGTGGTGTCTCACACACATTTTTATCTCCATGTATTTTAGAATAAGCTCTGATTTACATGTCCCTAAACAGCAAAGATTTTCCCACTATAACAAGCACTACATTCAAAACAAAAATCAAGTATTCCTACAATCAGAGGAATCTTATAGCTTAATTCAAGCATAATATTTCAAATAATTGAAGCCAGATATGTATAATAAAAGAAGTCGATTTTCTCTATCTTTACTGCTGTATTTAAATCATCACTCTGCCTAGTCTGGACCACTCCTTCAAACTTCCTAATAGTAGAAAATGTGTAAGTAATATTAATTTTATAGGAATTGCAATTGTATGAATGAGACACATTTTTAAACAAATATAATAATTATTAATAGATAGAAATGAAATGACATAAACAGAAACAAAATATAAATATAGTTATCAAAATATAGAAAATACCACTAAAGTGAGAGAGCTAAATCTGGTACATACTAGCTTCTGTGTTTAAGATTAAGTAGACGTAACTGAGAATTCACATGCTTAGAGCAAGAGAAAATAGTCAATTAGAGGCAAACTCTGAATTTAATACCAGTGGTTAGCAGGGTTTTCATTCACACCAAAGAATTCCAAAACCTGATATAGACAATTCCCTAGAACCAAAGAATGATTAAAGCAGTATGCTGAGGTTCCACAATATCTGTTAGATGCATGTTTTAAAAGAAGAGTCTAGAGTAAAGCAAGAAATAAGAAAAATAAATGAAAATCAGGTGAAGTGAAAAATCACAAATTAATTTATGTGACAGAAGCAAAAGTCATGTATATTATATATACACATGCATAGCATAAGTCATATGTATATATAGCTAAAACATAACATTTCTGACAGAGAAGAGTAAAGAATCAAGTGCTGGAAGGAAATAAAGTGATATTCATGATATCCTTTCAGTAACAGTATTGCAAACCACAATGACTAAAAGGGGAAAAGGTGGAGGAACAAATAGAGAGAAAAGGAGATTGAGAGAGAGAGAAAGAGAGAGAGAAAGATGAGAGAGAGAGAGAGAAAGAGAGAGAGAGAGAGAGGTGTCCATTATAGAGGCAAGCTGTGGGGACAAAGTGGGAGGGAAACTGGGGACTTTGGTGGTAGGAAATCTATACTAGTAAAGGAATGAGCAATGAAATAGTGTATGACTGAAACTCAATCATGAACAACATTGTAACTATGTTTATCTCGCAGTGATTCAATTAAAAAATTAAAACATAAATAAACATAACATTTCTAAGATAAATTAACTTTTAAATAAGTGGAATAGGATCTGTCAGTGAGCATCAAACATTGCTGGTCAGTACCTAACCAAGCCCTGCAAGTGCCTCTTAAAAATCAAGTTGACTATTCTGCTGCTCAGCTTTACAAGTTCTTCAGAAATTTTTTGAAATTTAAGTCCTTGTCAGATTTACGAATTGAAAAACTTTATCCCATGCAATGGGATGACTTTTGGTTTTGACAATATTTGATTTGAAGAAGTTTTAAAGAAAAATAGCATTTAGAAAAATCGTAGCCTAAACAATAGGATGATACAACATAATGTAGGGATCTTTTTAAACATGATTTTAATGATAATATGTATATATGTGAATTACTTAGCAATCAGAGAATGTATATTTCTCAGTATAAATGAAAGAAATTTTGATAAGAGCTGCTAGATACATTGAGAAAAGTACTTTCCACTAACTAATTTTGATTTATTTTGTAATGAACAGAAAGTACAAGCCATTCATATAATATGAAACAAATTCCACAAGAGACTTCTATTTTATTATTTTTTTAATTATTTTTGTAAATGTTTTAAGGTATGGAGATACATGGAATCAAGAGGAAGCAAGGAACTCAGAAAATTTATGCTTATTAATAACTATTCTTTTTATAATTGAGCTTGACAACTTTGAAAGCCATATGGATGGGAGGTGACAATTTTGTAGCATGCAAGATGGGCAAGAATCTCAAGCATGATATATTTCTGGTGATTAATTAAAAAGTGAAAAAGAAGCATGCATATTTAAAAATAATTAGTTCACAAGTTACAAGAAATTATCACTTCCAACATAAGTTCTGGGCTAAAGGTTCAGTGAGTTTTAAAACATTCTACGTCAAATTTAATTCTGGAAATGGATTATAAAAAATAGAATCAATGGCAACTCATTTTACTGGCAATGATGAATTTTGGTGTTTCATGATGGCTTGTGAATTTACACAGCAAGTAAAAGCTAGTTACTGCTTTTGATAGCTTTAAATCTTGACAGTATCTGAAAGAAAACTCAGCAGAAATTGAAGTTTTTCTTACCTGCTTGAATGGCAAACTTAACCAGTGAGTTCTTTTCTTTAAGCTCAGCTGACTTTAGATCTAAACAAAAAAAGACTCACTATTCTCAGCTTGTGTAGAGAGTTTGTGTTATCCTCTCTAACAGAACATGAGAATGTTTCCAAATATGATATAACCACATTATAGAGACACATTAGGAAGCAGAAGAGAGGTGTGGTTTTCCATATATTCCTTTATAACAATCATAAAAACAACAAGGGCCACAGAAGAATTAAAACTTTTAGTGTGGATCAGAGTTTATGCAACTAAATAATTTTATTCTCCTTAATTACGGTGTAAATATCTTGTGGTGTTGATTTTTTTCAAATTCTCACATTATTCCACCAGGAAAGCATAGCCATCATATTTAAAAGAAAATATGATGACATTCTGGCTTGAACATAGCTATTTCAAGCAGCAGTTAGAACCAATCACCTAGATTATGCTGTTGTTTTCAATGATGAGTCTGACTTAAATATAAAATGGGACGGAGGGGAAGATGAGGATAAGGAAGAAAAACTGTAAACATGAATACTATCCAGGAATTGAAAAGATAGGATACATTTTACATAAGTAGTCCAAAATTTATAGCTAAGAACAAAGGACTAATGTAGAAATTTGATCTTTCATCATAAATATGTAGAATAATGGATAAAATAAATAAAGTAAAAAAAAATTTTAGTCTGTTGACCCCAAAGAAGGACAGAGCAAGGGTAATTAACATTCAAATAGTCCGAGCTTTCTTTGTATTGGCAATCTCTTGATGAAGGCAAAGACAGGATATACCAAGCGAAGGGGGGGTATAATGGTTTCAGTGAGTTGAGAATACAGAGCAGCAAGTTCATGGTGAGTGAAATGACTAGAATTAGTTGAACAGAGTAGCAGAGGAGGCAGAAGTTCATACATAACAAACCCCAGAAACATGCATAAGAACCATATTGAATTCTTATGTGAATTCTTACCTATTCATTCTCATTCATAGGGAGATATTGCATGGCAAAAACAAGAACTAGCAGGAAGTATGATTGGAACAAATTTCACACAGGTCTAAGAGATAAGCTGAATCTGAACAAAATCTATGGCCATCATTTTTCATTTATTTTGGTCCCCCACACCGCAGTGTTCAGGTATTACTACTGGCTCAGTGCTTAGGGATTACTCCTGGCAGGCTCAGGCGATTATATAAGGTATCAGGGATCAAACATAGGTTGACCACATGGTCAACGTACCCCCTTACACCTTACCCCCTACAGTATTGCTCCAGCCCTGGGGACTTCATTTAGAAAGATGTAAATATTTAATTTTCATGTAGAAATATATTGAATTATGTATGTATGTTGTATTTATATATTTATATACATTTATAAGCAAGTTCTATAAATAGTCTTGTATATATATTTAGAAATTCAAGGAGTTAAAATTTACTTTTCCAGACTTAATTTATTTGCAATAATTTAATAACTGATACCATAGGTGTATCAGGCAGTCAAATTTCTGATATTATAGAAAAAAACAATACCTTTATTTTGTCTTATATCTCTTTTTTATAGTTGTCTTTAGGCTGTCAGAGAATTGAATATAGATTTGGTAATCACCAAAACTCAGAAAAATTATAGCAGAACTTGTTTTGTATCATAACTTAATTTTCTCTTTTTCATCCTATTTTTTAGATAACCACTTTTCTTTGAGCCAAATTACTACCATCGATGTGTCCATTAGGTTCTTAATCTTGAATCACATAAAAATGAGAAATCAAGCAGAAGAGGAGTAAGCAGGAACACTCAAGCTATTATTTAACTTTTCCATTGTTCAATTTAAAGGGAGCAGTTTTGAGTAAATAACATGTTGTCTTTTTCTTCCATTACTGTACATTTGAGAGTGACTGATGACTTAACAAGCTGGTCTGTGTTCAGGAGCCCAGAGTGAAAAGCACTGTGTTCTGCAGTTATTGGTCTAAGAATATAGAATTCATTTAACTTGACAATCATTTGGACTAGATGTCGCTTAAGTGTCATCCTGGCACTTCTTGCACAACTTCTCATTTTCAAATGTCTTTATACCTTTTTTCCCCTATGAACAGTCTGAACTCTGTATTCCTTTCCTAAGATTTCTTTAACAAATAACCATTAACTGCAAAAAACTTAGATAATACACAATTATCTACTCACAGTCACGATTACAATCATGGTCCTCCCGTTGTTCATCGATTTGCTCGAGTGGGCCCAGTAACGTTTCCATTACGAAACTTGTTGTTACTGTGTTTGGCATATCGAATACGTCACGGGTAACTTGCCAGGCTCTGCTGTGCAGGCGAGATACTCTCGGTAGCTTGCCAGGCTCTCCGAGAGGGGTGGAGGAATCGAACTCGGGTCAGCCATGTTGACCGCTTGTAGGGCAAACGCCCTACCCGCTGTGCTATCGCTCTGGAATTTAAAAGTTTGAAAACTAGGTATCAACAGGAACATATTTTCTTAAAAGGTCAAGTGGAGATGTTTTTCCAGACTTTTCTCTTAGCTTCTGGTGTTATCAATGATCCTTGATTGCCATTTGGCTTGTTGCTTTATCAATTCAAATTCTGCCTCCATCGTTATATGACCATCGTCTTACTGTGGGTCAGTCTTTGTTTCTTTCCTCTTCTTTTGAAAGAAGTAGTAGTATTGGGTTGAAAAGCTTCCATACCCCTGTCTGATATCATATTAACTAACTCATGCAATGACCCTATTTATGAATAAGCTCACATTCTGAAGAATTAGATGTTAACACATTGATTTATACATCTTATGGTATCTACAATTCAACCTAAAAATTATACCGAGAAAGAACATATGGTAAGGATTTCCTACCAAGACCCTCAAATTAAAATTTCCACTTAGCAATGTTTGCCTTAAAATCATCAAAAAAAAAAATGTGAAACTCACAACTGCAACAACAGTAACAACAAAGTGAGGGAAATGAATATATAATAGTGTTCAAAAAATAAGAAGCATACTATATATCCACTGATATACCAAGAGATACCATGAAAATACTATGCATTTATTTTTTCTCTCTAGTATACTTCTTCCAAGCTCTCATTTTCATGGTGCAATACAGTCAACACATTGCCTCTTGTTGGGTAACATTGCTTTGTCCTTCAAGAAGCTTAGGTTTATCTGGTTACACCCATCACAGTGCTCCTGAAGCACTTCCACTTCCATTGTGTTTACATGTAAACATGTAAACAGTCTTCCCTATGCTCTCCTCCCCACCCAGTTAATCAGCTTTCCCCTTAATCAGACTTTGTTAATTTGTAAGATCAGTTTCCCAGAAATCTATGATTTTATATTTATGAGTGAAATATTGCCTTTCTCCTCACCTTATGCCTTATGAACAGTTTACCTTAAAGTAATATCCTTTTTGTGCTGGAGTGATAGCACAGCGGTAGGGCGTTCGCCTTACAAGCAGCCAACATGGCCGACCCGAGTTCGATTCCTCCGCCCCTCTCGGAGAGCCCGGCAAGCTACCGAGAGTATTCGATATACCAGACACAGTAACAACAAAGTCTCCAATGGAGACGTTACTGGGCCCGCTCGAGCAAATCGACGATCAACGGGAGGGCCTTTACCTTTTTTACCTTAATATCCTTTTTGTATAGATACAGGAAGACCGTTAATATTGTGCTTTGTAACTTAGGATTTGATTGGCCTTGAATATTATTCACTCCCGGGCATCTTTCTCGACTTAAGCCTCAGTTGCCCTTAGTTCCTAACACCCCAAAAGCAGGGTCCCGACGAGGGACTGAATGGACCCAGGGCAAGCAGTGAGCTACCCTGGCAGCGAAATGGGCCAGGCCAAGGTGCCACGATTCTTAACTATAAGTTAAGAGTTTGATCATAGACAAATGCTGTCATGATCCAAGGTAACGACAAGACTAGGATCCTGCTAGGGGTGGGAAAGACTATCTGGCCTGAGCACCGTAGTCTGAGATCGAGATGGCCCTAGGAGAGCAATTCTATAAGTTTAAGATATTTCTTACTGTATCCATACAAAATGATTTATATTCTTGTATGCTTGTTGGACAAGGAGAGGAGAGGCACGCCCATGGGATTCTGCTCTAGGGTGGGTCCTCCTGTTGAGGAAGGATCTGTCCTAGGAGCGGTCTTCCCTGAGGCTAAGATTTCTACCCCTGTTGATCTCCACCCCTATTGATTGTGACCACACCTATGTGTAATTGTTTTCCCCAATTCCTCATGGAGAGAGAATTTAACTATACTGTAGGAGTGGGCTGGGGGAGAAGGCAGAGAGAAGGAAGAAGAGAGTTCAGAGAGGATGAGAAGGAAGAGGAGGATGAAGGGGGATGGAGAAGGAGAATGAAGTAGCATGGGGGCAGAGATAGAAAGACAGACGAGGAGAGAATCAGAATAAACTACGACTAATACCAACCAGCCTGGCCCTCGTTCCTTCCTCCGCCTGACCATCGCCATCGACCTCTCCAGGGTGGTAGAAGGGTGAGACTACCGAACGCGGGTGGCGGGAGAGATAGAGCTGCCGCCGTGTGGGTGCTGTGCCCCCCACCTTGTGTGAGTTTACACAGCCTCTAACCCGATAGCTCTGACAATTAAGAAAAGTAATCTCAGTCATTTAAATTCCAATCACAACCTGTAAGGAGAAAATCCTTTATATTCACTGAAGCAGTATTTAGTAAGAAAACATTCATTTTTGAATAAACTAGCCTGCATGTTAAATAAACATCTAGGTATTGTAGATAGATAACAGAAAAGAACCCTGCTAATGGTTTTCCTGGAAATATTAATACAAAACATTATTGATTTATTTATATATTTCCCTGTTTATTTATTCATTTATTTATTTATTGGGAGGTACCTCCAGCAATGCTCAGGGGTTACTCCTGGTTACTCAGAATTACTATTGGCACTGGTTAGGGGACATACGGGAGTTGGGCATCAGATCCAGATTGGCTATATGCAAGGCAAGCTCCTTGGTACTATCTCTCCAGTCCAAAGATGTAATAAAGCTGTTCAGTCATTGAAGCAATAGCACAAGGAGTAGGGTATTTGCCTTGCATGCAGCCAACCCAGGTTTAATTCCCAGCATCCCATATGGTGCCCTGAGCACCACCAGGAGTAATTCCAAGAAAAACAAATGTCTTTTCAAAATTATACGAAAGGGCTTTTAAGAGCCTAAGATTCTTCCCTTTTACCACAACCAAGCAACAACAAAGTCCCAGGTAGTTTGGGAAGACCCTACTATAAAACCACCTTTGTGGTGGAAATTCACCTTATAAAAGAAGTGGCTGAGGTCTTCCCTTTACCCTCTATTTTCTTTTCCACCTCCTCCCTTTTGTCTCCTTTCCTACTCTCCTTTGCTCCTTTTCTCTCCCTCTGTCCTTTCCTTCCTAAACAAAGCTATTTTATTTCACTGCCCCTTATCTCCTGACATTACTTTCTTCAAGAAAGGACAAGGAATCTCACAAACCTGGGCACAACTCAGGACTGACTTTCCTTTTTTTCTGCAAAGAGCAATTTCTTGCTCCTGTCTGAAGCCATGGCTCCCCAAGAATTTAAGAAGTTGGTGGGGACTTGGTGGGAACCAGATACTGTGTTGCATAGATGAAATGGACTTCAGGAACAGCCTGATGACTTTCCAATGGGACATAGTGTTCACACAATGTAGCTTCTCATCACACAGACATTTCCCCAGGCATAGAAGTGGGTGATGCGAGAAGGCCATAAGTGCTTTGGGAAGCTATCTCCCATACTCCCATATAGGCACCAACAAAAGGGCAAGTAAGCCCAGAGAAATAATGCAGTATTTCAATTCATGGGACATTTCAAGGCAAATTTTATAGAATCTACACATAACTTCTTTGGGGGAGCCTTCCACCCTTCCACATGTAACATGGGCATATTCCTACATAGCAGGATAGAATTCAAAAAGGAAGAGGAATCACAGGAGATTAATCAGAAATACCAAGATATCTACAGCAGGGATTCCATATGATGTAACATATGTTGAATTGAAAAAAAAAAAAGATAGTACATATTGCTTCTGCCACAGACTCCTGTATGGGATTTGTACCTGCAGGCTTGGTGTGGTAAACAGGACAGAACTTCTGTGGGAAATTAATGTGAGGTAGGCATAGAGGAAAGTAGACTAGAGAGAAGAGTGCAAACCACCTTCCTGCTCTATCAACCTCAGTCACCTGGGAACTGTGTGGGTCAGTTAGTTGGTAAAGTCTGTCATAAGCCTTTACAAAGCATGGATGCCAACATCCTTGCTAAGTGGTCCTCCAACAATGCCTTAAGTTCATTTGGTCCAGCATGGAAACCGATTCTGATGTCCATGGGCCCCATGGGTGGCTTATGTGATACAGGAAGGAGAAAGACGACCACTTTCTCCTGATGCATCTCTTCCATTGAGGACCCAGGCTTACTGGGTTCTTGTGTCCCTCATAGAAATGAATTTCAGGAGTAGACAAGCAGTGAAGTAAAAAAAAAAAAGATTTGATTAGGAGGTTTTGAAGGGGTAGAGGAAGAGAAAAGTGGGAGAGAGACAGAGTAATCCACTCAAGAGAGAACCCCGGTTTCTGCAATTGCTGAGAAAGCCCCTACACACATTCCAGCCTTGGATGTGAAAGCATGAAAGTACACATCTCAAGAGGAGAACTATGGGCACCACATGCGCTTGGGCACCACATGTGCTCAGCCACATGGGCACAAGCGACACATAGGCTCAGGCAGCATATGCATGCCATTCCTTTGTTCAAGGTAGTCTTTATACAGTTTTTCCAACCTGTCCCTACATTGGATTTCTACCTAGGTAAAAATCTATTTCTAAGGGGGTTGCCAAGGAGTGGGGTATCGGATGGGAGAGGTGATAATCTTCTTTGAAATACCTTTCCTGGACGTTTGCTTCTTCTGGACCTTCTGTCTGAGGGGGTCCAATCTTCTCTGGGTCTGTTGTTGACACCAGTTGAGGGTTTTATCAGGCGCTAGCTGCTTTTTTGTGAAAGATGGCTGTTGAAACCCCAGGGCTATTACTTCCTAGGAAACTTACTGCCAGTGCCTTGGAAGGGGGCTTTCCCTATATACCTGCCAGCCTACATCAGTTCCTACCATCTAACTTGTCAGGAAGCCATGAACTCAGGTTGAAGCAAGGAACTGCTCCTTGAAGGAAAAGAAAAGTCACTCCTAACCTCTACCCAGATTTCCCAGCATTACCATATCTCCTCACAGAAAAAAAAAATTCAGGAGGAAATAAGTAGTGAAGTACAATAGTTTTATTTTGAGAAATAGGGTGGGAATATAGAAAGAGAAATGCATGTTTAGGAGAGAATTCGCATTTTAACAGACGGAAAAGAGCCAAGATGGATGCAGATGAGGCAGAAGCAGCAAGGCAGGTTTCTGTGCTTGTTCATGAGTCCCAGATTCTTCAGTATTTTTAAGAATGAAAATATTGAATAACAAAGATGCTCAGATTCAGAGTTATTAAATTATTAGACAGTAAAAAAATATTGGAAAGTAGAAGAGAGTGAAAAAGAAGCTCCCCAAGTGGGGAGTAACTTAGTATGAGACTACGTTAAAGAGAGTTTTGTGTGTGCCCTTTGAAATGCCTTGTCTTAGTTTCTCTGTTAGCCTAGGCTTCAGGGCAGAATTTTATGTTCTCAGGAACCCCCTGGAATGCTGAGACGGAACCTTGGGGATAGACTGTGTATCAAGTTGATAGGGGAAAGATGGAACATATGGAGAGAGAAAACTATGGCTATCTCTCTCAATGGCAGGGGTAAACTGAGGCTTCCTCTTTCAACATGATGCATCTCAGGCTGAGATTATTCATCTGCAGGTGACCCCAAAGGTATAATACATTTGGCATAACCTTTGAAAAGGTTATTTTATAGCTGCTGCCCACATCCTCAAAGTTTCCCTGCTTGGGACTTTCTATGAAGGAAAGTTTGTTGCTAGGATGAAAAGATGAAACTTATACTGACCTTCCACCTATTTTATCAATATTTTTTTCTTTCTTCTCGGAGTTTTCCTTTTCTGAAGTGGCTCACCCTTCTCTGGGTAGTAATTTGAAACCTGTACTAGGTGATGGCTTTATTTTCTGCATCTCGAAAAAGCTTAGTATTAGTATCTGAAGGAGAAGTTGTCTTTATGCCTTTAGGTTGGTTGCTTCAGGGTGGTGACTAGGCAATTTCTCTAAATCACATAGCGGCTTTTGGACTAAAAGAAAAAATCATTACCATCTCCACTCAAGTCCAGCCCATCTACCTGCCTGCAACCAAATTCATGTGCCAGTAAGTCCAAAGAAATGATATGAACCCAGAGACGAGTAAGATTCTCATGAAGGACATAATAGATGACATCAGTGAAAAGCATCTCAACAAGCTGGCGTGTAACCAATGGTGAAGAGGCAGCTGGCACACTTGAGCTCTCTTGAGGACTTACTACATATGGGAGAGATGCCGATGTGGAAGTGGCAGGAGACAGGAGAGGGAGATAAAATAAGCAAATTGTTGTAAGTGGGAAAAATGGTACCATCCAAATGTGGCTTTGGAATTATGTCTCAAGGCACGTGATTATCCTGGTTATCTCACCAAATGTTGCAGGTGGCTCTGGTAAAATGGGAAGCAAGGAATATACTCTTAAGAGAACAATTCTTCCAATTTCAGCTTGACCTGCCTCAGTCACCCACGGAAGCATCTGGGTTGGGTTAAGGCTGGTCAAGTTGCATCTATGCAGCACAAATGCCAACATATACCAGTTCCACAGGCAGTTGCCAATGTATCTCCTGGATTACACTTAACCTATCAAGAATAGAAACTGGTCTAACACCTAAATTCTCAGGAACCCAAGGACTCAGACAGAAGAGGAATTGCATTTTTCTTGAAAAAAAAAAAGTCAGTCCTAATTCTTGACTGTTTTCCAAGATCATTGCCTTTCCTCATAAAAACAGAACTTCAGGAAAAGGGAAATAGGGAAGGAAAATGGTATTATTTATAAAAGTGTAAGGAGAGGAAGAGTAAGAGAGAGAAAAGGGTCTGATAGACTCAGCGGACTATCATGAGGACAGCAGAGACTACAGGTAATATGCCTTTACAAAAGTGGTTTTTATAGAATGACTTATTCCAAAATGACAATCTTGGTGCTTTTCTATTAAAATGCAGCCAAAGGTAAAAGTCTTGGACTCTTGATAATATTTTCCACAATTCTAACGTAACCTTTTATTCTTTTTGAGTTACTTTTCTGAGGGAACACACACTTCTCTGTGTGGAAACTCATTTTCTGAATCTTGTTGTGTCATTATACCTTCAGGATACGGTGGGGCTGGTGTCTTGACTTCTTCAAATCTCATTTTGACATTATTCCTAAAAATATCATTGCCAGGGGCCCCTCTCTGTCTATCAGCCTCTGACAAAATGAAGATCAAATAATATAATTAATTTCATTGCTGCAAAATTGTCAGGGTTTAGATATAACTGGATTTTATAAATATGGAAAGGCACTTATCATAAAATGGGAATCAGATAAAGTGTTAAATATGCAAGATAATAAATATTGAAGGTGTGTCAAAACAGTAGTATTTCCCCAAATGGGTGATGGCCCCAGGAGGGGGTATGTGCTGAAACTACAGGGTGAGGAGCAGATCAGGGTACAGTTGGGGGTGCTATCTATCCATCTGCTTAAAGAGGTAGATTTCTAGAAGATCACCAAGCAATTTCTTCCGGAAAATAGACAATAGGTCTATTTTGAAATTTTTAAACCACTGTTCTCGAAATTTTCCTTATACATTGCATCTGCCTTTGATTTTAATAAAGCATAAAGTGGAAATAACAATTCAATCTAATGATTCAGAATATTATTGAAAAGATTATATTATAACATTATTATAGATTAAGTGTATGTAGGAAGAGGAGGAGGTAAAGAAAGAGAAGAGGAGGGAGGAGAAAAGACAGGGAAAGGAGAAGGATAAAGATTTTGCTGCAATTAAATCACTGATTCCTAATTCCTCAAAACAAAAAAAAACAAAGAACTAGCCCCAAATTACTAAAAAGTAAAAAATAACAAAGTTTAGAAAAGAATTAAATTAAATGGAGAGTTGAACAGAAGAAAAATAAATGAAATAACCAGGATTTTTTTTTTAAATATGAATGAAATCTAGTGTTCTGCCAATCCTATTTAGGATGACTCGAGTGAACAACTTGTAGATGACAGACAATAGGCAGATCGGGCGATAGTTGCCAATGTCATGGGTGTCTCCCTTCTTGAACAGTAGTATGGTCCTGCTGGTTTTCCATTGGGACAGAAACTTGCATTCAGACAGGTAGCGAGTGAAGAGCTGAGCCAGTGTATTGTTGAGTCTTCAGGTGTTCAGGTCTGACATTGTCTGGGCTGGGTGCTGTTTGTTTCTTTACCGACGAAATGGCATGTCGGATTTCGGAAGGGAGCACATTGGGAACGACATATCCATCCTGTGGAATTTGGTATGTCAGCAAGTGGACATGGCTATCAAAGAGATTTGAATAGAAGTCATGTATAATCTTCTCCATTGCCGTTCTGGAGGATGTGATGGATCCATCAGATCGTCGGAGGGCAGTCATCTTGGTCTTGTAGTTGGCGAAGGACAGGCGGGTGTTACGAATACTTTTCCTAGCTTCTGCCACTTGTACCAGTACTTCTGCTCTTCTCTCTTTGAGGTCTTCCTTGATCGCATATTTGCACTGCTTTGTGAGCTCAGACGTTAGCTTGCGATTGCCTGAAGCATGTGCCAAACCACGCTGGCGAATTAGCTCAAGAGTTTTCGAAGACAGGCGTTTTTTTGAAGCTATCTCTCTCCTGGCGTTCCTCGCACACTCATGGAGGTGCTGAACCAGTTGATCGTATTCCTCGTCAATGTTGTCAACAATGGCATCTTCCCATGTTGCCACAATAGTGCCAAAGAGTTCCCAGTTGGTGGTCGTTCTGGGAATTCTCTTTTTGAACTTTGCAGCCCTTTCTCCCCGCTCTGTGAAGTAGAATTTTGCATGAAGGAGATGGTGGTCCGATTCCATTCGAAATTTTGGGACAACAGCGACATCGGTCAGGCAAAACTGTCGATTGAATATGATGTGGTCTATTTCATTGTGGAATCGTCCACTGGGAGACTCCCATGTCCAACGTTTAGATTCTGCCTTCTGGAACTGTGAGTTACCATGGATGGTCCTGGTCGACATGATGAACTCAGACAGTCTCTCACCCTGTTCGTTCCATTCTAGGTCATGGGTCCCTATGTGAAGTTGTTCAGCTGATCTTCTCGGTCCTATCATGGCATTAAAATCACCCACAATGATCTTGTAGAAGGTATGGTCTTCTTTATAGAACTTCTCCAGCTCCATGTAGAACTTCTCGATTTCTCTTTCATCATAATGAGATGTTGGTGCATAGACAACAAAGACAGAAACTACAGGCAGTGAGCCACATGGATTCAAATGTAAACGTCCAATTAGGGTTGTTAGGCATTCAAATGAATCAATGCTCTTGGCCAAGTTTGTGTTGACAAGGACACTGATGCCTCCAACACCTCTTTTATCGCATGTCCGAGGAACAATTCTTCTCCACTGTCGAAAACGGCATGGTGAGATTCGTGCCTTCTTGTCTCAGTCAAACCAATGATGTCGTACTTGATCATTCGCGCTTGTACCATCAGGTCCTCGATGGATGCATCTGATGCTAGCATACATGCATTGAAAGTACAGACGATCATTTTTGTCTTCCTTCGTTGTGGCAGCCTAGTTCGGCCTTGAGATTTTGTCGGCCTCTCCTTTCTCATCCTTCTCAGTGCTGCCATGTTGGTGAAGCCTTCAGGGTCAGGTGAATGAGACCAGTTGTAGTTACTGGTTTTGGCATATCGAATACACAACGGATAGCTTGCCAGGCTCTTCCATGCGGGCGGAATACTCTCAGTAGCTTGCCAGTCTTTCCAAGAGGGATAGAGGCTTTTGGGGAGACCTCTAATCACCCTTGTAGGTGTTACCATATTTGATCCCTATCAAATATAGTACAACAATTCCTGAAGATGGGCATTTAGTGTCTTAGATGTGTCGCGCAGCTGTGAAGCGTCCTGAAGCTTCCTGAAGTGTGGTCCGGAAAGCGTCCTAAAGTGTGGCGACGGCTGGGTAGTGGAGGTAGTGTCAACCATGCGAACAAGCCGGGTTCTGCAAAGGATTTAGCACCATCGGCCATATCCAGATGATAACCAAGCTCATTGAGTTTTCTGGGGAGTTCAAGATGCCGCTCTGTTTAACGTTCATTGATTTAAAGAAGGCCTTTGATTCTGTTGAGACAGAAGCAGTCATTGAAGCCCTAGCCAATCAGGGCATTCAAGCCAATACATCAAGATCCTCCGTGAGCTGTATTGCAGATTCACTACCAGGATCTCACCATTCTACAAAGAAGTGATCGTTGATGTCAGGAGAGGGGTTCGGCAGGGTGTTACCATTTCACTGAAACTCTTCAGTGCCACACTCGAGAACATCATGCGACGACTCGAATGGGAAGGAATGGGAGTGAAGATAGATGGTCGGCAACTACACCACCTCCGCTTTGCTGATGACATTGTTCTAATAACACCAAACATCAGCCAAGCGGCACAAATGCTGGCCGACTTTGACCGTGAGTGTTGAAAGGTAGGACTACAGCTGAATCTTACGAAGACAATGTTTATGAGAAATAGCCTCGTTCCTGATGCCCCATTCGCTCTCAACGGAACGACCATCTCCTAATGCAACAACTATGTGTACCTAGGTCGAGAAGTCAACATGACAAATGACCTGGCACCCGAGCTGCGCAGGAGGAAGAGAGCGGCTTGGAACGCCTTCAAGAACGTTGAAGAAATAGCTAAGAGGACGAAGAACCTCCAGCTCCGGGCACATCTCTTTGATTCCACTGTTCTTCCTGCATTAACATATGCCTCAGAGACCTGGGCCCTAAGCAAATAGGATGAGAACGCTATTTAGGTCTCCCAAAGAAGAATAGAAAGAGCTATGCTTAGAATATCATGTTTCACTCAAATGAGAGAAAGAATCCGGAATTCTGACATCCGTCGACGATAAGTAATCAGGGATGCTGTCTCGTTTGCCAAGGTGTCAAAAATCAGATGGGCTGGTCATGTAATGAGATTTAAAGATGACCGCTGGACTAGAGCTGTTACTGACTGGATTCCACGGGATGTCAAAAGACCGCGTGGCCGCCCACCTACCAGATGGTCAGACTTATTCATGAAGATCATGAACGATCGGTTTGAGGCTCTTCATGTTCCCAGAGCGAACAGATGCCATTGGACTACACTAGTACGCACAGGGACAAATGGAGACGTTACTGGCACCCGCTCGAGCAAATCGACGACTAACGGGAAGTTAAGTGATTAAGTGATGAATGAAATAGACAAGTCTCAAAATTGATGGAAACAAAATCAACATGTAATAGCTATATTTGCTTGTTAGAATAAGGAAAAATCAAAAAATGAAACTAAGAAAGTAATCCAAAGGAGGCACTCAAAATAGTATACTAAAAATTATAAAGCATTGTTGAATGAAATTATGGGTTACACAAATAAATTGAAATATTCATGGTGTACTTGGACTGGAATATATAATACTGTTAAAGTTCTATACTGTTAAAAGTAGTTTATAGATGTGATGCAATCCCTATTAATATCTCAATGGCAATTTATTTAAAAAAACTTGAAAGTTTATTGTCATCACAAAGACACCCATATAGTCAAAACATACAGTGAGAAGAACAAAGTTGAAGACCTTATATATCCTGATTTCAAAATATATCTAAAGCTATAGTATTAAAACAGTATTATAATGGACTACAGATAGACAAACTAGCAATGGTGTAAAGAGCCCCCAAATAATCTCATGTATTTCAAGGTCAAATAACATTTAAAATATGTGTCAAGAATAATAATGAACAAAATGGGAAAATGATGGTATCTCCAGCAAATCATATAAAGAAAACTAGTTTTGATAGGCAAAATATGAAAAAGAACATTTAATTTATACTATAAATACAAATATATTCTAACTAAATTGTAGACATATGTAAAACTTCAAAATGTCTTCTATAAAAGACAAAGTAAAAGCTTTAATAGAATGATCTTCAAAATAATTTCTAAGATCTAATACCAGAAGCACAAGGAAAGAAATCAAACAGCCTAAAACCCC
The DNA here is from genome assembly GCF_029834395.1 of Sorex fumeus. Taxonomy (NCBI): domain Eukaryota; kingdom Metazoa; phylum Chordata; class Mammalia; order Eulipotyphla; family Soricidae; genus Sorex; species Sorex fumeus. Next base: position 18,068,160 of record NW_026606064.1, read on the forward strand.
CTATTAGGGGGTATCACATCTTGTGATACCCCCTAATAAAAAAGTTAACTTAAAGATTTCAATAAACATTTTTATCCAACAAAAACATACATATGGCCAATAGTCAAAGATATATATGATAATATTTCAAGATCACTGTTCAAATCAAAGCCACATTAAACTATCAGCGAACATATGCCTAATGGCTATTATCAATAAAACAGTGTGAGAATGTAAAAAGGTTTATTCACTATGGGAAAATATTGAGAGTCTTCAAATTATTATAAATAGAACTACTTCATTATGGCTATTTTTCAAAGGAAAAAAACTCAACAATAAAATAAAACACTCATGATAGAATCTGAAGGAGAAATCTATATCGCCATGTTTATTGCAGCAATAGCCAAGATGTGGAAATAACCTAAATATCCATAGCTGTAGAGAGATACAATGTGATAAATACACGGAATGAAGTCTGATTCAGTCTTTAGTAAGGACATCCTATCAATTATTACATATGGATGAAAGTTGAAGACACTACTACATGAAATAGAACAGTCCCAGAAAGACAAATAGCGCAAGATTCTGTGTTCTTATTGATTTACTATATTTATTATATTGTTTATAATACAGTGTATTTTTATATTCTTTATTCTGCACAGAGTGCCATTCTTGCTGTTTCTTGCCATTCCAAGCAGAACATATTTAGCCTCAGGCAAAGATAAGTAGTTTGTTTAAATGATTAGCCTCCCCTTTCGTCCTACCCGCCCCCTGCCCAGAGAAGAAACCATCAGCTCAGCTCAGTTTCCCTGGGTTCTCCCATTAGGACCAACCAGCAGGCTGCATGTACACAAGGTTCTGTGTCACTGTTGGACATACCTCCAGCTGGGAGAAGATATAAACCCTATAGAGAGGCACCAACTTCAAAAATTCTGCAAATCCTTCAGAGATAGTGTGCTAAACTTCAACCTGAACAACTTATGGATCTCCTCGCTTGGAAAATAAAATGAGCTTTCAAAGTTTAGCTTGCTACATTATTCTTCCCACATCCAGAGAAAAAGCCCACAGACTGCGAGATTGTTTCACTGACAATGCCACTTGGAGTAACCAAACTCATATAAGCAGAGAGTAAAACAGTGCTTCTGAAGAGTTGGGTGCAGAAGAAAACTAGGCTTTGCTGCTTGGTTAGTGCTAAAGATTTAGTTAAATAGACTGAAAAACCTTTTAGGGCTCTGATACACCACCATGTACATAGCTTTATATATATATATTTCAGAATTAAAAGGGTGGATTTTCTGTTACATTTTTCACATATAACGTGCAATTTAAGATATATATATACATATATATACACACATATAATTTGGGTATACACACATAATTTTGGTTACACCAGAATCACATACAAATTTAAATCCGGTGTTAACAAGGGCTTAATGGCTCCAGGATAAAATACAATCTTCACACATTTTACTCTAAGGAAACTTTATTGGACCATTTTTAGCAGATTATTTATAACAAACAATACAATTTTTTTTCAGTTCTAGTTTTGGGGACACAGTTTGGGATGTAAGATGGAAACATTACAAATATGGTGTTGGGGAAGGTGGTACAATGGTGGCAGGATTGATGTTCCAAATTTAAATGGAATTAATTATCGTGAACAAATTAATAGTAATAAAATAAAACAAGAAAAAGGAATGTGGTATTAGCAATCATGTCTAAGATAATACTCTGGTTCTGATCTTTTGGTATTGATATTTGCAACTTTTGTTACTCTGAATGAGCTCCACCTCTAGCTCAAGAATTCTGGTTCCAGTCTATCAGTTACCAAACCTTACTGAATATCTGTTTTAGTAAGCCACCAGAAACCCACACGAGTTCTTGGCAGGTTAATTTGTACTCTGATAATGTTCACCGATCAGCACTTAGATGATCATCTAACATCTATTCTATTTCAATTTCTTTGAGTTTACCAAATCACTCATCTATGCCAAACTCTACAAGTCACATGAGATATTGGATATCAGACTTGGCTCTTTTCTGAGAGGAATTTGCCTACAGTGAAATTTGGCATGTATTACAAGTCTCAAGAAATAATTACAGTATTAGAAGATAGCAAAGAGAAAGATGACAGAGGATTGAAGAGAGTTCTTATTAGGACAATTTTGATTTCATTACTAAAATCTTATCCAAACGATCTCCAAACAGTTTTATTAAGGATTTCACCCAATTTAAAATGAAGTCAAGCAAATAAAGCTTGTTAGAAAAAGGAAGAGTTGAGTAGTTCCAGGATCTTTAACAGAAGTTTCCAGGGTTGCACTTTATTATTCTGCCAAAGATGAAATTCAATTATGTGTTCTTAGGTTTGAGTCTTTACTCATTTTTCATGGTTTTCTCATTCCAAAATCTAGGAGTGCAAACAGATTGACTCAGTTTGAGTTCTGGTTTTACCCCCAGTCCAAATCATTTGTGACTTGAGTTGAGAAATGAGGTTCTTTACTGTTCTGGTGTCTTGGGTTATTAGTGCAAGAAGGCCCATTAATAAGTTTGATTCACAATTTAAAAGCAGACTTGCCTAGTATATGCAATAAGCCAATTCTCCATTCTGGTTGCGAAGCTTCAATTTAATCATTTGCACTCCCTCCATTTTTTGACTTAAGGATTAAATTTACAGAAAGTAAAAGATTAATCACCAGATGATCTTGCTCATGTGCAAGTACAAAGATGCAAAGAAAGAAATTAAATGATTCCTAGTGGAAACAAACCATGAGACATGATCAACAGAAGCAGGAACCGAAGGGTTGTTGGGAATGGTGGACAGGACTATGGGATAATGATGGGAAGTGTGTAAACACAAAATAAATAGGCGAGCAGTGGTGGGCAGCTGCGGTTTCTCTCACCTGCCATGTGAGTTCAGTGGCCTTGAGCCGCTTCCCCAACTCTGGCCTGCAGCCACCACCAATGGATACATGAAGGAAGAAACGGGGCCACCAGACTTGTTGGTGATCAGTTCCCATTTATTCCATTCTGCCCACACACCTGTTCCAGTCACACTAAACTCCCCATTCCAGTCTCACACTGCCCCTCATTGCCGTCTCCTCCTGTTCCCTGTGTCTCTGCAGAGACTGTCTTGCCACCTTGGTCTAGCCCCAACCTCCAACCTCCAAGCATGCAGGATAGCACAATCAACATATGAAAGTCCTTCCTTTGGATAAGACAAAGACTCCAGTCATCAGGAGATCTGCTCAAGGGCAAAATACCACCTAGGGGTGTGTTTCTCCTTTCCTTAGCCTAACAACCATTTAAACAGTCATCTCAATTCTACTTCTTAAAAATATTAGTCATTTTGTATAGACACAGTAAAAGATACATTAAGCTTGTAGGGTGACTCTCCTGGGGACATCTTGCTTAGATCCCAGACTACAGTGCTCAGGCCAGATTAAATTTTCCTAACCCTAGCAGGGTCCTAATCCAGTTGTTACTCTTTGGTTCATGACAAAATTTGCCCATGACCATGCTCTTAACTTATAGTTAAGTATTATGTTGCTTGGACTGACCCATTTTGATGCCAGGGTAGCTCACAGCTTGCCCTGAATCCATCCAGTACCTCATTGGGATGGATCCTGCTTTCAGGGTACTAGGAACTAATGGCAAGCAAGGTTTAAGCCAAGAAAACAAACAACCAGGAGTGAATATTATTCTGAGTCAGTTAACTCCCAAGTTACAAAAGCATGGCATTAATGTGTCTATACAAAAACAACACTGCTCTGAAGCAAACTATGCAGAAGGACATAAGGGAAGGAGAAAAGCAATGTTTCAGTTACAAATATGAAATCAGAGATTTCTGAGGAATTTGACTTTACAAACCACAGGTACTGCTTATGGGAAATGAGTGATTAACAGGTAGAGAAAGCAGAGAACAGAGAAGTTAAAGATGAATACTGAGGAAATGGGAGTGCTTCAGGAGCATCATGGTGGGTATTACTCAGTAAACCTAAAGTCCTTTGTGGCAGAGGAGAAAGCAGAAACCAATGTTATCCTACAGGAAGAGCTTGAAACACTAGTAAAAGGACTGGGCAACTGGTTCTGCAATAATGATAAAAACTTCAGTACTATTGTAAACTATGATACATCAATAAAAATTAAAATAAATTGATTAAAAATAATTTACTTGGGGCTGGAGAGATAGCACAGTGGGTAGGGCGTTTGCCTTGCACGTGGCCGACCCGGGTTCGATTCCCAGCATCCCATATGGTCCCCTGAGCACTGCCAGGAGTAACTCCTGAGTGCAGAGCCAGGAGTAACCCTTGTGCATCACTGGGTGTGACCCAAAAAGCAAAAAAAAAAAAAAATTTACTTGAGTAACTCCTTTATGCACATCCCTGAACTACGTTTTTTAAGAGATTAAATATATTAAAAACAAATTATAATTTAGTGGAAAATTCAAACATGTAGAAGGCAAAACTAAATATGGGGTTTTAAAGTTACTAGCTTCCTTACTTAATCTGCTTCCAAAAGCAAATGTATGTGTGTGTGTGGATGAACCTAGGGAAATAGTATTTTTACTCTATAAACCTATATATTTATATATATATATATGTATGTACACACACATTAGGACTTCCTTAAGTTTTAATATAGATGAGCAGTAGGGACACTCTAAGAATAAAGGGTATAAGCAATACCACAGAGTACAGCTTATCTATAGTGGATCTTACTAACTACCCATGTATTTTTATCATTCTCCTTTGGGTTTCAATAGTGATCATTGATAATATTGAATAAACAGTCTGGTGATATAGAAAAGTAATCTAATTTTATCCTTCCATCCTGGGATTATTTTATAGTCATTTTTCTGTACCTTTCATCACATGCTCTATGGTACAGCCAAACTGCCATTTGTATAATACCAAACAGGTACAATGATTTTTTTTCTGGCTTTCGTGTCTTTGTTTACGTTTTTGATCGGAGATTGTTTTACTTTTAACATTACAGGACTTTTTTTTTTCTGATAGTATCTATTCTGCAGAGCTCAACGCTAATGTTACCTTCTTTGAGAATCAATCTAAATTTTCCCCAACATCCCATCAGAGTAAGATGTGATTTTCTGAATTTCCACATGACTATAATTGCCCTGTTGTATAATTTGCCATCTATTATATTGAAGTTATAGAAGCACTCCTACAATAAAACTTAAGAGATTCTCTAGTGCAACAAACATAGTAGATTCAAAGTTCAGTATTAAATAGCATCAGCCCTAAACTTTTAAAATAATTAAATGCTAAATAAATATGTTGTGAGTATATAAGGAAATACCTTGGCTTAAAGCAGGAAGAAAGGAACTCTCCTTTTTGTTGTGGAAGCACTTGTTTAGTTTGGGCAAAATTAACATTTAAATAACTCAATTTTCCCTACTCTTCTATTTTAATCAGACAGGTAGTTTTCATCTCCAGCATAAATGCCTCTTTGGGGATGCACGTCCTCAATTCAGAAATACATTGCAAAGGTAGATTTATAATAAAAGGTTTACTACATCAATCCTTATCCTTTTCAAAATTTTATCACTAGGCAATTTCATTTCTTGACATGCCTACAGAAGAAGTCATAATATCTCCCAGGCAACCAGCCATTTGCTTAACTGAGATTATTAAAAATAAACCTAGAGTTTATCGTATGTATAAAAAAGTGAGTTTAAATTACCCTGCAGATTGATATAATCTCATGGATAGATAACTCTTTATTCCTACAACAATTTTTACCTACCAATTTGATTCTTGCTTGAAATTCTACAGACTGAGAATCCATTTATTTATCAATGAAAAATAAGCTAAAATATTTCATCTACTCATCAGTATACACTATCGGTGAACCCAGAATTTATTCTATGTAGAAAAAATAGGTTTATGTTATCATTTGATCAATATAGTAATACTATCACATTTGTTTCTATTTCTATAGTGATCTTGCCAACCTGCTTGTTCTCATTTGAAACATCCTTGAGTGGGGGTATAGAGGTAAGTACATTTATCTGTAGCAATAAATGAGTATGATAATTTTTTATTGGTTCAGATTTACACTATGGATAAGCTCCTCACTTAAGTTACCCTCTCATAGACGACGCTGAGAAAGGGGTATTGGATTACTTAAAAGAAATCTAGTTACTATGCAAGGTATTAGAAATCTAGTAATCACAATATCCTCATCAAAACTCTGCAGATATTAATGATACTCATAGCATATTAAATACCAATATTCTAAAATGTAATCTATAATTTGAATTATATAGGATATAATTTCTGTTGTAAAAATTCAATCTCATTGCTAATCACAAAATGAAACATTCAAAATTAAATTCATGATTTTTTCCTCAAAATTGGTTCCTCATTTATCTCTCTTTTAGTCAGAAATCTATATTACATTAACATTACATTCTTCCTTACCAGCTGCATTCAACTGATCATCCATCTAAGCTTATAAACACCTCTTAAAAACACGAAAGTACTGTCCCTCTATCACAGTCACCTCCATCCTAGAGTATATTGACATCATGCATCAACAGCTTCCCATCCCAAGTTACCACCACTCCGGAATCCTTCTAACTGAATCCATTGCTCCTATGACACTCGTTCATCCAGCAGTTTGTGTTGAGCACTTACTGAGGGTCAGAAACGGTTTAGGCACCAGTAAACCTGTTAGTGAATCAAAGAAAGTATCTGGTCTGGAACAACAGGCATGTGTGGCCCCTCAAAATAATAAACTATATAATTATATGTGTATATAGGTATATGTATGTATATTAGGCACATGGAGAAAAATATACACCTATGTTCATAAAGATAAATGGTCTAATAGCAGAAACATATTTTTACAAATGAACGGTAGAGAATTATATATACAACCCTGAGCACAGAGCCAGGAGTAAGCTCTGAGCACCACTATGTGTGGCCAAAAACAAAACCAAAGCCACAATAGCTTTCACTTTTGAACAGTAGTCTCTCATTGTGTTTGAACATGGTTCCTTTAAATCCAGAGATCAAGAAGATAAAAAGTACATTATTTGATCTACACACACTCTAAATGCAACAATAAGACTAGATAAGGAGGGGCTGGAGCAATAGCACAGTGGGTAGGTCATTTGCATTGTATGTGGCTGACCTGGTTTGATCCCCATATGGTCCCCGAGCACCACCAGGAGTAATTTCTGAGTGCATGAACCAGGAGTAACCCCTGTGCAATGCCGGGTATGACCACCCCCCCCCAAAAAAAAAAGACTGGATAAGAATAATCTCAGTAAACATTTTCAGTTAATGCGTACAAAATAAAACCATACAGAAATCACCAGTTAATCACAATTCTGACATGTACCATAGTACTCTAATAACAGAAGGGACCTTGAATAAGCACAAATGTTGCTAGTAGGGCCAGACAACCTAAGGTTCCGCTCTCTGTTACTTTTTTTACTTTATCTCTGGAAACTTTCAAACATTAAAGTCAGAGCATAAACTCACCTCAATTTCTGAATTACTTTCTCTTTCCATAAAGGTTCCTGAAAAAAACTATTCTTTGTTTTTGTCTGTTCTTTATTGATACTCATAGAGTATTTTTAAGCTTTTAAAAATATCTGATACCAGTAAGTTGGAAAGTTATTTTCTCAAAAATTCTGTTAGTTGTTCTAAACTTTTTCCAAGTCCTCTCTTTCCTCTTTATTTCTGTGTTTCCCCCCTCTGTCCCTCCTTCTTTAGTGTGCACACTCAATTATAATTTGTAGTAAAACTATTTCATCCAGCTTGAGTTGGAATAATTCCTTTGGCCCCTTGTCTGTATTTCACTTTTAGACTACTGGGAAGGTTTGTTAAAGATTACATATTCTGCCCAGTCTCTACTCAGACAAATTTTAATCCATTTGCAAGTTTTAACTGTGGGTGTAATACTTGATTTGATTTTATTTTTAAATTTTTATTAGTGAAACACTATGAGGTACAGTTGTAGACATACAGATTTTTGTGCTTGGGTTTCAATTATACAATGATAAAATACCCATCCCTCCACCAGTGTCCATTTTCTACCACCACGGGTCCCAGTATCCCTCACACCCCTCACTCCCCAACCCCACCCTGCCTCCATGGCAGGGCATTCCCTTTTGTTATCTCTCTTCTTCTGGGTGCTGTGGTTTGCAAAAGAGGCATTGAGTGGCCATCATGTTTGGTCTATAGTCTACTTTCAGCATGCTTCTTCCATCCTGGGAAGATCCTCCCAATACCCTTTATTTGGTGCTCCTTTCTCTATCTGAGCTCCCTTTTCCCCTAGAATGTGTGGCTGGCCTCCAAGCCATGGAGCAAAACTCCTGGTCCTAATCTTGGCCACCTTTGGGTGTTAGTCTCCTACTGTGTTACTTTATGTTCCCCCGATGAATGCAATCTTTCTATGTCTGTCACTCTCTTTCTGACTCATTTCGCTTAACATGATACTTTCTATGCGGTACCACTTGTATGTAAATGTTATGACTTCATCTTTCCTAACAGCTACATAGTTGAAGTGACATCTGCACTTGTTTGTTCATTGCAGCACTCTTTACAATAGCCAGAATCTGGAAAAATCCTGAGTGCCCGAGAACAGATGACTGGTTGATTTGATTTCTGCCACCATCTTACTTTTAATTTTATTTTCTTCCAAGTGTTCCTCAAGTTTTTCTTGTACTGTTTTGAAACGGTTATCACAACTTATTTCAGGAAAGCCAGAAAATCCAAAATTGCACATTGTTGGATAAATAAGCATATTTACATTTAAATAATAACCGCACATCTTGGGCCAGAGAGACTGTCTGAGTCTCTCTGGCCCAAGAGGGGTTTAGGCACTTGCCTTGCATGTAGTTCTTTCTGGTTCTATTTCTTTTCTGTATACAGTCTCTCAAGTACTAATTGGAGTGATCCATGAGCATAGAGACAGGAGTATCTATTCCCAAGTCATTATTTCCCCCAAGAAAATGGAAAAAAATATAAAACAATTACAAGGCTCTAAATATTTCTTGGTTTATGGAGATTCCTGTACTCCATTGTTATTTTCCATATGGGACCTTTGGTTTCTCTAGTAAAATGTTATTCTCCCTTCTTATTTAAGAACTTTCCTAGACCAAAGCAATCCATTCCCCCATATTTACCAAGTTAATTTCATCTCACATTTAAGACCTCGGCTAATGAGTTAACCAGAGAAGAAAGCAAGCTTTCCTTTATTTGCATGACTCAGTCAAATATCTCCATTACAGACTCAGTACTGTTCATGTAATGCTAGCTAGATTTACAATCTCACATGCATCAGTATATTACTTTTCCATCACCTGTATCTTCAGCTTTGATCCTGGGCTTGAGATTCAGTTGGTGCTAACAACTTATTTCTTAAATAAATGAGTAAATTCAGCTGCTCCTTTCTATGGTCAATATAGAGTAATCAAGCTCCATCCATATGAGATACATTTCTCTCTTCTGTTTCTTTTTTACATCACGATTTTATAACCCAGTTCTCATAAGAGCATATCATTGAAATGACCTCAATATTCTCTGTTACAATTAACTCATTATGCAAGTACAGAACATCATATTTCCATTAAGATCTCCAAGGGTAACTATCTAAATTAACTAAAAAATAATTTTAGCTCCTAAAATCACTCTTTGTTGTGTCATTTGATCATTTGGTCACTTGACATCCTGTTACTGATCAATTTGCTAGAGTGGGCGCCAGTAACGTCTCCATTCATCCCTGTCGCATGCTAATGTATCCCAGTGGCACCTGCTCATTATAAGAACATGAAGAGCCTCAAACCGATTGTTCAGGGTCTTGATGAAGAAGTCTAACCATCTCATAGTTTGGACTGCCACACAATCTTTTGACATCCTGTGGAATCCAGTCAGTAATGTCTCTAGTCCAGCAGTCGTCTACAAATCTCATTACGTGTCCAGCCCATCTTATTTTCAATGCCTTGTCAAAAGAGACAGCGTCCCTGATTCTTGGCCTTCAATGATGGTCAGAACTCCGGATTCTTTCTCTCATTTGAGTGAAGAGTGATAGTCCAAGCATAGCTCTTTCGATTCCCCAATGGGAGACCCGAATAGCGTTCTCATCCTGCTTTCGTAGGGTCCAGGTCTCTGAGGCGTATGTTAATGCAGGAAGAAAAGTGGAATCAAAGAGATGTGCCCAGAGGCTGGAGGAATTTTGTCCTTTTAGCTATTTCTTTGATGTTCTTGAAGGAGTTCCAAGCCACTCTCTTTCTCCTGAGCAACTCAGGTGCCAGGTCATTCGTCATGTTGACTTCTCAACCTAGGTACACATAACTGTTGCATTTGGAGATGTTTTTTCTGTTGAGAGTGAATAGAATGTCAGGAACGAGTCCGTTTCTCATAAACATTGTCTTTGTGAGATTCAGTAGTAGTCCGACCTTTCCACACTCACGGTCGAAGTCGGCCAGCATTTGTGCTGCTTGGCTGATGTTCGGTGTTATAAGAACAATGTCATCAGTGAAGCGGAGGTGGTTTAGTTGCCGACTGTCTATCTTCACTCCCATTCCTTCCCATTACACTCGTTGCATGACGTTCTCGAGGGTGGCATTGAAGAGTTTCAGTGAAATGGTATCACCCTGCCGAATCCCTCTCTTGACGTCAGTGATCACCTCCCTGTAGAATGGTGAGATCCTGGTAGTGCATCTGCAATACAGCTCATGGAGGATCCTGATGTATTCACTTTAAATGCCCTGTTTGACTAGGGCCTCGATGACCTCTTCCTTCTCAAGAGAATCAAAGGCCTTTTTTAAATTGATGAACGTTAGACAGAAAACTCCCGAAAAACCAAAATGAGCTTGGTTATCATGTGGATATGGTGGATCATGCTGAATCCTTTTTGAAAACCGCCTTGCCCGCATGGTTGTCCTTCATCTAGTGTTCTGCCAATCCTATTCAGGATGACTTGAGTGAATAGCTTGTAGACAACAGACAACAGGCATATTAGGCCAGTGTCTTGGATGTCTCCCTTCTTGTACAGTAGTACAGTCCTGATGGTTTTCCACTGTCACAGAACCTTGCATTGAGACAGGTAGCATGTGAAGAGCCGAGCCAGTGTATTGATGAGTACTGATGGCAGGTTCTTCAGGTGTTTTGGTCTGACCCTGTCTGGGCCAGGTGCTGTTCACTTCTTTAATGACAAAAGGTCTTGTCAGATTTCAGAAGGGAGAACCCTGGGAATGACATATCCATCCTGTGGAATTTGGTATGTGGGCAGGTGGACTTGGCTAACAAAGAGATCCAAGTAGACATCATGGATAATCTTCTCCATAGCCCTTCTGGAAGATGTGATAGATCCATAAGAACGTCGGAGGGCAGTCATCTTGGCCTTGGTCTTGTAGTTGGCAGAAGAACAGGCTGGCATTGCGAATGCTTTTCCAGGCTTCTGCCATATCTGCCAGCACTGCTGCTCTTCTCTCTTTGAGGTCTTCCTTTATCTCTTCTCTGCATTACTTTGTGAGCTTGGATGTTCGCTTGCAGTTGCTTGAGGCTTGCACCAAGTCACGTTGGCAAATGAGCTTGAGAGTTTTCGAAGACAGTCATCTTTTTGTGTCTATCTCTCTCTCGGCAGTCCTTGCACAATCATGGAGGTGCTGAACCAGTCAATGGTATTCCTTGTCAATGTTGTCAATGACGGCATCTTCCCATGTTTCTGCAATAGTGCGAAAGAGCTCCCAGTTGGTGGTTATTATGGGAGTTCTCTTCTTAAACTTTGCAGCCCTTTCCCCCCGCTCCCCGCTTTGTTGTGTATATTTAATTAACCAGGATAAATTTCCAAATTTTGGCTGTCAGGACACACAGGAGCTACTCTTCACTGTGGCAGGGTACCTTAAGCCTGTAAAACTAGAATCCCAAACAAAACTACAGAAACAATTCAGCAGAACTGAAACTCATAAAGCATTTGCATTTGTGGCTGCTGTGCAAGATACAATTTTGTTTCTCATTCAAAAGGAATGAAGAACTGCATGATATTTCACTGTGGTGGATTAGCCTAAGCCAATCCAGAGCAAACTTTTTCTTCATGAAGGCTTACATTATTTCTTAATCACTTGATTCCACTGAGAGGCTGCTGATTTTTCTCTCCAGAACAAATAGCTCTTTACTTAGCCTCTGTGAGTATGTGTGACAGGTTTGTAATAGACTGAAACTGTCCGGTACTGACAACATGCAGTTCACCTCCCAAGAATTCCCTAATGCAGTAAAATGGTTTCACTATTTTGTTAGCTGGGCTAGCAGAGTGTATTTATAATTGCTTCATCTCTTCATTCATGAATGTTTAAGTATTTTAATGAATATGTTTATTTACTGTAATAAAGACAGAGTCTGTTATTAAATTAATAGAGCAGTGTAACCAAAAACCCCACAACAGTAATTTATCCCTGTTCAGTATTACTAAGTTCTGAACATGACATTCCTGGCCATTTGACTCCACTTGGTGCATAAATTATCTTAAGCTGAAGTTACTATCAAATTTATATTAGTATTATGAGCATATAGATAGCTGCATACTTGGTATATCATGCTACAGCACTAATGGTTATTAAAGTCAGTGGGTCCTAGAAACAAGCAGTCTCGCTTCATTCTATTAGCTGGGTATCATTAGGTAACTTATATTCTCTGTAAGTAAACTCTATCTCATTTGTGATATAGAAATAACAGAAGTGCATATCCCTTGCCAGGGAATTCAGATAAGATAATAAAGTATTAGGTACAAATTGGCGAAGGACAGGCGGGCGTTACGAATACTTTTCCCGGCTTCTGCCGCATCTACCAGTACTTCTGCTCTTCTCTCTTTGAGGTCTTCCTTGATCGCATCTCTGCACTGCTTTGCAAGCTCGGACGTTAGCTTGCGGTTGCCTGAGGCATGCGCCAAACCACGCTGGCGAATTAGCTCAAGAGTTTTCGAAGATAGGCGACTTTTTGTGGCTATCTCTCTCTTGGCGTTCCTCGCACATTCATGGAGGTGCTGAACCAGTCGATCGTATTCCTCGTCAATGTTGTCAACAATGGCATCTTCCCATGTTGCCGCAATAGTACCAAAGAGTTCCCAGTTGGTGGTCGTTCTGGGAGTTTTCTTTTTGAACTTTGCAGCCCTTTCTCCCCGCTCTGTGAAGTAGAATTTTGCACGAAGGAGACGGTGGTCCGATCCCGTTCGAAATTTTGGGACAACAGCGACATCAGTCAGGCAAAACCGTCGATTGAATATGATGTGGTCTATTTCGTTGTGGAATCGTCCACCGGGAGACTCCCATGTCCATCGTTTAGATTCTGCCTTCTGGAACTGTGAGTTACCATGAATGGTCTTGGTCGACATGATGAACTCAGACAGTCTCTCACCCTGTTCGTTCCATTCTAGGCCATGGGTTCCGATGTGAAGTTCTTCAGCTGATCTTCTCCGTCCTATCTTGGCATTAAAATCACCCACAATGATCTTGTAGAAGGTGTGGTCTTCTTTATAGAACTTCTCTAGCTCCATGTAGAACTTCTCGATTTCTCTTTCATCATAATGAGATGTTGGTGCGTAGACAACGAAGATAGAAACTGCAGGCAGTGAGCCACATCTATTCAAATGTAAACGTCCGATTCGGGTTGTTAGGCATTCAAATGAATCAATGCTCTTGGCCAAGTTTGTGTTGACAAGGACACCGACCCCTCCAACACCTCTTTTATCGCATGTTCCAAGGAACAATTCTTCTCCAGTGTCGAAAACGGCATGGTGAGATTCGTGTCTTCTTGTCTCGGTCAGACTAATGATGTCGTACTTGATCATTCGCGCTTGTACCATCAGGTCCTCGATGGATGCATCTGATGCTAGCGTCCGTGCATTGAAAGTACAGACGATCATTTTTGTCTTCCTTCATTGTGGCAGCCTAGGTCGGCCTTGAGATTTTGTCGGCCTCTCCTTTCTCATCCTTCTCAGTGCTGCCATGTCGGTGAAGCCTTCAGGGTCAGGTGAATGAGACCAGTTGTAGTTACTGGTTTTGGCATATCGAATACACAGCGGATAGCTTGCCAGGCTCTTCCGTGCGGGCGGAATACTCTCGGTAGCTTGCCAGTCTTTCCGAGAGGTATAGAGGCTTTTGGGGTGACCTCTAATCACCCTTGTAGGTGTTACCATATTTGAACCCTATCAAATATGGTACGACAATTCCAGAAGACGGGTATTTAGTGTCTTATGATGTGTCGCGCGGCCGCTTGCGGCCGCGCGGGTCCGGAAAGCGTCCTGGAGTGTGGCGACGGCTGGGTAGTGGAAGTAGTGTCGAGAGTGGAAGTCTGCCAGTGGGATATTTATCTGGGTAGGGTGGGTCTCCTGTGCACAATTCGATCCCTGGGTGGTTGATGGAAGCAGACAGGGCAGGGTAGGGTGGGGCTCCTAATTAGAATCCCTTTGTCACCTGTGGTGGTGGGAGCAAGCAGAGAAGCTCTGTCCCTGGGTCCGCCGAGCCTGGAGTCCAAGGTCTCAGAGAGTTCCGCTTACCTTGTTCTGTGGGTCTTCAGTTGTGCGTGGGTCTCGGCCGGAGCTGCCGCGCGGGTCCGGAAAGCGTCCTGGAGTGTGGCGACGGCTGGGTAGTGGAAGTAGTGTCCTGTCCTTCGCCAACTATAAGACCAAGATGACTGCCCTCCGACGTCCTGATGGATCCATCACATCCTCCAGAACGGCAATGGAGAAGATTATCCATGACTTCTACTCAAATCTCTTCGATAGCCATGTCCACTTGCCGACATACCAAATTCCACAGGATGGGTATGTCGTTCCCAACGTTCTCCCTTCCGAAATACGACACGCCATTTCGTCAGTAAAGAAGCAAACAGCACCCGGCCCAGACAAGGTCAGACCTGAACACCTGAAGAACCTGCCGTCAGTACTCATCAATACACTGGCTCGGCTCTTCACTCGATACCTGTCTGAATGCAAGGTTCCATCTCAATGGAAAACCAGCAGGACCGTACTACTGTTCAAGAAGGGAGACATCCATGACATTGGCAACTATCGCCCGATCTGCCTATTGTCTGTCATCTACAAGTTGTTCACTCGAGTCATCCTGAATAGGATTGGCAGAACACTAGATGAAGGACAACCATGTGAGCAAGCAGGGTTCCGCAAAGGATTCAGCACCATCGACCATATCCACACGATAACCAAACTCATTGAGGTTTCTCGGGAGTTCAAGATGCCGCTCTGCTTAACGTTCATTGATTTAAAGAAGGCCTTTGATTCTGTTGAGACGGAAGCGGTCATTGAAGCCCTAGCCAATCAGGGCATTCAAGCCCAATACATCAGGATCCTCCGTGAGCTGTATTGCGGATTCACTACCAGGATCTCACCATTCTACAAAGAAGTGATCGTTGATGTCAAGAGAGGGGTGCGGCAGGGTGATACCATTTCACCAAAACTCTTCAGTGCCACCCTCGAGAACATCATGAGACGACTGGAATGGGAAGGAATGGGAGTGAAGATAGATGGTCGGCAACTACACCACCTCCGCTTTGCTGATGACATTGTTTTAATAACACCAAACATCAGCCAAGCGGCACAAATGCTGGCCGACTTTGACTGTGAGTGTGGAAAGGTAGGACTACAGCTGAATCTTACGAAGACAATGTTTATGAGAAACAGCCTTGTTCCTGACGCCCCATTCGCTCTCAATGGAACGACCATCTCCGAATGCAACAGCTATGTGTACCTAGGTCGAGAGGTCAACATGACAAATGACCTAGCACCCGAGCTGCGCAGGAGGAAGAGAGCGGCTTGGAACGCCTTCAAGAACGTCGAAGAAATAGCTAAGAGGACGAAGAACCTCCGGCTCCGGGCACATCTCTTTGATTCCACTGTTCTTCCTGCATTAACATATGCCTCAGAGACCTGGGCCCTACGCAAACAAGATGAGAACGCCATTCAGGTCTCCCAAAGAAGAATAGAAAGAGCTATGCTTGGAATATCACGTTTCACTCAAATGAGAGAACGAATCCGGAGTTCTGACATCCGTCGACGATCAAGGATCAGGGACGCTGGCTCATTTGCCAAGGTGTCGAAAATCAGATGGGCTGGTCACGTAATGAGATTTAAAGACGACCGTTGGACTAGAGCTGTTACTGATTGGATTCCACGGGATGTCAAGAGACCGCGTGGCCGCCCACCTACCAGATGGTCAGACTTCTTTGTCAAGGTCATGAACGATCGGTTTGAGGCCCTCCATGTTCCCGGAGCGAAGAGATGCCATTGGGCTACACTAGCACGCGACAGGGACAAATGGAGACGTTACTGGCGCCCGCTCGAGCAAATCGACGACTAACGGGAAGTTAAGTGATTAAGTGATTAAGGTACAAATTATGATGTTCAACTTGCAAATATTAGTTACCAATATTATCAAACTTAAGAGTATGTCGTGGCCACCACTAGGCCATTCCAGGCTTTCTGAAAATTAAAAAATGGGAATCCTTCTGAAAATAAGCAATCCTGTGCCACAGTATACAACACAAGGAGTGTGGAGAACAAAATGGATATTTCCTCCAACACTATCTTAGCAAAGCATGCTCATACCAAGTGAAACATGTATAATTAAATGTGCTGTCCCTGGAATTTAAATGCTCTCTTACAGCTACCCTTACTTAATTCTTTTACTTGTCCCCTGCTTCAAAATTTTTAGAGATTTGGGAATGAATTTGATTTATCATGATTAATTGAAAAGTACTTCTAAAAGAAAATCCTATTTACTCTATAGGTTAAGTTTCCCAAAGTAAGAATCTTGTCACTTTTTATCTTTGAATCCTGAAATCCCAACAATGAACTTATCCTATACTGGAAATTTAATTAATAATTTTCAAATAAATGAATAACAAAGAGTACACATTACTTTACTAACTTAAAATTTAAGCCTAGCTTGAATTTATCAATCCTGCCATCAAAATTCCTCTTAAACATCTGTACTACCATGAAAAAAAAGATATTTAAAGTATTTATTAATGCTAATTATCATACCATACAAATCACCATGGGCTGGAGCGATAGCACAGTGGTAGAGCATTTGTCTTGCATGCGGCCGACTAGGCCGAGCCGGGTTCGATTCCTCCACCCCTCTCAAGAGTCTGACAAGCTACCGAGAATATCTCGCCCACACAGAAAAGCCTGGCAAGCTCCCTGTGACATATTCGAGCTAAACACAGTAACAAGTCTCACAATGGAGACGTTACTGGGCTTGCTCAAGCAAATCGATGAACAAAGGGAGGACAGTGCTACAATGCTACAAATCATCATAAGAATATGAAGTTGGAACGGAGGAATCCAATGATACATAAAATTAAGTTCTTATGATCTCAAGTAAAAGTTAATCCTAACATAGGAAACAATTTCTAGCTTAAAATATTCTTTAAGAGAGTCTTGCTGTTTCTTAATCAGGCACATAGCTAATCTAGAGTTAATAAAGATATTGAAATGTCCATAGATCTGTGTTTCCTCCTGCTGTTCTTGCACCAAATCAGCCAATTTTTTTGAGTTACCAGTTACTCAGGTAACAGAGTGTTAAAAATAAAAGTATTATTTCTGCAAGGCACTAAAATACATCCTTATAAATTATCCCACACTCAGACAGTGTGCTAAACACCAACCAAAAAGAAATAGAGAACCAACACACCGGATGGGTCAATGAAAGAGAGATATAAAATGCAAGAGCCTGCGGTGTGCCTATAAAGCAGTCATCGCAATTACATGCAGTAATTGCACAATCATAATATAAAGGCAGAGAGTACATCATACCAATAACTGCAAAATGCATTTCTGCTGTGTCACAACATGAATAAAATCATAATATTTTGAACAGAGTGATTTTTGTAGAACACCAACAATGCCTGCCTTGACTACTCTATTTAATAAAGTTTCATATTATTCATACATCCCAGTCCAAGTGTTAATTGACTTTATTATTATCAACATGGAGCTGGAGAAGTTCTATAAAGAAGACCACACCTTCTACAAGATCATTGTGGGTGATTTTAATGCCCAGATAGGACCAAGAAGATCAGGTGAAGAACTTCACATCGGGACCCATGGCCTAGAATGGAATGAACAGGATGAGAGACTGTCTGAGTACATCATGTCGACCAGGACCATCTATGGTAACTCACAGTTCCAGAAGGCAGAATCTAAACATTGGACATGGGAGTCTCCCGGTGGATGATTCCACAATGAAATGGACCACATCATATTCAATCGACGGTTTTGCCTGACCGATGTCGCTGTTGTCCCAAAATTTTGAACGGGATCAGACCACCGTCACTTTCATGCAAAATTCTACTTCACAGAGTGGGGAGAAAAGGCTGCAAAGTTCAAAAAGAGAACTCCCAGAAAGACCACCAACTGGGAACTCTTTGGCACTATTGCGGCAACATGGGAAGATGCCATTGTTGACAACATTGACGAGAATACAATCGACTGGTTCAGCACCTCCATGAATGTGCGAGGAACGCCAAAAGAGAGATAGCCACAAAAAATGCCTGTCTTCGAAAACTCTTGAGCTAATTCGCCAGCGTGGTTTGGCGCATGCCTCAGGCAACCGCAAGCTAACGTCCGAGCTCGCAAAGCAGTGCAGAGATGTGATCAAAGAAAATCTCAAAGAGAGAAGAGCAGAAGTACTGGTAGAAGCGGCAGAAGCTGGGAAAAGTATTCGTAACGCCCGCCTGTCCTTCGCCAACTACAAGACTTCTACTCAAATCTCTTCGATAGCCATGTCCACTTGCTGACATACCAAATTCCACAGGATGATATGTCGTTCCCAACGTTCTCCCTTCCGAAATCCGACAAGCCATTTCGTCGGTAAAGAAACAAACAGCACCCGGCCCAGACAAGGTCAGACCTGAACACCTGAAGAACCTGCGTCAGTACTCATCAATACACTGGCTCGGCTCTTCACTCACTACCTGTCTGAATGCAAGTTTCCATCCCAATGGAAAACCAGCAGGACCGTACTACTGTTCAAGAAGGGAGACATCCATGACATTGGCAACTATCGCCCGATCTGTCTATTGTCTGTCATCTACAAGTTGTTCACTCGAGTCATCCTAAATAGGATTGGCAGAACACTAAATGAAGGACAACCATGCGAGCAAGCCAGGTTCCGCAAAGGATTCAGCACCATTGACCATATCCACACGATAAACAAACTCATTGAGGTTTCTCGGGAGTTCAAGATGCCGCTCTTTTTAACGTTCATTGATTTAAAGAAGACCTTTGATTCTGTTGAGACAGAAGCGGTCATTGAAGCCCTAGCTAATCAGGGCATTCAAGCCCAATACATCAAGATCCTCCGTGAGCTGTATTGCGGATTCACTACCAGGATCTCACATTTCTACAAAGAAGTAATCATTTATGTCAAGAGAGGGGTTCGGCAGGGTGATACCATTTCACTGAAACTCTTCAGTACCACACTCGAGAACATCATGCGACGACTGGAATGGGAAGGAATGGGAGTGAAGGTAGTTGGTCGGCAACTACATCACCTCCACTTTGCTGATGACATTGTTCTAATAACACCAAATATCAGCCAAGCGGGAGAAATGCTACCGACTTTGACCGTGCGTGTGGAAAGGTAGGACTACAGCTAAATCTTATGAAGACAATGTTTATGAGAAACAGTCTCGTTCCTGATGCCCCATTTGCTCTCAACGGAATGACCATCTCCGAATACAACAGCTATGTGTACCTTGGTCGAGAAGTCAACATGACAAATGACCTTGCACCTGAGCTGCGCAGGAGGAAGAGAGCGGCTTGGAACGCCTTCAAGAACGTTGAAGAAATAGCTAAGAGGACGAAGAACCTCCGGCTCTGGGCACATCTCTTTGATTCCACTGTTCTTTCTGCATTAACATATGAGACCTGGACCCTAAGCAAACAGGATGAGAATGCTATTCAGGTCTCCCAAAGAAGAATAGAAAGAGCTATGCTTGGAATATCACTTTTCACTCAAATGAGAGAAAGAATCCGGAGTTCCAACAACCATCGACGATCAAGAATCAGGGACGCTTTCTCATTTGCCAAGGTGTCAAAAATCAGATGGGCTGGTCACGTAATGAGATTTAAAGACGACCGCTGGACTAGAGCTGTTACTGACTGGATTCCACGGGATGTCAAAAGACCGCGTGGCCGCCCACCTATCAGATGGTCAGACTTCTTCGTCAAAATCATGAACGATCAGTTTGAGGCTCTTCATGTTCCCAGAGCGAACAGATACCATTGGGCTACACTCACACGCGACAGGGACAAATGGAGACGTTACTGGCGCCCGCTCAAGCAAATCGACGACTAACGGGAAGTTAAGTGATTTAAGTGATTATTATCAAGCCCCAATTTTCATGGAAAAATTATCTTCTTCTAACATATAATTTAATTATTTATACGTAAATTCTTGTTAGTCTCTACCCCTAAATACATACTCAGACAGAAATAGGTGAGTGTAGTTCTAGATAAATTGAGATAGAGTGTTATAGCTTACTAATATCTGCTAAGCACTCAGAGTCCTCCAGGCATATATTAAGGCTCTAGATAAGAACTTGATTAATTAATTGATTCAATACCTTTGATTAGAACATCTTACTGCTTTAAATTATGTACATATTAAAATTATACCTTGCCCAAGGCTGTGAACTTTTTGTCTCTTTCTATTTCATTTGAGACCTCTTTTTAAAATATGTCCTATATAACTACCAGTCTATGGACAGTGTTAGTAGTGAATATGCCTAATTCTATCCTTTATTAAGACCTTCATATGTGTTCTTTCCTCTGTCTGGAATGCTTTCAATCTTACCTCATTCTACCACCAGTCCTCTGGTTTTCATTGATTAACTTTTTAATCTTTTGTAATTTTAAAGATTATTTTTCTTTATTTTATATCTTAAGACTATTTTAAGTATCTTTAAAGATTATTTTTCTAGATGCATATTACTTAATCAGGGTAATATTTAAGGAAATATTACCCCATAAAGATAATATTACCCTTTAAACATAAATAATTTTTAAAATATAAGATATATATTCCTTATTTAGGGTAATATTTAGGGCAATATTACCATAAATAAGCAATAAACATCTATAAAAATTGCCTGAAATGTTACCCAATAAGCCTCTCCTCAGACACACTTATACATATCTACCTTTTTATTTCTTAACCTACAAAGAAACAATTTACATTTGTGTGGCTGGAATACTTGTTTTTTTCCCCCACCATCCCATAAAATTATCTCATGGAAATACAAAAAGCATAGTTTCTATACTTCATACCTAACTGGTACAAGATACATGGTTTATGATGAAAAAAACTCACATCAGTTACAACATAATTATTAATTCCCTTGGCAGGCATTCTTTTAAAATATATGCCATAATATCCTCTTTGACTGGCTCCTTACTTCCAGAATTTAGTTTTCTGATTCTAATTCAAGATCAAAGTCAAAATTAATCAAGTGACATGTTCATTGCCATTGGGTTGAGCAAGGCTGTGCAATATTATATTTGCAGTTATTCAAAAGTGTGTACCCAGGCGTCTAGTATCAGGACTGAACTAACAAGATGTCTGGACAATTTTTTAACATATTCTTTGTATGTATCTGAAAGAGAAGACTTATTGGGAATGATTTACACTCATTAATTACTGATGTGTCCATACACATACATTTTACTATCACCTGAATCAATATACAATACAGATTGGCCTTAAATCCTCTCCACTCTTATTTCATATAAATTTATCACTCCTCACTCAGTGTTGTAAGGTTTAATTAAACTCAGTGGCTGCATCTTGATTACTCTAATTACACGACACATAGTTTTTGAGTACTTATTAAATACTTAACTAAGGATAGTTTACTGTTCTTTCTTTATTTTAACCAAACTATTTCTCTGACCATCGTCGATTGCCTCGAGCAGGCCCCAGTAACGTCTCTTTCATCCTAGCCCTGAGATTATATTCACGGTATATTCACGGCTCTTTAGGAGAATGAGACCCATCATTGTTACTGGTATTTGGCATATTTGGTAGGCCACGGGGAGTTTGCCAGACTCTGCCCTGTGGGCAGGCTACATTCGATAGCCTGCAAGTTGTCCAAAGCAGGAATGAGATAATAAGATGTCGCGTGGCCGCGAATGCTGCCGCGCGGTTCCGGGATCTGGATTTTATAGTCTCTGAGTCTTGGCCGCTGATGGGATTACACGGCGCCAGGGGGCCAGGTGGTGGGTGTGACCCCCGCCTACTGGAATTTGGAGGATCTGGGTGGAAGATGCTCGACTCCAATTCGAGTAGGCTTGGAGGTCTCGGCCCCGGAACCCGCGTGGCTTTGTCCCTCTGCCAGTACCTTCATGTGTGCGGAGAGTGGTCTCAGCATGGTGGTGGCTGGTCCTGGAGGTCTTCGGCTGCTGTAGTCCTGGTCGGGGCGGGGAGGAAAGCTCAACCCGCTCCCCTCCAAGGGACTCCGGGAAGGAACACCGAGGCGCGGGAGCAGAGACTCTCAGAGAGAGAGAGTGCAGTCTCTGACCATCATCTTAAAAAAATCTTCTGGTTACTGGAGTGTACATGAACTTGGATTGTATTTAGTGACATAATGGGCATTCCCAACTCTGGATTAATTGTTTTGTTTCAGAATCCAGAGATATATATATAGGATGTAAGGCATTTGTCTTCCTGAAGTCAACCTTATTTCATCCCTGGAGTTATATTTGGTATTGTGAGGATTGCCAGGAGTCACTACTGAGCACAGGGTCACGAATAACACGAATAACACCTCAGCACCTCCAGATATGGTCCAAAATTTACATGCTTCAAAACACTTAATTGTTGTGTTTGTGTTTGTCATTTCTATCATTTTATTTATGTATTTTGGGAATTTTAAATATTCACCATATGCATATATTTGTTATTAAATGTGTACAATAAGATTATGCATCTTTATTTAAAAGTAACTATTCCACTGAATACTTCCTTCCACGTGTCTTCTTTTATTACCTAATAATCTGAACTTTCCTTACACTCACTTAAGTAGGCATATCTGAAATAATCAACTCTTTCCAAATGCAACCCTGATTAACACAAGATACAAATACCAAAACTCTTTGTCTTCAACTCAATTCAGATGTTACTATACAATAACCATTAACCTATATATTACCTCATGATGTAGTAAAGTAGTAAAGGTCCTCCCGTTGTTCGTCGATTTGCTCGAGCGGGCCCAGTAACGTCTCCATTGGAGACTTTGTTGTTACTGTGTTTGACATATTGAATATGTCACGGGGAGCTTGCCAGGCTCTGCTGTGCGGGCGAGATACTCTCGGCAGCTTGCCGGGCTCTCCGAGAGGGGCGGAGGAATCGAACTCGGGTCGGCCATGTTGGCTGCATGCAAGGCAAACGCCCTACTGCTGTGCTATATTTTCCAGAAGTCTAATGGATGAATTTTGCATTACATGTAATGTAGACTTCTTTTTATAACAATGTCTATAATGAAACAACTACGTTCTTCATCACAGTAATTGCTGGAGTCAATTACTCTGGAGATGTTTTTTTAAATACAAGATGGTCATAATTATAACTTTACTTTCCAAAAATTATTTTAAGTTTAAAAAGTTAAGTTCTCTAATCACACATTTTTTTTCTCAATCCTTCCCCTTACCTTTGCTTTTATCCGCATACAGATGATATGTTTCTCACAGCGGTAGGGCATTTGCCTTACAAGCAGCCAACATGGCCAACCCAAGTTCGATTCCTCCGCCCCTCTCAGAGAGCCAGGCAAGCTACCGAGAGTACCTCACCCGCACGGCAGAGCCTGGCAAGCTACCCGTGACGCATTAGATATGCCAAACACAGTAACAACAAGTCTCATGATGGAGACGTTACTGGACCCGCTTGAGCAAATCGATGAAAAACGGGAGGACCGTGACCGTGACCGTATACTCTACATTCAATCTTTTCTCTAAAGATCTAAAGATCACACCAGGAATTATGCCCACTGTAGTCTTTCACTATTTTTTTTCCTCAATTGAATCAATATGAGGTACAGTTATAAAGCTGTTCATGATCTGGTTTTAGTCATACAATATTCCAACACCCATCTGTCCACCGGTGTACATACTCCGTTAACAATGTTCTAATGTCCCCAGTTTCCCTCATACCCCACACCCCAAGATTAATTCTATAGCAGCCAATTTTCTTCTCTTTCTCTCTCTCTCTCTGTCTCTCTCTCTCTTCCCCCTTTTGGGTATTATGGTTTGCAATTCAGATACTGAGAGGTTATCATAGTTACCTACTTTCAACACACAGTTCTTATCCAGAGTGATCATTTCCAATTATCATTACCATATTAGTTCTTTCTCTATCCCATCTGCCTTCACCCCCAGCAGTTGAGGAGGCTTCCAACCATGGACCAATCCTTCTGGCCCTTGTTTATACTGTCCTTAGGTTTTAGTCTTATACTATGTTTTCTTTTTTATATCCCATAAGGGAGTGCAATTATTCTATATATGTCCCTCTCCTTCTGATGCATTTTACTCAACATGATATTCTCCACATTGATCCATTCATAAGCAAATTTTTTACTTTGCTTTTCCTAATAGTGGAATGGTATTTTTTTATGTATATGTACCATAGCTTCTTTAACCAGTCTTCTCTTCTCAAGCACTTGGGTTGTTTCCAGATTCTAAATATTGTGAATAGTGCTGTAAGAAACATACGAGTGCAGATGGCATTTCATTTGTGCTCATGAGGTATATTCCCATAAATGGTACTGCTGAGTCAAGTGGAAACTCAACTTATTGTTTTTGAGGAATGTCCATATTGTTTTCCAAAAGGGTTGG
This sequence comes from Sorex fumeus, assembly GCF_029834395.1. Lineage (NCBI taxonomy): Eukaryota > Metazoa > Chordata > Mammalia > Eulipotyphla > Soricidae > Sorex > Sorex fumeus. Next base: position 18,093,018 of record NW_026606064.1, read on the forward strand.
ACCAGTTGTCATGTCCACCAGCAATGAATGAGAGTCCTTTTCTCCAAGCATCCATGCTAGCACTGGTCGTTCTTCTTCTTTTTTTTTTTTTTGATGTGTGCCAGTCTCATGGTATGACTTGATACACTGTTGTTTTGATTTGCATCTTCCTGATGATTAATGATGAAGAGAATTTTTCCATGTGCCTTTAGACCATTTGAATTTCTTCTTTGTAGAAATTTATGTTCATTTCTTCTCCCTCCATTTCTTGGTGGGGTTGGATGTTTGATTATTGTAAAGTTCTACTAGTGCCTTACATGGTTTGAAAATTAACCCTTTATATGATGATATTGGGTAAATATTTTGCCCATTCTGTGAGTTGTCTCTGTATATTAGTCACCATTTATTTTGAGTTGCAGATACTTCTTTCTTTCCCACTCCTCCCCCCTGCAGAAACTTCTTTTGAGACGCAGAAGCATCAACAAGTTTGATGTAGTCCCACTTGTTATCTTTGTTTCCACTTCCTTGGTCAGTGGTGTTTCATCCTTAAAGATGCCGCTAGCTTCAATGTCATGGAGGGTTCTCTTAAGTTTTCCTCCATTTGCCTTATGGATTGAGGTCTAATATTAAGATCCATAATCCAGATGAGTCCTACTCTACTGTTAGGGTGCAGATTGAAATCTCCCTTTGATGACAGACTCCAGAGACTGCAAACAGCAAGCAGGGTTTATGGCAAGACTGGCCAGCCAGCGTCCCACCACCTACACAGACACACAGGTCTGGCAGGTTGGGTAAAGACCCCGAACTTCTTCAAAGATCTTATATAGGCCTTCACCGACCGTTACAGCAGAGCCCACACATTTCATAGCCAATAGATTTGTAATAACAGATACTTTCCTAACCAATCCAATTAAGGGTACATCACTTCTTAGCCTATAGTTTAAAGATCAGCATTTGTGTCAGTGCTTAGAAACGTCCTAGTTTTTAGGGCAGTCCTGGGTCTTGCAACATGGGTCTTGTGAGAGACAACCGGTTATCTGGTCTGACTGCCACCCTTCGAGTACCTGTATCTGAATTCCTTGCTCAGGGGCAGAAAAACCAGTTATTTTGCAGTGCAGGCTCCTGTAAAGTGGATCTGAAAAAGCTTATCTAGACCTGTTCCTTGAAAATCCAGTTATTTTGCAATGCAGGTTCCTATTAAGCTAAGCTAAATTAATTCTGGTGGTGGTTCATTTTGGGGCTGTCCCTCACAATAATTTTCTCCCAGACACAAAAGAAATTAGAAAATTGTGAACAACTATAATATTTCTACTCTAGATATACTACAAAAGTCTTCTGAGAAGGCATAGAAAATGAATGATAGTATTCCTTTAGTAGTAAATGAATCGAGGAATCATAGCAAAATAATATATTTTGGATGAACATTGTGGTGGATGTGGTGTTGAAATGATGTATGCATGAAACTACCGTTAACACTAAGTAACACTGTCCTCCTGTTATTCATCGATTTGCTCAAGCGGGCCCAGTAATGTCTCCATTGGATACTTTGTTGTTACTGTGTTTGGCATATCGAATACATCACGGGTAGCTTGCCAGGCTTTGCCGTGTGGGCGAGATACTCTTGGTAGCTTGCCGGGCTCTCCAAGAGGGGCGGAGGAATCGAACTTGGGTCGGCCATGTTGGCTGCGTGCAAGGCAAATGCCCTACCTTTGTGCTATCGCTCCAGCCCTAAGTAACAATTCCTCAATAAATACTGGAAATAATGAAGAAATAAAATGTGGATGCTGAAAATGAATGAATGTGTGGTAACTGGTTTTACAGCCTAAACGATCCTTCAGTGGGAAGAGGTGGCAAGCAGTTGAACTTGATTAATAAAATAAAGTTTTCTTGGGGCCAGAAAGATAGTTCAGGGGATAGACCATTTGTTTTTCCTGCATCCTATAAAGTTCCTCAAACACAGTAAGGAATGATTCCTGGATGCAATGCCATGAGTAACCCTTAAGCATCACCAGATGTGACCCAAAACACCACCACCCACCAAAAAAAGAAAGAAAACTCTGCTCTATTTTTCCTGGTTTGAAGATTATAAATCTTTTATTCTTAAATAAAGTAAATGAAAATATGAACAAACTGAAAAATCAACAATTCTTTTTACATGTATCAGTGAAGTAAGACCATAGAGAAAACCATACCTCAGCCCCCCCAACACAACTGGGTGTGTTCATGCTTACACAAACACACACACACATATACACAAATTGAATAAGTATGTGATATGTCAAAACCTCTGCAGGAATCGAAGCCAGAACGAAAACAAAAACAACAAAAAAAGCAACAATAATAGCCCAGTAATAGATGACTTTCTGAAAGCTGAGTGTAGACAAATCTAGAAGTTAAAATTGTGTAAGAAATTGCCCATAGATAAATTTTCATACATTTGTATATTTTGCCTTCAGGAGCTAGACCAGTTTCTTATAATAAAAAAAGCAGAGAAACCCTTCTCATGCTTTAAGCAAAAGTAGATGAAGGGTGGGAGTGAGGGAATCATTATTTTTAAATATTTTAGGCATTTTGTCCTCAGTAAGGCATGCCCTCAAGACTATTTATTAGAATTTAAATGATGGTTTTTGTCGACTCTGACCTTGGTAAAGAGTAAATGTTCCCATTCCATTCACTTTATTTTTTCATTTTTATTTTGTATAAATTTATTTATTGAATCATGGTGAGAACAGTTATAAATTTTGGGGGTTTAAGTCTCAGTCATACAATGATCAAACACCCATCCCTTCACCAGTACACATTTTCCATCATCAAAAACCCCAGTATACCTCCCATCCCACCCCTATCCCCACCTGTGTGGAAGATAATTTTCACATTACTCTCTCTTTACCTTGATTATATTCAATATTTTAATACCAATCTCACCATTATTATTTGGAATTTTACCCCAACACTCAGGCCTGCCGAAAAAACAACATTAGATGATTGTTTTCTATTGATGATTATGAATAACCTATGATGTTGTGTGGCTGCAATCTTGGAAATCTGAAATTTAAATAATTAAGTTTGAAAAGATTTCTGCCAATAGCTGCTGGGTTCTGAGATCCGTTTGTGTGTCTCTGGGATCATGATCATTAAGGAGCTTAATAAGTAGTTGGAGAGGCTATTCGTGGGCAGCGTGTCAGAGTCTTATAGGGGCTGGGGAGAAGAACTGGCTCCACCTCTATCCTGTGAGGTCTCCTGATCTCTCGTCACTGCTGGCCTATACCTGGTGTGTCTAATGGACTCTAGAAGATGGTGGCCACCAAGCTGCCAGGAGGAATAGGTGGAGGGAAAACACCTTTTCCCACCTCCGTGACCCGGTGACGGTGGCCTAATGCAAAGTCCGGATGAACTTCTACCAAAAGCCACTGGGACCCTAGAGTCGCTTTTGTGTCTCTCTCCATTAACTTTAGCTTCCTGTCCTAATTGGGAAATTGAGAGTATAAAGAGACTGACAAACACTTTTGAAGTCCACAGAAAACAGACAGGCACCTGTGGCTGGAGAGATAACAGGCCCAGTAAGACACTTGTCTTGTATGCAGTCAGCATAGATTCAATCTGAGGGCATTCCTATGTTTCCCTGAGCACCATTCAAGAATAATCCCTATGCACAGAGCCAGAAGTAAGTCCTAAGCTCTTTGCTCTTTTAGGTGTGAACCAAATACCACTCAGGCTGGAGCGATAGCACAGAGGTAGGGCATTTGCCTTGCATGCAGCCAACATGGCCAACCCAAGTTTGATTCCTCTGCCCCTCTCGGAGAGCCCGGCAAGCTACCAAGAGTATCTCACCCACATGGCAAATCCTGGAAAGCTACCCATGACTTATTCGATATGCCAGACACAGTAACAAGTATCACAATGTTACGCCCAAGTAAAATCGATGAACAATGGGAGGACAGTAACAGTGACCATTACTGTTACTGAAGATTAACAAAATGAAAATATTTTCACTCTCTACTATTAACAAAATGAAAATATTTTCACTCTCATTCAACATTGTAGTAGATACTGGGAAAAGAAGTTAAGACCACTGAACCGAATGAATGAAAAAAAGCCCTTTCCAAACCTACATGATTTCTATAAAATAAAATATGTGTAGGAAAGTATAAGAACTACCTAGTTATTTCAGTCAAGGTATCACCTAGACTATATTACTGACTACCATCTGACCTGACTGCAATTATGCTGCTATATGATAAATTCCTGATCATATCTTTATAAGCAATAACTGAAAAATATTCAATGGTTAGGATTTATGCAATAATCACTAATCATCTAGCTCATCAAAGTTGTCATTCATTTGTACTTCATATGAAATTAGTTTTGAAAAAAATCTCTTGCTGAACTTACTACTCTTTGAAACTGTATATTTTATGGTTGAGAATAATAAAGCACATGTCCAATCTACCTCTAAAAATAAAGAGGTCTATTCAAATACAGGTTTTTAGAAATATATCTATCTTTGATGAGGCCCAGGTGGGGGCCAAAGCTTCAATTACTATTCGGTACAATCAAACCTGTCCTTAGTTCGATGATACCTTTCCCTGGCTGCACACAAAGCAGTTTTGGAATCTAATTGGCATGGAAAGCAGGATAAACTATGCACAACAAATTGGGTGTGAAACAATATTCATTTAGATCTTCCCCATCCACAGAAGTGCTGTTTAGGAAGTTTTCTGTAAACACCAGGGGTTTGAAGGCTTCCTTTAATTGTCTCTTGATGCAGTCTTGTGGCTGACTTCTCTGGGAATTGTCCGGTTATGATTTGATGCCTATACTGAAAATGCTATGTCTGGAATATTCCTCTTTTATATCCTGAGAGTAGGGCATGAAGAGTCTAGGCTGCACAGGAAGATGATAAATTAGTCTTTTGCAAACCGAGGTCATTCAAATCAGATCACCTCATTAAGTTTGGATACAAATTACAATGGGAGATCAGCAGATGCTTTGAAGCAAAACCAATATTAGCTATGTCCCATTTATTCAGAAACACTGCAGAAAGAAATCAGGTTTGATAGATGATCAATAGTAATTCCCATCTAGTGTTAAATATTATTGTTTAAAAAGTAATGTCCTCGAGAAAGAAATTCTATAGTCCTTGTACTCTGAATGGACTTCTTTTTCCTCCTCTGTGTTTTTTAGATCACAAATCTGTTATTTCAATTGTTTGTAATGTGCCTTTTGTTTCTAAAGAACTTCAAGCACCTTAAGAAATTGTTATAGTCAGTCTTTTACGTACTCGATCCTAGAAAATCCCCCACCTTATAATATGCACTCATATGTTATTTAGGATTAAGAGAGGAATCAAAGGAAGACAGGGAGGGAAGAAGGGGAAGTGGGGAAATTAAGCATTGAGTGAGCATATTTTAATAAAAATGATTTAGTTTGAAAACAGTCTACTATCATTTCTTCCTAAACTTTATGGCATCACTTCGGATTGCTTATTAAATCATCAACAACTTACCTTAGGCAGTTCAAGTGGTAAAACACTGACAGGCATGTATACTGGCCTGGGTTTGATTCTCAGGAACCACATCCCCACTACTACTGCCATCATCAATATCAGCACTGCTGGCTGTGACCCCATGGCTCCTGATGGCTGCTGGGAGAGCAGAACTGCGTCAGCAGTGGAGCACTCCACTGTCAGGCTTACTCCATTGGATCAAGTATCTCCAGGAGTGGCCCAAGACTCCCCTATTTTCTGCTAGAATGTATCATATTTTTGAATATAAAATAACTTATTTTATGATATGATTTTCAAGGGTTGGAGCAATAGCACAGTGGGTAGGGCATTTGCCTTGCACGTGGCCGAACTGGCCAACCCAGTTTCGATTCCTCCACTCCTCTCAAAGAGCCCATCAAGCTACCGAGAGTATCTTGCCCCCACAGCAAAGCCTGGCAAGCTACCCGTGACATAGTCGATATGCCAAACACAGTAACAAGTGTCACAGTGGAGACGTTACTGGGCACGCTTAAGCAAATCGATGAACAATGGGGGGACAGTGACAGTGACAGTGATGATTTTCACTAGCATGCAAAAATGGCTATGTCACTTATATTTTTTAAAAAGAAGGAATCTTTTCCTTTCCTTGTCCCTCTTTTTAATGTTATGGGATCAAAGAAGCTTCAGATATTCCTGGAAGGTTTCTGGTACCTATTTATTGTGAGAGGAGGAAACTTTGGTGTATAACTGGGCCCTAGTAGTATGCGTGTGTATATTTCTCATATATATATACAAACACACAAAAGTGCATAATACATGCTATGTGTGTATATATTATATATGTGTATATAAATTGTATATATGTATATATTATATATATTATATATATGCTTATATGTATATGTGTGCACATATAAGTACATCACACCAGCAAGGTATCAAAAAATTCAATTGTCTAATTCAATTTTGTACCCAGCTACTCTGATCATAGTACTGTAGCACTGTAGCACTGCCCTTTCATTGTTCATCAATTTTCTCTAGTGGGTACCAGTAACCTCTCCATTGTTTTACTTGTTGTTAGTATTTTTGGCATTATTAAATGTGCCACGGGGAGCTTGCCAGGCCTTGCCGTGAGGGCAAGATACTCTCGGTAGCTGTCTGAGCTCTCTGAGAGGGGCAGAGGGATGGAACCCGGGTCTGCCGCATGCAAGGCAAATTCCCTACTCGCTGTGCTATGGCTCCAGCCCACTCTGATCATATCAGTCATCATTTTTTCTACAAAAATTGAAAATGAAATGGACTCAGTTTCATAAGACCATATTCCCCAATTGCCAGCTGAAATTCCAGGTTGTTACTAGTGCTTCTGAACAAACTCAATGTTGCAATGACTCATCCCCTGCAACCTGACATGTCAAATACGAATACAAGCTTGTATTTTGATCCTTACTTCTGACCAGCACAACTGACTACAAATAAGGAGTTTTTGGAAAACCCTCCTTGGATTTCACTTATTCCTTAAAATGACTCACAGAACTCAAGAAACCTACTTCTTAACTGGAGTATTACTTTATTTCTACTGGATGTAACTAGGGAATGGCCAAACAGAAAAATGTATAGGTCATGCTATGGGAGAAGAGCACAAGCTTTGAACCCACCTCTACACATATATTATGTTTTCTGTATTTTCACATGTTCACTAATATAAAAGTTCTTTGACCTTCATTCTTTGGGGAGGAGGAACTTATAGGGACTTTATATAAACATACTTGATTAAATAATTAATCATTAAATTGGTGATTGACTTAACTTCCAGGCATTCTCCCATCCCTGGGAGAAAACTTATGAGAAGGGATAGTGGGTCTGGAACCGGACGTCCCAAACTTGTAGTCTCTTAGTTACTTCTCCATCTCTAGGATTTTTCCTAAACACACTGAATTAACAAAACAAGTTACCTTAAGAATATTCAAAACAGAGAAAACAGGTTCAGAGCAATAGTACAGTTGGCAAAGCCATTAAGCATGACGCCAACCCAGGTTGGAAATCCATTAAGCATGACGCCAATCCAGTACCACAAAAAGTTCCTCAAGTCAGGAGTGATTCCTGAATGCGAAGCCACAAGTCCTGTGTACTGCCAGAGGTCAATCCCACTAAAACAAAATTAAAAAAAATTTTTTTTGTTCCATATAAATTTCTGGAGTTTTTGCTCCATTTCTTTGAAGAATGTCATAGGTAGGATAATAGGCATTGCATTGAATTTGTACAGTGCCTTGGAAAGTATTGCCATTTTGACAATGTTAATTCTCCTGATTCATGAACAGGGGGTATTTTTCTATTTCCTCATGTCCTCTTTTATTTCCTGAAATAACGTTTTGTAGTTTTCTATGTACAGGTCTTTTACTTCCTTAGTTAAGCTAATTCCTAGGTAGTTGATTTTCTGGGGCACAATTGTGAAAGGGATTGTTTTCTTCATGTCACTTTCTTCTCTCTCACTATTTGCATGTAGGAAAGCCATGGACTTTTGAGTATTGATTTTATAGCCTGCAACTTTACTATACAAGTCTTTTGTTTCTAGGAGTTTCTTGGTAGAGGTTTTAGGGTTCTCTAAATATAGTATCATATCATTTGCGAATAGTGAGAGCTTGATTTCTTCCTTTCATACCTGAATGCCCTTAATATCTTTTTCTTGCCTAATAGCTATTGCAAGTAATTCCAGTACTATATTGAACAGTAGTGGAAAGAGTGGGCATCCTTGTCTCATCCCTGATCTTAGGCATAAGGCTCTCAGTTTTTCCCCATTGAGATGATGCTTGCTGTAGGCTTGTGGTAGATGGCTTAACTAGATTGAGGAAAGTTTCCACTATCCCCATTTTGGTGAGGGTTTTCATCATAAACCTGTGCTGGATCTTGTCAAATGCTTTCTATGCATCAATTGATATGATCATATGATTTTTATCTTTTCTTTTGTTGATATGATGGATTATGTTGATTGATTTCTGAATGTTAAACCATCCTTGCATCCCCAGGATGAATCCCACTCAGTCATGATGTATGATCTTTTTGATGAGTTGTTAAGTCTATTTGGTCATATTTTGTTGAGAATCTTCGCAACCATGTTCATCAGGGATATCGGCCTGTAGTTTTCTTTTTTTGTGGTGTCTTTGTTTCCTTTTATTATTAGAGAGATGTGGGCTTCAAAGAAAATGTTTGGAAGAGTTTCTGTTTTTTGAATTTCATGGAAAATCTTGAGAAGAAATGGCAATAGGTCCCCTTTTAAAGTTTGGAAAAAATCGCTAGTGTATCCATCTGGACCTGGGATTTTGTTTTTCGGTAGGCTTTTGATTATAGTTTTAATTTCCTTGATTTCAATAGGTCTATTCAGGTACTCTCGATCTTCTTGATTCAGCTTTTGGAGATTATAGGAATTTATCCATTTCTACTAGGTTCTCTTTTTTCGTGGCATACAGACTTTCAAAGTAGTCTCTGACCGATCTTTTGAATTTCTTGGGTTTCTGTTGTGATATCACCATTCTTATTTCTGATTCAGTTTATAGGGTTCTATCTCTCTTTCTTTCTTTGTAAGTGTTGCTAGTGGTTTATCTATCTTATTTATTTTCTCGAAGAACCAGCTCTTGGTTTCATTGATCTTTCGGATTGTTTCTTTGGTTTCCATGTCAATGATTTCTGCTCTAAGTTTTATGATCTCTTCTTTTGTTGATCCTATGTTGATATCTTTTGTTGACCCTATGTTGATATCTTGAGCTGTGAAGTCAAGTTATTTATTGGGGTTCTTTCCTCCGTCCTGCAACAAAGGCAGGGCTGCAGACCAATGGAACAGGGGTGAATATAATGGCATCTCCCCTCAAACATATGATCATCTAATCTTTCATAAGGGGGCAAGAAAAGTGAAGTGGAGCAAGGAAAGCCTCTTTAACAAATTGAGCTGGCAAAACTGGATGGCTACATGCAAAAGTGTGGACTCAGATCTCTGCCTAACACAATGTACAAAAGTAAGATCAAAATGGATTAAAGACCTCAACATCAGACCGGAATCCATAAGGTAGATTGAAGAAAAAGTTGGCAAAACCCTCCATGACCTTGAAGCTAATGGTATCTTCAAAGATTTCACACCACTGGCCAAGCAAATGAAAACAGAGATAGACAAATGGGACTATCTTTAACTAAGAAGCTTCTGCACCTCCAACGACACAGTGACCAAAATACAAAGAGTAGTCTACAGAATGGGAAAGTATATTTGCCCAAAACACATCCAACAAGGGGTTCATATCAAGGATATAAAAAGTATACAAAGTATTGGTTTAACTCCGCACGTAGAAAACATCCAACCCCATCAAAAAACGGGGCATCAAAATGAACAGAAACTTTCTCAAAGAAGATATCTGGATGGAAAAAAGGCACATGAAAAAATCCTCTACATCATTAATCATCAGGGAGATGCAGAACAAAAGAACAATTAGATATCATTTCACACGACAGAGCCTGGCCCACATCCAAAAGAACAAAAGCAACTGGTGTTGGTGCAGATGTGGCAAGAAAGGGACCCTCGTTCACTGTTGGTGGGAATGCCGACTGGTTCAGCCCTTTTGGAAAACAGTATGGACAATTCTCAAAAAATTAGAAATTGAGCTCCCATTTGACCCAGCAATACCACTCCTGGGAATATACCCTGGAGAGGCAAAAATTTATAGTCGAAGAGACATCTGCACTTGTTTGTCCATTGCAGCACTGTTTAAAATAGCTAGCATCTGGAAAAAACCTGAGTGCCCGAGAACAGATGACTGGTTAAAGAAACTTGGGTACATCTACACAATGGAGTACTATTTAGCTGTTAGAAAGGATAAAGTCATGACATTTACTTACAAGTGGTACTACATGAAAAATATCATGCTAAGCAAAATGAGTCAGAAATAGAAGGACAGACATAGAAAGATTGCATTCATCTGGGGAACATAAAGTAACAAAATAGGAGACTAACACCCAAGAATAGCCGAGATAAATACCAGGAGGTTTACTCCAGCCGCACACTGTAGGGGTAAAGGCAGCTCAGATAGAGAAGGGAACATCAAATAAAGGGTGTTGGGAAAATCCACCCAGGATGGGAGATGCACGCTGAAAGTAGAGTATAGATGGAACATGATTGCCAATCAATTCCTCTTTTGCAAACCACAGCACTCAATAGGGGAGAGAGAACAAAAGGGAGTGCCTGCCACAGATGCAGGGTGGGATGTGGGGATGGAGAGGGGTGGGAGGGATACTGGGATTAGTGGTGTGGAGAATGGGCACTGATGGAGGGATGGGTACTCAATCATTGTATAACTGAAACCCAGCACAAAAATTTGTAAGTCTACAACTGTATCTCATGGTGTTTCACTATTAAAAATTTAAAAAAAATTTTTTAAAGAAAAGAAAAGGAAAACAAAGTAAATGCAAGTATTTGGGGGAGATATGAGCTGTGAGGAATATATTTATGTGTGGAAGATGTTCTGAACGTGTGAATGACAAATACATTTTTCTTATAAATCCCATATTTCCCAAAGGCCACAGAAGAATTAAGATAGAGCAATCATGTCTCCTTGTCCTCAAGCTCTTTTGCTGCTATAAAGGCAGATGGAACAGCGCAAGAGGCACTGACTACATGATAAAATCCTCTTCCACTTAACTTCTCTTTCTGCAAGGCTTCTTCTGACCCTACATTCTGGACAGAATAAAAATGTGAGCACTCCTTTCTGCAATCCTCTTGCTTCACTACGTTCTATGTGGTTAGCTTTATTTCAATTTTAAATTTATCTAAACGGAAAAAGACAAACTTTGCTTCAGTAAAGTTGTATTTGGTGTAGAAATTGAGGGGAGGGGTCTCCAAATCTGTTAAAATAAGTTTTCTATGTAATTAATAGCACTTTCTCTTTTTATTTTTTGATAGTATTTATCTTATATATAATAATATATAATTTTATGTTACAGATTTTATTATTTTCTCTTTCACACTGTTAAAATATAAATTGCATGAAAGACTAAATCTTTATCATGTTCACTGGACTTTGATTTCTATGTGCTTGTAATCGAGTTTTTAGCTCATATCCATGTATTTTTAAAGTGAACCATTTCTGATTCATTTATTTTTTGGAATCATTTGGACATATATATCTATCTAAGATTATTAAGTGATTGATAATATTAAATAAAATGTTAACAGTCATCTACTATTAAAAGATAAAAATAAAGATTACCAAGAAGTAGCAAACATAAATCACTGATTTATTGATTATTTCAACATTTTGTAAACAGATCAAAAGTGGAGACAAAATAAAAAATCTTGACAATGATCTGTAATTTCCATCTATAAACAAATATTTTATAGTACTGAAATTTAAAGACATACATATACAGTCAATAATTTTATCAATAAGTTGTATATAATTTGTTACATATTCTTGAAATATTTTCCCCCTGGGTTTTGAATACTGTTTAAAAGGCTATAGGATATGCATTGCATATGGAAGTACCAGGTTAAATCTCCAGCCTCTCATAGTTTCTCAAAATTCCACAAGTGGCCTTTAAGCTTTCTAACAGATGTTTCTCCAATAAATACCCATTTCCCGTTTGAATTTAGAAGTAGTGAAGGAACACTGGCAATATTCCTTAACATTGACATTACTATAAATAATTGCAAGTAAATTTATTAAATTGAGAATAAATAATTAGGTACTTAGTAAAAAGCTTAAGGTTTTATTTAAAATAGTATTAATATCATTTCAAAATTTTCAAGAGAAAAAAATTAGAATATCATCACCATTATTTCAAAGAAGCAGTATAAACAAGTCTCCATTGAACTTCTATTTCAAAAATCTAGGGGAAAGGCATTGGCATAAATCTCTAAAATTTTGTGAATTTTATTGACACCCCAGCCCACTTATCTGTTTAAATACTGGAAGTGTTTGAAATGCTAAAATAATATTGAGTTTTTTATTTTCCTACTGATGTATATTTTTTCTATTTTTCTTATAATGAGCACTTTTTAATAGGAATTTGGCCTACCAACTAAGTAGAAACTTAAACTACATAGATGAATTATGTATGATATTGCCATTGTGTGCTGCTGAAACAAAAATGATATGATAAGTTCAGGTAAGTCATATCTATGAGATAAATAAGTCGAGAAATTGGACTCACAAATAATCCAGTAACATGTTTTGTTTCAATAGACATTTAATGAATCAATCTCAGAGGCATTTATGGTTTACTTTTTCTCTCTTCATCAATGTCTCTTTTGTGAAAGCAATGTATAATCATTGTTTCCGCTCACTCAATCTCAGTTGCTTTTGTTTTAGAGGGGTGCATATTTCTAACAGATATTACCCCAGCTTGTTAGAGAATACCTTGTGAACCAAGCATGCACTTGTTTTGATAGCAGTTAAGAGCAAGAGATTTGATAAAAGAAATAAGGGCTCTGTTTTCACCATCTCTGTGTTTGATCACTCACATAGATCACTGTGGATTTTGTATCAATGGTAAGGAAAAAAAATATTGTCCAGGAATCTCAATTTTCTCACTATACGGTAAAGACAAAGTTGTTCAATTTAGGCTCTTAGAAAGAATGCAACACACACAAACACACACACATTTGGAGAGAGAAACTTGATTGATAGGAGTTGTTCACAACATACTAGGTGTCAATACTCATTTCTACATCATGTCTATACTTGTGCAGATGAGGATGCTTACCTTTTTATTACTTAATAAACCTTAGTCCAAAAGAGCTACCTATTAGATGTCTACCTGCTATTTTAATTATCTGCCCTTCCAAAATATTAGCTCCACTTATTATGTCACTTGTTTTCACTCTTCAACAATTACACATCTTTCTATGGTTACTACATTGTTTTTTCTGTACTTAAATGCAATAGTAGAAAAGACTTTTATTTCCACTTTTAGTCAACCAAGTGAAGAATCACTAGTTTATACTCTGAAACGATAAATGAGTCTTAATTTAGCTGAGGTTTATCTTTGCATTCTCTTTAACAAAAGCTTTCACTGAGAAAAATAAATGAATGAGAATGATATTGAGATAAGTTATCTTTTGTAAGCATTTCATAGCATTTGCTAGCTACCAGTTTCATTTTATTTTAGCATTATCTCCAGACACATACTTGATAACATTATTCAGAATATTTTAGTTATAGTAGTACCAAAAATACTATAAGATTGATTTCTTACAGTCTCAGACCAATGTGTTTATTTTTCAATCATTATATATTTGTACAAATTATTAATGATATAATTATATATTATATAAGACACACCAGATTGAATTAAAGTGGAGTTCCCCACCCACCCCTGTCTTTAGGAAAATGTTGGCTATTGCATAAACACCAAAATCTATTTTCAAAATTCCTTCTAATTGCAGTTCAGTTCGTACTGAATTTATTTAAGCCTGAAGATTTGCTCCTATCAGGTAAGAAGAAAATTGATTTCATCTATCATTAAATATTGTTTATCAAGATGCTTTCTGTGAATTATTATAAGAATTATCACCCAAAGTAGCCCAGCTGCATACCTAAGCTGAAATAAGCTATTGAAATTAAGAAGATGGTAATGGTAAAGAAAAAAACGTTCATACTTCCCCCTTGGATTCCAGGGCCAACAAATAAAAGTCCCCAAAATATATATACAGTAATAATTTCTTATTCTTATTGATTCAGTAATTTCCAAACATGGAAATAGAAACTCATATGTGACATGGAATATTTTTTTAATATATGTTTATGCACTACAGGGTAGAATAGAATTTCTTCCTATGTTTTGTTATTCCTATGTTGTTATTTGATAACAGAGTATTGATAGTTCTTATGAAAGCTGAATTACAAAGATTTCTTTAGGTATGAATTGCTCTATTCAAATCACTATAAAATGTTTAAGGTCAAGTTCAAAATATAAAGCAAGTGTCAAATAATAAGCATGCTATTAATTGAGTTTCCATATGACTCAGAAATATCATTTCTGGGAATATACCCTGGGTCCCAAAAACAAGCAGCAGAAACGTCATCTGCATTTGTATGTTCATTGAAGCACTATTCACAATAACCAGAATCTGAAAACAACAAGATGCCCAAGAACAGACAAATGAATAAAGAAGTTATGGTACATATATCACTGTCACTGTCCTCCCCTTGTTCATTGATTTCCTCGAGCGAGCCCAGTAATGTCTCCATTGGAGACTTTGTTGTTACTGTGCACTGGTACATATATACAATACTGGTACATATATACAATAGAATATGATGCAGCTATTAGGAAAATTGAAGTTATAATGTTCGCCTATAAATGAATGGACATGGAGAATATTATGCTGAGTAAAAAGAGTCAGAAGAAAAGAGACAGACATAAAATGACTGCACTTATTTGTGGAATATAAATAAGACATAATATGAGACTCATTCCCAAGGATAGTAGTAACAAGGGCCGGGATTGGTCCATGGTTGGATGCTTGACATAAGGGCTGGTGAAGCAGGGCATCTACATAGAGAAAGTACAAAGAGAGAGGGGGGAGTGAAAGGGAGAGAGAGGGAGGGAGGGAGGGGACAGAGAGAGAGAGAGAGAGAGAGAGAGAGAGAGAGAGAGAGAGAGAGAGAGAGAGAAGAAAAGTGACTGCTATAGTGTAGAGACAAGCTGTGTATGGTCGGGTGGGGGTGGGGGGGTTCATGCTGTTGAGAAGTAAACTGGGAACATTGGTGGTGGGAAATGTACACCCGTGGAGGTATGGGTATTGGAATAGTGTATGATTGAAACCCAGCAATAGTGTTTTCAAAAGCACGCTATGGTACTATGATGCTAATATGACTTCAGGAGTCATTGATGACAGATTTGTCCAAGATTTACTTTCGAACTCAGACAAAACTAGACTACAATAAAAAAAGTCAATAATTGAAGAAAAAAAATTTCAGGGTAGATATAAAAGTCTAACTTTACTTTTTGAACCCAGAACTAGGAAATAAATCAGGTAACATTTTTTCCATCTTAATCTACTAAATATACAAACTAAAAAAGATCTGAATAATACCCAATGCCTAAATAATAGTTGATTTTTGTCTTATAATACTGAAATATGCTCACAGATTAAAATAAACTATGGAGACCTCAACAGACAAATCAATTATATGTCTTTAGTCTTTTTCAGAAGAAACAAAATTTCTAAAATATAGCCCAGGGAAGAGTGTAGCTATGATTATAATCACTTGTTTATAATTATATTCTGTGATATATAGAATTTAAAAATATTTTAAATATTTATTTTAAATGAGTCCATAAGAAATGTACCTACTATGAAATAAGTTATTTTAACTATTTCAGTAACTATTTTAAAACTAAAGTCACATTAAACTTGATTTCTTGGCATATGAAAATAAATAAAGCACTAGTTTTCCTAGTATTCATTATTTAAACAACCCATGAACATTTGGACAAACAGAGTAACTAAATAAACTCTTTCTTATATGAGACTCGGGAACAATGGATAATAAATGTATTAAGTCAAAATACTTGTATTTAAATAGTATTTAAATATTTTAATAGTAGTAGACAAAAGTTTTTTACTATTTTAATATTTGTAAATTTTAAGTTCTGTTTTCTCCTTTTTGATTTAATCACATTTTATTTCTAACTTTATTGATGTATAAATGGCAAATAAATGTTGTGTGTAGGTAAGATGGAAAGATTTTTCATTCAAATGTGTTGCAAACTGACCACCACTTGAGATCTAATGCAAAACCATAGAGTTAAATTCTTTGTTTGTTAAATTCTTAACTTTTTTTTAAACTTTAAAGCATAATATGCACAAATTCGTTAAAATAGAGTTCCAGGCATATAATATTCCAACACCAATCCTATCACCAGTGTAACCAATAATCCAAGGTCCCCCCATCCCTTACCCTCCTGAATTTAGCTATTGCAGCTTGGGTTTCCTGCTTGTTTTTTTGGGCTCTATGTTGCTTTTCGACATATACATATCACCTCTACACCACTAATGTGCTAGGGGCTCCCTATCTTTACCTCCATTTTGCCTTTTTTGTACTTTCACCCTCGATTTCTTTCCTGCCCTGCCCTTTCCATGTTTTGTTTTGTTTTAGGGTCTCACCATTCAATGCTCATACATTATTCTTGGTTCTGCAATCAGTGCTCACTCTTAAAAGGGCTTCAGTGACCATTTGTGGGGCTAGGAATCAAATTAAGGTTGTCAAGTGTCCTATCTGCTGCCCTATCACTTCAGGCTACAGTCCTTTCCATTTCTATAATCTATAGTCCTGGATAATCTAGGTATCTCCATGTTGACACCTTGAATTCCCCGGTCCTGCTTTTCTATATACTACAAAAGAGAAAGATTATCTGGTATTTGTCCTTCTGACTTACTGTTCATAATATGATATACTACAGTTCCATTTAAGTTGCAGAAGCTGCATTATTTCACCATTCCTTGCAGCTGCATAGTATCCCACTGTGTCTATTTGCCACATCTTCATTACCCACTTATCTGTATGTCTTTGGACACCTGGGTAGATTCTGTATTCTAGCTATTATGCTATGAGCTGCAATGAGTAACGGTGTACTTATGACCTTTTGTATGAAAGGTTTTGTGGTTTGGGGTTAAACATCAAGATTGGAATTTCTGGAGCGATAGCACGGCGGGTAGGGCATCTGCCTTGCACTCAGCCAACATGGCCGACCTGAGTTCGATTCCTCCGCCCCTCTCGGAGAGCCCGGAAAGCTACCGAGAGTATCTCGCCCGCACGGCAAAGCCTGGCAAGCTCCCCGTGACGTATTCGATATGCCAGACACAGTAACAACAAAGTCTCCAGTGGAGACGTTACTGGGCCCGCTCGAGCAAATCGATGATCAACAGGAGGGCCTTTACCTTTTTATCTTTACCTTTTATGTCAACTCTATTCCTGCTTGCTCACTTTTATGTCTTTGATAAGAACACCTATAGAAAATATACTCTTACATTAACATAATATATCTATAATTCCCTTAACACTATATTTATTAGCGTAATAAAATATTTGAATTTATTAAAATTAAACTCCAAATTACAATAAAATCTTACCACTAACAGTATTATAAAATTATAATCATTGTAGCTAAAATAAAAGAAAAATTAAGGATTGGTATAGCCATATATCCAAAACATAGGCTCAATAAACTGAAAACATGAGATCTAAGCTGTAAACACTGGAACTTTTTAATGTACCTGTCAAGTTGACAGTTGGGGAAGGGATGGGAATTGGGATGGGACGGAAATATGGGAACACTGGAGGAGGGGAGTTGACACTATTTAAATAGTATTTAACTGAGATAGGTCATTGAATCTACATTTTCTTTTTTACTTTTAACAGTACCTCTATTATAAAACTTTCTTCTAAAATAAGATTATAACCATTAAAAAATGTGCTAAAATATCTCCCATGAACCAGCTCTCAAAGTTCATTTGTTTTGCAAGTCTTATGTGCTATATAGTATGCTCAGTTTAAGCTCATATTTACTTATTCAGATAATATTTTATTTTCAAAAAATGCATTGACTGAGGGCTGGGGAAGTAGAAGGGAACCCAGGAACACTGGTCGAGGGAAGTTGACACTGGTGATGGGAATGGTGCTGTCTAAAACTCAATTACAAATAATTTTGTATATTGTGGTACTTTAATCACTGTCACTGTCCTCCCGTTGTTCATCGATTTGCTCGAGCGGACCCAGTAATGTCTTCATTGTGACAATTGTTACTGTGTTTGGCATATTGAATATGTCACGGGTAGCTTGCCAGGCTTTCCCATGCGGGCAAGATACTCTCAATAGCTTGCCGGGCTCTCCAAGAGGGGTTGAGGAATCGAACTCGGGTTGGCCATGTTGGCCGCTTACAAGGCAAATGCCCTACATGCTGTGCTATCGCTCCAGTGCTGGTACTTTAATAACATTTAAAAATAATTTTTAAAAGAACTTAATAAGTAATTTATAAACAACTCTTTTTATCATAAAGTGAAAAGAATTTATCTCATCTAAACCTCATCTCTCTCTTATATGCATTTTCTGTCTTAAAGAATTAAAAAACTGCGCTACAAGTTTGAAAATAAAACAGGACATGCCCATACAATTATGCTGGGCTTTAAAGTCACGTTAAAGGATTTCTAAAATCATATATAGCCATGTTATGGATTTTTATTTTCTGAGGAACAATTGTGAATGGAAAATTTTTACAATTTTCTTTGTATTCTATTATTTGCATATAGAAAAGCCATGAATTTCTGTGCGTTGATTTTGTAGCCTGTTTCTTCACTGTATAAGTCTATTACTTCCAGGATCTTGTTTATAGTGTCTTAGAATTTTCTAAGTATAACAAGAGTAGACCTATTCTTTTGTACCTGGATTCCTTTAATTTCTGTTTCTTTCCCAACTGCTATGCAAGAACTTCAAACTTCAATACCACACTGAATAGAAATGATGAATGGACAACCTTGTCACGTACCTGATCTTGGATGGAAGGCTGTCAGTTTATCACCATTGACTATAATGTTTGTTGTGGGCTTGGGGCAAGTGGCTTGAACTGTGTTGAGGAAATTTCTTTCAATTCCTATTTAATTGATTTTTTTCGTACACGACTGCTGGACCTTATCAAATGCCTTCTCTGCATCTATTGATATGATCATATGATTCTAACTTTGCCTGGTATTGATATTATTATATATTGATGTTATGTTACAACGGCCAGGATCCAGAGATTATCACACCAAGACCCCAGGAGAGAACAAGTCAGAGTCTCCTACCCTGTGCCTGACTATCCTAACCAGGGCCCAACAGCTGAAGACCTCCGGGCCCCAGCCAAGGCCATGCTGGGACCACACTCCACACACTTGGATGAGCCTCACGCATAAAAGAACTGGCCGAGGAACCCAGGTGTGTGGGACTTGGGGCTGAGATCTCCAAGCCTGCACGGTTTGGGACTGGACCTGCCAGTAGGTAGACAGTTACACCCACCAACTGCCGTGTAACCCCAACAATGGCCAGGATCCAGAGATTATCACGCTAAGCTCCCGGGAGAGAACAAGGCCGAGTCTCCTACCCTGTGCCTGACTGTCCTAACCAGGGCCCAACAGCTGAAGATCTCCGGGCCCCAGCCAAGGCCATGCTGGGACCACTCTACGCATTCGCGACTGCGCGACATCTTATCATCTCATTCCTACTTTGGACAAACTGGCAGGCTACCAAATGTAACCTGCCCACACGGCAGAGTCTGGCAAACTCCCTGTGGCGTACCCAATATGCCAAATACCAGTAACAATGAAGGATCTCATTCTCCTAACTCTGAAAGAGCCTTGAATATGGCAGCTTTTTAAAAAATCTCAGGGCTAGGACGAAGGAGACGTTACTGGGGCCTGCTCGAGGCAATCGACGAATAAGAGGATGGTTGTGATTGTGATTGTGATATTATATTCACTGACATGCATATGTTAAGCCATTCTTGCATCCCCAGGATAAATCCTACCTGATTATCCTACATAATCTTTTTGCTGTGTTATTGGATTTTATTTTCTGGTATTTTGTTAAGGATCTCTGATCTGTTTATCTAGTCTAAGTTTTCCTTTCCCACTTTTTGTATCAGGGCAATGTTTACTTCATAGAAACTACTTAGAAGAATTTCTGCTTCTTTAATTCCCTGAAGTGGATCTTTAAAGGTATGCAAGAACACACTTTTGAACTCTTCTATAGGTTTTGTCCTTGGGAAGTCTTTTGATTATCAGTTTGATTTCCTTTATAGTAATTGGTTTTCCAGGTGTTCATTTCTTCATGGTTCAACCTTGGGAGGCTAAAGGAGTTCAAAATTCTTCTGTTCAAAATTTAATCCAAATCTCCTGTTTCATGGCAATTTGTTCTGTAAATGGGTCACCACAGGAGCCAGTAGGTCCATGGTTTTGATAACCCAGTGGGTGGGAGAAATGGTTCTTTGCAGTTCTTGTTGCTCTTGGCAATGCAAGGGCAAGCAAGACTTCTTGGGTTCCAAGCCTCTTCCAGATGTTTCCAGATGCCTACTTTGTCCAGTCCTTATCTCCTAACTACTTGCCTGGCAAGAGCCATCCAGGTCCCAAAGAAAAAAATTTAAAGTGTCTGCAGTCATGTCCTTCCCTCTATATTGTTACATTGGAATCTGTTCTTGCATTCGACAATCTTCTCCAAATATATCTGTCATTGACTGGCACTCTGGTGAATCAATGTTTTCTCACCTTCCTTTTGAAAACACTGTCCTCACTGACCTTTTCACCACTCCACTCCAGTGTGTAATTCAGTTAACTTACACACCTTCTATTACTGTCTGTGTAAACACAAAAAGGCAGCAGCGGCTCTATCTTTCACGCTGCCCACGTTCAGTAGTATCACGTGTTTTCCCCATGCCAGGGAGGTCGATGGCAATGGGCAGGTGAAGGAAGGAAATGAGGGACAGGCTGGTTAATGTCAATTGCAGTTTATTCCATTCCTATGTCCATTCTCCTCTCATTCTCCTCTTGATTCTTCTTCTGCTTCCTCCCCCATGTTACTTCATCCTCCTCCTTGATCCCCCTTCATTCTCCTTATAGCTCTGGAATCTGGGTCTGGATCCCCTTCCTCCTTCTCCTTCTGGAGTCTGGATTTCCCAGCCCACTCTTACTGCCTAGTTAAATCCTCCCACATGTGGGCTTGAGGCTTACACATTGGTGTGGTCACAATGAATAAGGGTAAAGTTCTTTCCCTTGGGAAAGTCGTTTCTAGGACAGATTCTCATTTAGCAGGTTGATCCACCCTAGAAAGGAATTCCATGGGTATGTTTCTCCTCTCCTTGTTCAACAAACATATAAGCATACATATTAATCATTTTGTATGGATACAGTAAGAAATACATTAAGCTAATAGAATTTCTCTCCTAGGGCCATCCTGATCTCAGAATACAGTGCTCAGACCAGATAGTCTTCCCCATCCCTACTAGGGTCCTATTATTATTGTTACTTTCGGATCATGACAGCATTTGTCTATGATCAAGTTCTTAACTTATAGTTAAGAACCGTAGCACCTTGGCCTGACCCATTTCAATGCCAGGGTACCTCAAGCTTGCCCTGGGTCCATTCAGTCCTTCGTCAGGACCCTGCTCTTGGGGTGCTAGGAACTAAAGGCAACTGAGGTTTAAGTCAGGAAAGCAGATGCCCAGGAGTGAATAATATTCAAAACCAATTAAAATCCTAAGTTACAAAGCATAATATTAACTGTCTTCCTGTATCTATACAAAAAGGACATTGCTTTAAAGTAAACTATTCATAAGACATAAGGAGAGGAGAAAGGCAATATTAACTTACAATACAAGTTCAGTGTCCTAAAAGAATCTGACCTTACAAATTAACAGAGTCTGATTAGAGGGAAAAGCTGATTAAATGGTTGGAGAAGAGAGCATAGAGAAGTGGTTATGGATAAAGGAAGGAATGGGAGTGATTAGGGAGAACTGTGATGGGTGTAACATGGTAAACCTAAGCTCCTTGTGGCAAGGGAGAAAGGACAATCAACTGTTATCCTACAACTATCCCTTATACACACAAAAAATTGCATCCTCCACAGAAAGAGTAGTCAACCTACTCCAGCCTCCTGAAACATCCTTTGTAATTTTTAGGCTTACTGTGTAATAAGTGTTTATAAACAAAATAGACAAAACTCCGAAGAGATAGAAATTCTGTCCCCATAATCTATTGGATATCAATAAAAGTACCTATTCCATAGTAGGTATCCAAAAGAGGCTCAAAAATAGAACAAAAATGAAAGTGCACTCCAAAGAGATCAAAGAACAGATTTTTTAAAATTTTATTGAATAACCGTGAGATAGTTACAAGTTTCATGTTTGGGTTACAATCACACAATGATCAAACACCCATCCCTCCACCACTGCACTTTCCCTACCACCAATATCCCCGGTAGTCTCCCCCCCTTGGCTCCATGACAGACATGATTCCCCATAATCTTTCTCTACTTTTGGGCGTTATGGTTTGCAGTGCAGACACTGAGAGGTTATCATGTTTGGTCCTTTATCCACTTTCTGCACATATCTCCCATCTCAACCGATTCCTCCAGCCATCTTTTTCTTAGAGATCCCTTATCTATTCCAGCTGCTTTCTCCTCTTTGCTCATGAGGCAGGCTTCCAGCTATGGAGCAATCTATCTGTCCCGTGTATCTACTATCCTTAGGTGTCATTCTCATGTTATGTTTTATATACTCCACAAATGAGTGCAGTCCTTCTATGTCTGCACCTCTCTTTCTGACTCATTTCACTTAGAATGATACTCTCCATATCTATCGATTTATTAGCAAAGTTCATGACTTCATCTCTCCTGATAGCTGCATAGTATTCCATTGTGTAGATGTACCAAAATTTCTTTAACCAGTCATCTGGAGAACAGATGGTTTAGGTAAAGTTTCAGCCAGGAATAAACTGGGGATACTGGATTGATTTGTATAAAACTCATTAAAACATCTGGTATTTCATATTTATGATTTCCAAAGAAGAAAAGATTCTAGTTAGCTAATCAAAAAGCACCCATTCACTTTAGATACTACATTGAGTATCTGTAGGATTATGTTATGCAATTTTGCTACAACTATAAAACTACCCTTCCTGTTCGTGGCTTTGGGATGCAGAGGTGCCTATGAATAACACTAAAACTTATTCTTTTCATTCAAGCTATCTAAATATTCTTTAATTTATCAGTAAATATTCATCTTAGATGAAATATTCATATGCCATAAAATGTGGAAACTATAATTTGTGTCAAACTAAAAATTCTAAGACCTGCTGTCAAAAAAGTCAATTTGTACATAGTTGAAGCTGAATGTGATTCCTTTCGGATATGTGGTATTGAGAAGTATGTTTATTTATGGGCCTAATTGATGTTCAAAGATTATTGTAAGCTCCTTGAAGAAAGGGATAATACTTTAATTATAGTCTCATAACAAACAGTGAGAAATCAATCAACATTTAGATAATGATAATAAAGAAGAAAAAACAGTAATATGGAAAGTAGTAATATAAACAATTAAGTCAGGTAACTGATTTTAAATGAAAGATTCCCAATAAAGTGTTAGCAATATTGATGTGTGGAATCTTAGACATTTGAACTACTCAGATCCATCTAAAAGTTAAAATATCATGTATATTTAAAATGCTTTATGAACATCCATATAAGCCAAAAGTTTCGGATAGATTGACTCTTAAATTAATTACTGTTTTGTTGTTTGAAATGTGATAGAGACTTTATTCGTCTCTCTTTTTCTTCTATGGATGTGGAAGATTGCATTTCTCTGAATCTAAGTATTTATTTATTATTATTTTTAAATCTGGCATATCGAATACTCTCGGTAGCTTGCCGGGCTCTCCGAGAGGGGCGGAGGAATCGAACTCGGGTCGGCCATGTTGGCCGCGTGTAAGGCGAACGCCCAACCCGCTGTGCTATCGCTCCAGACACAGTAACAACAAAGTCTCCAATGGAGACGTTACTGGGCCCGCTCGAGCAAATTATTTTTAAATGAATCACAATGAAATACAGTCACAGACTTACCAATTTTCATTATTACATTCCAGTCATACAATGATTGAGTACCCGTCCCTCTACCAGTGCCCATTCTCTGCCACTAGTGTTCCCTCCCACCACCCCCACCCCATATTCCTCCACATGCCTCTGTGGCAGGCACATTTTCTTATACTCTCTTCTTTTGTTATGGTGTTATGGTTTGCAATACAGGTATTAAGTGGCCATCATTTTTGGTTCAGACTCTACTTTCAGCATGCATATCCATCCCGTGCAAGCCCTCCAAGCATCATTTACTTAGTGGTCCCTTCTCTATCCCAGCTGCCTTTTCTCCCAGCTTATGAGACAGGCTTCCAACTATGGGGCAATATTCCTGGCCTTGTGTCTAGTATCCTTGGGTGTAAGTTTCATATAATCTTACCTTATATTCCACAAATGAGTACATTCCTTCTATATCTGTCCCTCTTTTTTTGACTCATTTCACTTAGAATGATACTCTATGTGAATCCACATATATGCACATTTCATGACTTTATCTTTTCTAACAACTGTATAGTATTCCATTGCATAGATGTACCAAAGTTTCTTTAATCAGTCATCTGTTCTCAGTCACTCAGGTTTTTTCCAGATTTTGGCTATTGTAAATAGTGCTGCAATAAATATACAAGTGTAGATGTCATTTCTACTGTATTTTTTTTTTGCATCTCTGGGATATATTCCCAGAAGTGGTATTGCTGGGTCAAATGGGATTGCAATTTTGAGAAATGTCCATATTGTTTTTCAAAAAGGCTGGACTAGTCATCATTCCCACAAGCAGTGAAGGAGAGTCTTCTTCTCCCCACATCCATGCCAACACTGGTTGCTTTTGTTATTTTGGATGTGTGCTGGTCTCCGTGGTGTGAGATGATACCTTATTGTTTTGATCTGCATCTTCCTAATGATTAGTGATAAAGAGCATTTTTTCATGTGCCTTTTGGCCATTCAAATTTATTCTTTGAGAAAATTTCTGTTCAGTTCATTGTCCCATTTTCTGATTGGATTGGGTATTTTCTTCTTGTACAATTAAACCAGTGTCTTGTATATCTTTGATATTAACCCCTTATCGAAGTTTATTCAGTGAATATCCTTTCTCATTCTGTAGACTGTCTTTGGATTCTGGTTACTGTTTCTTTTGAGGTACAGAAGCTTCTTAATTTAAGACAGTCCTATTTGTTTATCTCTGTTTCCACTTGCTTGGTCAGTGGGATTTCATCTTTGAATATACTGTTAGCTTCAATGTCATAGAGGGTTTTGCCAACCTTTTCTTCAATGTGCCTTATGGATTCTGGTGTTAAGGTCTTTAATACATTTTGATCTCACTTTTGGGCATGGTGTTAGGTAGAGGTCTGAACCTATTTTTTTTACATGTAGCTGTTCAACTTTGCCAGCACCATTTTTGTGTGTGTATATAAATACATATATATATATATATATAGACATATATATTTCTGTCTGTATGTCCTCCCATTGGTCATAGATTTGTTCGAGCAGGCACCAGTAATTTCTCCATTGTGAGACTTGATGTTACTGCTTTTGGCATATCAAATTCACCACAAGGATCTTGTCAGGCTTTGCCGTGCAGGCGGAGTACTCTCGTTAGCTTGCAGAGCTCTCCAAGAGGGGTGGAGGATATATCTATATCTAATCTATATCTATATCTTTATCTATATATCTATATCTATATCTATAGATATATAGATATAGATATATAGATAAAGATATAGATAAATATATGGATATATCTATATCTATAGATATATAGATATATAGATATAGATATATCCATATATTTATTTTTATTGAATCACCATAAGGTACAATTACAAAGTTTTCATGTTTGAGTTTCAGTCATACAATGATCAAACACCCATCCCTCCACCAGTGCACATTTTACACCACCAATGTCCACAGTATCCCTCCCACTTCCAAGCTCTCCTCCTGTCTCTATGGCAGACAATTTTCCCCCATTCTCTCTCTACTTTGTAGCATAGTAGTTTGCAAAATAGATACTGAGAGGCTATCACGTTTGGTCCTTTATCTACTTTCAGCACACATCTCCCATCCTGAATGATTTCTCCAACCATCACTTAGTGATCTCTTCTCTCTTCCAGCTGCCTAATCCCCCAGCTTATGAGGCAGGCTTCCAACTATGGAGCAATATCCCTTACCCTTACATCTACTGTCCTTGAGTGTCAGTCTCATATGTTATTTTTTATTCATAAATGAGTGCAGTCATTCTATGCCTCTTCCTTGCTTTCTGACTCGTTTCACTTAGCATGATACTCTCCATGACTATTCACTGATAAGCAAAGATATTTGCTTTTCTTTAAAAAATGAAGTAAATTTCTTGACTTCATTTTTTAACATCTGCATAATATTCCATTGTGCATATGTTGAAGAATTTCTACAACTAGTTGTCTGTTCTCTGGCACTCTGGTTGTTTCCAGATTTTGGCTATTGTGAAAGTGCTGCAATGAACATAAAGGTGAAGATATCACTTCTACCACAGAACTATTTGTTAAAGAGGATTGGACATAAGTATTTAGACTCAGTTATAGAATTTTTATAACTAATGGGTTTAAAAATAATGTGTATCTGATTCAGAGGTCAAGAGCATTTTTTCCTTATAACATCCAAGACTTTCCAAGAGTTGACCTGAATGAAAAGTTTGTGAACTGTATGCATTACTACTCAGCTATGTCATGGATGGCATTTGACTATGTCTATAGAAGGCTACAAAAAATTATCAGTTTTTTGTTGTTATTGCTTTTTAAGAATGTGAAATATGGGCATTATTTGTCATAGCACAGCTTAAACTACTTGAGTAAGGGCAAATCAGCTTTTGGACAAGCAAAAATATTTTGAGTATTCCAAATACACAAATAATTTAACAAGGATACTTCTCATAAATCTGAAATTATATCAGTTTCTCCTTCCTGAGCTTACACTCTCTGAAGTTTCTTGGCCAGAAATAAAGCCTATACTTGAGAATAAAGTAACTCAATGTCTTTATAAGTCTTTAATTACATTTAACTACATCTGATATTTAGCAGTTGTACTAGAAAATTTAATAAAGACAATGACTGTAGACTTAAGCAGCTACCTCAGGGAGGTACAAAAATTGGCTGCCTGTAGAAGTGACCTTTAACTAACAACAGAATAGAAGAGCACTGGTCACCTCAGGGATTTAATGTGGTTGTTTAAGAAAAGAGATTCCTTGTTGAAGGCAGCCCTTGGCAGTTCTTGCTGTATTTATGCCGTTTGTGATTCAGCCAAAACCATGACTTTGTGTTAGAAAACAGACTAGGATCACATTAATTAGCAATTATTTTAACTAAAGAAAATGAAATAATGTTATACTCAATAGGTTAAAACTTCAGACTTAAGGAAATCTTAAATATCACTATTTTCTTAAAGTAGTCAATGTTAATACTAAAAGTATCTTCTCAATGGCAGAAAAAGGACAAGAACCCAGGTATTCAAATTCCCAGGCCATTATACTCTCATAACTAACCAACAAAGACATTCTAAAAATTAATTACAAATTTTTAATTAAGAAAATCTCAATGCATAGGATTTGACTTTTTAAAATTCACTTGGAAATAAATCCTTCTTAGCAAGAGAGTAGTCTCTTTCTGTCAGCAAGGTCCTAAAAGAAACTAGTAAAACTGCATCATCCCTTAGTATTAAGGTAGTACTTGAGGAGTCAAGAGTGTAGTAAATCCACAGGTGACCAGCAAATGAATTTGCAAGATGGAAATTACATACCTTACTTATACTCATATTCAGATCTCAAGAAGAATTAACATCTCCCCAAGAAATGCTTCCTTCTTTCTTCACAGTACACAGCTCTAGTTTTGTACATATGTGACGTGTATAACTGTACTTGCATGGCAGAGCCTGGGAAGCTACCTGTGGCATATTCAATATGCCAAAAACAGTGATAATAACGGGTCTCATTCCCCTGACCCTGAAATAGCCTCCAATACAGCAGCATTGGGAAAGACAAGTAAGGAGAGGCTGCTAAAATCTCAGGGCTGGGACAAATGGAGACATTACTGGCACCCGCTTGAGAAAATCAGTGAACAAAGGGATGAGAGTGACACAGTGTTAACTGTACTTGTTCATATATGACTACCTTCTTTCTGATGTTTTGTTATTTTGCAGAGGTATCACAATTGGCAGTGTTTAGGGGTTATTTCTAGCTTGTTACTGGTGTCCTTTATGAACAGTTCTTCATGTGGTACAGATGGATCCCTGACCTCCTGCATTCAATGTATGTGCTATCAGCTTGTTAAGCTTTCTCTCCAGTCAATATAATGTAAATTTTTTAACAAAAATATTTTGTTATTCACAATACCATGAAAATTAAAAGCAGGTCCCAATTATATACTAATTCTCTCTAGTTTTTGCATTCATAATATTTTATACTTCTTTTTCACATATGCTGTCATTGTGAATTTATTATGCATTTCTTTGTTCATTTTTAAGTTTAATAATAAAAACTCCATACAAACAGAAATTGTACTTTATCTGTTTCAGTTTTTTTTAAATCTGTGCTTAATGGAGTTGCTGAATTAAAACAGACATGTTGATGAGTAGATAGATGAATAAATCAATGAATTATTTTTGATTAAATGAATGAATTAAAACCTGGGGAAACTTTGAACAGAATGGGAAGCAGTCTGGAGTTCTTTTGAATGCAGAAAAATGAAGGTAGATATAGAGTGGGAGTAGAGTACAGTGAGTTCTAAAATCCGAGCCAGGAATGTGACACTTTCCAAAAAAGAAAACCCTCGAGTTGTCATTAGCTTTACAGGCATAAAATGATAATATGTTTATTGCTTATGCTTTGAGGTTGAATTTTTAAATTCTTAAATGTTGTATTCTCTCTACTACCTTGGTATAAAAGTTCACTGTCTACAATATATAGTAGAATTTATTCACCTCATATTATTTGATTTGATCTTTATATCAAATGACTCCCCCATTTTTAAATTATGAAATTAAGATGCCAAAAGATGAAATAATTTCTCCAACGTAACATCGTAAATGGATTTGGAAATAAGCACCTTTGTAAAAACCAAAACAAAGAACAAAAGTCAAAACCTCATAAAATCTTTCTATTTATCAAATGATGTTTTACTTTAAGCATCTTTAAATGCATCAGTTTCAGCACTTGGTTTTATAAAAATTGAGATAACATTGGTTTATAATTTTCAGGTGTAAAATGTAATGACTAAACCTATTGCTATACTGCTATATGTTCGTTATTAAAGCACTCAATTTTTTATCAAATTACTTTCTTACAAATTACTGTATTAGAATGGTGCGACCAATGGTGGTAGCGAATCAAATGAGCAAATATGTTTACCACATATTCATGCAGTACCTCACAGTCATGTTGTAGAACATGTTTCAGTTAAGACATTTTCTATACAAACAAAATCCCTAAGAGCTAATAGTAAGTCTTCTAAATTATTCATTATGTGGCCATAAGATAGTACAATGCATAGGACTACAATACGGCCAACCCAGGTTCTGTCCCTGCACCATATTTGGTCTTCCAAAATCATCATTAATGATGCCTGAGCACAGAGCCAAGATTAGCCCAGAGTACCAGCAGGTGTGGTACCTCAAAAATGAAATTTAAAAAAATAGGATAAAAATCGTCACTTTCTATCTTCACCTTAAAAGATGATTTTTGAGACTATTTTTCCAAATAGAGATATTCCAATAAAAAGATACAAATATATCTTTTTTTAAAGAACTGAGAGATAAGATTTATAGTTAGAGCAACAGTGCAGACCTTATCTTTCTTAAAATCTGCTATGTGTCAAGAAAAATAAACCTTCAATTAAATAAAGAAAACGGGCCATGAAGTAGTCTTCACTGCAATTTCATTGAATTGAATCATATAATAAAATCTACAGATCCCATCACCTTGAGATAGCTCTCAAAAGTAAAAATAGAGTCTGAATAAAATGTACAGGCTTCTCTTCATCCAAAAGACCACTGTTATTGGGAATATTTGAATTATATCACTGCAATTACTGCAAATAATATTTCGTGCAGTTTTAAGCAGCCTGTCCATTGTAACCCTGCTACCTAGATGTCAAAGAAAGTTATCACTTGAGAAGGAGCCCTCAGTGGGTAGGAAGTAATTGTTTCAAATATATCTGCATTGCAAACTAGAGAATAAATCAGTGGCCCAACTTAAATGGTAAGTACTCACTTTATTCCATGAATCAAGATAAATCCAGTTTTATTAAAGGGCAAAATCAAGCAAGAAATGATAAGATAAATTCAATGAGCTAAAGGAATACAAAATTTTGGATTTGATTTTGCCTTCCCTGTTGTTTAGCTGTGAGTTGTTGTAAAAGAATTTACTTGCCCAGGCACATATAACTATCTCATGTGAATCGATGTGAATTTCCTCATATAGAAATAACTACATTGTTAATTATTAATACACTTAAATATTTTAGAGAAGAAATTAATTTACAAATATGTAAACATATATGTCAAACATATTACAATGAAGATTTTTATGTCGAGTATTTCAGAAAGTTTCTCCATAACCTGGTCTCATCAATCTCTGTACCCCAATGAGTATAATTTTGTTGCTGTTGCTGTTGTTAGGGGGGCCACACCCAGTGGTACTCAGGGGCTATTCCTGGCTCTGCGCTTGAGAGTCACTCCTGACAGTGCTCAGGGGGCCATGTGGTACCAGAGAATAAACTTGAGCATCTCATATATAAAACATGTGCTCAGGAACCTTTTGGAATGATAATTCCCCTCAATTTAATGCTCTTGTGAAGAAGAATAAAAATAAAAAGAAAGAAGGAGAAGAAGAAGGAAGAAGAGGAGGACGTGGAGGAGAAGAGGAGGCAGAGGAGGTGAGGAAAAAAAAGAAGAATGAAGAAGGAAGAAGGAGAAGGAAAAGAACGATAAGGAGGAGGAGAAGGAGAAAGAAGTAGCAGCAGGAGGAAGAGGAAGAAGGAGGAGAAGGAGGAGGAGGAGGAGGAGGAGGAAAATTTAAAGAATTTTTCAAATAAAAATCATACACATAATCTTGATTCTACCATTGTCAATACTTCACTATTATTCATGTCTGTGTGTGAGTGTATATATATATATATATGCATATATATATAGTGTGTGTGTGTCCATATATGTATACATATATACATATATATACACTCTATATATTTGATTTAGGTATTTTTCAAAATGTGCTGATTCTTAAAATGAGTTGTAAATATCAGCATCCTTCACACCTAAAGAGTTTAGCAGATCAGTTTTTCTGTTCATATGTAATATGCATCTACATTGATTGAGTACTGAGAACATAGCACTTATACTAAATTGTGGCCCTTACTGTGAGAATGAACATATTCCATAGCTTCAGATTCACAAAAAGGATTACTCTTTGGGAAAAACCCTAGGGTTACCCAGTGCTTAATGAATTCTGACCTAGCTATAGATTGTGCAATTTGAACAAAGCAATCATCAAGCATTTATCCCTTATACAGGTGTCTCAACAACACTTTCTTCTATCTATGATGTCCCACGAATATCACTTAGAACTGAAAAAACTTGATTTTAAAGCCTGTGCTCTGTACTTAAACTCCTTGTATCAATAATTGGGACAGCACAACCCAAAGGAACTTTCCGTGATGATAAAGTGTTCCATATTTTCACTGTCCAACATGTGTGTCCACACTAGCCATTAATGGTACTGTGCACTACAAATATGACTTACTTGACTAAATAAGTTAATTAATCTTTAATTTATTCTGTGTCATGTATGTCTAGGGAGCTTCATGTTGGAGAGTCCAGGTCTAGAAAATGCATCCAGGCAAAACATAAGTAAGTGTGGTAAATTGATCGAGTATTGCCTGCCTTTCTCATAAAGGACCACATTTCTTTGTGACATACAGCTGAAAACTGAAAAAGATTTGCCTCATACATTTTATTGTCTATTAGTTTAAAAGGTACAAATATAATATAGTTATTCAATTATACTTGGAAACACAGACATTTATTTAAAAATATTTCAGAGAGCCGGGCAAGCTACCAAGAGTATTGAATATGCCAGACACAGTAACAACAAAGTCTCCAATGGAGACGTTACTGGGCCCACTCGAGCAAATCGATGATCAATGGGAGGGCCTTTAATTCAGTTAAAGATGAAATTCTGATTGCTTTGTGAAAGAAGGGGCTAGTGAAAGTCTATAGCTGAATTTGGTTACAGATAGTTTTACATACATTCCTATGATATGAATTTTCACAGTATTTTAATTTTTATTTGTATAGACCATGGGCATTCTTAAGTTTCCCAGTGACTTCAAGTAATCATGAAGAATGTCAAAAATGGGATTTAGCATCATCATATTAAAAAGTAACAAAGTGGAGTGTGGTAAGAAGTTCCTCTAAAGCAGCTACCCTGAAACCAGTGTCTAGCAAAGTGCCAAGGCCTGATGGTAATAACTCCTTTGGGTCCCTAGAAGTGTAAAGATGAACCAGAAATGGGTTTTGAACTCTGACTCCAAGAACTACACCAACATGTAAGTCCCCCCCCCACAGGTTAGACCAGAGAAGCAGATGTAGTTTTCCAAGCTGAGCCAGGAGGCAACAACTAGCACAGGAAGAAACCCCTATGAAGCAGTTCCCCTTCCATATTCTGGTTACCCTAACCACATCAGATCAATAGTACATTAGCTCCTACGCCACCAAAATACCCCCAAACTCACAAAAATATGGTGAGTGCGAGAAACAATAAAAGCCTCAATCTAAAAATAACAGTAAGTTAAGGCCAAAGAACATGTTCCCTGAATCAGTAGAAGAAAATCTACACTAATTACACAGGAACACGAAAGAGGAAGGGAATATTCTTGAAGGGAAAAGAAGAGACCACCACCCATGAAGCTCCCCCAAAGTCCTCCCTGGCAATGAGTGGGGAACACTGATAGTGTATTATAATGAACCATCACCAGACCACCACACACATCCTGGGGAAACATACAGAACCTCACCACAGGGAGGGGATGAAGATAGAAACCCTGAAGCCCCAACAAAAAATAACACACAATTTCTTTGATAAAGAATTCAGAGACAAAATGATGAAGATGTTTAATAAGCTCAAATAACAGTGGAACAGAAATCCAATAAAATACAGGAGTGTGAGAAAAACTGTTCAATGGGCAACTGTAAAATCTCTGAGGGAAGCCAGGGAATGACCCCGACGACTCTTCCTCTGACCGCCCATGTTTTGTGGGGCATGGGCTGTCCCCAGCTGGAGCGGCCTGGGCCCTGGGGCAGACGGTGGAGGAGATGAGGGCCAAGCCAGTTGATTAATCGGATGCCATTTATTCCATTCTCATCCCTGTTTACTCCTTTCTCTCTTTTTTTCTCTCCTGGGCCCCAATCTGGAACCCCTCTTTCCTGGCTCTGGCTCTGGCTCTGGATCTTGATCTTCAACCCCCAAGCTCACTCTTACAGTCTAGTTAAATCCCCACAACCTTGAGGGTCTCGGCTTACACACAGTTATGGTCACAATCGAAGGGGTAAAGTTCTTTCCCTCAGGGGATGCTGCGTCTAGGACATATTCTCTTTCAGCAGAAACACCCATCCAAGGGTGGAATCTCATGGTTGTATATCTCCTCTCCTTGTCCAACAAATATGTAAAGCATTCGTAATATTAATCATTTTGTATGGACACAGTAAGAGATGCATTAAGCTTATAGAATTGCTCTCCTGGGGTCATCCCGATCTCAGACTACAGTACTCAGGCAAGATTAGTCTCTCCTATTCCTAGCAGGGTCCTAGTCTCATCCTTGCTTTTGGATCATGACAGCATTTGTCCATGATCAAACTCATAACTTATAGTTAAGAACTGTGGCACTTTGGCCAGTACCATCTCGATGCAAGGATAGCACATAGCTGACCACTTGCCCTGGTTCTATCCAGTCTCTCATTGGGACCCTGTTTTGGGGGGCACTAGGAAGTGAGAGCAACTGAGGCTTAAGATGAGAAAGCAGACGTCCGGGAATGAATAATATTCGAAGCCAATTAAATCCCAAGTTACAAAAGCATAATATTAATTGTCTTCTTGTGTCCATACAAAAGGACATTGTTTTAAAGTAAACTATTTAAAAGACATAAGGAGAGGGGAAAGGCAATATTAATTTACAATATAAATTCTAGCACAGTGGAAAGGCGTTTGCCTTGCATGCAGCCAACATAGCCGACTCGAGTTCAATTCCTCTGCCCCTCTGGAGAGCCCGGCAAGCTACCGAGAGTATCTCACCCACACGGCAGAGCCTGGCAAGCTACCCGTGACATACTCGATATGCCAAACACAGTAACAACACATCTCATGATGGAGACGTTACTGGGCCCGCTCGAGCAAATCGAGGAACAACGGGAGGACTGTGACTGTGAATATAAGTTCAGTGTCCTAGAAATATCTGACCTTACAAATTAACAGAAACTGATTAGGAGAATAAGCTGATTAACTGGGGAAGAAAGCTTAGAGAATTAGTTACAAAGAAACAAAAGAATGGGAGTGACTGAAGAGCACTGGGATGAGTATGACCAGATAAACCTAAGTTTCTTGTGGCAAGGGAGAAAGGACAAAGCAATGTCATCCTACAGACAACAAATAAAATATACAAGGAAATAGGAGCAGAAATTGGATAACTACAAACATAATTGGCATTTATTAAAAATTCAGTAGATAAAATGAAAAATTCATGGGAAATCTCAACAGCAGAAAAACAACAGCTGAAGAGAGAATCAGTGAGCTGGAGGATGAGATGTAGAAAACCTCTAGTTAATGGAAATAAAGAAGGGAAAAGACCTCAAAGGAACTCAAGCATACACAAGCGAACTATGGGATAAATTTAAAAGGATCAATATAAGAATCATCAGAGTACTAAAGGTACAGAGAGGCAACCTCAGTGAGTTAGTAACAGTGAAAGATAACATTGCTGAAAAGATCCAAGAGCTGGAGAACTCTGGAACACATATCCAAGAAGCCCAAAGGATACCAGTTAAAAGAGTAATAGTAAAAAAAGACGCCAAGACGTATCCTAGTCAGAGTGACAAATGTCATAGAGGTACAGTACTGAAAGCAGCAAGAACAGGGAAGGAAATAACATACAAAGGAGAATCCTTTAGATTTACAGTAGTGCTAATCTAATAAATCCTTCCAGGCCTGAGGACAATGGTGAGACATAGTTTAAAAAAAAATTAAAGAAATAGACACCTCACCAAGAATGTACTACCCAGCTAGACTCTCATTTAGATTTGAAGTAATGGTACCCAATTTCATGGATAAACAATAGCTCAAGAACTTTATAGATTAAAAATCAAAGTTACCCCTGTGTGTCATTTGTGTGACCCGAAAAAGAAAATAAAAATTTAAAAAAAGAAAGAAAAATTAAAGGGTCTACTGTAGGACAAGACAACCTCCCTGCCACGCACACAACAAACTTCTAAAGAAAGATGGCACAAAACCCCATGACAATAATCTCTCTCAATCTCATTATTTAAACGCATCAATTAAGATGCACAGGGTGGAAAATGGATTAAAAAATTGAATACACATTCTGTTGTCTGCAAAAAACCGCACTTCTAAATAGTAAGAGCAAATACAGACTCAAAGTCGAAGGCTGTGAAGCAATTCTTCAAGCAATCAAGGGCAAAAAGGCTGGAGTGTCCATATTAATACCTGAAGCAATAGATTTAAGACTTTAAAAAGGTTAGAAGAGACAGAAAAGGTCATTTTTAATGATCAAGGGATATGTACAATATGCATGCCAAGAAGAAATTGCACTTTTAAACATACATGAATGCAATGATGGACAAGTAAAATACCTAAATACCTAAAACAACTAACTAATAGACTTTGGGAATATTGGTAGCAACACAATAGTTGTTGGAGATTTCAACACTGCTTTTCATCTCTTGACAGATCAATGATACTAAAACTCAGCAAGGAAATGTTGAATTTGAAGGAAGAAATGAAAGAGAGAGGGAAAATAGATATATACAGACTTTTCATCCCCCCAAAAAGACAAATACACATTCCTCTCCAGCACATATGGGATGTTCTCCAGGATAGATCACATGCTGGGCAACAAATGCCTTCATAAAATTCAGAGGATACAAGTTGTACCAACTACCCTTTCAGACCATGATGCACTGAAAATAGAAGTTGATCATACATATAAATAATAAAAAATAAAATTGATATGACCATATCAATAGATGCAGAGAAAACATTTGACAAGATCCAGCGCCCATTCATGATTAAAAAAATCTCAACAAAATGGGAGTCAAAGGAATTTTTCTCAATACAGTGAAAGCCATCTACCATAGCACACATCAAGCATTATTTTCTATGGGGAAAAAAAAACTTTCGTCTAACATCAGGCACAAGAATAGGTTGACCACTCTCACCACTCCTATTCAATATATACTGGAAATATTTGCCATAGCAGTTAGGCAAGTAAAATATATCAAGGACATCCAGATAGGAAAAGAAGAAGCAAAACTCTCACTATCTATTTGCAGTGGACATGAAACCATACTTAGAAAATCCTAAAGATCCTACAGTAAAACTCCTAGGAACAATAGATTTATTTAGCAAAGTGCCCGGTTACAAAATCAATGCACAAAATATTCATGGTCAAGATTAGTACCAGGAATTCTACTTCATGACTTGGAAGCCAACCACACATACTAGGGAAAAGGGAGCTCAGATAAAGAGGGGAACACCAAATAAAGGTGTTGGGAGGACCCTCCCAGAATGGGAGAAGCATGCTGAGAGTAGACTATAGACCAAACATGATTGCCACTCAATGTTTCTTTTGCAAACCACAACACCCAAAACGAGAGAGAGAGAACAGAGGGGAATGCCCTGCCACAGAGCCAGGATGGGATGGGGGGGATCGGGGGTGGGAGGGACACTGGGATGCATGGTGGTGGGAAGTGGGCACTGGTGGAGGGATGGTATTTGATCATTGTATAATTGAAACCCAAGCACAAAAATGTGTAAGTCTGCAACTGTACATCATGATGTCTCACTATTAAAAAAAATTTTTAATAAAAAAAATGAAAAAAAATTCATGGCTTTCCTATATGCACATAATAAAAGAGAAGACAGAGATATTAAAACAAATCCCATTAACAATTGTGTCTTAGAAAATCAAGTACTTCAGGATCAGCTTTATTAAAAAGGGGAGGGACTCATACAAATAAAACTATAAAACACTACCTCATGATATAAAAGAGAATACAAGGAAATGGAGACAAATCCCCTCTGGAAGGATTAACATTGTCAAAATGGCATTATTCCCCAAAGTATTATACCGGTTCAGTGTGGTTTTATAAAGATATTCATGACCTTTTTCTAAGAAATATATTAAACTCTCCTGAAAGTCATATGGAACAATAAACCCCCATGAATAGCTAAAGCAATCCTTGGCAAAAAGATGGGAGGCATCACCTTCCCCAACTTCAAACTGTCCTACAAAGCAGTAGTAATTAAAATGCAATGTATTGTAATAAAGACAGACCCACAGATCAATGGAATACACTTGGATATCCTAGCACAAACCCTCAAACATATGATCATTTAATCTTTTATAAGGGATCAAGTACTATTAAGTGGAGCAAGGGAAACCTTTTCAACAAGTAGCATTGAGATAACTGGGCATCTACATGTAAAAAAAAAGAACTGAGACCTCATCTAACATTACACACAAACTTCAGATATAAATGAATTAAAGACCTCAACACCAAACTTGAATCTACAAAGTTTATGGAGGGGAATGTAGGGAGAACCCTCCATGACATTGAAGCTAAAGACATCTTCAAAGATAAAACAACGCTGAACAAACAAGTGGAAGCAAAGCCAAATACATTAAAGCCAAACTACGTTAAATCAAGAAGTGTCTGCACCTAAAAGAATGATGAATAAGATAAAAAGACAGTTCCCAGAATGGGAAAAAATATTGACGCAATAATCAACTGATTAAAGTTAATATCTAAAATATATAAGGCACTAGTCAAGCTGCAAAAATAACATCAAACCCCATCAAATAATGGGGAGAAGAAATGAAAAGAAATTTTCTCAAAGAATAAATTCAAATGGGCAAAGACACATTAAATATACTTTTCATCACTATTTATCAGGGAGATGTAAATCAAAACAACAATGTGTCATCTCATACTATAAGAGATTGTCACATACCAAAAATAACCAGTGCTGGTAGGAATGATGAATGATCTATCCTTTTTGGAAAACAATATGAGAATTCCTCAGAAGACTAGAAATTGAGCTTTCAGATAACCCAGCAATTCCACTCTTTATAATATACCCCGGGGAGCAAAAAACACACAGCGGAAATGCCATCTGCCCTTCATGTTCATTGCAGCACTATTCATATTAACCAAAATCTGGAAATAAGAGTCCTGAGAATAGATGACTGGATAAAGAAACTATGGTACATCTACACAATGGATTTCTATGTAGTTACTAGGAAAAATGAAGTGAAATTTGCTTCTTAATGGATGGACCTAGAGTATCATACTGAGTAAAATGAGTCAGAAGAAGTGGGACACATATAGAATGATAACACTGATTTGTGGAATATAAAACACATAATATGAGACTATTACTCAAGGACAGTAGAAACAAAGGACAGGAGGATCAGTCCATGGTTGGAAACTAACCACAGTTGTGTGTGGTTGGGCATGGCAAAGGGGGCAGGCAGTTGGGATAGAGGAGGGATAACTATGACAATGATAATTGGAAAGGATTCCAGACTAGAACTGAATACTGAAAGTAGGTAAAGTAATGTACATGATAACCTTTCAGTAACTACTGAAAGGTTATATATGTTGATAGATAGATAGATAGATAGATAGATAGATAGATAGATTGATCGATAGATAGATAGATAGATAGATAGATAGATAGATGATAGATAGATCCCTTTACCTACTTTTAACACTCAGTTCTTGTCCAGCATGATCTTGTCCAGCATGTTTGTCAAACTGGTCTCTCTCTCTGTCTCTCTTTCTCTCTCTCTCTCTTTTAATTTTATTGAATCACATGAGGAAGCTACAAGCTTTCATGTTTGGATTATAATCACACAATGATCAAACACCTATCTCTCCACCAGTGCACATTCTCCACCACCAATCTCCCCAATATACCCCTCCTCTTACCCTCCCTTCGCCTCTATGGCAGACAATATTCTTCATACTCTCTCTCTCTAGAATAGTTCAACAATTATTTTTAAGTCTCATTCAGCCATTAGGGAGAAAAACCTTTGGAGAAGGAGCAGTGTAAATTTACTTAAAGTCTTATTTTCTTTCCATATGTGTGAGAAGAAAATAGCACTTGCCTCCACTGAGGGCATATCACAGAAATTATTAAAAAATAAATTGATTGCTCAAATGAAATTTTAGTTAAAACTTTCAAAAAACTCAGAATTTAATATTGAAAATGCAATGTCTCTCCCCAACATAGATAGATTTTATTGATAGTAAAGATGCTGCCTTTTGAGTCAAAAGCCAATCTGCACTAAAACATTTCACTTTTTATCTCAAAGCCATGTCTATGAACCAAATAATTTTCAGGTAGCCAGTTATTATGTGTCCCCATATTTGTGTGTTGTTGCTCAATTAGTTTGTTGTTTGCACATTCACCTAAACCCAGAGAGCACACACAGAATTAATAGTGTGTTCTAGTCATTTTCTCTTTTAATTCTTCTATTTAATTTTCTTGCCATTGCATATTTTGCTAAATCAATTGGACGCCTCATTTCTTCTTTGGGTCTCCTCAAAATGACTGAGAGTCCCTTTGCAATTATAAGTAATCCTACAAAGAAATGAATAAAGACTCAATTATGGAGTGAGTTAAATGTAAGCTGCACTGTGACAGGGAATACATCTCTCTCTACTAGTTCAGGGCAATATGAAGGATGACAGGGGCTCAAAATGAATTAGATTTGAACAGGCTCACATAGGGCAACATTTTAAATATTCACTCTACTTTCAAATTCAGGGAGACATCATTGTACATGTATACATACATGTATATAAGTATGAATGCGCAAGGGTATGTGCACACACATACAATTATTATCAATGCATATGAATAAAGTATGCTCCTAATAATAGTTTCACTGTCAAGGGACATAACTACTGCATTTGACAGAAAGCTTTGCTATTTCTAATCTAACTTGTCATTTTTGTATTAAAGTCACTACTAATATTCAAGCAGTGAATTTTGTGCCATGTTCCACACATAATTTTGTGCCATTTTCCAGTGTTCCTACAAAAATGCATGAAGTTAGGTAAAATCAATTCTGTCTAAGCTAAAATGTTAGTTTTAAGATTCTAAGTACATAGAGAGTTCCCTCTAGGCTAGGATAAAGAGACGGTAGATTCCACAATCACACATTATTTAACTTTAAGATTTAATTTTAGTTTCCACCTTAATACTCATGTCTTTATTGTCTCCCTTTAAATAACAGTGCATTCCTCTTGAACATCACTGTCTATGGAAATAGCTGTTTAATAAGACTATAGCTCAAGTTACATTTTTCAAGCATATCTGATACATAAAAACGTGTTTGAGTTAAGAGTTGCTGACTCCGGTGGTTTCCTGTTAGAAAACTTAATCTCTTGAAATGTAATAAATTCTGTAATGTCTGAATATTTTGCAAAAGCTATGTGTAAGGTGATTTCCAAAAATAACAGAAAATAGATCATGCTAACAATTCATCAATTAGTTCTTAAGGAAAGTCAAGGCAAAACAATTATGTCAATTGAGTAACACTGATCGTGTCAGAGAAATTAGCCCAGATTAACAAACTGACTTTTGATTTTTCAAAATTGGTTAAGTATTTCATTGAACATTTAAATAGTTAGCTTTATGAAGAGGAGTTCAAGTTGATTGGGAATAGTTATTATTAATCCAAATAAACTCTTTTTTGATATACCTGCTGCTCCCTTGAAATACAAGAACATAATGAGGGTGAGAGCAACATGTTTTGTTTAGAGCGATATTATTATCTAGCAGCCATATCAACTTGGCAAAATGCATTATTCTTCTTTAACTTGATTGCCCCAAGAGATTACTCCTGCTATTATCTTGACAAAACACACATATTAGCAATGTAGGGTCCAGCATGATTTTTTTTCTCTTCTTTAGGTATAATCTTCAAATGACATTGATTTCAATTTTTTAAGGACACCTCTTAATATTTCTAAACTTGGAAAGCCTTCATTCCCATTGTCTAACTTCTAATTTTATCACATATATAATTTTCGAAATTTTTCCTAACACCACATAAACTGGTTCTTCCCATATCAGGAATGGTCAATATATTAGGCTACAAAATATCTTAGACATTCATTTGTTGTCTTAACCTAATGTCTGTTTTTTATTAACAACCCAGAGCTTCTTAAACTTTTTCCATTTGTGAACCCTTCTCACCCAAGAAAGTTTTTGTTTAGTTTTTGTTTGGGGTCCATCCCCAAAAGTGTTCAAGGTTTACTCCTGGCTTTGAGTTCAGGGATTACACCTGGTAGGTTCAGAGGACCATATGGAGTGCTAGGGATGAACACATCACCCTGAAAGGTTTTTTTGAACCTAAATTTACAGGTTAATAGACAAGTATAAAAATCAACTTTTTCAAATCAAATAAAAAATCAAAAATCAAATCAGTGATAATAAATCAAAAATAAATTTATCTTACAATGTTTTAAAGATTATGTGATGCCACATGTGGTATGACCACTCACAGTTTAAGAAACTGGATCTATTCAATCCCACTAATGTTTTGTCCCATATTTATTATGGCATTCACAATAAGGTATTTGGCATTACTGTATCACTGTCCTCCCGTTGTTCATCGATTTGCTCGAGCAGGCACCCATAGCATCTCCATTGGGAGACTTGTTGTTATTGTTTTTGGCATATCGAATATGCCAGGAGAGCTTGCCAGGGTCTGCTGTGCAGGTGAGATACGCTTGGTAGCTTGCCGGCCTCCCTTATCGGGATGAAGGAATCAAACCGAGTTGGCCACATGCAAGGCAAACTCCAAATAGCATATATTTTACACAAAGAAAAATAGAAGAAAGTGCTACTCTGCACTGCCAGTTTAGAGGTCAAAAAAAAAAAAAAACAATGTGAGTGAGTCTATTGGGCATGATCTATAGATTGTTACTGCATACCCAGTAAAACAAAAGTTCTTATTATGACAAACTAAGCTGGTCTCAGCATTCTAGTCCAGTATCCTCCAAATAAAGTACATTACAATACACTATCATACAAGTCTCCTGAGAAATTTTGTTTGGTTGCTTTTTAAGCAAAATATTAGAAAGCACATCCTAGAATTCTCTACCAAAATGTCTAAGGTGGGATCCCCCAAATTTTGCCTTTTTGCTTGTACTCTGTAAACTTCTAAAGTACATGACTGCCAATCTATTTTTAAAAAGCTTTGCTTTGGCTCTATTTTACTACTCTGATGTAACAATATAGTTTCTTTTTTGAATAATGCATGAATCATCTTTTTCAAACATAAATTCATAATCATTCAATACAAAATATTAGCATCAATAAAAATTCCCACAGGTAAAGAGAAAGAAAAATGTAAATGCTCTTAAGAAAAAAATTTAAGGGTTCTTTTAACTTTAAACTTTATGGTACTTTCAATTAAAAACTTAGAATAAAAAACAGATGAAATAACTTATCTAGGAAACTTTAATATTCTTAAAAGATCTAAAAGATCTCTTTTCTTGGGGGTCCAATGCAATACTAAGCACAAAGAAGAACATATAGAAAATTTTCATAACTTTAATTAATGCAGTGTCAGAGACAAACCATTGATAACTAAGACAATGCATCTAGAAAATAGGAATAAAATAAAATAGTTAATATAGAATTTAACTGTAAGAGAGAGAAAGAAAGAGAAACCTCAAAATTACTGGATCCTCAAATAATACAGTAAAAATCAATCTGGGGAATTTTATACTTTTTGTGTCATAAAATTAAATATGCAAATATTTTATATGAAACTATGATGAGAGAATGAAAAAGAGAGTTAGGCAAACATAGTAGGCTATAAGTAGATTTGACAAGTAGGGTTTGATAGGGGCTGACAAAGGAGGGACAGAAAACTTAGGAGTAAGAATATGTCACGGTCACAGTCCTCCCATTGTTCATCTATTTGCTAGAGCGGGCCCAGTAACATCTCCATTTTGAGACTTGTTGTTACTGTGTTTGGCATATTGAATACATCACAGGTAGCTTGCCAGGCTCTGCCCTGGGGGTGAGATACTCTCGGTAGCTTGCAGGGCTCTCCGAGAGGGGCTGAGGAATCGAATTCGGCCGTGTTGGCTGCTTGTAAGGCAAATGCCCTACCGCTGTGCTATCTCTCCAGCCCTTAAGAATATGTAAGAAAGGAAAAAGATCTTAAAGTTTTGGAAGAACTGGCTGATAAACCCACTTTGACCTGAGCATTTGTTTGGGGGGAGACTTTGATTACTATTTCAATTTCCTTGATAGCAACTGGTCAGTGAA
The DNA here is from genome assembly GCF_029834395.1 of Sorex fumeus. NCBI lineage: Eukaryota > Metazoa > Chordata > Mammalia > Eulipotyphla > Soricidae > Sorex > Sorex fumeus. The sequence goes on from NW_026606064.1 coordinate 18,136,726, forward strand.
GTTTTTCTTTTTCCTTTTGAGTGAACTGTGGAAGGTTATAGGAATCTAAAAAATGCATCTATTTCTTTTAGGTTCTCCAGTTCCCCGGCATAATTGGATGTATTTCTTGATCATCCTTTGAATTTCTGTTGTGTCTTTAATGACATCTACCTTTCATTTCTGATTTAGTTTATTAGGGTTTTAACTTTCCCCTTTTTTCTGAGTCTTGCTAATGGTTTGTCAAATTTGTTTATTTTTTTTCAAACAATAAGCTCTTGGTTTTGAATTGTTTTGTTGTTGTTGCTTTCAGTTTCCATTTCATTAGTTTCTGCTCTAAGTTTTATTTCCTCCTTCAGCTGTCTTTTGGCTCCTTTTATTGTCTGTTTTAGGTGCTTAAGTGTGCAATTGGATTTATGTATATAGGTGTATTCTTGCTTCTAATGAATGTCTGCAGTGCTATAAGCTTTCCTCTTACTTTTGCAGTGTTCCGATATGTTCTGGTAGTTGCTATCTTCATTCTCCCTATTCTTAGGAACTTGTTCCACTATGTGCCAAAAGACAGCTGCACTCGAGTGTTCGCTGATGTGCTACTCACAATAGTCCAAATCAGGAAACAATCCAAAAGTCTGAGGACAGATGACCAGATAAAGGAACTGAAATCCTAACTTGGCTATAAGAAAAGATGTAATGAAATGTGCCACTAGAGATGGATCTAGAGAGTATCATGCTGAGCAAAGTTAGCCATTAAGACAGGGGCAGACACAACATGAACAGGATCTCTCTCATATGCAGGATATAAAGAAACATAATTTACAAGAATAATAAATTTTCAAAGGTAACAGGAACTGAGAACTGGTCTTCAGGAGAAGGCTTACCACTGATGGGGAGATGGGGGTGTGGAACATAGAATGTGGGACTCTGGGACAAAAGTGGAAGACAGCAGACACTGGGAGGATGTGTTGCTGAAATGCTTTATGTATGAGATACTGCCATAATATTCTAAACAATGTTGCTGAAAAGAAAGGTAAAGGTAAAGGCCCTCCCGTTGATCGTCGATTTGCTCGAGCGGGCCCAGTAACGTCTCCATTGGAGACTTTGTTGTTACTGTGTCTGGAGCGATAGCACAGCGGGTAGGGCGTTCGCCTTACAAGCGGCCAACATGGCCGACCCGAGTTCGATTCCTCCGCCCCTCTAGGAGAGCCCGGCAAGCTACTGAGAGTATTCGATATGCTGAAAAGAAAAAGGTTTTAAAAGTAAGAGAAGGAAAAGGAGGAGAAAGGGAAACAGTACAAAGTTTAGACTAAAGAGTTGATTTAGAAAAAAAAGATTGCTCACGAAAAGGAAGTAGTTTTAGAAAATTTCTTACACTTTTGACTTCTTTAAATTGATTTTTTAAATCTTTTTTAAAAAATCTTTTTAAAAACATTTTTATGAAATTTAAAAAGATATCCAAGATTACTTAATAACTAAATTATACCAAAACTAGTGAGCACATCAAAACAACATATATAGTTGGCAGTGAACAGCACTGGGGTGATCACCAATAAGACACATTTTCAAACTTGAAATGCGGATAAATCATTTACTTGTATATGAAGGAAAGCAAATTATTAACAGAGAAATCAGAGTGAGCTCAGACTTCTCTCCAATAATGAACTAAGATAAAGGAATTATGGATAAAATCTTCTGGAAGAAGAAAAAGGCTCTTGTGCAGGAATGTTCTATCCATTAACTTGTCTTTCAAATATAGAAATAATAGACAGAAATTATAGATAAAACTCAACGGTACAATGAATATTTATTAAGTCCAGTTTGAGTAGAACTCCATTGTGGATAACGATATTCCTTTAAAATGTGCAAAAATCAAATGTGCAAATGTCCAACAAAGAAATTGCAGGCAAGAAGGGCTCTATACCATAAAAAAATATTAGTTGTGTTCAGCTTTTGTCATTTTTGCTAGTTTTTAATAATACATTTCTATAATTTCAAAAGATTTATTTAAATTTATGGTTCTCCAATACATACAAATAAGCAACACTGAGGCTAAAATTTACCAAATTATTCAGCTGTTTTCTCATTTATTTTAATCATATTTCCATTATTAACAACTGCTAGGCATTCTTATTCATTTTCCTCACATTTTAATAAAATAAGGGAAGGATGAAATAAACATCAATAAAATTTAATCAGCAGAGCTTATTTCAAAGTTAGTGTCTTCTTTCAGGAGCCAATATGAAAATTAAATTGAAAACAAATTTTATTCTCAAATATAAAGTACTGTTTACAAAACTTAAACGTACATTTAAAGATCATCTTTTCACCTGAAGAGCAACTTAACACTGCAATCATCCTTTAAATTGGTAGAACTAGAATTTGAAAAATATTATCATTGAAAGACAAGATTTTATTAGCCTCTCCTTCCTCATCCTTGTTAACGCTACCATATTGGTGCGTTATTGTCATCTACAAGCTGTTCATGTGAGTCATCCTGAATAGGATTGGCAAAACACTAAATAAAGGACAACCATGCGAGTAAGCCAGGTTCCGAAAAGGATTCAGCATGATCGACCATATCCACACAGTAACCAAGCTCATTGAGGTTTCTCAGTTCAACTCTGTCTAAGGTTCATTGATTTAAAGAAGGCCTTTGATTCTGTTGAGACTGAAGCAGTCATTGAAGCCCTAGCCTAACAAAGCATTCAAACTCAATATATCAGGATCCTCCGTGAGCTATGTTATGGATTCACTACCAGGATCTCATCATTCTACAAGGAAGTGATCATCGATGTCAAGAAAGGAGTTCATCAGGATGACAGCATTTCACCGAAACTCTTCCGTGCCACCCTTGAGAATGCCATGCGATGACTGGAATGGGAAGAAATGGGAATAAAGATAGACGGTCAGGAACTACACCACCTCCACTTCCCTGATGACATCATTCTAATAACACCAAATATTAGCCAAGTGGCACAACTGCTGGCCGACTCGAAGGTGAGTATTGAAAGGTCGAACTACAGCTGAATCTCAAGAAGACCATGCTTTTGGGAAACTGTCTCCTTCCTTATGTTTCATTTGCTCTCAATGGAACGGCCATCTCTGAATGCAACAGTTATGTGTACCTGGGTCAAGAACTCAACATGATTAACAACCTGGAACCTGAATTGTACTGGAGGAAGATAGTGGTATGGAACACTTTTAAATGTGTCGAAGAAATAGCTAAGAGGATGAAGAACCTCCAGCTCCAAGCACAACTCTTTGATTCCACTGTTCTCCCTGGATTAACATATGCCTCAGAGTCCTGAACACTGAGAAAACAGGATGAGAACGCTATTCCGGTCTCCAAAAGAGGAATCGAAAGAGCTATGCTTGGAGTATCACACTACACTCAAGTGAGAGAAAGAATCCAGAGTTCCAATCTCCATCGATGATCAAGAATCAGGGACACTGTCTCCTTTGCCAGGTGTCCAAAATCAGATGGGCTGGACACGTAATGGGATTTGGAGAGGACTGTTGGACTAGAGCCATTACTGACTGAATTCCACGGGACATCAAAAGATTCCGTGGCCATCCACCTATGAGATATGAGATGGTCAGACTTCTTCGTCAAGATACTGAATCATCGGTTTGGGGTGCTTTGTGTTCCTGGATCGAGCAGACGCCACTGGGCTACACTAGCACGTGACAGGGACAAATGGAGATGTTATTGGCGCCTGCTCGAGCAAATCGATGAGTAACGGGATGTCAAATGATCAAGTGATAATTGAAAGACATTATTTTTTTTCTATCATTATAATAATAGGGGGCTAGAGCGGTAGCACAGCGGTAGGGCTTTTGCCTTGCGCACAGCCAGTCTGGGTGGGTTTGATTCTTCCACCCCTCTTGGGGAGCCCGGCAAGCTACTGAGAGTATCTTGGCCGCATAAAGCCTGGCAACCTACCCACGACGTAGTCAATATGCCAAACACAGTAACAAGTCTCAAAAAAATGGAGACGTTACTGGGTCTGCTTGAGCAAAAATCGATGAACAACAGGAGGACAGTGGTTGTTTGTTTTGATAATAATAGAGGAAGAAAAAATTGACTAGAGACATAAACACAATGAACAAATTTTTTAAAAGTGGTATAATTTGAGAAGATGAATGAAGTAACAGTTCTGGCTACTAAAATTCAGAAAAACTTAAATAAATATTTTGATCCTAGAAATATGCTTACAACATTTATAATTACTAGAAATTTATTATTACTAGAAAATTTTCTTAATATCGCCATCCCACACAAATATCATTTTAAAAATCCTAGGGTAAATATTTGCAGAGAAACAATTTGTAAATGTTTTCTGCCTTGTTTTCAACTGAAAGATAGAAAACTTCTGTATGGGACCTCAAACTGAAGAAATCATCGTGTCCTTAGAGGAGAAAAGCAAAAAATATTTAGCTCAAGTGGTACTGAATGAATTTTGATTGCAAAAATTTGTACAAGTATAAAGCAAGAGAAACTATTAAGAACATTCTAAGTAATATAGTCAATTGTCTGGAGATAAAATGTTTCTCAGCAGCCAGTAAGTATTCTAAAAATTCTTGTTTTATAGCAAGAAATTTAAGGCGCTTATACACAGATTTGGTAATTATGTGACACAAATGGGAACTATTTATATTATACATTCTATTTTATTATATTTGAAATAGTTTGTTCTGATGTTTATCAGAACACATTTTATTTTTCATTTCAATTTATGGTCTTATTTATGTACTTGAATTATGATTCATCTTTGAAATTTAATCTTTTGAAAATCCTTGGAAATTTTTGACCTTAGGGAAATTACATAAAGCTTTGTGGCCTAGTTTTTTAACTTTAAGACAGGAACATAAAATTATTGTCATCTATTGCTGAGACTTCCAGTGAAACAACTTAAAAAATAGAAAGATTCTTCTTTTTTTTTTTTTTTTTTTGCTTTTTGGGTCATACCCAGCAGTGCACAGGGGTTACTTCTGGCTTTGCAGTCAGGAATTAGTTCTGGCAGAGCTCAGGGAACCATATGGGATGCTGGGAATTGAACCCAGGTTGGTCACATGCAAAACAAACAACCTACCCTCTCCAGTCCCCATAATAGATACTTAGCACACAGGTTTAATATTATCTATTACTATGGTTAATTCCTTTCTACCAAACACAATTGGTCAATAATATCCAGCATTTATTATCCATAAATAAAGATCTAAGTGCTGTACATAGATGGAATCAGTTAAATTTCTCATAAATTAGTTTTTTTATTATTACTGTAGTTAAAGCAACATTTACAGTAGTGCTGTTTATGTTATTGATGTATAAAGTGACCTCACCACAACTAAAGTTCCCCTGCCCCTCAATTAATGTCCTATTATTTTCTCGTCCAATTCACTCTTCTCTTCACCTCATGCTTGGTAATCTCGTTTTTAATATAGTGCCAAGGGTAGTCATCATTTGTTAGTCCCTATTCCCTTACTCTATTTCTCTAAAATTACAGATGAGTAAGATTATCTATTATTTGTCCTACTCCCTATGACTCATTTGACTTAACATGGTGCCCACTAGTTTTATACACACTGCAATGAAGTAGAAGTCTCATCTTTCCTCACAGCCACATACTATTCCACTGTTTATATAAGCCACAGCTTCCTTATCCATTCATATGTCACTGTACACTTGAGTTGCTTCCATATTCTATAACATTAAATATTGAATAAATTATGTCACAGGCACTGTTATATATCCTCCCATTTTACAGAAACAAAATGTGGGACAGAGGGCTGAAGTGGATGCCCATTTTCTTACTGTCCAGTGGTTCTCAATTTGGATGACACATGACAATCACTGAAGAACTTTAATAGTCTCGATTCTTGACCATTCCCTAACCCACTTAACAAGAATCTTAAGAAGTTTATCTCAGTAATCTGCAAAATGGCTTAAATAGCAACAGTATATTATACTATGAAAGTGCAGAGTAAAAAAATGCAGGATGCTTAAAGTGAGAGAGGAGGTACAACAACAAAACCTTGCAGACTCATCTCACAACCTTGTCAGGTCCTTATTAAAGCAGCTAACCTCAAAATTCCAACTGTCCCAACAGGAAAAATAAGAAAGTAAGATTCCACAGCAATTTCTTGGTAGTTCAATGGGAGACCATGTAGTTGCCTTTGCTATCACTAATGATCTCAGTAGGAAAGAACAATTAACAATTCAACTAATCAGTATTTGGTTCCCTCTGATTGCAGTGGTTCTAATGCAGTGGTTAGGAGATCTCAGTATACAAAAACCTCACCAGTAAACTCATCAAGGTTAAGAAGTTAGAAAAGTAAGAACGCCAATCACAATATTCATCTAGGCTTTAAGCTATAGTCAAATGAAGTTATATACTTAGCTTTCTTTCATTGCTTCTAAATCTTTTCTGGTATAAATCTTTCTCCTAGCTCCTGCCAGCAGAGTTTTCTTATTAGCAATTCTGGATTAGTGCTGTCTGATTCTAATCAGTTTTGCTGAAAGTATTAACATGTTTTATATTCCACAGTTTATCTCTGAACAAAACTTTTCAAAACTTATTTCTAACTTAGAGTGAAAAAAGATCCAGTAAATATCAAGCCCTAAATGTGTTGTCAATCTGAAAAGCAAAGGAACAACTTTTTCTTAAAAAAAATTCTGAGTATCTAATGAAATCCAAGGCATCAAATGAATTACAAAGAACAAATTATTTCCTCTGGTAAAAATAGAAATCATACTTCTAGGATTATGTCATTTAAAGATTAAACACAACTCAGTAATGACAACTATAAGCAGTTCTTAGGACAAGAACATATTCTACCTTCTCAAGAGAAAATACCTTAATGCAGGGTACAAAATTATATCAGTAATTTGATCATTTTCCCATAATTTACAATAAAAATCTTAACCTTTTAATAAATTTTAACAAATATATCTCAACTATTCCATTAGTACCACTTAAATTTGACTTTTATAACATGGAGATCAAAACAGCCTATGAAAATGTGATCTGGTAATAGGGCAAAAGGAGACTCAGATTTTCTTCACTCTCACCAATGAGGACAAGGTTAAAGTCAAATACTCTCCACCAAACTCTCTTGCTTATTTATGTTTTTCCTTTAACATTTATGCCAAGGAGAAGAAAAAAATCTCCAACACATCAGCATTCTTCTCTAACTAGTTAAGTAATCAAATTAACACTGATGAATTAGTAGGGGGAAAGAATATATTTAGTTACATACATTTATATACAAATACATATGTAATAATTTATTTAATTACATATAAACATCTACATTGATTCAGATACTAGAAAAAATAAAATGGATGGTAGGGTGGGGTAATATACATCTTGAGGAAATGAATTGGATGGAGCTTTCATTCGGAGAAAGAGAAGGAGAATCAAATGAGGAGAGGGAAAGAGAAGGAGAATCAAATGAGGAGAGGTTGAATTGTCTGATGAAATCAGATGAGTTCCAACTAAACATTTGGGATACCAGACAGATATAAATTAATCTTTTTGAGAAACCTAGCACTGAACTCTGGATAATATCTCCAATTTTCATTCTTCTTGACAGTAAGGGGAGCAGAAAAAGATTCTTATGAGCCTGCAGGAACACGATTGATCTCAGCTGGAAATATTCCATGTTTCAAAGTGACAATTCAAGGAAGGCTTGTTCTGAACTTCTTATGGTGATCTATGCACCCTTTGTATATTTCTACAAAAACACTAAAACAATGCCAGGGATCTCTCAGAGCACTTACATAAAAATAGTAGCTTACATTACACAAAATCCTATTTTATGCAAATATAGAGGCAGAAGGAACAAGATTTGCTGCAAGTGACTTGGGTGAAGTGGGCAGCAGGGAAGGTAGCCTTGAAAAAATTTTCTGATGCATTATAATGTGGAGATAAATCAAAAGTTACTAAATCACGGGGAGTATCTATATTCATATCCTCCTTTTCTTGTCCCCATAGAGGGATATTTTGAATGGCACAATGGTAAAGAGGAGAGCATGGACAAACATGACACCTGGCACAGAGGCAAGTATAAAGGTCTGTATTTAACTGTGTCATAAATCACTCCCAATAAAAATACTGGAAATTGGACATTTCAAGGAGTACAGACATTATTTAGCTAAAGTGCCACCACCTGGAATACCTCCATAAGTCATAAAAAGCTCTGAGGGGGTGACATATGAACTTTCTAGGACCAAATGAAATGGAATGTTAGAACTTGCCACTCAAAGTGTGCTTCATCGAAACAGTGATTCACGTCAGCTGGGAGTTTCCTAGAACTTCAGACTCTCATTATACAGTCAGATGCACTGAATTAGAACTGTAGCTTTCACCAGATCTCCTAAAGGACTAGGGATGTAGCTCGAGACTAAACACATATTATCCATAGCTGATGCCCAGCATTTGATGTCTAGCACCACTGGTGAAAAAGATCTCTTAGAAATTCATAATCAAACAAAGCTGTGTTAACAATTTTTCTAGATAATGAAATTCTGAAAAACAGAAATAAGAGCATCCAGGATTCCTACGAAGAGGTAGAGCAACATATGAAAATAAACGCATTTCGAACCATACTTTCCCCTTGTACAGCTGCTATGAGCAACAGCTAGACTCCACCCTCTAGGAACAGATGAAAATAAATTTTAGTCTCTTAGACAGCTATAACAAAACACTGTAGATTCAGTACCTCCACAAAACACTGGAGGCTGGAACATCCAAAATAACAATGACTAACTAAGTGTCTGGTGACATCCCTTTTCCTGGTTCAAAAACAGTGTGGGGAGAATTTTGTCTCCTCAAAGGGAAAGAATAGCGAGATTGCTCTCGGAAGTCTATTTTATGAAACTGTTAATTCAGTCTGGGCACTAATCCCAGTCTTAAGAGTTCCAACCTTATGACTTAGTTACCTCTTAAAGACCCTCATCTTCAAATACCAGCATACAATAAGTCAAGTTTTGATGCGTAAATTTGAAAGCCAATGCAAAAACTTGCATTTATAGCAACATCAATTAACCCTGCATACTAACAAATCTAAGAGAATTAACCAAGTTAGTTCACTGACTAATGCATACTATTTGTTAGACAAAACATGGAGTCAGCCAGCAAGTTTGAAGGAGGAACATCGGATGCTTTTTAATCAAATTTAAACCTCATATAAACAAGTAGATACAATTATTTCAGGTATATCTGCAAAATCTGCCAACAGACTACAAGGTCAATCTTGCTTTAAGTGCATATAAGTTGATAAAATGTGGCTTAATTATATTTATTTGAGAAATACCTTATAGTAATATAGGATAGCTACAAAAATGCCAAGGGCAGGTATCTATTTAACATGGTTTGTAATCTCATCCTCTTAACCTTGGAAAGCATTACCATTTTCTTACCAAGGACAAGAAATGTCAAAATGAGAGTAGAACTGAATAATATTTTATTTAGGTATATTTTTGTTCAGACCTTTGGAAGCATTAGCAAAGTCTTTTCTGAGCAATTCTGAGAACCTTCTCATATAGATGCATATACATACATATATATTAAATTAAATGCATATATATTGAATACTAAGATGAAAAATTGATTTGGAGGGTGAACGGGTGTAAGACACACTGGGTATAGTCAAATAACTATCTCATACTGTCTCTTTTTTTTTAAGTAGAAAGAGGAAAATAGGAGGATTTGTTAGATTAGTTGCAAAGTAGAATATTTTTGACTGATATGTGATGATTGAACTGACTGACCTGCCCACTCTCATCTCCCATTTCTGTCAATAGAGGCAACTGAAGAGGAGCAAGATAGATGGCGACTGAATGAAAATATCTGCTCAGGATTGGTCATACCCCTATGTACTCTGGAACAAAGAAGTGTATAACAAAACTGTCACAAGAATCATGCTCGTTTTCCATTTCAGCAGTGATAGGCATCTATCAAAAGAAAGAACATAAAGTAACAAAATAGGAGACTAACAACCAAGAATAGCCGATATAAGTACCAGGAGGTTTAATCTATGGCTTGGAGGCCAACCGCACATGCTAGGAGAAAAGGCAGCTCAGATAGAGAAAGGAGCACCAAATAAAGGGTGTTGGGAGGATCCTCCCAGAATGGGAGATGCATGCTTAAAGTAGACTATAGACTGAACACAATTGCCACTCAATGACTCTTTTGCGAAGCACAGCACCCAAAAGGAGAAAGAGAACAAAACGGAATGCCCTGCTATAGAGGAAAGGTGGAATGAGAGGGATGGGGTGTGGGAGGATACTGGGATCAGTGGTGGTGGAGAATGGGCACTGGTGGAGAGATGGGTACTCGATCATTGTAAGACTGAAACCCAAGCACAAAAATTTGTAAGTCTACAACTGTATATCATGGTGTTTAGCTAATAAAAATTTTTTTAAAAATGAGACCTTTCCCCCTAAGGTCAGAGACGAGACAAGGATGCCCACTCTCTCCACTACTGTTCAATATAGTACTGGAAGTACTTGCAATAGCGATTAGGCAAGAAAAAGATATTAAGGGCATCCAGATAGGGAAAGAAGAAATTAAGCTCTCACTATTCGCAGATGACATGATACTATACTTAGAGAACCCGAAAATCTCTACCAAGAAACTCCTAGAAACAATAGGCTTGTATAGTAAAGTGGCAGGCTATAAAATCAATACCCAAAAATCCATGGCATTCCTATACGCAAATAGTGAAAGAGAAGAAAGTGACATCAAGAAAACAATCCCATTCACAATTGTGCCCCAGAAAATCAAGTATCTAGGAATCAGCTTAACTAAGGAAGTAAAGGACCTGTACAAAGAAAACTACAAAACGCTACTTCAGGAAATAAAAGAGGACACGAAGAAATGGAAAAATATCCCCTGTTCATGGATGGGGAGAATCAACATCATCAAAATGGCAATACTTCTCAAAGCACTGTACAAATTCAATGCAATCCCTATAAGGATACCCATGACATTCTTCAAAGAAATGGAGCAAACACTCCTGAAATTTATATGGAACAATAAGCCCCCAAGAATAGCTAAAGCAATTCTCAGGAAAAAGAAAATGGGAGGAATCAACCTCCCTAACTTCAAACTCTACTACAAGGCAGTAATAATTAAAACAGCATGGTACTGGAACAAAAGCAGAGCTGCAGACCAACGGAACAGAGTTGAATATACTGACATTTCCTCCCAAACATATAATCATCTAATCTTTGATAAGGGGGCAAGAAAAGTGAAATGGAGCAGGGAAACCTCTTCAATAAACTGTGCTGGCAAAATTGGACGGCTACATGCAAAAAAGTGGGCTCAGATCTCTGCCTAACACCATGCACAAAAGTAAGATAAAAATGGATTTATGACCTCAACATCAGACCAGAATCCATAATGTTTATTGAAGACAAAGTCGGCAAAACTCTTCATGATATTGAAGCTAATGGTATCTTCAAAGATGTCACGCCACTGGCCGAGCAAGTGAAAACAGAGATAGACAAATGGGACTATCTTAAACTAAGAAGCTTCTGCACCTCAAAAGAAACAGTGACCAAAATACAAAGACAGCCTACAGAATGGGAAAGGATATTCACCAAGTACACATCCAACAAGGGGTTGATATCAAGGATATACAAGGTACTGGTTAAACACCACAAGAAGAAATCACACAACCCCATCAAAAAATGGGGCGAGGAAATGAACAGAAACTTTCGCAAAGAAGAAATTCGAATGGCAAAAAGGCGCATGAGAAAATGCTCTACATCACTAATCATCAGAGAGATGCAGATCAAAACCACAATGAGATATCATTTCACACCACAGAGACTGGCCCACGTCCACAAGAACAAAGGCAACCAATGCTGGCACGGATGTGGCGAGAAAGGAACCCTCCTTCACTGCTGGTGGGAATGCCGGCTGGTCCAACCCTTTTGGAAAACAGTATGGACGACTCTCAAAAAATTAGAATTTGATCTGCCATTTGCTCCAGCTATAGCACTCCTGGGAATATATCCCAGAGAGGCAAAAAGTTATAGTCGAAGTGACATATGCAATTGTTTGTTCATTGCAGCACTCTTTACAATAGCCAGAATCTGGAAAAAACCTGAGTGCCCAAGAACAGATGACTGGTTAAAGAAACTTTGGTACATTTACAGAATGGAGTGCTATGTAGCTGTTAGAAAAGATGAAGTTATGAAATTTACATATAAGTGGTACTACATGGAAAGTATCATGTTAAGCGAAATGAGTCAGAAAGAGCGGGATAGAAACAGAAAGATTGCATTCATCTGGGGAACATAAAGCAACAAAAAGGGAGACTAACACCCAGGAATGGCTGAGATTAGTACCAGGAATTTTGCTCCATGAATGGAAGGCCAGCAACACGCTCTAGGTGAAAAGGAAGCTCAGATAGAGAAGAGAGCACCAAATGAAGGGTGTTGTGAGGACCCTCCCAGGGTGGGAGAAGCATGTTAAAAGTAGTCTATAGACCAAACATGATTGCCACTCAATGCCCCTCTTGCAAAACACAGTACCCAAAAGAAGAGAGAGAGAACAAGGGGGAATACCCTGCCACAGAGGCAGGATGGGACGGGGGGGGGGGGGTTGGGGGGGGGATGCTGGGATCCGTGGTGATGGATGACGGGCACTGGTGGAGGGATGGGCACTTGATCATTGTATAACTGAAACCCAAGCACAAAATTTGTAAGCCTATAACTGTACCTTATGGTGTTTCACTAATAAAAAAAAAATGAAAAAAAATTGAGATGAGACTGCTGAAACAAAATCAGAGAGAAATAAGATTCAGATAATCTCAATCAAGCAGGCCAAACTTTATGATTGAGAAAAAAATAATAATCTATTATCTGCAGTTCCCCTTGTACCTTGCAAGCAAACCAGGTGTTATTGTTGTTGTTGTTATGTGTTTGTTTTTTTTTAACATAAGTTGTTTTTCATACGGCAAGTAATCAGGAAAGAAAGTTCTCCCAAGCTTGACATGTTCTATATCAATCACAATCATTTATTTTACCTTTCCAATGTTTAGAAATAAGTGTGTTATACCATTCTGAAAACTGAATGTGATTCTACTGATAGGTAACAGTTTATCTGACTATTAAACAGGATTATATAAAAAGAGACTTGTACTCCAATACTCAGCTAAAACTATTTGTATGAGAATTTTGAAATACAGCTAATCACCTTAGGGCCAAGAATATAATCTAAGAAAATAAACTGCTAATCTATAGTTCTCAAGTAGCAGAAAAAAATGAAAAGAAATTGGGTTTCTAATCATATAATCAAACCAATAGGTAAATCAAATATAAGATCACCTAGTGATCTTATATAGGACCCTTTATCTTGAGTTTGTTTTCTCTCAAATAGTAGCCAATCTTTATTAATTATTAAAAAATCATGAGGCAGTGATAGTATTACTTATATATAATCTATTTTAAAGAGGCATAGCAGGGGGAAATATGCAAATCATTGCCCTGATGTGTGACTATTCACAAACTATGTCTAAACTCAACCAACACACAGTGATGGTTAGGTTGTAACAGGTTATTCATTCCTTCCCAGAGTATAATTCTTAAGTTTCATATGTGGAAATATCTATATACCATTAAACTTCAACATATTCTTATAGACTAATCAAAAGATAAATATTAGATAATATTATTTTTTCTAGTGGATTTCATCTGGTATATAATCTACATTAACTCTATTAAATAATTTTCAGCTCACTGCAGGATTTTCTTACAGATTGCCAATATTTAGCATAAAGGACTCTATGTCACAAGTAAAAGACTTAATTGCTGGCTGAAAAAATAAAGAAAATGTATTGACTTACAAAATCAATTACTCCAGTCACAGTTTCGGGCAACCTTATTTCTCTCTGACTCCTTTCTGCCCTCCCAAGACACTGGTTTCATCCTAAGGATGTACAGACTCCATCAGCTAGGATAGCATTAACCCACCTCTATACATTCTTGCTCCATAACTGAAAAAAAAAGACAATAGCAGTTCCCAGCTTCACTATCCAGCGCTATAGTATCACTGAAAATAGAAATAAATCTTTTATTTCTCAGAACTCTCAACAAAAATATTATAGCTTGGTGGGTTTTGTTTGGATATAATCCAATGGGCAGGTTAAAGAGATGGAATTCATTATATCGTATAGCTAATCAGTGCCAAATCAAAACAAACTGGTTGATTAAGAAAGAGAGCTAACCAAAAGAAAAACTATAATAGGGCAAAATAAGTAGGGAGAAATAGGTGATATAGAGGCAAAAAGTTAAATATTCTTAGCATCACTGAGAAACTAGAATAGAGTATATAGAGACAGTGAATTCAGATAAATAAAATGCATTTCACTTAATTATGCTCAAACCCTTACCTGACTTCCAACTACTCAGTTTATTAATTAGAAATCTAGTTTCTAAACTACTCATTTTAGATGTAAAGGTGATACATATTTAACCCATGGGAAAAACACAAGTAACACTATTGAAAAATCACAGCACTGCTGTAAACTCTTGAGTTCTAAAGCTTGTATTTGGCAAGTTGATTATTCATTGCATATTTTTTATTTCCTTTCTAACATTAAATTCCAGCTGTCTCTACAACCCCCACAATATCTGTCACTTGTTTTATTTTGGAAGCACCAAGAAAATAACCTGCAAAGAAAAATTTTAAGAGTTTGAGTACAATTTTGTCTATGATAAAATCCTGTGCACAAATCTGCCCCACCTCCTTTGTTCCTCTCCGATACCTCTGTTTGGCAGACTACTAGTTAGCTGGGGGGGTACAAAAAGAAGTGGGTATTTTAAATAGAAATATTAGATTTTAATGCCCACAATTTCCACATAATAAATTTTCCTCTCACATTAAATACTTGCACAGTGTATTCAGCTATGCCCCATTTAGCACCACATTATACAATTTTTAGCTAATTGTACGTTGTTTCCCATATAAGATTACCACTGTGTTATGTCATTCATCTTACTGTAAGCTTTCTGCTCTCCTGAACAATGCTGAGTACAAAACAGCACAGAAATGCAAGGTATGACGCTCATTATCATTACTATACTTTTGTAGTTTTAATGAGGTAAGGTTTGGTGATTCATAATGAAGATTATGCAATTTTCAACAGTACAATTTTAAAAGTGGTTTCGTATCTGCTCAATTTACCCCATGTTATTTCACATATGCATCACATTATAAGTTCCTGGTAAAAATTCTAGCTATTTATACCAACATCATTATAAAAGTCATTAAGTTATCATTGGTTGCATGTATTAAGAATCCCTAAGACCCAGTTGACATACTAAAGTATTATATTTCATTTATTAAAATATTAATTAATTTATGCATTCAAGAATTTGGGTAGACTAGTTTTAGGCATTGTGTACATAAAATATAGTAAGACAAATCTAGATTCTAAAGCATTCACAATGTAATGTATTAATTTTTAACTTTATTGAGTTTATTGACTTCTCTCTATCTCAATTCCTGCCTTTCTATACAGACAAATTAACAGCACCTACCCTGTAGACCTGATATCACAGTGGTATAAGAAAATATATATGAAGTACTAAAAAGAGCTCAAGTAATATAATATATACATTCATTGAATGTCAGTATTATATATGAAAAGAATGGTCACGAAATATAAGTTCTATTGACTTGAAATCTTAGTGTGCACTATATTAATTTATGGAATGTGTTGATAATATAGCAAAGAAAGGACAAATGCACTGTCTTCACAGAACAGCTAACTTAACTCAGGTATAAAATAATTCACAGTAATATTCAAAGAAAAGTATAGAACATTGGAGCACTCTGCGTAAAGTACTGATAATGCAGTAAGCCAATTCCAAGAAAAGAGCAATTTAGCACATTTTAAATTTGTTCTTCAATAACAAAATCATGCACTTTGAGCCACATGGATAGAACTAGATGACATCATGCTGGGAGAGAGATACAGAATGATCTCTCACACATGTAAGACTTAAAGATGCACAACAAGGTAAGAACAAAGGATCAAAGGCAACATAAAGGGAGAACTGATCCACATAACTGAGTTAGGAGTGGAGTTTGAGGGGAGAAGAGTTGGGGCCAGAATAATTGTACCAAGGGGAAAGGCTCTTTCCCTGTACTCAGCCAATCCAGTTTCTGTCCCCAGAGCACAACTAGGAATGATTCCTGAGTGCAGAGCCAGGAGTAACCCTCTAGCATTGCCAGGTGTGGCCAATAAACCAAAAAAAAAAAATGGTGGGGGGAGTGGGGGAGAAGTGTTAGGATTCTGGGGTGGTCAGGGGAGGTGGGTATACTGGTGATGGATTTTGTGTTGGGATTATGTGCATGAGAAACAGTAACAGTACTGTAAATCAGCCATAAAAATGTTTAATGTCATTATAAAATCAAAGAAGTTAAAAAATAATAAACTCAAACTTATTCATGAATCTATGTTAAAACCAAGAGCAACTTAGTCCTATGACTCATTAAAAATATAAGAATATGCAAAAACACAGCCAAACTATAAAACAGGCATAGAATATCAGCATTCAAATAGAAGGAAAGAGAAAAAAAGAATTATGCAAATCTTCCAAGCCTAAGGACAAATCGCAGTTATAGAGAAATTTCTGAAATTTTTTATTTGAAATTTGACAAAATACAGGTTAAAAAAGGAAAAATAAACAGTGAACAGTAAAAACAGAGGTAAAAGGATTGAGATAACTCAGAGGGGTTGAATATGTGCATGTTTAAGGCCTGAGGCTCAATCCCAAATTTTGGCAAGTCAGTTCAACCCCTAGCACTTGCATAGCAAGACAGAGTACCAAAAAAATCTAAACCCACGTTGTTAGAGTACAGTTTCCTGTTCAGTCTGCTCAGTTGGGTTCTAATCTAGTCCTGATGGAAACTCCTGCTGGAGAGAGAACTATTGTTGAAATTCCTTCTGCAGACCCTAGGAATATGAACAAGCAAAGTTGTGTAGAACTGCCAGAATTTGAGTGAGGCAAAGAAGTAGTATAATTTAAAGCTAGAGACATAGTTGGATTGACTAGATGACAGAAGTCTTATGAAAGTAAATAGAATGGGATAAAATAACAGGATAATGTACAGGGATGTAAAGTTTAGGAATATAATTAGATGAATAGATGGCAGTGCAAAAAATTATTTGGAAAGGTTTAAAGTTTCTGGACTTAAAATTCTTTTGAGTGAGAATCAATGTTGTAAAAATTGATAGATTGAAGGTTTTAAGTGAGGAACGTCAGATCAATCACAGCAGAAGCCTAATTTTACTTTAATCTATACTTAAAACTTTAATGGCTATAGTACTTAATTATATTATTTTCCTCAGCATATCATCTACAGAGACACTAAATTTTGTATAAATTCTCTAGTTCAAAGGAGGAGGAAGTAATGAGTCCATTTGACTTTAAAAACAAACAAAAGTACTGTTTATAATTTAAAAGAATATACATTTGAGCAGTAGTTTATCTGAAATAAATAAAGGAAAGCATTATTTCCTGCATTTGAAACTCCTTGATATCATAACATGTTTTGTTGTAGAGTTGCTAGAAATCTGTAGTGGATTTATCTAATTAGAAATCATTATTTGATTTGAATTCGTGTGTGTGAACTTTGATAATTTGTATCACTTGTATCTCTTGTCATCCTGTTTCCTCATCTATTTGCTAGAGTGGGCACCAGTAACGTCTCCATTTGTTCTTGTCGCATGCTAGTGTAGCCCAATGGCATCTGCTCACTCCAGGAACATGAAGAACATCAAACTGTTCATTCACGGTCTTGACAAAGAAGTCCAACCATCTCATAGATGGGAGACCAGGCGTTTTTTTGACATCCCATGGAATCCAGTCGGTACCAGTTCTAGTCCAGCAGTCATTTCCAAATCGCATTATGCATCCGACTCATCTGATTTTTGACACCCCGGCAAACAAGACAGAGTCCCTGATCCATGATCATTGATGGAGGATCAGAACTCCAGATTCTTTCTCTCACTTGAGTGAAGCATGATACTCCAAGCATAGCTCTTTTGATTCCTCTTTGGGAAACCGGAATGTGTTCTTATCCTGTTTTTGTAGGGCCCAGGTCTCTGAGGTGTATGTTAGTGTAGGAAGAACGGTGGAGTTCAAAAGATGTGCCCAGAGATGGAGGTTCTTCATCCTCTTAACAACTTAGACACTCTTAGAGGGGTTCCATGCAGCTCTCTTCCTCCTGCGCAGTCTGGGCGCCAAGTCATTTGTCATATTGAGTTCTCAACCCAGGTACACATAACTGTTGTATTCAGAAATGTTCATTCCGTTGAGAGCAAATGGAATGTCAGGAATTCGTTTGTTCTCATAATCATTGTCTTTGTGAGATTCAGCTGCGGTCTGACCTTTCCTCACTCACGGTCGAAGTCGGCCAGCATTCATGCCACTTGGCTCATGTTTGATGTTATTAGAACAATGTCATCAGTGAAGCGAAGGTGGTGTAGTGGCTGACCATCTATCTTCACTCCCATTACTTCCCATTCCAGTCATCGCATGACATTCTTGAGGGTGGCACCGAAGAGTTTTGGTGAAATGGTGTCACTCTCTCTTGATGTCTATGATCACTTCCTTGTAGAATGGTGAGATCCTGGTGGTGAATCTGTAATACAGCTCACAGAGGATCCTGATGTATTGAATTTGAACACCCTGTTTGGTTAGGGCTTCGATGACTGCTTCAGTCTCAACAGAATCAAAGGCCTTCTTTAAATCAATGAATGTTAGATAGCTCAATGGTTCACCGCCTCATCGTGGTGGGCGGTGGCAACAGTGCCAACCGAAAAACCAGCAGATGCTGCCCAGATACACAGGCAGGTGCGTGTTTGTCAGTGTGAACTATGATAGAAGCTATAATTTATTATTTGAATAAGTATTGTTTTATTTACAAGTGAAAATATGTAGCATATAGATACACATAGAAATGTTTCATTCAGAGTATAAATATGATATTTACATGATTAAATTTTATTTTTACATATATCAATATAAAACTCATTATATTCCAACATGCTAATACTTTTATATAATTTTAATGTTTAGATTTTTTTTTGGCTATACTTTGTGCTAGTCTGGGATCTTTCCTGATAGTGCTCAGGAAACAGTAATATCCCATATATGCCATATCTTTTCAAAAGATCTAGAAGCACTACAATTCAGAATCTGTCCTGCATAAAAGATATTATTTTGTGATAACACTGCTATTTATTGTGACTATTAATTCTTATGTCATATATTTTCTTTTCATTGTATTGACGGGAGTGTAAATTTAAAATTGGAATCATTCTCCCATATTTAAGACTATAATCTATGCATGTTAACCATTATCCACAGAAAACATTCCATTCAACAATACTTTTTTCCTCATCTCAAGGTTACTTACCAACAAAGAGCCTGTTAATGCTGATAATCATTCTCTTAAATAAAATTATTTAGATCTTTCCAAGCTGAATATAGAGTAAAAATGATGAATTTGATTTTATCACATGACTGTACAGATACTAAAGAGAATATTTTATTTGAATTTTATTAACATCTTTTGGAAAAAAGTCATTTTCATCACAATCCAAATGGCAACTGAAAAAAGAAAGAACTCCAAAATGATTTTTTAAAAAAAGAACCACAGGATTAAGTCTTTTAATCACCAATTCTTGTTTTGTTTTTTTTTTTTTGCAGCTGTTTTTAGAAGATGTCTGATCAGATTACTTGATGCAGTTGAAAAAATAAGTATTCTTTTAATAAACGACTCAAGTTATCAGATGAATAATTTTCCATGGTTGCTTTTCTTGGTGGTGGTCCGATCAACTTAACTGAGAAATGCAGGAATAAAATTGCTACCTACATATTTTCAAGATAGCTCTCATGAGTGTTAAGACAATCACCACTTTGCCCAATTACCTTCTTTTTTTATATTTTAAACAACTGCAATCATGCTTTTTAAAGAAATAAACCTTGGTGTGTTATGAGAATTGTCTAAATCAAAGTCTGTGAGAAATATGGCAAATGGAAAAGTAAACTAACATTCTGTTACATTTAACACTTTTAAAAAGAGTAGTGGAAAGGTAGGAAGAATACTCCAAACTTCAATTTATCCCTTTTGGTCTCAATAACTTTGCAGGATCATTCTATGCAAATTTGATTTCCAACCTGTGAATTCCAGGAGTTTAACAATTCCACTAAAAGTTATAGTTTTTGTTTTGAAATGTTATTGATTCCTAGAGAGTCTAACCCAAACTGATATAAAACAAAGATCTTGTCTGATATTCTAAAATAACAACGTAGTAGAGCTAACCAAAAGTGTGTGGGGGGCTGAGGGTAGGTAAGATAGAGAATATAGAGAAGAGACCACCATAACAATAATAGTTGGGAATGATCACTCTGGACAAGATCTGAGTGTTAACAGTAGGTAAGGGATATTTTTTTTTTCTGTTTGCAGTCACTATTTTTTTTAAATTTTTATTAGTGAAACAACATGAGGTACAGTTGTAGACTTACAAATTTTTGTGCTTGGGTTTCAGTTATACAATGATCGAGTACCCATCTTTCCATCACTGCCCATTATCCACCACCAATGATCCCAGTATCCGTCTCCACCCCCCATCCCTCTCATCCCACCCTGCCTCTGTAGCAGGGAATTCCCTTTTGTTCTCTCTCTCCTTTTTGGTGCTGTGGTTTGCAAAAGAGGAATTGATTGGTAATCATGTTTGGTCTATAGTCTATTTTCAGCATGCATCTCCCATCCTGGGCGGATCTTCCCAACACCCTTTATTTGGTGCACCTTTCTCTATCTGAGCTGCCTTTTCCCCTAGCCTGTGCCACTGACCTCCAAGCCATAGATTAAACCTCCTGGTACTTATCTCGGCTATTCTTGTGTGTTAGTCTCCTATTTTGTTACTTTATGTTCCGGTAAGGGATATTCTTGATAACCTTTCAGTATCAACATCATAAACCTCAATGCCCAAAAGAGAGAAAGAGAGACAGAGAGAGAGAGAGAGACAGAGACAGAGAGAGACAGAGAGAGAGACAGAGAGAGAGACAGAGAGAGACAGAGAGAGAGAGAGAGAATCAGAGAAAGAGAGAGAGAAAGAGAGAGAGAGGGAGGAAGAGAAAAGCCTGCCATAGAGGCAGGCAGGAGGTAGGGGTGGGGGATGATGGGAGAAAACTTTGTGTCATTGGTGCTGGGAAATGTACACTAATAGAGGGATTGATCTTGAAATACTGTATGACTGAAATCCAATCACAAACATCTTTGTAAAGGTCTATCTCACAATGATTCAATTAAAAAAATTTAAATTAAATAAAAAATAACTAGGAGGCCTGAACCATGAAATAGTGGTTAGGGCACTTGCCTTGCAGACTGCTGCACAGGTTCAATCCCAATCAAGACATATAGCCCTGCAAACCCACAGGGAGTGATTCTTGAGCACAGAGCCAGGAGTAAACCTTGAACAACACCAGTTATGACCCCCAAACTAAAACAAACAAATAACAAATATTTTAAAGATATTTTGTGCATGCACACCATTCAGTAGTTCGTTTACATGTACACGGTTGGTCATTTGATTTGTCAACTTGCTGGGAGATACTGTCTAGGTGATTTGGTCAAGCATTCTTGATCTATCATGAAAGTATGTTTAGTTAAGTCAGTAGACTTCAGGGCGAAACAACTTATGAACCTCAACTAAACATATGAATTCCTGAAGACCATGTAGAACAAAGACTGATCTCCTCTGAGCAAGAAGCAATTTTTCCAACAGATAGCCTTTGGACTTAAACTACAACGCTTCCAGAGGTCACCAGCTTTCCAGCCTATCTTACAGATTCAGAATTCACTATCACTATCAATATCCCCCTGTTGTTCATCGATTTGCTCAAGCGGGCACAGGTAATGTCTCACAACAAATTGTGAGACTTGTGGTTATTGCGTTTGGCATATGGAATACGTCACGGGTACTTTGCCAGGCTTTGCCGTGCAGGCGAGATACTCTCGGTAGCTTGCTGGGATCTCTGAGAGGGGCAGAAGAATCGAACTCAGGTTGGTCATATTGGCTGTGTGTAAGGCAAACGCCCTACCTGCTGTGCTATAACTTCAGCCCAATTTCAGACTTACCATTCCTTAACGTAAGACAAATTTCAATTACCAAAAGACTATCTAAGCAAAGCAGGGAGATACAGTGAGCTCTGAGTTTAGCCTGTGTACAGCTTGCTCCCAACATCTAAGCTCTGGCAGGTATCTTATGATGCAAATTAAGCCAGTTTGTACATGAACATAGCTATGAATGTGTGCTTGATTCCATGAAAAGGGAGTGTGTGTGTATGTGTGTGTGTGTGTGTGTGTATGCACACACATGCTGGGAGAATGGTAGCCACAGAGTGTCTCAGAGGAAGACATTTTTCTCAGTATATCTGTAGTGTTTTCTGTTTAAAATAATCTGAATTTCCCTGCAGTGTTATTTGATTGATCTATGTTTTAACGTTAATGTAAACTGATCAGAATCTCTATCTCCTTATAGGAAAATCCTGTCTTTTGTGATCATTTGGGAAATTGATCCTCTAACATTTATTAAAAAATAAATGTTAGAGGACACGTACAGGATAACTATTAAGATATTTCAGTTCCTATTCCACAGCTCTCATATTTAATATGTAATTCCTTCAGCATGCCGACATGAAGCTAGTCAAATATCTACCACAATATCTGTCATATACTAAAAAACTCTTACAACTTTTTGGGATAGCATTGGATCTTGATCCTTGTCATAATTTTCTGGCAGATAGCAATTGTATACTTGTTATGAAAGAAAGAACACCTTTCTTTCTTATGCCCAATAATTCACACAAAACAACCTGGTCTTGGTCCAGAGGTATCAGTGAGCTCATATACCTGCCAAAGTACCCAACTCATGATTAACACAGTCAGGTCACAAAGGTACCACTTAGCAGTTCTGGAAGAGGGCCTAACTTACTGCCAGCCAATGGTTCCAATGCCCCAGGAACTTGGCTCAACAGGTTTTGCAGTAGCTCTGGGAAGAATGCTAAATTTTACTTAACCTGATTTCTGCCAACAGTTATGTTGAATGAGTTCCACAATTGTTCTAAAACCTTTCCAGAGATAACACCCATGGTAACTTAAAATAGAATCAAGGCATGTCAGAACAGTAAGGCCATTTTGATATCATAAATCAGCACTTTAATGTTATAGTTTTAGAAACTGTGTATCCAAAGTAGTAGTTACACAAAAGGAGAGTAGATCAATAAGTAGAGTTAAAAAAGGTCAATTTTATACTACAGGTAGATTAAACTTTTAGCAGTATACATAATGTAGTATATGCAGCTGCTGACTTATAATGATGCACACCTGAAATGTTATATAATATAATGCTACATTAGTAAAAAAAATTATAGGCAAATGAACTAGGTCTCAATGAATTGAAGAAAGCACTTCTTCAACTGGCACCAAGTACTACCTATGTGACCTACTTTCTTCAAATGTTGATTTTGTGTTATTTCTATCACTTTAAGCATCAGTGAAGCAAGCCTACCAGAAAATTCAGGCTATAATAGTTCCATGAAAACTGGAGATTGTTTTCTTGAGTCTATTCCTTTACTACTTGGAATCTGCTACCAAGTATCAAATTTTTTTTCATGTAACTTTGATGCAAACATCCTTCTCTGAATGATCTTGAGTTGATCAGCGTAACTAACAGGAGTTGAAACACTTTTTTTTTTAAATTTTGTCCCATTAATTACAAAGTTATTCTTGATTGCGTTTCAGATACAATGTTCCGACACCAACCTCTTCACCAGTGTCCACTTTCTTCCATCAATGTACTCAGTTTCCCTCCCTCCCCACTTCCTGCCTCTGTCTGTGGCAGTTGTTTCTTATTTTTTGCTTTTTTTTTCTTTTAGGCACTGTGGTTTACTTTACTTTCACTGATAAGGTTACCATGCATATCCCTTTACTGCATTTCAACACCCTCTCCTCCTCCAGCAACCCTTCCCTACACCATTATCAGTGTTTCCTATCCACCACTCCACCCCTTTCCTACAAATGTCAAGCTTTCTACTGAAAACCTGTTTTCATGCTCTGTTTCTATTGTCTTTGGACATCTGTTATTCCCCTGCTATATTTCTTTATATATGTCATATGAGAGAGACCATTCTTTGTCTTCCCCTCCCCGCCTGACTAACTTTGTTCATTATGGTACTCCCCAGATCCATCCAAGTAGCAGCAAGTTGCATTATTTCCTCTTTTCTTATTGCCAAGTAGTATTCCACTGTAGAGATGTACCACAGCTTTTTTATCCTGTCATCTGTTCTTAGAGACACTTGGGTAATTTCCAGATTTTGGATACTGTGAACAGTGGTGCAATGAACATAGGGGTGCACATATATTCTGGACTGTGTTTGGGGACCCTTCAAGTATATTACAAAAAGTAGAATTGCTAGGTCATATGGAAGATCAATTCCTAGGTTTTTTTTTGAGGTGTGTCCATATTTCCTAAAAGTCTGGACCAGTCAACATTCCTACCATCAGTGAATGAGGGTCTCCTCCACATCTTCCCTTGCATCTATGCCAAAACTGATTGTTTGTATTCTGTATTCTTTTAAATTAGTGCCAGTCTCCCTGCTATGAGGTGATAGCTCATTGTTGTCTTGATTTTCATTTCCCTGATAATTAGTGATGCATAATTTTTGTTTACAAATTTGCCTGTTTGTTGCTATATTTTACAAATATACCTGTTGGCCATTTGTATGTTTTTGAGTAAAACTGATTGTTCACATGTGAAAAAATGAATTCAGACTACTTTCTAACACCATACACAAGAGTCGAATAAAAAAAAAGGAAACACTCTTTTCTCTGACTTAACATGCAGAAAGGTTCAAGGCCCCATGAAAGTCCTGAGCTTGGCATCTCTACCTGATATTTATTTTCTCCTTCCTGTACCCTTGCCACAAACCCTATTGTTTGTATTTCCACAACAGCAGGTGAGTTTGCACTATTTCTGTGACCAATAGCTAAATCAAGAAGGGTCTGGAGAAGCAAACCTTCAAATGCCTAGAGCAAAGTCTGACATACCACGGGGAAGCAAGGGAATCCCAGAGAAACAGATCTTTGTGAGATCAAAATAGACATAGTTTTCCTGAATTTAATCTATTTCACTCCACTTGTGGAATGAAAAAGGAATTGATGGTGTGCTTCATTCCAAACAGACAGAATTCTCAGCAATTTACTGGCCACATCCATTTTGACTCCTCAAACGGATGTTGCTACAGTTTCAAATGAAGCAACTGAGACCCAACACCAGGTATGAGGTGACAGAATCAGGTGACTGCAAAGCTCTTGTCTAAGGTCTCTGCTTCAATAACAGACACATTTCATGGCCATGGCTGGAAAACATTAATAAAATAAAACAATGGCCTTCAAAAATAAATGAAAAGTCCACCCCTTCCTTCAGAATGACTACAACATAGGCTTTTCTCTTATTATTTCCAAATGGTAACTAGAAAAATTTTATATCTGAAATTGAAAAAAGAAAGAAACGTTCAATTCATTCATTGGACCAGTTAATGCAGTTAATTGACATTTTAAAAATTACATCAAATCTATTCTTTCACTGAAATTAATAGAAGCTTTCTTAAGTGATGAATCAGTGCCATCAAAACAGAAAAGTTGGTGCCACAGTGTGGGCACAAGCACCCTCTTGGGAGACACAGCAGAGTAATCTGATAGAAACAGCATGCATTTTCATAGCTTCCATGGTAAAAAGGACTGAGGCCACAAGGATGCTAAAATATCAGAGCCAAAATCGTTAAATCAATAAGAGACTAAATGAACAGCTGAGCTAATGAATACAAGCAAAAAGTAAAATAAAATCAGATATCTAACTGGCATGAAGAAGAGTCTTTAGAGTATTTCTCTGAACAAGAAGGAATCTTGAAGTCTCAACCTGAATAACCTACAGATTACATTAATACAAGTGAAATCTGGAAGGTCACCAGTGGGTAAATGAGATCTCTAGTCATAACACAAACTGCAAAGACACCTAATGGGATTATCATTAGTTATGCAAATGTGGATGTCTATACTGACAGCCTGATTGATGTCAGTTCAGAAGGGTAATAGAAAATCAATTCAAATATTGCCACCACGAAAAGAATGGCAGGTGGAAAGGAGCACGGGCTAAAGAGAAATCATCTTGTTAGAAAATCAATTCAAGAAAACTTGGGTTTGTATATGAGATGTCAGACTAATAAGTGTCAGTAAGCAACAGTCAAAATATGGTATTGTGATAGTCACTGTAATAGCCAGTATTACCTGAACTCTGGGGGAAAGAATTACTGATCTTATCAAGCAATAGTATCAAATTCAGACATGCTGTTTAAAATGAACTTGGAAGGGCCAGGGAAAAAGCCCAGGGGTTATAAGAAGCATGATTCAGACCCCATTTTAATCACTGCATTTCATGACCAGTCCACTAGCATCTGGCACTGTGTAGGTGGCCTTGGTGTATGACACGGCCTGAGTAATTCACATTCTCCAGTCCTACCATGGAACCACTCAGTCCTGAAGGTTAAATCAAGGGTACACTGAGCAATGAGAGATATCCTTCTCTGACCCTCAAATAAAATGAAAGGAATAACAATCTCTGTTGTTAGCTTTCTCAGCTTCTTAGAAATGTATTAGTAAAATCGTTTTTAAATTTATAATACAAGGAAAGTAAGCTTCTCTAGGAAAAAAAATATTGTAAAGTAATTTAAGTTGTGTTAGGCTGTGAACACAGCCTAACAATTAAAACACCTAAAAGTTAAACAATTAAAACACCCGTTTACAATCTACTCAACAGTTCTTTTTAGACCCTCTGAGCCTGATAATTAAGAGAGAAATAAACAGTAATATGAAACCTTTTCAAAAGATTCACAGTACTGAAGATAAAGAACACTGCCCATGTTGGAATACAAATGGGCTAAATCCTGAGCTCTTCCCTGAATCCATATCCATTGCAAGAAGACTTTATCTTATGGCCATAAAGAGGTGGCATGTCAGTTCCTTTCTTTTCAATTGAAGTTGACTGGTGACTTGTTTTGAACTATGAAATTCAAGGAATCCAGCAGGGTTAGGTGTAAGTCTAAGGTTAGCATCCTTCTATATTTCTGTTCTCACCTTATGAGTACACCCAACACCTATACACACAAGTGTGCTAATGTGAAGTACAAACAAAATGTTCACAGGAGATTATCCTAGGAGGGCCAGTCCCTTACCTGGAAATGACCATGATCTACTAAGTGAACTCAGGTAGGGAAGGATAACCTTGATTTGAGTCCAGCTCTAAATCTGGCCTGAATAAAAGTGTGGCTTATGTATATTATTGGTTAAGTCACTATATTTCTGGGCAGTTTGTTTCACAGTTGATTTTCACCCCCAAAGACTCCTTACTAGGAACACAGACCCCAAATAAGATTGATTACTGGAATCAGTTCACAATATTAGCAGATTTTAGCATGGCATTGATAATAAACTACATATACCTGTTTATTTGAAGAAGTCTTTTTATTTTCTTATATGAAAAATTATATTTACTTTTAGTAGGCAGTTTTACTCATATGTCATCAAGGTCAATTTTCCTTAGAAAGCAATTATAAGGATAAGGTAAAAATAATAACAGCAAAGAAAAGCACCTAAAATTTCAATATTTGATTTAAGGTATGCATTCAATGCAAAATAAAGCACACCGACCTTTAGAAAATCGATGTTAGTAAGATGAAAGGCAAAATTGAAATATGCATCCAGGATGCAAAGGAAAAGGACCTTAGCAAGAAAAATATTAAAATTAAAAAGCGCTTGTATAAAAATTACATAGCTCTAACTCAAACTATGAAAAGAAAATAAGGAAGAAAATAGACTATGGCACACAACAGAACAAAGGAATGGGGCAGAGTGATAGTACAGAGGACAGGGCACATGTCTTCCATGTTACTGACCCAGGTTCAATCCCTGCATTCCAGATGGTCCCCTGAGTGCCATTAGGAGTATCTCCTGAGCACAGAGCCAGGAATAAGCCCTGATCAAGGTATGCTCCCCCCTCCCAAAAAAAAAAAAAAAAAAGAAAATAGAGTCAAGGCCAAGGCTGCCCATCCTACTCTCCTCCTTACTTGCACTTTAAGCTCACATAGGTAATCATTAAAGAAATGATAAATATTTTCTGTTTATTTAAAAACTAACCTAATGACAGAAGGTAAAAACATAAAATACAGGAACTTACTAGAATCCTAAAGATAAAGACAAAGTTCTAGTTTCTAAAAAAATAACAAAAAGATAGATATAAAAATGTTCATCAAGATATTGTTTTTTATTTTGTGAGCATACTCATTAGCACTATCCTATTTAACCAATATTTAATATAGTTTTGTTTTTACAGAGTTGGGGAGCAAACTCACGGCTTCCCCATGTAGGACATTAGGAAGCTACACCCCCAGTTCAATAAGCCATCATTTTAAGAAAATAATCTAGAATAAAAAATATACCTAAAATAATATCAAGTATATTTGGATTGTTTTCAAACTTCTGATTTGATTTAAAATTGTAATTCTTTGAAAAGGTCTATAAACACCTTTTATAGACTATAACCATATAACTATATAGTTATATGGTTTTAGTCTATAAAAGAAATAACTATAAATGCCTTACCTATCATTTTGGCCTAATATATATTACATAATTTTTATGATAAAGTTTGTAATATATCCTAGTCCTTCCTGCAAAAAGCTGCTTCTAAATTTTCTGTGATCATACCCTACTCTTGATTTAAGAACAAGATCATGTCTTTAAATAAGACTTGGAGATAAATAAGCAAATCATCCCTCCCCACCTAGGAAGGATATTTGGAGGTAGTAATAGGGTAAGTGTGTTGAATAATAAAAGGTATTCTAGATGGAAAGAACTACAAAAACAAGAGATTCCACTTATCAGGATGGATTCTTGCTTTCCTTTCCTTAGTATATTTACTCTAGCTACAGTAAATGAATTCTAATTCTAATTCTAGAACTTGTTTTACACCTTTGTGTCTCCTTTCATTTTCTTTAACGTATGACTTTTTCTTCTTCTCTTTGTTTTATTCATAAAAGCTGTTTGGTTCCTTTCAATATTTATCTACTTATTAGATCTCAGTTTTAAAGGTACTAGAATAATTTAGCTTGCCTGATTTAAAATTAGTTAATAATGAACTCATTTAATAGGCTAAACCATATGGAAATTGTCAGAATTCAAATATTTTAGACCTACAAAACTAGTAATTTCACATGATTCAATTTAATGTTTTTGTAAATGGCATAGAAAAGCAATATTTTCTGTCTCCCCTGTTAGCAAACAAATTACATCAAATTTGATGAGATGCTATCTAGTTTAAAAAATACTATCAAGTACCTGAAATAGTAAGTATTTAGTAATCAATCTCATATTTGCATTATTTAATGTATGTTTAAGGAAGAGTTCTGAGTCTCTAGGGCATGGTTTACATATACAACTTTGGATATCACTGA
The DNA here is from genome assembly GCF_029834395.1 of Sorex fumeus. NCBI lineage: Eukaryota > Metazoa > Chordata > Mammalia > Eulipotyphla > Soricidae > Sorex > Sorex fumeus. The sequence goes on from NW_026606064.1 coordinate 18,166,301, forward strand.
AAAGCCTGGTCCTAGAATGCAAAAATATTTATATAGGTTTTTAGAAAAGTCAGTCAATTTATTAATTCCCTTGGTTGTAGGAGAATTGATTATTCTAAATGTGATCAGGAATTGATCCTCAGCATCAATGTCATGATCCTAAATCAACCACAAAAGGTAGATGGTTGCTGCTTTCTCATAAACTCATGCAGATTTTTTTCCATGCTTATCTTGAAGAATGATTTCTTATGGCTCTAGAGAAAGAGGCGAGGAAAGCAGGTGGAGGGGGAGTAAAGAAAGGAGGAGAGAGAGTGATGATGTCTCCATACGCAGGCACAAAAGCTAGTCCAGAACAGTGTTTCTCAATCAAGGACCCTATGGCTCGATGGAGAACACCCAGGATAATCCAAGGAGACCACAGGAGAAATTACATAAGGGTAGGAGTCTCTATATCATTTATGATGTCTGGAATGTGATGTGGTATTTCAATTTAGAGGATAGCTATCAGTAATGTCTGACTGACATGAAGCCCAAGTACCCTAATATTTAATTTATACCTCTTGTATAAAACAGAATACACACATCGGGACAAAGGGAAATAATTTTTCCTGATAATCACATAAAACATAAGAACTTGCTTACTTAACTAGGATATGAGGTAGAATTGACAAGGTTTTCCAATTAAGTAACAACACTAAGGAACCAAGAGCTTTTTAGATTCTTGGCTCATATTACCAGCATGCTGGTTCCTATTCTCAGCCTGATTGCCTCACGGACACCAACTCACTGCCCCAGGTTCAGTTTCTGCCTTTAATCACAATAGCACCAAGAGCAAGAAACTTGCTGGGAAAGAGATTCTAGGGCAAGTATCATGTTCTCGTTCCTTTCTCATTTCAAGGAAGAAAGATAAAGTCCCCCAAAGATTTCTAACATCCTGCTGGCCATAAATGGATGTATTTTCTTCTGAAGATATTTCACTAAAAGAAGGGAATTAAATTGCTATAGTTGTCTTAGCAGAGTTACAGTTTTTCCCAAGTAAGCATATAAAAAACCCAGAAGGATTTCTTAATGAGAAAAAAGGAAGCACTGCTGATCAAACCAAAATAAAGTCCCTGATGTCACATTCACATTACATACAATCTTGGGTCACATATCCCTTACTTCTTTAGTCTCATCCTAATTTGATAGGTAATTTTTGTTTACTATTCCAGGTAATTTATCTATAAACATTCTCTCACAACTTATAAACCCTTCAAATGGAGATTTAAATATAAAATGATAAAACGTTATACATAAGTGTATATATAATATATATTATATAGTGGTTAGAGTACTAAAATCTATGCATGCAATCTTCAGAGGCAGTCATTGTTTATAGTTTTCCTATCTTAATATGTTCTCCTTCTCATCCCTTATTGTTCTGTTATTACAATGCACAGGGGTGACGCCTATTATAGTAATTACAGCTTATTTTAACAGGGATGCTTTCAAAAACTTGGTTGTAGTAAGCCAGAGGTACCAACCACCAATACCAGGATCATGTTTGGTACAGGTGGTAGAGTGTCAGAAACCCAACTCATAGTCTCACAATTGCAAAGCAGGTGATTTGCTACTGTGCTATTTCCAGCACACTCACCCCAAATGGGTTTCTAAGCATATAATATATAGAGAGAAACAGAAAAAATAATCTATGGACATGAAAGAGGCTACTACAGGATTTTAAAGACATGCAATATGGTACAATACAATCCAATTTCTGGTATGAAAAAATTCCATTGGTAGCCTATGTGTGTATTTACTTTCATGTAAAAAATGAGCTCCGATTTTGCCTTCAGTCTCTTTACTCAATTACCACTTCATGACACTATACATTTGATCACAAGTAATCTTAGGAACAACTTGAGCTAGCTTGGGTCAGGGGAAAAGAATTCACTAGTATATGTTCCCTAAAATTTCAAAGATTTCTGGAATTATATTGTAGGTATGTCTATTTCTAGTTATGCATTAATATTTCTATAGGTCTCAATGATAATCACCCTTTCATCATCCCCTATGAAAGACATGATGATTTGTAATAATCTAGAGTAGATTCTCAGTGAGATGTCGAGTTAGCATTGAAATGAGCAAGGCACCATTTCAAAACCCACAATATGTTTGGGAAGACAAAATAATTTTTGTAGTTCTTGCTAGAGTGATAGCACAGCGGGTAGGGCATTTGCCTTGCATGCAGACAACCCCGATTTCATTCCTCCTTCCCTTTCGGAGAGCCCGGCAAGCTACCGAGAGTATCCTGCCCACACAGAAGAGCCTGGCAAGCTACCCGTGATGTATTCGATATGCCAAACACAGTAACAACAAGTCTCACAATCGAGATGTTACTGGGCCTGCTTGAGCAAATCAATGAACAACGGGAGGACAGTGCTACAATGCAGTGATACTATTCTTTGACAATGCTCTTCTATGCCAAGTTGAAGGACCCACCTATGTTGAAACAGAATTGTTACTTCAGAGGAAAACAAGTTCTACTGTCAGGACATTGACTAAGGGGAATCTGAGTAAAGCAAATGTCTATTATCCACAGGGACAATTCCTGGACTAAATCTTCCAGAAGGGGCCAGAGCAATAGAACAGTGGACAGGATGCTTGCAATGCACATGACTGACATGGGTTTGATCGCTGGCACCACATATGTCCCCTGGAACCCCATCAGGAGTTTTTGCTGAGTGTAGAGCCAGGTTGGGCTGGAGCGATAGCACGGTGGGTACGGCATTTGTCTTGCACACAGCCAACCCAGGTTCGATTCCTCTGCTCCTCTTGGAGAGCCCGGCAAGCTACTGAGAGTATCCTGCCAACAGGACAGAGCCTGGCAAGTTACCCGTGATGTATTTGATATGCCAAAAACAGTAACAACAAGTCTCATGATGGGGACATTACTGGTGCCCGCTGGAGAAAATTGATGAACAATGGGAGGACAGTGCTACAGTGGACAGTGCAACAGTAGAGCCAGGAATAAGCCCTGAAAAACACTCCGTGTGGTCCAAAAGCAACATCAGCAGCAAAACATTCCAGAAGATGCATGAGAAGTTCTGTCTTTATTATTTATAAAGAATTTTTCTTCTAGCTTAGCAATAGTAGATTTTAAAAACATCATAACAACAAAAAGAAAAGGGAGAAACAGGCCTCAAACTATTTTATTTTTTCCTTTTGGGGTCACACTTGGGGTGCGCAGGGGTTACTCTTGGCTTTGCACTCAGGAACTACTCCTCTCTGTGCTCAGGGGACCATATGGGATGCCGGGGATCAAAACTGGGTCAGTTGTGTGTAATGCAGATACCCTACTCACCACTCTATCATTCTAGCGCCTCAAATCATGATCCTTTGGTATCAGGCCAGCTCCACATCCCCTAAACTGTTGCTTGCTCCCAGGTAAGATTAATCTTCTGGCTGACATCTCAGGAGCCTTTTTGGAACTCAGGTGGAATTCCATTCCTTCTGGCTAGGTCTCAGCAGCCACCATACCTCACCTCTCCCATTATCAACATGCCCAGCTCCATAGCTCCTGAATCTTGCAAGAGCTCTACTCATCAAATCTCACACTGCTCACAGTTGGACTTCCTGTCACTCAGTGAAGACAAGCAGGGAAGAGCAACTCCCAGAGTAATTACTCAGAGGCTCTTATAGGGGTTAAGTACCTACAGTGCAGCGGAAGTATAGCAAACCCAAAGGGCAAAACAAATAGAAGCCCACCAAGTTTTATAAGTAAAAACAGCAACATGGAAAGTTCAACCAGCACCACCTAGTTCTATAAATACTTAGACAATGACTTTAGTGACACCATGTTGAGGATGATGAATAAGCTCGGATAATCAATGGCACAAATAGTCTGGAAAGTACAAGAAAGAGTAAACCCAAAATGAGAAAATTGAGAAAACTACAGTAATAAATGACAGAAATAAAGAATATGGTCATATAAAAAAAGAAACAAACAAACAAAAAGCTCTAAGGAGCAGAATAACAGTCACTGAGGAAAAGCTCAAGGATCTTCAAGATAAGATGAGCAGGAAATATCTAGAAAAACAACAGAATACAGAAAAAAAATTCAAAACAAATTTTGGTCTTTGCACATGCTTTGCATGTGTCCGGGACTATAGATATCTTCCCAGTTCATTGAATTCCTTAAGAAAATAAAAGCCTGCCTATTGTATATTCATATATTTTACATACCAAATTCCATTTTTTTTCTTTTTGGGTCCCACTTGGCGATGTACAGGGGTTACTTCTGGCTCTTCACTCAGGAATTACTCCTGGTGGTGCTCAGGGGATCATATGGGATGTTGGGAATTGAACCAGGGTTGGCTGCATGCAAGGCAAATGCTTTACCTGCTGTGCTATCACTCCAGCCCCACATACCAAATTTCTAATAAATTATTTTCATAAGAAAAAAATCTCAGTCTATTAAGACAATGAAGTTTGCTTTGGTTCCCACTACCCATAGAGAACTTGGATAGAGACCAAATTTCAAACAGGATTCGTGGAAATTAGTTTTCCTTAGGTTCAAAGTGAAATCTCCATGTCCCACCCCCACATGCTGCACTTTTTCTGCTGAGTGTTATTTAGGACACAAAAGAAATTATATAGCTAAAGCAAATGTATTATCTTGATCTCTAAAAATGAAGTGGTTTGGGTTGGACACCAGCCAAAGACCTCCAGAACTAGCCACAACCATGCTGAGACCACTCTCCACAAGCATGAAGGTACCCGCAGAGGAACAAAGGCATGTGGGTCCCAGGGCTGAGATCTCCAAGCCTGCTCGGATCCAGCTGAGCATCCTCCACCCAGATCCTCCATCTTCCAGTAGGCAGGGGTCACACCCACCAACTGGCCCCCCAGCGCCGTGTAATCCCATCAACGACCAAGACCCAGAGACTATAAAACCCAACTCCCGGAAGTGCGAGGACGTATTTGTGGCTGCGCGACATCTTATCTCTTTCTTACTTTGGACAACCTGGCAGGCTACCAAATGTAACCTGCCCACATGGCAGAGTCTGAAAACTCCCCATGGCATATCCAATATGCCAAATACCAGTTAACAATGATGGGTCTCATTCTCCTACCCCCGAAAGGGCCTTGAATATGGCACTTTAAAATCTCAGGGCTAGTAGAAAGGAGACGTTACTGGTGCCTGCTCGAGGCAATCAATGAACAACAGAATGATTGTGATCGTGATCATGATATATGTATGGACTGAGCAATAGCACAGTGGGTAAGACGTTTGCCTTGAACGTGGCCAACCCGCCTTCGATTCCTCTGCCCCTTTCAGAGAGTCTGGCAAGCTACTAAGAGTATCCAGCCCACACGGCAGAGCCTGGAAAGCTCCCCGTGGCGTATTCAATATGCCAAACACAGTTAACAACAAATCTCCCAATGGAGATGTTAATGGTGTCCACTCCAGCAAATTGATGAACAGTGCTATAGTGCTACATATATATGTATATACACTGTACATATATATGAATATATATACTACATATATATACATATATGTATATGTATGCTACATATATATGTATATACACGAATCATAAGGTAAAAGGATTAATTCAAAAGAATGACTAATAAAGGGGAATTTTACTTATTAGTAAGAGTTCACATAGGAAAAATTAGTGGTAATAGTAACACAATTCACTGCATTGTCATTCATGCCTTTTAAAAAAAGGTATACTGACACATTGTTATATTTTGTTGTTTTTAGCCATACTTGGCCGTTCTAAGGGCTTACTTCTAGCTTCCTACATACTAAGGAATCACTCCTAGTTGTCTACCAGTTATTGACATGTGGTGCCAGAGTTCAAAACAGATCAGTCACAAATGAGGCAAGTGCCTTCCTCATTGTACTATCTCTCCGGCACAAGGCACAAAATTCTATTCAAAAGCTTCACATAATGGCTATAGTTACCTATTTTGCAGGAAAAAAAATTGGCATTAAGTCTGTGATGATAATATAATGAAATACTATAATTTTAGTAGCTTTACCTTCACCTCAAATGACCTTTATCTATTTTATAATGTTAACCAAACCAAATTCCTTTCCAAAGAATTCAATGCATGAGTCTACCCTGGGGTGAAGAAGCTTTAGATGACTATAGAAAGTAGGAAGTACTCCAGGAGGTGTGGCTAAGTTGAATATACCTCTTCTTCAGCATGACCAAACTTGATAAAATAAATAAAAATGCTAAGGAAAGCAAGAATAGGAAAAAGCTTGTCTAATTTACTTTGGAAAACATGTAAATTCTTTCTCTAATCCTTTGAAATATATGCAAATCTTCTTCAAGCCTCTTGCCTGTTTTACAACCCTGGAAATCCCTTTTTCAAGCATGTGAAAATCATCTCTTTGAAGTATAATCATCAATGAAGATAGCACTCTAACCTCTCAGTCTCTCTGAGAAAACAGGCCCCTTTCTCCAGGTTGTAAAATTACCTCCTGCTATGAACTTAAGAAAAAGTTAGATTTTCCTGTGGGTGAAATCTGCCAATTAGCAAATATGGATGGCATATGACTCCTGTGCTTCAGCTCTTAAATAATTTCCAGTATTTATTTTGTGTAGTACTGAGATTATTTGAATTTTTGTTTGTATCTCCTATTGCATTACTTTTGAATAGAATCTTTACTTGTTTAAATTTATCAGCATGATTTTATTTTCTTATAGATACAAGTTTGTCACTGTTTTACTTTGAAAATACTTGAAGTATCTGTCTGTCTCTGTGGGGTGTGTGTGTGTGTGTGTGTGTGTGTGTGTGTGTGTGTGTGTGTGTTGTACCAGAGGGCATAGACCTGTGCTTACATACTTCCCAAGAAAAGGACAAGCTCCAACTACACTTTGAATGACACTTGCGTCTAAATTGCTCATTTTCCTGGGTGACCTTCTGCATGTGCTACTCGCATTGTAGGTAATGAGTTCTTCCTCTACTGGGTTAAAAGTTGCAGTGTTATTTGTTTCTGTGTAAAGAAAAGAGTGTGTGTCATAAGTTTAGTCAACTACACTAAGAGCATAGATGGCAGCTCCTCTCAGATACAGGAAAAGATCAAAACCATCCTCAGTGGCTCAGAAATTTCTATGGAAAATTAGTCTATAATTTTCTTTTCTGTGATGTTTCTGTCTGCTTTTAGTATAAAGATAATGTTCTCTTAGGAGATATACAGATGGTTAACAGGCACATAAAAATATGCTCGGCTTTACTGATTATCAAGAAATGCAAATCAAAATGTCAATGATCTATCATTTCACACTAGTGAGAAAGGCTCGATGCCCAAAAGGCCAGAGAGACAGAATTGTGTGTAGAGTGCCTTGCCTTGCACATGGCTGACCCAGGCAAGTTCGATATTTGGCACACCTGAGCCATCACAAAGAATGATCTTTGAGTGCAGAACCTGAAGTAAGCCCTGTGCACTGCTGAGTGTGGTCCCAAAACAAACATTCAGAATCAAAAACAAAAAGTGCTGGTGATGATGTGTACAAAAAAGAAAATATTATCCACTCTTGGTGGATTTGTGTTCTGGGTCAGAGTCTGTCAAACAAACAAACACTGTCCTCCCGTTGTTCATCGATTTGCTCCAGCGGGCCCAATAATGTCTCCATTTTTTTTTTTTGAGACTTGTTTTACTGTGTTTGGCATATTGAATACGTCATGGATAGCTTGCCAGGCTTTGCCACGTGGGCGAGATACTCTCGATAGTTTGCCAAGCTCTCCGAGAGGCGCGGAGGAATTGAACCCAGCTGGCCAGGCTGGCTGCACACAAGGCAAATGCCCTACCGCTGTGCTATCACTCCAGCCTGATATGGAGATTTCTCAAAAAGTAAAAATATAGCTATCTCACAGCATTTTCACTCCTAGGTGTCTATCCACCAAAACTGTAATTCAAAAAGATATATGTAACTCCTGTCTCTTGTGACACTATTCACAATTCTTTTTAATAACCAAGATTGGAAAATAAACAAATGCATGTCAACAGATAAGTGGATAAAGAACTGTGACTATGCCATAATTACATTATATACATACACGTACATACAAGACAAGATAAAGTCTTACTTTTACTATAGCTACTGATAGAACTACATGGTCTTATGCTAAACAACGTAAGTCAACAGAATAAAGATAAATATCTAATGATTCACTCATATATGATAGGAAAGAAATGGAAGGAAGGAAGGAAGGAAGGAAGGAAGGAAGGAAGGAAGGAAGGAAGGAAGGAGCAAGGAAGAGAGGGAAGGAGGGAAGGAGGGAAGGAGGGAGGGAAAGGAGGGAGGGAGGGAGGGAGGGAGGGAGGGAGGAAGGAAGGAAGGAAAGAAGGAAGGAAGGAAGGGAGTGAAAAACAGGATTGAATAAAGCGTGTCCAATGCAAGGAAAAAGACTGACCTAAGGGAGTGAGGGAATGGAAAGGAAAAGGTATTAAGATCAATAGTTAAGAGATACTTTTTTTGTAGGCATGGTTGTAACACTGTGCTCCTGAAATATTTATATTCTTGGGAACCAATGTACCTCAATAAATTAAAAATATACTTAAAAAAGAAAACTGAGGAAGTTTATTCTCAGTTGCATAAAATAGTAGAGCCCAAGGATGAAAGCTGCTCTAGAAAGATAAGAGCAATATGCAGGGAGGTCTCACCGAAAACAAGGAGGGGAGGCAGCAAGTATAAAACATTTGTCTCAAAAAGAAAAGGCATATAAGTTTTCACTCTAATTTGAATACATGAATTATCTTCATTAAAAATTTCTGGAGAATAGTGATATAAAACATATTTTTCAAGTTAAAAAACATTTTACCTTTACAAGTTTCCCTTTTAATCTTTTTTTATATCATTTTATATAATAGGTCGTCGGACAAATCAATTAAATTGTTATCATCTTGAAAATTTAGCATTTTAATTTATTTTTGAATCATCTTTATTAAATAAACAAATCACCTTATTTTAGGTCCAAAATATTAAGAGATAAAACTATCCTTTTCAATCATAATTTAAACACTAAATAACAATACTATCACCCCTCACAGAGCTGTCTAGATCAGAAACTGCAAAACTAATTTGTCTTACTGCCTCCTTCAAAAAAACAAATTATTCTGTTCCCTCTTAAAATCTGCTTTCTTTAAGGGAATAAACAAATAGTACCCAGAATTGCATCTGAAGCTACTAACTTCCCAGTGGACCATTCCAGCTCTTGTCTGTTGGTGTTGCAGGGTGGCATTACTCCCTTTGGGAATGGTCGATATTAACATGACTTCATTATTCCATTATCTTCCTTAGCATAATTTTCTGCTCTGTAAATGTTTTGTAACAAACAAGTTGGTTGCTAATTACAAAAAATCCCCAAATATCCTTCCACTATTTAAGGATGTATCAGTAGACCATGTACCCTGAGATTGCTTTGAAATTCCTACCTTGAAAACTTTGTTTTGAGGTTATTAGCAATCCTAAACTACTTATCACAGTGCTTGGTTCTTATCCAGTTCTAATTAGTCTTTCTTCTGCTGCCAAAGCTAAAGGTAAGATTGATTTAGACCTTAGCTCCCAATTATCAATAAAATTTTCAACCCTTCTGAATAATACCAAATGACCCTGAGATAATACCCAAACTCTGGAAAGTATATTGTCTCTCACAAGGAATGAAAATGAAGCAACAACACAATAAGTTCAGCTTTGTAATTTTGTGATTGTTGTTAACAGGCTGTGTAATTTAAGCAGATATCATTTGTCAATTTCCATAAGTTAGTTCCCTGTTCTCTTTCTCAATAAAAATCTTTTCTTATGACCATTCAGGTAATGTTTTCTTGGGGGAGTACAAGTCTGTCATTTTCCAACTTATTGAGTTGCTGACAATAAAGTCTATTCATGATCCCTCACTTTGTCTCTTCATTGGCTCTCAAATGACCATGGAACTGATCTTTTCAGTTACAGAATGCTTATGATATTAGTGAAGCCTTTTTTTTCCAGAGCAGAGACAAATTGAATTCAAAGGATCAGATTTTATATGATCACCTAAGTGCCCAACCAAAAGGAACATTAGTAGTGTTCTACTATAGTCACTCTTTATTTGTCTTGCGATCATATTTCTCTCACTCCCTTCTTCTCATAACAAAATTCTTTTCCTTGTGCTCCATATAGTTCAGCATAAGTACTCCCCACTTCCATTTTTATAGCCATTGCATATATTGTGGTAACCAACCAGAACTAGTTCTTCAGAGCTTTCTTATTATCAGAAGGTGCCTATTTCTATCTTTCAGTAATTTACACTGCCTTCTTATCTCAAAATATAATCAAATTCTTCCAGGATTGGCAAAAAAAGAATCGTACAGTTGCAAGCAGAGAGATGTTGCCCAGGTGACATGAATTGAAAAAAGGCCATCATGTTTCCAAACTTAACTAGGCCCCAAGTCTGGGGGAAACTGTGAGATGAAGAAACCATTTGAGAAGACTAGGGGCCCTTTGAGATACAGACACGTAGGCCCAGAGCATAAGTTGGACTCTGAGATGAGGGAACAAAGGCTCTGATAAGATTATGAAAAAGCCACCAAACTGTGCAAATGTTCTCACCATGAAAACCCCGACTGATTAATTCCAACTTACTCAGAGAATTCAGAGTAAAAGTAATTTCGGATTATATCCATATATAGAACTTCTCTAGCTCCATGTAGAACTTCTCGATTTCTCTTTCATCATAATGAGATGTTGGTGCGTAGACAACGAAGATAGAAACTGCAGGCAGCTAGCCACATCTATTCAAATGTAAACGTCCGATTCAGGTTGTTAGGCATTCAAATGAATCAATGCTCTTGGCCAAGTTTGTGTGACAAGGACACTGACGCCTCCAACACCTCTTTTATCGCATGTTCCGAGGAACAATTCTTCTCCAGTGTTGAAAACGGCATGGTGAGATTTGTGCCTTCTTGTCTCGGTCAGACCAATGATGTTGTACTTGATCATTCGCGCTTGTACCATCAGGTCCTCGATGGATGCATCTGATGCTAGCGTACGTGCATTGAAAGTACAGACGATCATTTTTGTCTTCCTTCGTTGTGGCAGCCTAGGTCGGCCTTGAGATTTTGTTGGCCTCTCCTTTCTCATCCTTCTCAGTGCTGCCATGTTGGTGAAGCCTTCAGGGTCAGGTGAATGAGACCAGTTGTAGTTACTGGTTTTGGCATATCGTATACACAGCGGATAGCTTGCCAGGCTCTTCCGTGCGGGCAGAATATTCTCGGTAGCTTGCCAGTCTTTCCGAGAGGGATAGTGGCTTTGGGGCGACCTCTAATCACCCTTGTAGGTGTTACCATATTTGAACCCTATCAAATACTGTACGACAATTCGGGAAGATGGGTATTTAGTGACTTATGATGTGTCGCACGGCCACTTTGCGGCCGCGCGGGTCCGGAAAGTGTCCTGGAGTGTGGCGAAGGCTGGGTAGTGGAAGTAGTGTGGATAGTGGAAGTCGGCCAGTGGGGTATTTATCTGGGTAGGGTGGGTCTCCTGTGTGCAATTCGATCCCTGGGTGGTTGATGGAAGCAGACAGGGCAGGGTAGTGTGGGGCTCCAAATTAGAATCCCTTTGTCACCTGTGGTTGGTGGGAGCAAGGTCCCAGAGAGTTCCGCTTATCTTGTTCTGTGGGTCTTCAGTCGTGCGTGGGTCTCGGCCGGAGCTGCCACGCGGGTCCGGAAAGCGTCCTGGAGTGTGGTGACAGCTGGGTAGTGGAAGTAGTGTATATATCCATATATAACGCCATTGCAAAAGCCGTGGAGGGTCTCTTCCCTCAGGAGAAGTTCATGTTCATTTGACTGTGTTCCTTTCTCCTTCTCTCCTTTCATATTTCCCAAATAAACTTACCTCACTGCACTAAGTATCTGCTTCCTATCATTCTTTTCTATGAGGGTAGACAATTGATCTAGAAATCTGGGAAGAAGTCAAGGTTGCATTCTTTTTCTGCAGGGAAATATTTCCTTGTTCCAGCATGAGGCCACTGCTCCCTGAAAAATCAGATGGTAGGAAATAAAGATCAAATGGAACCAGGACACAGTATAATGGCTATCCAGTGAGGATGATGGGATGAGTGATCTCCATGCTGGGCATGTGCTCAAAGCCAACTTTACAAAGTCTTAAGATGCTCAGGCACTTTGGGTGACCAGGGCGGGTTGAGCGGGAAGGTATTAGTTTGTTTCTTCTGAAAGCTATTCCCTCCCTTTGCTCCTCATTTCACCTAAGTTACCTACAAAAGTTCGTGAGCCACCCGGGAAACCTACTTTTTAAAATTAGCCTTTCTACCACCTACAACACAAATGAACTGTTCAGTCTGAGAGAAAATTAATAAACCCAGATTGGAGTGATAAGTGTGGCCCCAAGTTACTTTAAAGTTAACACAAGTCGTGGTGTAAGTCTCCCAAAATATTTCAGTTTGGCTTCAATCATAGATGAAGCTACTTGGTATTGAGAAGTATAAATAAATAATTTAAAAAATAATCAACAACATACAAAAAAAAAAGACCCAAGATGAATCATTTATACTGGGTCTCACGAAGACGTAAAACCTGACCTAATTGCAGTTTCAATCTTTCCCCAAAGTAGAATTTTAAGCCAGTCAGGAGTTTCTCTGGTCTTCCCTAATGAGGTAATCTGCATACTAACACCCCACCACCATCACCACCAAGAGAAGGTGACTTTGCCCAGAATAAACTTTTTTGTTTGTTTGTTTTGTAATTACCTTGTCTTTCTCTGAGTCTGTTAAAACTTCCTATTTTGTAGAACTCCTTATAGAGCCTTTGTATTTGCTATATGGGCTAATACCTAATTCACAAATCATTTAATAAAGCCAATAACATTTTTAAAATCATTCAGATACTTTTTTATTTTTAACAGTACCAATCAAGAGTCTAACCAACCAATATGACCTTTATGTTCTTGTTATTATGAGCAGTGAAACCAATATTTTTGTATGCTGTCACTGAGATCTTTAGCCATAGTTTCCCAATAAGTACTGCAGATGAGTAGACTTTGCCACTTCAACACACACACTTTGGTATATGACTTATTTTAGGCTGATTACTTTTAAATATCAAGAGTCAATGGAAGGCTGTGAAAAAAGGAAGTAAAAAGTACCCTTTTAGCATAGTGGTATTAGTTTTGGTTTTAGTTAGTTAGTTATTGCTTTACCCCGCTCTCATTTTACTGAAATACTGAAATTTAAAAAACTCTTATTGAGAGTTTATGCGTACTTTAACACACATCCTGTAACTGAGTGCTCACTTCCTTTCATCAATGTCTCAAGACCATTTTCATCCACTCTCTCTCTCCTGTCTTCCTATCCCCAGGTAAATACAATTCCATAGACCAACTCTCCAGTTATGTGAGATTGGCATAAATAAAAAAGAACAAAAGTTACACTTCTTTAGAAACATTTGCATTCATAAGGGAAATTTCCATTTGTAAGGAAATCTCCATTTGTAAGGGTCTCCTTTCTCTCTTTCAAGAAAAAAAAAGCCAATTAAATCACAAAAATCTCATGGAGAAAGGCAGCACCATGAACCTGCAAAATGATATGTGTTGTGCTTTGCCTGATAACTTTTAAAAACCAGTTACTTAGCACCCAATATCTTCTTTTGTCTTTAGCTGGAGATTGACTTGTAAGGTGATGGTGGAGTACAGGAAGAGACTAACAATTTTCCTGGCTCTTCTAAATGTATAGAGGAAGCTCACATGCCATTAAACTGTTTCCTTTTCTCTTGGGCCTTTTATTTAGACAAGTATTTAAGCTAAGAATCTTGAGGGATAAAAGTTTTGCAGGCAGGTAAATATTCCAGTGAGGTGAGGGGAGGGGAGGGGTACAGGGGATCAAGTAATGTAGTCCTGTCCTCCCAATGTTCATCGATTTGCTCAAGGGTGTCCACTAATGACTCCATTGTGAGACTTGTGACTGCTGACTGTGTTTGTCAAATCGAATACATCATGGGGAGCTTGCCAGGCTTTGCTGTGTGGGCGAGACACTCTCAGTAGCTTGCCGGGCTCTCCGAGGGGGGTGGAGGAATCAAACCCGGGTCGTTTGGGTCTGCTGCATGCGAGGCAAATACCCTACTGCTGTGCTATCGCTCCAGCCCTAAAAATAAATAACTTAAATAATTTAAAAATAAAACTTAAATAATCTAAGGCTTAATTTATAAACAAAAATAAATACTAACAGACTGGAGCTGGGTTCAATTCCTCCGCCCCTCTCTGAGAGCCCCGCAAGCTACCAAGAGTATCTATCCCGTGCAGCAAAGCCTGACAAGTTACCCGTGAACAAAAGTAAATCTAAAATAAATTAGTTAAATAAATAAATTAGTTAAATAATAATAATAATAATAATAATAATAATAATAAAGTGAGCTGCCAGTATGACTGGCTGGGGTTTAGGGCCCATGAAGAAAACAGCACTGAAACCTGAACCAGCCCAAATGCATGGAGGCTTTTGACCCAAGGACCCATCTCAGGAGCCAGAAAATTCTCTGAGTTGCAGAATTCCAGCACCAGTGTAGGAGGCTTCCTGAGACGAACAGGCCAAAGACCATAAACTGTTCCAAAAGCCCCCTTGGCCACCACCCTAGCAAGAGACCGGGGCAGGGCAGTTTGGGAGAAGTGTGCATAAACTTGGCACAAAGGAAGCATGAACATGCCTGAGCTCACATGTTGATGGCACCCATGACAACTGTGCATGCCATGCCCATGCAAACATGATGCCTGAGCACATGCCACCTGCATATGCCCTCTTGAGAAGTACATATTCATACTTTAACACTCTGATTTGTAATCAGGCTCTCTCCATTCTGGAGAAGCCAGAGATCTCTTTAGAACAAGTATCTCAATTTACCTCTTCATCTCTTCCTTTATTTTTCCAGTGAACTTGTTGCATTTTACTGTTCATCTCCTCCTGAAGTTCTTTTCTGAGAGAGAAAGGCCATGGATCCGAAGACCTGTGTAAGATGTAGAACTGACTTTCTTTTCCAGTGAAGAACAATCTCTCTATCTAGTCTGAGTCCACAACAACCTGGAAAACTGGGTGGGGGGAATCAATCCCTAGGACATGCAGAAAAAGTGGACTTCGGGTGCAGTTTGATGACTGTCTTGTGGGGCTAGCTGGCTGTGAAACCTGTGGTGTGCGGGTCACAGGAGACTTTAGTAGTTCTAGATTTCCCCAGCCATTTCCTGGGTGGCAGAGGTAGAAAGAGAGAAAGGAACAGATTTCTGTCTTGAGGCTACCACATCTTTCTTCCCTGCTTTACATAAGTCACCCGGGGAACCTCCACCAACAAACTCCAAAGGAATAGCTGAACAGCCATTTAGCCTAAGGGAAAGAAAAGCTAAAGTTCAGCTGAATTTAGAGAACTAAGAATGGGGAAAAAAATGATTTCTCTATATTCTAGACCGATTTTACTCCAGTTTTATTCATGCATATTACTTTAATCAGTGCTCTTAAAAGTAATTTATTCAATGGCCATATTCAAATTATCTGGTATGTGGTGGTCAGTGTTAAATAATAGTTTCCCTTTACTTTTCTTCAAATTTTCATCTAGTAAAATGTAAAAGCACACACTTTTTAAAACTCTGGCAATATATTTCTAAATCCAGCAGCTTAAATATTCAACTTTTCATTTGACAGTATGTATGTCATTGATTAAGTTAATATTTCAAAATATTGGTTGTCTTGACATAGGAAGGATTAGGCCCCCACCACTGCCTTTAGGCAAATATGTCTCATTTGATAAATCGGCTGTGAATCTTATGGATCTTGAGACAATTTTTCCTTGAGTATAGTTAATAATATCATCAACTATTTCTTGATTTAAAATTACCATTAATAAGACATTGAAAAAAAAACTCTGAATTACCAAAAAAAAAAACCATTAAAAATCTATTGAATACTTATTCCAGAAGTTTTCTAATTCTAAGAAGTTGAAAATTTAAGACAATAAAAATGTTTTTATTTTCTGTGAAATACCTACAGATAAATCACTTTTCTATATTAGAAAAGATGACAGTCATCTTGTTACTTTGGATATTCTGAGTATCTAAAAGAAAAAAGCAAGAGATAAAATAATTTGTGTGTAGGCCAGTTCAGAGGACTAGAGCACATGTTTTACATGCAGGAAGTCTAGGGCTTTACCCCTGCCACTTCCAGGTGTGGTGTGAAAGCAACATTTTTGTTAAAAATATATATTTTGTATAAGATTTTAAAATTCTAGTATCAACAAAACAATTATACTCCTAAGTTTTACCATTTTTATTAAAAGGTAGTAATAATTTCTTATATTTTTGAAATATGAAGAGAGTTTATAAAATTACAATAGGCTTCCTAAAGACTGCAAATTAGCTCAACAGTGAAATGTGACTTTCAATTATAAAACTCAAAGGAAGAAAACATATTAGAAATGCTCTTGACACTCTTAATGGATGGATTAAGAGTATTATCAAGTGAATCCCCTGGAGAGAAGTAGTCATTAAATTATCAAGAACCACTGACCATGAAAAGTGGTAGCATTGATGTGATGTGTGTTGTTACTGGATTCCTTGGTATATTGTGCAGCCAACCTCTTCACTCACAGATTATATATAGCTCTAGTTATAAAACTCACAGCATAATTCTACTTGACATTTAGTCTATTCTTCCTCTCAAAACGCTAGCTTTGTATTAGAGAAAATTAAACAAAAAATTTGGTGGAAGGAAAATAAAAGTCATTTATTAATATCTCAGTACCTCTCTAGAGAAAATGAAATGGGCCAAGATATCTTTGAGACCCATCAGGAGTCATTAATTTTACACAGCCTAGAAATGCCTTTTAGTTGACCCTTTTGAATAACTGTAAATACAAAGATTTATTCAGAAAGGATCAAAGAAGCTGGGACTGGATAAATAAAATTGATATGGTAATTACTCTTACATGGCTCATCATACTGACAAATATCATAAACATGGGTAGCGTGATGAATTACAAGCATTCTATCACAAGGAGATTGGCTGGATTAGCTTCACAGGCTTATTTAAACTGCTTTGCTTTAATAGAGTGGAAAGGAATAAGTGAATAAAAATTCTCCCCAGAAGCCATCATAAATAATTCATACAAAATATTTTTAAAATTGGTATAAATTTCAACTTAAATTGGGTGCAATTTGTTTTCCCCTAGTTCTCCTATTTCTAAAATTAACTTGCATTCTGGAATCTTACCAGGTATCCTGAAATCTAAAAGTTGGAAAATTTTCTATTTTCATTGGTACAAAACAGGGCATGTATTTCTCTTGGTTTCAAAATATTATTATCAGTAGTTGGGTAGAGAGGGTCTTATGCTAAACCTTTGAAGTTAAAATGAAAACAGTGCTGTACAGTGGCAGCCTCCTATTACAGTATATCTCTGTCTCTACGCTCACTCCAACAATCCAAAACTTATTTGGTTGTCTCGACTGAAACTCAGTTATGTTCATCTATGACTTGGAAGAAACCAGTGTAAATTCTAACTATCTGAATGCAGTAATACATCATGGAACCAATCACCTAAAACTGTCAGGATCTCACATGCTTTGCACCTGGAGAGGAATGGTATCTTTCAACTTCAGTGATCTGTAATTAATATTGTAAATAAAATTCAGATATCTGTAGAGAAATAATGAAGATAATTTATGGCAGGCAGAATTACAATCTATCAAAGCTTTTTAGTGCTACACTAACAATTCCAAAGCAGACAGACAACTTGGATAAGAGGAAAACATATTTTCCTTTTTAACATGGGTCCAGTAATTAAGATTTGGGGATGTTGTATTGTAACTGACAATAATCAGAGTCAGAGGAAAAAAGACATAGTCCATGTCTACAAACACTGGGAAGTTTCATTATAATGAGTTGCTTATACTTATCCCAAGTATAGATGTTAATGAATGTATGTAAGTATATTTAAATCATTGTATAACTTTCTGCCTTTTTTCTATACAAGCAAACATCCGACTGGCTAATAAGAAAATTTACAGTTGGAGCAATCGGACAGAGGATAGGGTATTTGTCTTGTAAGCAGTCAACTAAAGTTTGGTCCCCTGCATCCCGTATGGTCCCCTGAGCCTGGCAGGAGTGATTCCTGAGTGTAGAGTCAGGGGTAATTGCTGATTCCTGAGTGTAGAATCAGGGTTAATTGCTGAGCATCTCTAGGTGTAGACCAAACACCACACACAAAATGTTGAAAAAAAGTTTAAGAACAGCATACACATACTTCCTGCCCATATGAGAGACCCTGATAAAATTGAGTAATTCGAGGACAGATTGATAGCACAATCAGTAGGATGCTCACCTTGCACATGGCTGGCCGAATTTGATCCCCAGCAACACATATGATCTCTTGAACCTTCACCAGGATTTATTCCTGAGCATAGAGTCAAGAGTAAGCCCTGAGAACACAGCCAAGGGTAAACCAAACTCCAAAAGAGAAAGAAAGAAAGAAAGAAAGAAAGAAAGAAAGAAAGAAAGAAAGAAAGAAAGAAAGAAAGAAAGAAGAGAGAGAGAGAAAGAGAGAAAGAGAGAGAGAGAGAGAGGGAGGGAGGGGAGAGAGGGAGGAGGGAGGGAGGGAGGGAGGAAGGAAGGAAGGAAGGAAGGAAGGAAGGAAGGAAGGAAGGAAGGAAGGAAGGAAGGAAGGTTGAAGGAGAAAGGAAGGAAGGAAGGAAGGAAGGAAGGAAGGAAGGAAGGAAGGAAGGAAGGAAGGAAGGAAGAGATATAAGGAAAGGAAGACAAAGTAATTCACACATATAGCTTAAGATTCCATTTTAAATTATTCAACTGTGTCCAAGAGGTTAAACATGATTGCCACTGAAAGCCTCTCTTGCAAAACACAGTACCCAAAAGAAGAGAGAGGGAACAAGGGGGAATACCCTGCCACAGAGGCAGGATGGGACGGGGAGGGGGGGGATGAGGGGTGGGGGGGGATGTTGGGACCCGTGGGGATGGATGACTGGCACTGGTGGAGGGATGGGCACTTGATCATTGTATGACTGAAACCCAAGCACAAAATTTGTAAGCCTATAACTACCTTCTGATTTTTCACTAATAAAAAAAAGAAAAAAAAAGGAGAAAAATGGAAAGGTTATGTATGAGTTTAAAGGAGGCACAGTAAGCAAAGATATGACTGATAAGAAAATTTTATTTTTATCTTCTCAAATGAAGACAATTAAGATTAGATCTTTCAGATATGTACTCTTATGCAGAATATATCTAATGTCTCTTAAAAATCCACTCCCATGAACACACTTTCTTCCAAAATATGCATTCTTCCACTAATTTGGGGGTATTAAATGCTTGCTTTTCTAAAGTATCAACTTATTAAGAAAGGTTTTTATGGCTTCAATGGTAGAGATAACAGAAAACTCTATAGGGTCTTTTACTATTAATGCTAATGGGCAATCAATCTGTCTGCAGGGAACATATAGAATTCTCTAGAAAGGGCACAAAGGCAGCTATTTTCTAGAGGTTCTGCTTTAGTCAGATAAGATGTCTTTTTTTTTGTCCTCTGCAGCTCAAATGCTTCATTTTAAAATCATTTCTGCACCAACTCTGAGGGTCTGAGCATCTCCCTACAGCTCTCTTTGAGAAAAATCCTAGAATCTAATTTTGTCTTTTCTTTCTTTGCCAGGACAGTGAGCATAAACAAGGTCTATTGCTAGAATTTAGATTTGTTTAAGGACTTTTGCTTGGACTTCCATTTGCATTTAAAAGAGAGACCAAGAGTCTGTGTATGTGATTGGAACATAATTACACAGCATGCAGCCACATTCAAGTTTGGAGAATTTGTTTTAAGTCACTTTCAGAAAAAGAAGCGAATGCCTTTTTTTCTCTCTTTATTAAAACTTTTGTACACAGTCAACTGCAGTCCAAAAATATTATGTATAGAATATTTTGAGAAAAATCACATTTACAAAACTTTTATTATTGTCACATTATTAGGTAAAGGCCCTCCCGTTGATCGTCGATTTGCTCAAGCGGGCCCAGTAACGTCTCCATTGGAGACTTTGTTGTTACTGTGTTTGGCATATCGAATACATCACAGGTAGCTTGCCAGGCTCTGCCATGTGGGTGAGATACTCTCGGTAGCTTTCCGGGCTCTCCGAGAGGGGCGGAGGAATCGAACTCGGGTCGGCCATGTTGGTTGCGTGCAAGGCAGACACCCTACCCGCTGTGCTATCGCTCCAGCCCCTGTCACATTATTAGAACTGTTTATTAATATTTGACTGATAATCTCTTATTGTATCTAACTCTTTATTAAAATTGAACATAAGTATGAATATAAGGCCAAACAACAGTCCAGTAGGTAGGGTATTTGCTTTCCATATGGTCAAATTAGTTCAATCTTGAGCAGCCAATATGGTCCCCTAAGTACTGCCAAGATTGATACCTGGGCATAGAACCAAGAGTAAGCCCAGATCACACCAAGTGTGGCCCCCAATTTCTTTTAAAAAATTAAAAATATAAGTATGAATATATAGAAAAACTTAAAATAGAGAGAGTTTATACTATCTACAGTCTGAGGAAGGCAGTAGGTATCTTGAACTGTATCTTCTGTATGTAGGAGGGTGAAAACGTGTATGTATATCTGTGTGTAGATACACACACATTTATATATCACTGTCACTGTCACTGTCCTCCTGTTGTTCATCGATTTGCTCGAGCAGGCCCAGTAACATTGTGAGACTTGTTACTGTGTGGCATATCGAATACGTCATGGGTAGCTTGCCAGGCTTAGCCGTGCAGGCAAGATACTCTTGGTGGCTTGCCGGGCTCTCCAAGAGGGGTGGAGGAATAGAACTCGAGTTGGCCATGTTGGCTGTGTGCAAAACAAATGCACTAACCACTATGCTATCGCTCCAGCCCAAATTTATATATATGTATTACTATTGTAATATTTAAATTGCACCATTTTAGGTTTCCTTACTATGCCTGCAGGGTTGGTGACGATGTCTATAGTTCTTTTTCTAGATCATTGTAAAACTTAACAGGCAAAAAAGATTTTTATTTTTCTTTCCAGGCCATCATCCATTTATCTAAACCAGTTGTTCTCAACTGGGGTCAATATGTCCCACTTTGATGCCCAAGATAATGTTTGTCCAATACATACTTCTTTTTTTTAAAAACTGACCAAGTTTATTATAGTTTCTTTAATTGGAGCGATAGCACAGTGG